>NC_081197.1:42390103-43590103 GCF_902713425.1 Acipenser ruthenus
TGGACTTCTTAAGAACATAAGAAAGTTTACAAACGAGATGAGGCCATTCGGCCCATCTTGCTCGTTTGGTTGTTAGTAGCTTATTGATCCCAGAATCTCATCAAGCAGCTTCTTGAAGGATCCCAGGGTGTCAGCTTCAACAACATTACTGGGGAGTTGGTTCCAGACCCTCACAATTCCCTGTGTAAAAAAGTGCCTCCTATTTTCTGTTCTGAATGCCCCTTTATCTAATCTCTATTTGTAACCCCTGGTACTTGTTTCTTTTTTCAGGTTGAAAAAGTCCCCTGGGTCGACATTGGTATTACGTTTGCAATTCTCCAGTCTGTCGATACATCCCCTGTTGCATGATCTTGGTTAGCGGTTTTTAAATAACTTCTTTAATTTCTTTGAGTACTATTGAGAGGAAAAAAACAAAGATAAAAGTTCTGGAATGGCCTTCGTAGCCAAGCATTGTGTATCCAATCTGTCTGAATTGAAGGAAATATGCAAGACAGAATGGGCCCAAATTTCACCAAATAGATGTAGCACACTGGTTAATAATTATCATAAATGTGTGAAGCTGTTATACTTTAAATGAAATAAGTTTTTGTTTTTTTTTTGTTTTTTTTAATAAAGATTATATGCTAAATTACTAGAATAATAAATTACTAGGTATAATAAGGGTGGGTGCCAATACTTTTGGGAAGTAATTGTAAAATTGTGCTTATGTTATCTATTATGACACATGTATAGAGCTAGCACTTTTTCTTTTTTCAACAGGTAAAAAAACAAAGCAGAAATAAACTCAGACATATAATCTAGGGGCTTTCAATAAATCTCAAATTGTTTCTTAACAGTTTTAGAATTGCCGTCAATGTTTGTTTTTTGTTTCAGAAGAACATCATGCTAATTTCAATTTTGGAATAAAAGCTTAGATTTTACACTTAATGTTATCATCTTTTTATTAAGTACATGGTTGCATTTTAAATAACAGCCTGCTTATAGAGAATTGAGGTTAGTGTAATATGAATGTGGAATGTGGTCTGTATAGACATTTTCCTCCTTTGAAAGTCGTGTGCTAATTGATACATACTGCAATTACATTTAAATTACTGACATTTATGAAAACAGATCAGCATGCACATCTATTTTTAACATGCTACTGTTCCAGGTATGTACTGGTAATAGATACTAGGCTATTACAGATTGTGTGCCAGAAGGCAGTATCAATGATTCTGAGTCAGTTATCATTATTCTTGATAAACTAAAAGCGTCAAGGAAATAAATCGCTAATAAGAGACAATGGGTTTGAAAATGAAATGTCCTTTTTTCAATTCTCATGATAATGAGATTAATCTTATGAAATTAAGGACTGATCAATTATAGAACTGTGGATGTGTGATCAAAAGATTGCACAGATGCAATAGGATGGTATTGTAATTTTCCTAATATCCCTTTAATTGATTCAATAAATAAAAAATAAAAACTTCTCTTGCATTAATAATGCATTTTTAATTTGAAAAGCATGTCAATAAATTGATATTTTTTTCTTTGAAAATGGGATACCACATGTGGAAAAATATATTTTTTATTTACTGTCTCAATTCTTCCATTTCCTCCAACAAAAAAATAGTTATCTCAATTGTCCTTCCATGCACTATAAAAGGATTGCTAAATGAAATCGACAGTGTTTTGTCAGCACCATTCCCGTCTGCTGAGTGTAGTTTTTTGGTCATGTTATTTTGTCAGTTACCCTGAAAACTAATTAACAAGACTAATACACCCTCCATTAGCCTGCAATTATCCCTCACAAGGGATGAAATCCATGATAACAGGGATATCGTGGGGCTGGTCCTCTGTACTTCTGCATGTCACACTTTACATTGTTCTATACCTGGAAACCACTCATCCAGTTGTGATGAATCTTGGTATTAACATGACTGAAAATCATACTTTTTTTTATTTGTTAAAATCTGAGGGATTCTTTTTTTAGCACATAAGTGTATCGATATTTGGGGGTATCCTGTATTGTGGCTGTCTGCCTGTCATGTTACTCTCTCATTTTGTATTTAGTGCTGTGGATAGGATGAATAACATGCTTTTTCAGGACATTATAGATGAGCAGCTCTCACCAGCCATTCTAACATCTTCACATAGGCAGTTACAGTAAAATCACTATGGTAACAGTCACATCGTGGCTAAAGTATCTGTGTGCAGGATCTGCAGGTTTTCATAAATGGTGCCATAGTGACAAAAAAACAGCAGAGAATCCTTCATTTTCTTCCTGGTAAACTGTTGTGCTGTACAAGTTTACCAGTGAACTTGCATGGTAATTGCACTTCTTGATCATATGTTCCATGCATTCACTACACTTTGCTATACTTTTACTATGGTGTACCGCAGTAAAATTAATCTACTTATAGGTATAAGGGTTCTTCAAAACTATATTCATTATAAGTTGCCTCTTTATAACATACTGTTTTGCCCACATACAATTTGCTAAACTGAAGGGGGGGACAAAAACCTACAAGAAGTTCAATTTGGTATGTAGCAAGCATTGTTATTCCTGTATGTAGCTCATACATGACCTTATGAGTGTGATGAAGCCTTGAAACATATGTCATATTCAATTTTTATACTAGCACTCATCAGTCAAATCCACAGTCCCAGTAGCCCAGAGCTGCATATGACAGTGTCATTGGGATCTGTTGACACTTTTTGTACTGTATACAGCAATATCTTTTAAACCAGCCAAAACAATCCTTCAGAGAGGCTAAGTTGAAATGACTCCAATTTGTTTTGCATATATGTTTAAGCATCTTCTGTATACTTAATAGAGAATATTAATTTTTTTTTAACATTTTTTTTTATGAGCAATCATTGACAGATTTCAGGTTCATTTATTTCCTTGCCCATTGATTTAAATCACGAGCCTGGGAATTATATTCTACTATACTTGAACATATTGTAATTATTACCTGTACAGGGTTTACACATATCTGCATTTGTCTTGCTAGTGTTGTTACATTACATTTTACAAAAATATTTTCTTTTTAAACAACAACAAATGTAAAGTTTGCAGCATAGCAAAGGCTGGCCCTCTGCCTGTTTTTATTTTATTGACATCCAACTACCTCCACTGCATGTTGCAATGATTTAGCCATTAAATTGCAATGCAGAACTGAATACTGCTTTGTCCTGCAGACTCATGCTGACAAACTGGATTACAAATTACTAAATCAATTATTGAGATTGTGTAACAGTTATCATTTACTAAACAGAGCAGCTAATGGTTATTAGAGCTAGTATTAATTAAACCTTTTGGTTAGTTTTAGCTAAAATGAACACGATTTTGGAAACAAAAAGGCTCCTGTGTAAAATGCAATAATTAGGTTTTCTTTTATTTATCTTCACAATGTGCAGAAGGAGTTGTTTAGTACATTAAAATGACAAACTGGCGCCATCTGCTGTACAGAATAAAAATAACTAATCAACACAACCAATATCTTATAAAAATAAGTAAATACACATACAGAATACATGAGGCAAGTCACAATTTTCTATTGCTGGCCAATATGTGCACAACAGAACATTTCATTTAAAAAGAGAAAGTGACGTGCACAGACCAGCAAGTGCACAACAGAGGTTGGATCACTAACAGCTTGTGTGGGAAAATGAAGCCTAGCTTCACACATCATTGCTGCAGCCCTGAGGTTGCTGAAATTACACAGCACCGTGTGGAGATATCAGGTAGCACAAATCCTTAAGAGGTTCAGTGCTGCACCACATGGTTGACATAAAGACAGATTCACATGGAGAAACCAGAGCGTGGAGAAGCGCTTGAATATTCTCTTTAGCTCTCTGGCCCCAAGCCATTGCTTTTGTAATATACAGTAATATACAATGGGGTCTCAAGAGGTTACACCCTTAAAACAGCTATCATACTCGCTGCTTTATTTACTTTTCTTATTGTTACCTATGTCAACCAAAATAAGTTGTGAGGAAAGACTTCCCCTTACAAACATTGTCATCTAATTTGAATCAATCAGAAATAGTTAAATACACAAGTAACTTCCCTCCATGGCATTTCATTTATTTGCATCCCTCCGCCTCCTTATCTCCACCCCTTGGTCAAATCTGTTTTCTGGGTCTACTGCCTCGGCTCGTTAGCCTGGTTCATTCCATTTCAAAAAATGGAGGGGTTTGTTCTCAACAACTGAATACATTATTTTTCAAGTCTTAAAAAATGGCACTGGTACAGACTAATTACAATTTCTGTAGATTGTTTAGTTTCCGGACAGTCCTAATGCCTGTTGCACTGGGAGATAATGTAAAATCACAATATATAGCTTTTTGGATGAGTTATTTTGTGCAGACTGAATTTGTTATCAATCTCATTATTAAACCACATTCAGGTGGTATATGACCCAAAAAGCCCTATCTTTCTGTTACTTCAGTACTCACCGATATTTTTGATATATACAGTATACTAATATTTCTGAAGTCAACATAATAAACAGTATTTGCTCATTTAAATGTGTGCCCTGGTGCTAAAGCATCTGGTCCTGCTAGGAGATTGAAGTGTTCTATTTATTGCATACAAACTTATACAGCTGTCTATTATCTCCAACTGTACATTAATGATTTTTGTTTATCATATTGCAATTCCACCAGGAATTAATTTCATAACCTCATTACCCACACTGGCTTGTATACTTGAATCTGCTGTGGTCCAAGTCTAAACATATCATTTATTAGGCTTCCAAGCCCATGGCTGGAAAGCCTATTGCTGTGTTAAGATGATTATTATTTTTCTTTCCGCCAACAAAACCATAAAAGTTGCATGAAATGAAAACCGTTGCATGAAAATTCTTGAAATTTCAGAGTTGTAGATGCCAATGGGAACTAATGTCCACAGCTGAATGAACATGATTGGTTACATGGTTTGACAGCCATATTAGATTTTATGACAAATTCTGGACAATTTACAAACATCTTGTCGGAAACCACTTATCGCAGAGTTCTGAAACTTGGCATACATGGTTAGGGATTGTCCAAGATGCACGGTGCTCGAAATGAAGCTGATTGGCTCAGTGGTATGGCGGCCATGTTGGATAACCTAATTAACACACAAATGTCTTCTCCAAAACCGCTAATCTGATCGAAGCAAAACTTGGCATACATGATCCAAGTATGGTTTTCTTTAAAGTTTGCCCAAATGAAGTTGCCACAGTAAAAAAACATGGCTGCCGTGGGCCAATTAAATTTCAGCATTGCTCTAGTTGATTATATTGCGCATAAAATGAACACCGTTGAATAAAAACTCTTGAAACTTCACAGAGTAGTGTCTACAACTGAGTGAATGGCAACCAATCAAACTGCTTAAACTTCACAATAACTCCTTGGAAGCCATAAAGTTGCTTGCAACTTCTAGTTGTGATTGCTTTTGTTAAAATCCCTCATCCCCTCAGTTACTATCATGGGAACAGAAATAAAAAGAAAAAACAACAAAAAAACAGCTGAGGAGCTTTTATTTAGACACAAACGGGCAGAAACCTGACATTTAGATCACAGACATATATTTACAGTTCACAAACACATATGCAAAGTAAAATGACAAATAAATGGTGAATTATTGACAAAAAACGAACGAACAAACAAAAAACAAAAAAAAGTATTTGTGTTAAAGGTATCAATGCCTATTGTGTCCCTCGGTTAATATGACTATATTTTTATATTTAATATCTTAGAAAAGTGTTTGTTGTACATACAATAAACAATTAACTTCATGAATTAGTTATGAAATTGGTCCTCCAGAAAAGAAAAAAGAAAAGCTAGTGGCTACTGATCTTGGTCAATTATTTAACCAAGCAGCACAAATACTGAATCAGAATGTAACAAGTTGAATGTAAACAGAGTCCTCTTGCAAGACGTTTCTCCCTTTTAGCTTTATATATATTTTAAATACTGGTATGTTTCCTAATTTTATAGGAAATAAATACAAGGCACATTATTAGTTGTAAGGCAATTTCTGATGAATGCTATTTTTGGTGACTCGAAGCTTGTTTTGCATAGTTTTTTTATTGTACTTTTTCTATGGGCAAATCTCTTCCATATTATGTGATCAGGTGTAATATAAAATCATCCAGAACAGGGTTGGGGGGCAAACTGAGATCCCCGGGGCAGTTTCAAACCAAAATCAGAAAACTTACCATCAACCCTCAGGAACAAGATTAGAGCTAGCAGTGATTAATACCTGACCCCCGTGACTTTGGCACCATTGATCTAAAACTCCCCTCCCCAGATATCAAGGCAATGTTTTATAAGGCACAGTGGTTATCAGTATTAAACAACTCAGTTGTGGTTTCAACAAATAACTGAATAGATACACATTGTGTCAAACAGAGTACCTGCACAAGTGACTAAGTGTTAAGATACAAGTCATGTGACTAAGTATTAAGGTACAAGTCATGTGACTACTAAAGATGGCAAGAGCAACAGAGATAGAGATAATAGATTTAGTACAGTCTACATATAACAGCTGGTTGCTAGGTCTTTTCAGGGGGTTCTTCACATGAATCCAGAACTGAAAAAAGAAAACAATAAATTAGCTTTATAATGCCTCAAATTGAATGAATCACTTAAAAAAAAAAAAAAAAGATTCACTACCTGTCACACTGCATTTAGGAACCTGGCAGTCATTTTAGTTTGATTCCGGTAAATTATAGAACATACTGCATAGAGCTGCACGATTTCTATAAAATGACACCAGCTGCATCAAAGATCGGAAATACTTCTGCTAAAGATTGCCCTAGGAAACTTTTCGATGGAGAAAAGGAGACTGTATGAGATTTGAAGACATCTTCCATTGTGATTTGTTTTATTATTTTATTTTAAAACAAATATTCATAGAGGATATCTTGAAGTCTTATCTTGTTTGTCCCATAAGACCTGTGGCCCCTGCTGACTCTCATCCTTTGTGTGCTGTTTAAGCAGGTTAAACACATACCTCAGTACCTGCTGTCTTCTAATTCTATTGTACAGTACCTCAATAGGTAGAATTGCTAAGTTCACATTAAATTATCATACTACAACTCATACAGAGGACAGCATTTAAACCATTAAGAGGTTTGATACTGCCATGTAGTTATAAATATAAAAACCCATATAACGATGTAGCAGGGCGGTAGAGAGCCCTGTACGTATTTATTTGTTTATTTTATTTTAGAACGGGGTTCCCCTCCGCCCCTGTGCAGATTTATTGTTTTGTGTTTGTTTATTATGATTTATTATTTTTATGACGGCGAGCGCCGCAGGTTTTGTTATTGTTTTTATATATTATTATTATGTATAGGGCAGCAGTGTGGAGTAGTGGTTAGGGCTCTGGACTCTTGACCGGAGAGTTGTGGGTTCAATCCCCAGTGGGGGACACTGCTGTTGTACCCTTGAGCAAGGTACTTTACCTAGATTGCTCCAGTAAAAACCCAACTGTATAAATGGGTAATGGTATGTAAAAATAATGTGATATCTGTATAATGTATAATGTGATATCTTGTAACAATTGTAAGTCGCCCTGGATAAGGGCGTCTGCTAAGAAATAAATAATAATAAATAAATAATAATGTATAGATGACGGCGTAGCCGTTTGTTATTATTTAGTAACGTGGATGGGAAGCCCCATCCACATGGTATTTTAAAAAACTTGTGCAGAAGGTGGCCATCTCCCAAATTAATTAGGTGATTTAATTTGTTGCTAATCGGGAGATGGTCACCTGTTATAAAAGCCTGCAGCTCTCGGCACTCGGGGTTGGGTGTTGGAAGGAGAGAGTGAGCGAGAGGATTAAAACGAAACTAAAATTAAACTCCAGGAACAGTGAAGGCATTTGCTCAGCCTGACCTGGGTTTTGTTTATTACTTGTGTTTGTGATTTTGTTCTGTTTAACTATTTATTTTGCTCTGTGAGCACAGTTTCTTTTTGTTTAAACTTTTGATTTATTTTTTTGTATTTAAATAAAAACGGCAAATGCCACCTTAAACTGCAATACTTCCCTGGTGTCAGTATTTTTTTTCCCTGCTTCTGTCTGACGTCACCACTTAGCCAGCCTGTCACAAACGGGTACCCATATCTCTGGGCATATAACAAATAGTGTTGCATTTTTAACATCACAATTGTATAGTTCACTTCCACCTCAAACAATGAAGCAGGTGTCCTTTCAAGCTTTTAATAGATGAACAATTTTTCAAAACTCACTGCACCAATAAGCCTTGCATATTATTTGTAGAATGTCTTTCTAATTATTTGATTTAGGGGTGCTTTGCTCCTATCCCAACTGCTTGTATTTGTATTATCCTCCTTATAACGAAGGCCAGCTCCTGTTAACAAGACGTTGCATCTCAAAGGGGACATCTTGCAATAACCTTGCAATAACAACATGACCTAAACGTTTAATAAGAAACTTACTTTTTACGATCTTTGTCCTTTTTAATATTCATACTGCCTGTGAATGCCTGCGCCTGAAGGAGTTCAGCTGCAATTTTTCTTTTACTAAAACCAGATATTTCATCCTCCAGCATTGTTTTTTTCTCATCTAGTTTCATCCTTTCCTCTTGATGCAATCTTTTCAGGTGTTCAAACTTCCCTTGAAGCTGTAAACAACAAAATAAACTTTTTTTAAATGCACAGCCAAAACTCGCCACAAGGTGGCAGCAAGTACTTGCATATAAAGCTCAGAGATTATTTTAAAAGGTGTGATAGTGAAAATATTTTAGTTTCTCACTTTTTTACAACAATTCAAGATGCAAAACAAATACTAAGCCGTGGATAAACAGTTGCATCCTGGTCTCTTTACTGTACAGTGGTTCACATTGTCTGATTGCAGCTATACAACTGGATTTCGTTTTGACTATATTAAGTGATTAGGTACTAGGAAACAGCAGCAACTTTTCATACATAGCGTGGTCTTTAGAGAGTTCTGCGTTACATATGTATTTTAAATTACATTAAGATGATGTTCTTTACCTCTCTCTCAGCATCCTTGAGCTCAGTCTCCTTCTCCTTCACTCGCTGCACAAACATCTGTCTCATCTCCTCCTCCCTCTTCTGCAGTTCAAAAAGGAATTCTTGGCGCTTTGTTTCATATGTCTCTTGCAGGCTGCAGAGCACAAAATATAAATGACATTATTCAAAGAAAGACACAGGCTGCTATTCAAAAGAAAGTGTTGAAATAAGTCACTTGATGACTACAGAGTTTGTCAATGTTTTTTGTTGTTGTTGTTGGACAACATAAATCTCACTGTTTGGTGCGGGATTAGCTGTCATGTTTGTGCAACTACACATGAATTATAACCTCACTGTGGTTCCGGGGGCAGGAGCTAGGACTCCTCCCTTTAATCTCCTGCCAAAAATATCAACCAGTCTCCCTATTTAAACCCTGGGTTGCACCCTTATTCTCTGTCTTGCTTTTTTCAATTTCCTCCATCCTCCCCTCACCTCCACTACTCTGCGCCACCTCTGCAACGGTCTCCCTCTGGGGGCAAGTGAAGCTCACTTCCCGAGCCAGAGGGAAAACCCTGTACTCTTTCCTAAATATCTGCTTTCATCTGTGCCAGACTCCCTCTTTGCATGTTTATTTCCTTCTATGTTCAACGTTCCTGTCTCCACACAAGGGAAGTGAAGCGCCTCAGAAGTCTGGTCGTGTCGACCTCCCTCAGCGCAGGCAACCCTTCTAAGCTGGGAAGACTTCTAGGCTTCTCTTCGTCATCCACTATCCTACTCTTCATCTCCTCTTGGGGGAATTATTGGTTCCTTCCCAGCCTTGGAGGCCGATTTGTTCTGTCTCACCTCCACAAGGGCGGCTCTCCACGAGCCAAGGGGAAACTGTCCTTTTTTTAAAGTCACAAGCACTTATCTCTTATTTAAATTCCCATTGTTCTCACTCCACACAGCCCTTGCTACTGTTCCATGAATACACAATACAAGTCCAAGACACTGTTGTTATATGAAACATGATGGTTTTGTTTGGAATAATCATTTTATCAGAGCCATCTAAAAAGACACATGCCAAAAAACGTTTCTCCCATCTCGGGATTTGGCTGTGAATAGACTCATAAACATTACAATGATGTACATAAACTACTCTGTTGTACTAGAGGGGCATGATATAGTATTTACAAAATTCAAACATATTATATGTTCAATAACTTGAAAATGCAAAGAAATCACTAGTAATGCAAAAAAAAAAAGAAAACACAGTTCTAAATCTACATCCTTTTTTTCTATGGAAAGTCTAATGCTTGCAATCTGGTTGTTTGTGAAAATGTTTTAAAAGCCTCAAAGAATCTCTGGAATGCACCACTACATGGGGTTAAGTAAACATTTCCCAGAGTTTTGTGCCTAGCTTTCAAGGAGGCTACAGCAAAAACCTCCTTCAAAAAGATTCAAGCTGGAAACACACTTTTCTATTTTGTACAAGTTGCTATTTTAAGTATACTTGTTTCACCCTAAATGAAGAGAAACTTTGAACACACAACATGCCTAGTTGAATATTTGAATACAAGCATGTTTGAATGTACTGTACATCTAGGGCCATATTCACAACATATTTACCAAAAACAAAACATTGATGTTACAAAGCTTCAAATAAAAAAAAAAGGTCAATGTCAGCTCATACGTGCAGGTTACTTGTTTCTTTAAACATTAGCAGTTTGCATTTACTATGGCTTGCCTTAGTTCTGTTCATTTCCATCAGAGGCAGACTGAGATCAAACCCATTTCAATTGGGACTCTCGCAGCTGTTACGAATGATAAAGGAATTGCCATGATAAAGGAAGTTAAATTAATAAGTGTCCAAAGTGAAGGACTTGTTTTAAATCTTGGTCTACAGAACACAATAAAACATGCAGGCAAGATGGAGGAGTGTGAATACATTAAATTACCAGGGAAATAAGAGGCTGGATAAATGATGATATTACAAAAACATGACACATCAAGGCAGTCTGCGACCTTTGTGTAATGCCCGCTTACATATTGTATTGTAGATTGCAGATGGACCCAGTTAGTAATTGGAATGAGATGAGATTGAGTTTAACAGATACAGACTGGTTTCATGGTGAAGATGCAAACATAGCATTTAACACTGGGGGAAATACTTTGTGAATATGGTCCCAGTACCTAATCATTCTACAATTCTACTAGTATGTTCATCTAATAGTCAACATTGATCCAAAAAAACTAAAATATAAAAGAACATTTAACAGCAATTATGCATCGGAGCCTTACCAAAACCTAAACCATATTAAAATACTGTAATGTAGTTAAAATACATTTTTTCTGTACTTGTAAAGTGGAGTAAAACATTATGGTGCAATGAATTGCCAGTCCAAATGTGATTATATTGCTAGCAGTACCTAGCAAACTAAACACACACCGCCAAATACGGAGAACATTCTTTCTGAATGAGCCTGAATGACCCATCCAAGGGTCAATCACAAGACCTAGCAATGTAAAAGCAGCCGTGTTAACATCTTAAGCATTTTTTACTGAAACTAGAAGTAAAAAGTATGAAGAAATATCAGACCCTCCCTCCTCTCCCAAGAAAATGAAGAGGTTTACAACTGGTACAAAACCATAAGGTTAACAATTAAAAGTCGAAAACTAGCTACTGTATTGCAACATTATTTTGTGTTTGTATAACGTTCTCTAATGTCTTACTTGTGCTTTCAAAAATGAACCTTGAAACTTACTTTCAGCCAACAGTGTTTAACTGAAAACTGCCTTTCGTTTTTGTAAAGAATTAAAAGCTCTCATTTCCCAACTGAATGGCCTTTTATCCACATGTGTTTTTGCCAGTGCCTCACAATGAAAAAGGATTACAAACCCAAGATTAAACCAAAGAGCTCTAATTAAAGGGAAATTGTTCCCATGGGATAACTAAAGCAAAACATAATGGTACCCAGAAAAAAACAAACATGTATATAATTGATAATTACCCATGAAAGTCTGACTAAGATGTACTGTGCCATCTCTTTTGCAGTGGAGCTGGTTTTTACTGAAAAGTCATACTGCGAGTTAATGGCCAAGGTGAGATTCAACCACAGGATATCCTTATCTCTACCATTAGACCACATCGACTCTTGTTTTGTCATATCACCTCCAAGTTACAGCTTTTCTCAATGGCTAAAGCAAAATTCCAGAAACTATTAGCACAATTCTCAAAACAGTTAACACAAACACCAAAACTGAGTTCTAATTTTCTAAACTATTCATACATTTCACCGGTTTACATTCAAAATGTACAATTCTAAACCATATATTCAATTGCTAAATGCAACTGTTATATTTTAATACATGTTTCACATGTGAATGTTTTCTTTGCAAATTACATCAATCTCATTGCTAACAATCAATGCTCTTTAATTTAAATAACATTCCCCATGTGAAAATAATACATGGCTTAATTGATCAATCATATATCAAACGGTAACGCTGTGCATAAAGGACTGTGATTTCCAATGGAAACACATCGCAGTGTGTGAAAGCATAGAGCAAGCAGAGGCAGGTGGTCGTGGTCGTGGTCATGGTGGTGGTGGTGCTGGTGGAGGTGGAGGTGCCACTGTGGATGTGCCTGGGCAGCATGGAGGTAACATCACTATGTGTGCTGCCATCTGCCAGCATGGAATTGTTTGCCGCAGTCAATTGCTTGGCGCATACAATACAGAGCGGCTGCTAGTTTTCCTTGAGGAATTGCACAATCACCTTGTCCCACCCAATGTAGCAATGTTGGCAGGAAGAGAGGCCACAACATTTGTCATCATTTGGGGCAATGTGTGTTTCCATCATGCTGTGCTGGTGCAGGAGTGAGTGGTTTGATGCACATCCCTGTTTCTCTGTGATGTACCTTCCACTGTATTCCCCTTTTCTGGTGTATGATCACAATCACCATGAACAAGCCACACTTCTCCAGGCAATGGATGAGGCTTGTAATGACATTACAGCAGAAGATTGCCAAGCCTGGATCCGTCACACCAGACAATTCTTTCCAAGGTGCTTAACCAGAGAGAACATTCGCTGTGATGTGGATGAAAATATGTGACCGGATAGGAATGAACGACTCGATGTTCAATAAACATACATGTATATTATCTGTGTATATAATGTATATACTGTTACTGTAAGTTTAATTTTGTAAATAGTACTGTATTATTTTGTGCCAATCAAATATGACCAATGCATTCTAAATTTAGTTTACATTTCTTTAATGTTTGATTTTGTGAGTTTTGTAATTGGGTGAAATATTTGGATTAAATAGAGGTATTTTCTTTTGCTTGAATACTTAAACACAAAAGCTGTAATTATTTCTTGATTTGGTGCAGGCATTTGGTTATGCAAGATATATAATAAAATGTAGCATGGACACTTAGTTTTGCCACTGTGTGAGCTTTTTCTAATTGAGTGGATGGTTTTGGTGTTTGTGTTATGTTAACTGTTCTGAGAAATGTGCAAATAGTTTCTGGAATTTTGCTTTAGCCATTGAGAAAAACTGTAATGTCACTGTGGTTTCATGTAAAAATAAAACAACAATAAACCTGCCCCAATCTTCCACTGATGTATTCCCATCATATAATATTGATTATTTTGCATTACCCAGCACAGAACCATTATGTTTTCTGTTTATCCAGCTTGCAAATTAATACTTTTTTTCTTTTCCCTCATAAGCATCATCTGTTACAGAGAAGATACTAACTAACACGCTTAAATGTTTTAATTCCCTTTGCTCTTTAGAGTTAGCTGGTCATCAATTTGTGAAAAATAATTTGCTTTGGAACACCTACACAAATTGGATAAAACACAAAATAAAAAGCTCTTCATGTCTGCCATTTAGCACCTGTATGTGACTGCCCATACTACAATACTTGATGATAAAGGGAAAAAGAGAGGCAGGGTGTGTTTTGGTTAATAACTCTGCCCAACCTTTCCCTTTCAAAAAAAGGAAATTACTTCCCCTGATAACTTAAACAATAAACAGTAATGTGACCCTGTACCTGACTGGCTTGTTTTCAGCATCTGTGTCTGTAAAGCCCATTTCCTCCAGTTTGCAGCGCCGATAAAGCTCATAGTGCCGTGTGTGGGTCTGCTCCCTCAGGTCTTCCATGTTCACACAAATTAGCATTTCTCGAAGTTTGACAAAATCACAGTGGCTCTCATTTTCCACTAAAACAACAAACAAAAATAAACAGGCTAGAAGTTTCCTAACATTAAGATGACTGGGATAAACAAAAAATCTCTCGAAACAGAAGTTTCAGTGATAGCACTCAAATTCTAGAACTAACTTTCTGATAAAAGCAAAGCAAACCTTGCACAACACCCCATGGGTACTGTCGAGCTTTCACCATTTTATTTCCAATCTTCACTTCCTCTGTGCTCCCAACCACAGCGAATGGAAGATGGCTCTAAGACAAAGAATTGTACCCAATTGTTCAATTAAACAGTACTGCAATACAATTAAAATATATCTTAACACACACACAAAACTGTAAACTATAAGCACATAAATGCTGTGTAAGTTTTTTCCTTTTGTAATCTGGTGGGTCCGTAAAGACTTTTTCAAAAGACATTGTTTCATGGGATTTACAAAACAATAGACAAATTTGAAGGACAAATGATTTAATATAAAAGCACTCACGTTCATGGTAGTATTGATCTTTGCCACGTTCTCATCATCTATGGGAAACTGATAAATCTGGACTCCATTACTGACAAGTTCACTCATGATCTTTATCTTGAATTTATGAAGCTCGCTCTTGGAGATTGTATCTGCCTTGGCAATGACAGGAATGATGTTGACCTGAAAACACATAATACATGTTTCCTAGTCATCTGAAAAGGTCGTACACGTACTGGTAAATATATACAGTATACACATGGTATGTTAGAAACATGAAACCCCCCTGTCAAAGACATAAATAACACATCGCAGGTGTCTGTACTGATAGTAGGTCACAGTGACCTACATTCACAACATCTGGAATAACTTTTAGATAAAAACTTGTATAGACCATTCTTCATTAGTAGAATCAACGAGAGGCCAGAACATATCCAAAAGCAGATCTTTAAGACCTGTGCTAATAGAGAGTTTTAGATAAATTACAGTTCATCAAAAATGTAATATTTTTCTATTTTGTTGTTCTTATATGTGTTCTGGCTTCCACTGTCTTGAAATTGTCTCTTTGCTGAAAAAAAATGTGATTTCAGTAACTTTCTGCAGCAATTGAAATAGTAAGCCCTAATTGACTACTGCTTATCAGAGTGTGTGGCAAAGGGCACAGATTCACTCCCTGCTTAATAAAGAGTGTGCTATTTTAATACTCATTGTTGAAGGGTTGGCAGGGAGGGGATTAAAAACTTCCCTGCCAGAATACATGTGAGAATGTGGCTGGAGCCTAATTAACTATCAATCTTTCAATTATGGCTCCAGCCACATTCTCACATGTATTCTGCCAGGGAGGATTTTAACCCCCTCCCTGCCAACCCTTCAACAATGAGTATTAACATAGCACACATGGTATATAAGGGGAGAAAATGCTTTGTTAAAGGTGGGTGTTGGATAGGAGTTAGGTGAGTTTCACTGTATTTTTTTTTGTTTGTTTGTTTAAACCTTTTATTTTTGGCCCTCTGTCCTGTTTATTTGTTCCAGTTTTATTTGTGTTACATCAATAAACGTGCACAAACAACGCTTCACTGTAGCTTTCCAAGCCTCTGTCTCCTTTCTGATGCTATCCTGCTACACACATACTTAAGGGTATTCCATCAATGGGATTAACAATAATCTTAGGGGCTATTGAGAAGTACTTTCTCATTCAATAAGACCTAGAAGCAAATTGCTGCTGATATGTAGTAGCAAAACAGGATGAAAATACACAAAGCTTTATCCATCAATTCAAGGTCAAGCCTTCTGCATTGGGATAGAATGCATAGGACAGAAAACATAAAATTAGCCCATGAGTAGTATTGAGCTTTTTCATTTTATTTACAAAAGATGTATTCAAAATGGTGCAAAGGTTGTGCAGTGCCTTATTCTCAGTACTGATTTAGCCAGCCCTATGATTGTGAAGATCAAGTGACTAGCCCAAGATTGAACAGTGCCTGGGACAGAGCTGGGACTCAAACTAAGGGACTCTGGTTCTGTTAACAACTCTTAACATCAGAGAGGAGATTCCAGAATTACAAGAAGAAAAAACAAAACATCTCAGCGTATTTGGGGTACGCAGGTTTCCTAACATGTCCATGGACACATCTGCATGCACGCTGCTGTACACTTCAAGTGTTGCATCTTGAGTATTACGTTTCTAATTCAAATATATTCAGTAACTACTCAATATTAAGATAAAATATTGTTAGTCCAGAAATCAGTTAATCTATGAGCTGAAACTAAATGCGTTATTTAATTAAAACATCATTGTGTTCTGTAATCATATGTATTTTTAATTTATAGTGCAATTTTTAAACTGATATTCATCTTTTAAAATGTCACTTTCGGTTTATATTTTAGGTTAGGCATTTTAGAATAGGAGAAAACTTAAGCAGTTGCTTAAACAGTTGCCAGAAAAAGCAGCCTAAAAGTTGGCTGGTATTGTGTGTGCTTTTACAATCAACAGTCTGCTGAAAATCCTTACACTACATTATATGACAGAATGCATTACAAATATTTGGGGTCAGAAGCTTTATGAAACAGTTCCAAAGTAATATAGCCTAAATCTATGGGGAAAAAATATAGGAATTAACAAATCAGAATGTCAATAATTTGAGGGACTATGTGAATAAATAAATACAAAATAGTTTATTAATATTTACAGTGATTATAAAAGTCACGAGTTCCATAGGAAAATAAAACACCGTGGCCTACATCCAATGTATGTGCATGTAAAAATGTAAGTGACTCCTCCGTATATGCCCAGATTCAAGAATTTCAAACATCTAAGATCACGTTACATCCTGGAGAAGCAGTTCTATAGAGATATATGCAGAACTTAATAAGGGATAATAATATATACAAAAGAACAACAAAAAATACATATGTGGTTTGAAACAATGTATACCACACATGTGAGTCCCTTTGTAAAGCACCAATACAAAAAATAAAAAATGAATCTTTTGAGTGCAACTTAAATTAAAGTTTGACTGGTGCCTGGTACACCCTGGTGCAAGCAATGTAAGATATTCAGGAACAGATGACCTCAGCGAAGACATACGTATGAACGATGCAGGTGCTTCAGTGGTGATTACTACAAATATAACACAGCATGGTGGTTCCTGGTATTACGGCATTGAAGTTACTCAACTTCAAATTCTTGTCTCTGCTCTCCACCCTCTTAAAAACTATGTGAGGCTCATTTACCAAGCTTTGTGTGTGTGTCTGTGTGTGTGCAAAGTTTACACCCAACCTGTATGTAAATCCAAGGATTCTTGTGTGCACAAGTGGATCTTTTTATTTGGTAATTTATACATTTTTCATGAAAATATTATTAGTTGCATGCATATAAAACATGGCTCAGGTGATTTAAAAACACTTTAAAAAAACCATTATAATTGTATATTATTATTGAGGCTAAACAGGATAACACTTACATAATCTACTTTGCAAAGCTATGAAAAACTAGTGTAAATATAGCCCTAAAATGCTGACCAGTAGCTTCTACGTCAAATATACAAGTTGTTTTTTCTCCTCAAAGAGTCCCATACTGTGTATTTAATGCTTAAAGGATGAGAAGGGGTGTTGGAGGCCAAAACAGTTTAACCCTCAAATACCAAATGGGATCATATCTGAATGCTCATGCTAAACAGAGGATAGTTTTTAATGTTACCAATGACCAAAGAAAAAAAACAAAACTATAGATATAGTGTGGGCATTTGCTAAGTTTTTACCCAAATGGAATAAAAACTGAGATTCAAAACTAATATTCTTATACAGTAAATAACTATTTTAATGTAAAACATTACTGTTTGAATTCACGTCTGGTCATTTTGTAGATGTAGCAACCAGCACACAATGTACCCAGGACAGAGATCTATTGAACTGCATTTGGATGTAAACACTAAGCCAAGTAGACACACATTCAGATAGTGCCTTCTTCAATCGTGAACATCCACAGAGCAGACACGACCTCAGTTTCATGTCACATTTTATTGGGTTTCAAACAATCTCACTCCAAGAAAAGGATTAATGAATGCAGTTGTGAGGTACGTCACAACAAGGTGGAAGCATTGTTATAAACAAAACATTGAATCTTATTAACAGGCAGAAAATGCTGAGACAAAGCTTTAACTCAGCTATTTAAAGAATGTCTCCCCCCAAGTCAGTTTTTGTTCAATAAAACATTCACTTTTCTACTAGAGTTCCTTAAGGAAATGGAAGGATTGTATACATCAGTCATCCTTCAATTTTCTCATCCATCATGTATTTTTTTTTTTGTGGGACAGCTGCTTGAAATACCTGTTGTAACAAGTTTATAAATAGCATTCCTTATCAACATTGAGGACATTCCAATTTACCTAGAATGTGTGCAAGTTTTAACTAGTATTCTGATGCAAAAGGTGTAAGTCTAATAAAGGCATTTTTGTTTTAATTTCCAGTTCTTAACACTGTATGAATAAATACACTATTATCCTAGTATGGAAAAAATAATCACATTTTACAGAACCATGTCGCTTTTGCAAAGGTAATAAACAGTATGTCTGTTATTGTGAAGTATCTTTTCAACATTTTATGCTGTGCATACAAATCTGGAGTGGCAAAAATGTAAGAGAAAAAATGTTTGTGGAGAACTAAAAAGATAACAAAATATAAAAAAATATATCAGGACTAAAATACTGCTGTCAAATAAATTATGAGAATTCTAACCTTCCTGTGGTTTTTCATGCTAACATGCACAGTTGTATGTTTGATTTATTTATTGTTTAAACAGCTTAGATTCATTTAATATACAGCAGTATGTCCAGTACACTGTCGTACCTTTTTTACACTGACAATACTGCATTTATAGCATGTCCAAAACACACACAAATGCAGTGTTTGAATGCTGGCCAAACAGTTGCTTTCATACGATTGCATTTCCATGACAGGGATTGGCAGAGACATGCTGACAAGTGAGTTTGCAGTCGCAAACAGAATGAACAGTGAATGACACATATGTAGCCAAGAGAATTATAGTATCTGATCGTCAGCCTAAAATCTTTGTGCAGTTCTGACATAGTTATGCATTGGCGAATTTAACAGATACTCTGTGTGTGTTTGGTAAGTACAGTATGAATACCAGGATTAGTCAAATATAATAACACCCACTGCAGCAGCACCTCATATTGTCCATGTGCAATGAAGCTATTATTGTATTTTAATTATAAGGGTCATTCCACGTAATCTCACACAAGTCTGTGATAAACCCATTTCAGAAAAAAATAATCTATATAATGGTAGAGAAAAACAATTACCACCGAGTACAGTGCAGTATATAGAGATCATGGGAACTAGACATTTTAAAATGTGTCGGGGTAAAATGTGTCAGGGTGTCTAACTATCACATTTCCCTATTGTACAGACACTAGCATTTCAACGGACTAGAGCATTGTGGAGCACAAACAGTTGCATGCTGTGCTCGTGTCGCATCTGTTTTTGGATTCCACTGGCACATGTCAACTTCCACGTCCTTTCCTACAGCACAAGGTTTTTACAACAGTAAATGCATACTGCAAATGGATGATGGTCATGCAGCCAACAGCAAAAACTTTGAATGTTTCAATTTTAGTTTTTTCCACTGTGGCAATTAGTAAATAAACTGATGTACACGAGATACAATCCATCATGCTTGAGTTCACCAAGAGCTGGAGAAGTAACCACGTAAGTGTGCTGTGGAAGATATCAAAACAACCAGTAATCCTAATGGGTTATAAAGTCTTCCCTTCATTTATGACATGAAATGTTACCATACACATCTGAAGGACCATTGAAATGCCAAGTAACCTTATACATACAATTATGAACTCAAGTACTACAACAGATAAATATGAAAATATCCAACAAATAAAGCTTTTCACACTGAACTGACTTTCAGTTCACTGCCCACAGTGTGACATGCTTTTGCCCACAAAACGGGCAGTTTATAATGCAAATGACTAATTCTGTGCATGTTTGTCAACAAATATCTGAAATTATTATTTAAATAATAAATGTATAAACATAACTTTTGAATATGCACAAGCAGGGTCAGGCTTTAAAAGAAAATGTGATGCAAAGACACAGTACAAATATTTTCAATATTTTATCACCTTAAGGATTTTCATTTACTAATTCACCACTGCAAACAGGTGAAATTTAACAAAATAAGCAAACCTTTTCATCACATGCAAGTGTTATTATCAGGTAACATGGGGGTGTACAATTACACAGAACAATGTAGGCCAGTATCATAGAAATGCTAGTAAGTTATTTCCTTATCAGCTTTTGGCACAAGTATGAAGTTCTTTTTGCTGTTTTACAGAAGTAGATTTGGAAATTAAGAGAGAGAGAGACAGATGTCCTCAAAGGTTTGCATACCCCAATGTGTGGAAATATACATACGTTGGGGATTTAAACTGTTGACGACAACTTTGTTGTCAACACTTTGTGATTAAGCATTTGTTTATTTATTTCTAAATAAAACCCGATTTCTACCTGAATATTTATTCTTTCTTGATTATATATAAAAGAATCCACCCGATTTCACCCGATTTTTTTCATTAAATAATTTGATTTTTAAAAAAGGATTCGCTCGAATTTGGAAAAAAAAATTCACCCGAAAATCAGATGCCCTAATAACAATATAACAATATTCTTTTTTTTCTTTTTTTTTTTATATAATTGTATCACTCTTACCTTGGAGTCAAGTTTCTTCATGGTCACTAAATCCAAAGACTTTAAAGAATGACCAGTAGGTGCGATGAAATACAGACAAGCATGAATACGAGTGTCGTGGTAATTGTGCAGAGAGCGTTTAATCTTCAGCTCCTCCTGCAGATACGATTCAAACTGTGCATCGATGTAGTTAACCACATGCTGATAGCTGGGCAACAGAAAAACAATACAATGAACATACAAAGCAATGCCTATGGAGGTGCATGAATACTGTAAGCACAAGACATTTTGATGATTTAACTTCTTGTATTACCAAAGAAATACTGGGCATAGTATTAGCCTGATATTAATGACTTCAGTAGGGGTGAGCAAATTAGCTATTACTCATACCCTCAGGTATTTGTACTTGACCTAATAGTGCTTAAACTTTATTCAGTTATGAATTCCTTATGTTTTAAGTCAGAAACTGGGCAGGGCAAACCCGGATATGCTGCAAGAATGAGTATGAGTATGATCACGCTCTTTGTACTTAGGAATTTACTATACCATAATAGTTATGGACACTCGTTTGTACTTGTTACTCAAACTGACTCTACTTATCAGTGTAACAAAAGTACCATTTTCATGGAATGGCCCACAGGTCAAATTAGTAAAACTCGCAGTGCAATTCTGTTAATGGCAATTGAATAAAAAGGTAAAATGATTTGTTGTTGTTATAAACTGTTAACTCCTACTCAGTGAGATTCACAGGATCACATGTTCGTTGATACAGTAGTCCCTCTCTAAACCGGACATGAAGGGAGACAGACAGGTTTTCCGAAATAACCGGTTTAATTCTTAATTTTAAAATGATGCAATAATGCATTTTAAAATCAAATGAATACCAAGCACACTTTTTTTTACTTTAGCCTATAGGCTACCGGTAACAAAAAACAAATCATGCTGTTTCACTGTACACATTACCGTACAATGCGAAAACAATACATATTACACAATTAATGCAAAATAGATCATCTTTACAGAAATGAACCATTTTTAAATTTGGCTGCAAGTGAAACACATAGGTTACCTGCTACTTTTATTTTGTATTGGTATGAGTCAGACTTTCTTTGCAAAAGCAATTCAAGACCTCAAATTCATCATTTTAATTACTGTAGTCCACATCTTGCAATTCAAACCACTGGAGCATCAGTATTTCTGAAAGCTTCTCTGCCTTTTCCAAGTAATTGATCGCAGTTAGTTTATACTCTGTAGAGTATGAGTTTATATGCCCTCTTTTAATGATGTACTTAATTATAGAAATTTAGTAAGCTACTTGTATCTGTTGTTCCATTTATTTTCAGCCATTTTTATTTTCAATGTGTCTCTTTGGATCACAAAATTCACAGTGACCTAGCGTCACACTTAATTGAATATTACTGGGGGACATATCCAAATGTAGGGCATAATAGTGTCTGTATTTGAGAGGGACTACTGTATTTTCATGCAAGACATAAATCACTTGCCTGTCTTCTTTATTCATCTGGTCCCCAAATCCTACAGTATTGACAACAGTTAGTTTTAATTGGACATTGCTCTCCTGAAGCTGATAGGTCTGTGCTCTCAATTTAACTTTGGGTTCGAAATGTGTTGACTCAGAGTTCTCAAAGTTTGTGTTGAACAAAGTATCCATTAAGGTGGACTTGCCAATTCCAGTCTCTCCTGTAAATGTAAAAAAAAAAAATAGAAAAACCTGTAATTAAACTAATATACATGTATGTAATTTATACCATAATTAAACATTTACTTTAATGTCAATCCTTGTTATGTATTTTTTCTTTATTAATATGCTAGTCTATACGGAACAGTATATTTCCCATTGAGAAATGTTGTGGAGAGTTCAGATCAATAAATACCACAGTTTCAAATAAACCTGATCTATTGCGATTAGTTGCCTTGTTATATTCTTGAACATTTAGACATTTAAATTGATTTTGCAATGTGTACATCATGTGCTTACAAACTGTACTGAGGATTTACATATTGACATCAACACCATAATTGTTTGTGTAAACCAAAATTTCAGAACTCCATTTACTGTAAAGTCTGCAATGCAAGTGCTGTATTACCTAACATGCTAAATGAGTACAATTATTTACTGTTTTAGTATCCTACAATCTTTTTCTTTACATTCCCCCAAAATATTCACAAGTTCCAAGCAAAGGACTATGTAGAACTGTGGGTTAACTGACTAGCTTTTCATTGCTGGGTGTCTGGGTTCTAATCTGTCTTGGGCTATATGTAAATTGAGTTAGAGGGTTCCCATGAAATTTAAAGCAATTGGGTTTATTTGCAGGAAGTCTCAAAAAGGGAAACTAAACAATTTTTCCACCATTTAGATGGTAGAGGGTTAAGGGTTGTTAATATGTATTCATCAAGGAATGAAATAAAAGTGCACTCACCAATGCAGAGAATGTTGAAACAGAATCCTTGACCAGTTGATCTGCTGACCAGCTGATCTGGCAAGCTGTCGAAGCCAACATGTCCCGACATGGAAAGTGGACGAACATTTGTATCCTGTTTAAAAATATAAGCATTATTGACCGTGTTTGTACAGGTGTTTTGTTGAAATCCACTGTACTACTGTACACGAAACACCTGCATACTACAGGGTACTAGATGCTCAAAGCTATTTACTAGTCAATAGCGCAACTTTTTCTTAGTTTTGTTTTTCCAATTTGTCATAAATAGCTTTAAGAATCTAGCCCATGGCATGCGTCATATTAGGATAGTCCCCTTCAGGGATATAATATGGATTAACATACTTGATATGGGGTTTTTTTCTGTTTTTTTTATTATTATTATTTAGGTTGAATGACTTATAATTTGTTTTTAAGTGTTTGGTGGCTACCTCTAATCAAATTGATAGTGTACTTTCTATTGCACTCTTTATATCTGCAATGAACTATTTGGAACAATAATATACTGTACAGTACTTTGTAACTTAGTACAGGCTAATACTGGGGATGGCAAACATTTAAGCACACAATACAGTGTTCTTAGACATTTACTAACATCTAGTAAGTGAAGGATTATTTATTTATGCCATCATATAAGGAAAGCCTACCGATTTCTGAAAATCCTGAGCCCTACTGTTTCTTCTTCCTTGAGTCTGATAAAGCTAAAAACAAAATACAATAAATAGCCTAGGCTATATTAGACTGACTGCAAAGACTTTAACAACATCGTAAATCACATCTGTGTAAGCATTGCTGACATTATTTATCACTGGCCTTGCTTATCAACTTTTTAAAATGTTTTTTTTTTTACCAAGTATCTCATAAAAATTCTTGACTTTGTTAAGGCTAACACCATAATCTGCCCTCTCATTCCTGTTCATCCACATTAACTAGACATACAACAATTAATTGATTGTTGATCACCATGTGTTTTATATTGCCAGCATCAATTAAGACTTCACTGCTGGATGCACTTATCAATCACGATGTTATTTTATATAACTACAGGCTTTTGTGAAGCACCAACATTTCTCTTTGCTTCGTGTTTTTTTCTTTTTAATAATGAAGTTTTTTCAATGCATATACTGTATTATATTAATATGCATATCCATATTTTCAGTTTTATTGGAAGGCTTTTGTGAGGCATGTACATATTTGTTTTGGTTTGTTTTGAATAGAAAAGTATTCTTAATGCATCGATTACTGGCGTTCCCACATAATTTATTTGCTAAACAGGGAGTTCTTTTCCAGTTAGAACTTGACTTAACACATTATTTGTGCCATCCTCCTTTACTAAAACGGTGACAGGTAACTGACAGAGTTCAACATGTACTCTAAAAGGGACACTGTCCAGTACAGAAGCGCAATAGGCGCCACCAACCACTGTGACCAAAATGAATGAGAGGGCTGCTAAAGGGGTGTATGTTTAGGGATGTTTCTAAGTTAAGCAAACATAATAGAGTAAGAGAACAAAAACAATGATGGGGAAATCAGGAGGGCAGGGAAGTGGTTACACAAAATGAAGGGTAGGAAGATTGATTTGAAAACTATATACTACACCTTATACATTTACTTCCCTTACTTTTTAAGACTCACAAAACCAAAAAGATGAACAAATCCGAGAGGCGATTTGCCACACTGTCACAAAATATCCCCCGTTTTAGATTTCTTATTAATGAATTCGTGCATTATTTTAAACTTTTTAATACCGAAAATGTAGATTCAATCCCACTTTCTTCACACGAATAAACTGGCATAGTACTGCCTGCACATCAATACGTGACTTTGTTAAGATTGTGTTACATCATTTCAGTGAATCACCAATTGCATACTGATAGTATTGTAGAAGACGAATAAACAATTCATGCCCCACCCTTACCGCTCAGTGAGTGTCCATTTATTGGATGGGAGGAATTATCATGTGCTCGAGTGCTAGCTGGAAATATCCCAGTTGGTCTCATTGCAGCACTAGTATTTTGTATACAAGAACACTTTTTATTTTTATTTATATAGTCCCTTATCTCCCAAAATAACACTCTTTTAAGAAAACAATAACTCAAACCGCAATTAAAACGAAACAAGGAAAACTTTGTGAAAAAAGGCCTGTACAATAAAAAAAAATGTAGCAAATGTATCTTTCCAGACGTAACCTATATGTATAACTAATGATGAGAGCAACGACAAAAGAAAACATCACTTTAAAACGCCAATGATAGACATACTGTACATACCACATAAATACCATTAATAGGGAAATATACATTTAAAAAACAAAAAAATCAAGTTGTGTTAAAACGTTTGTTTGCAACAGTTTTACTTATTGTGTTTATATATTTTTTTTAAAACTTAGAATTTTCCATAAGAAAAAAGTCTGGCGACCCGCGAAGTGACACTCCCAGAAAACTGTAGACCATCTTGAGAGAAAATTCAGTACATTTATTTTTAAAATCTGCATACTGCGTTTTAAAAGTAAATACACACACATACCAGCTGTCGGGTTACATCGGTCGAGGCCATCGCTCGAAGTTACAAATAAAAGATAATAAAAAGAGTTGAATACATAAACTACCCCGGTCTCTCCCAATAATTTCTCGCTACAGAAATCCGGCTGAGTCAATGCCGGCAGGAATGTGAACATTATTACAATTCCTACGATCACCAGACACCGAGTGGGGGTGGGGGGTGAGGGTTAACATCAGTATAAACATGCGTCATTTAAAAACGTTTTTGTGTCAGTGGAAATAAATACATGCTAGAAAAATTATATTATATGTATTTTTGAATCTTGTAAATTAAGAATATCAAGATGTATGTTTAAATCAAAAGGCGCGCGCAGATTTGATACACCCCCTGAGATGAAGTGGTTTCTGCTAAAGTAATGTTTGAAGTCTGAGCCATTCTGGAAATATGTGGTTGCTGGCAAGGTTTACAGTTGAGATGGGCAACTGACGCCATTCTGATCCACCCAGGAGACACCATCGCATCCTTAACTAAAGACCAATGGAGCCAACATGGCGAACATAGTGCTACAGTTTCTTAAACGGCTTATGTCTATAAACCTTGGTTGCTAGAGGCGGGGATTGGTACATTGGTCCTGTGTATCTGCCCTTAGTCTTGTCAGAGTGGTACAAGGTAACGCATTGCAGCAACTGTTTTAAATTGATGAAGGATTACCTGTTAATATCCAGATTTAATTTATTATCACTGGAATAAAAAGGGTGTTTTGTTATTTATCTTTAAAAATTCACTCAATGGCGACTGAATGCACCCAGGACGCGGTTTTACGGTTTCTGACTGAGAGAGGGGGCAAAGTGAGAAACGTGGATCTGATAGATCAATTCAAACCCTTCATTTTGAACGACCCTGCCAAGAAAGCTTTGGCAAAGGAAAGGTTCAAGGAGTTCGTGGACACCGTGGGGTTTGTGAAGGTTGAAAACGACGTGAAGTACGTTTGTCTGAAAAAAAAGTACAGGGATACTTTGAAACAGCGCGTTGGGAAAAAGACAGATGGAGACAATGCTGGCAGTGGAATAAAAGGGGGCCCTGGTACTCAAATTCTGGGACTTAACACGAGCCAGTGCCCTAAGAGTGCAGACTGTAGTCGTGGATTCGGTAATGGGTGGCCGGCAGAAACAGATAGAATTGGCGGAGCCGATTTTGACACTGCATATGCTCTCCTGTCAAAGCCTGTTGGTGGTGAAGCTAGTTTAAACAATACCGCAAACGATGTTGCAAAACACGAAATATTTGTACCTGTGTGGGATTACGGAACTAGCAAAAGTGCACATAGAACACCGCCAGACGTTTCTCCAAATATTTCTGAAGGTAAATCGTTCACATTGTCAGAAGTCGAGCCAGCCGTCGCAGCTGCCTCACCTATCGACCGAAATTCTGAGCTTTGTAGTGATTTGGATAACACGGGTGTGTTAGAAATGGGGAACACAAATACCAGCTCATCTACTAACAGTAATTCTGATAGTTGTAATCGCCAAAGAGATGTCGTATTTATTCTGCCGAGTATAGCAGTGACAGAGGCTTCTGCATTGACGACAGAAGTGAAAGGTAACACATTTGCAATTCCTGAAAATAAAAATGCAGAAAGGATTAAAGAGAGGTGTTTTTCTCAGCCTGTTGAAGAATCCAGCACGTCTGTTAACTTGGCATTGGATACTGCTTCACTTTGCTGCGGTGCTGGAAATGAAGAACCTGTGAGCCAGCACACTGCAGATTCCAAGGGTGCAGATGGGGAGTCCTGCACTGACCGAGATGTTAAACCTGTCAAAAGCAGCCCTGATTTGAGGGATAGTAAAGATGATTTACATCAAGACTCTAAAGGTGCGCTCTTGGCAGAGATTCCAAACAGGAGACAAAGCTCAAGAAATGTTTTTCAGCGTAACTTGCTGGCTAGCAGAGAACAGCAGTCTGGTAAGCTGGCTGAAGATAGGACAGCACCTGATTCCTCCTGTGCTTCTGGGAATGAAAGTGGTGGCATCACCCCTAAAGGTAGTAGAAAAATATTTAGAGATATGATGATGAACAGTTCACCCCAACTGAGGAGAAGCATGGCTCTTAAAAACCCAGGTTCCTTGTTACCAAGACGGAGGGACTCCATGAAAAGTGAAAGTGACTCAGTCTCCCTGGTGTCCTCTACAGATGAAGACAGCAGATCACTGGCCCTAGATCCAATGGAACATGAATGGATGATGTGTGCTTCTGATGGCCAGTGGGAAAGCCTCAATCGCTTACTGGCATGTGACCCCAACTTGGTCATCAAAAAGGACTTTGTAACTGGGTTCACCTGTCTGCACTGGGCAGCAAAACATGGCAGACAAGAACTTATAGCATTGCTTGTTAACTTTGCCAAACAGCACGCTGTACCACTGAACATTAATACTAGGTCCAGTGCAGGCTATACACCTTTACATCTAGCTGCCATGCACAACCACGAGCAAGTAGTAAAATTACTAGTTGGTGCCTATGATGCAGATGTGAACATAAGGGACTACAGCGGCAAAAAGGCTTGGCAGTATCTGCGTGAAAATGTTGATGGAGATATCCGAGACATTGTTGGTGCTGCTGAGCATTCTGATGCTGACAGTCTAGGTAATGGGGCTGGGCGGTGGAGGCTGTCAAAAGTTCTTCCTTCAAACTTGTTGCCACACAAACTGTTGAACCTTCCAGAAGATGATTCATGTGGTGATGGGGCAGCAGTAAAGCCCAAGTCTGTCTACAGGAAAACATCTATGAGCAGAATAAGGCCCAAACTAAAACAAATTAGATTTAAAACCCAAGTAATCCATAGCTCCTTCTTTAAAGAAACAGAAGATGGTGAAAGACCCCTGAAAAGCCCTTCTAAATCAAGACCCAAGTCTAATCTTTTTGGATGAGACAGATAACAATACAATATGTATTATTTACCAGTAAAAGGTACGATTTAAAATGTGACTACAATCAAAAGGTGATGGTCATATATTTATGAAAAGTATGCCTATGTAAAGTGTACAGCAGAGCTTTTCATGACTTTCTTGTAGCACTTAGGGGGTGATTTGATCTATCTGTACCCCACTTTCATAAATCACACTTGGATTTGTTTAGAGCATTTTACAGTTCCAGGGAATCCACCTGGATTGCATCAACCACTTGGTCAATTTAACAAAATGGTAATGGGATTACACCCCTATAAAATGTTTATATGTAATGTGTGAGTTTTATTCCTACTTAACAATCAGATTTTTATTTTCTGCAAAGCATGCAACACTTTCTTTACCTAAATGATAGGGTTACAAATCAACTGCAGTGTTTACATTCTGCTGAAAGGTAATGTTGCTAGTTGCCCAGATCAATCTCTGCTGCCTGCATTTTTAAAGTTCTACTGTTCATGGCTAACCGCTAGCTTTACTTGCAGTTTATGAGTGCACTTTTAGCAACAGCAGCAGGTATCTAATTTATCCTGAATTAACTGGTCACCAAAGGTACTGCTCACCAAAGTACCTTTGGCAATTAACTGGTCACCAAGATGCCTTTGTAATTTGCTTTCAATTAAGAGAAGGTGACTGCTTGTAAGTTTCCTGTTATAAAGAGACTACAGTTTGACACTTTGTGCCTGACATCGGGGATAGAGACAGATACAGTACCTAGAGAACCACTAATTCAATTGTGATGAAACTTGCTAAAGACATTTTTGAGTATAGGTTACCAAGAGTATTAGAATGTTGGGGTGTGTGGAGTATGTATGTATGTATGTATGTAGGAATGGATGGATGGATGGGGGATGTGGGATGTATGTCATTGAAATACTTGTTTTCAAACAGCTAGCAGTTTATTATTTATTTCCCCCAAAAAACGCACAAGACGATTTGGATTTTAATCCAAAACCCAATTGTTATATTTAATGTCTAGCACATGATGATGTAGTCATATTTGTTAGCGATGCCAATGATTCACATGATTTAAAAAAATTATTAACAAAATTTTGAATCTGTTCTTCTTTTATACTGTGCTAGCCATTGTTTTGGACAGTCTGCTGCCCAGTACATTCACTCAGATCTATTACCTGTTTGAACAACGTTTAATTGTAAGTAGTATCTTTGTTATGCCCTGTTCAGGGTGCATTTGTAGTCCTCAAAAATAGCTTATCATTATTGATTGTAAACATGTGATGTATGTTATATAAAAAAAAGTTAACATATTTAAAGATAAACCATTATGTATGAAAACAAAATGCAATACCAGCAAGGTAAATTGAGCCTGTATTAAAATAAAAACGGAATAGTTTCACAATCACTTAGGGAAACAAAAACAATCTATATATTTTACATAGATGTTGTTTGTTTTGATAATCTTTTTATTTAACACTTGTAAAATATTTACATATGATTATTTTTAGCATACACAAATACACAATAATGTACATTTGCTACATTGTAGGTGAATTCTAACCTGGTCATTTCTCAGTGATTTTTAGTAAACTGACCTTTAAGTGCAGTACTGAATTTAGAACTATTATGTGCTTACAGATATGTTATATGTGGGGATCATTAAGTACATTTTACTATAATAATCTAATCAGTTGACTATAACTCTAAACAGGCAATATTTTACACTAGCTTCAATACTTTTTTCAACATGTGTTGATTTGTGCACTACTTAGATGTGAATAAGCTAACAGATAAACTGCACTGGGAATTGGGATGCTTGTAAATCAGACAGTTCTGAGCATGTTATATGCAGTTTATAGGCATTAGCTGCTAGTTAATGTAAAAATCATTGAACACATTTTCTCTTTGATACTAAGGCTGGTCCTCTATCTTTTATAAAGCTCTTTTACGTTGACGATAATTGTATTAATAACTATATTAAAACACTACTACCTATGTCAAATGGTTGAAATTTGCATTACAAGTTACAAAAAAACCCCTGTAGTTATCAGCTCTCAAATTCCAGCTGCTGTGCTTCTTCAATTGCTAAACTGACCACACAAAAGGTAACTGTAACTACTGTACATATGTGCAGTTGTTATTAATAGTATAACATTTCCAAAAATAATGTTCCAATATTTTAGCATCATATGCCAAATACAGATTGAATGTATAGACTACTAAAACAAAAAGTTTTAATGAAAAAGTCTGTTATGTGCTGCTTTCGCTCTGACTTCAATCCACTGGCACCCTTTTTAAAGTGTCTTTATCCAAAAGCTATGGTGTCCTGAAATCAGACTTACATCTTCTGATGGAATAACAAGCTCTTTAATAATGTATTTCTGTATTTTCCCAATCAGTCCAATATCAGAGACCAATATGTCAAAAAAAAAAACTATTTTTGTTCCAAATACTATCATCCCATCAGCCTCAAAGAGAGCCTGGACTATATATTTGGTAGATCTATACTTTAACTCATTGATAAAAAGTGCAATGTTAGAACTTATTTGTCCAGCACGTATTTGTGTATTTGTTTCTGTTGGTATCTTCTGACCTGGATTAATGTCTTTAGGAACTATCTTGTAATGTGTAACTGTGGAACAAATTCTTCAAGTTTTTTTTGAGCAGTTATTGAAGAATGAGTGACTGATATAGTTATGAGATTGAGTCCACTTGTTATGCAATCCACATTGAAAATGGAATGCTGTGCCCTTGTGAGTGCTGCCAAGTGTTGTTTTGAATAGCTGTGCAGCATTTTACTGAATTGTGTCCAAGCCAAAGTTCAACTCTATGGGCACAGGATTGAATAGGCTTCTGTGTAGTCAGTTTACAATATTAACAATTGTTACTTATAATCATATGTTCTCTAATTTCAGTAGTTTTTGGCTACATAATTTGGATAGCATATACAATATTTTTTACAGCTGAAATATATTGTAATTCCTACAGTATTTGGTGGATAGCCGTCCTTTAGATGAGACATAAAACAGAGGTCCTATTGTAAGTGACTCTGCAGCAGCAGTTGTTAATGCATAGTTCACTGGTGTATTTTAGTTGTAAATCTGAGATCAGGCGAGATCAACATGATCTCGCCTGATCTCAGATTTACCTGGTTAGTACTCTACTGGGTCTACCAGGTGCAGTAGTTTAGCCTACACCAAACCACTGCTACATATTATATACTGTAGTTTCTCTTTGGCAACCTTATAGATGCATGTTAAAGTGTAAATTGCATCAGTATTCAGTGTATGAATTGTATAACACTAAAACAGGGTATATGATGTACTGAATATATCACAATACAGGACATGTACTGAATGTTTACTGTTTAAAATTGATTGTGGGTGGGACAAATTGAATGTTGTTAAGTACACAGAAACTGGAACTGTCTTATTTGTACCGGTACGTTTTTGAAGGGGCGGTTTATTTTTTTGTGAAGAACTTGTTTTTTTACATCTGAAAAAAATACACTGAAACTGTATCTGGGCTGGGACCCACATGAAGTACTTATTTACAACTACCTGAGGTTATGTTTTATTAGGATTTTTTGGGACAGATTTACCAGTTTTAAGTTTGTTCTTTTTTTTTAAGTTTGTTCCTTTTTCTCCGATGTAAATTAAAAATAGTTTTAGAACTGAAATTACAAGGTGGGTGTGTTTTGTACCACAATTTAATTAACATTCTTAGTTTATATATTTTCATTGGAATAAACTTTGTCTGGAGTTACATCTTAGTAAACATTTGTGCTATTTTATTATTATAATTTGTTCATGCAAATATGGGAAAGTCGTTATTATGATTACACTCAAATAAGATGCCACCTTTAAAAAATATTAGTTTAGCCCCTATTTTTACACTACTAAATGATTCATTGCGGGTATGTTTTGTTAATTTGATACTTGAGGACATTTTAAGAGCCACCTGCCTTTTCCCTGATGTACATTTACAATTATGAACAGATTGTGGAGTGCTGCCTCTGCTACATTGAGTGATGTGTTTGAGCTTCATACAGTAGGTCAAATTGATTGATTCTCTTATAATGTGCAAAGTGGCTTTCAGTGTTTTTAAAAAATACATAAATAAATAAAAATTGTAAATTTGTAATGAGGTACTGTTTTATATGGCTTGTGCTTTACAATATGTCTTGTGCACTGTAATCAGAATGGGTGAAAGGCCTGGCTGCCTTTTTGTTTTGTTTTTTTCTGTGGATTTAATAGATATTAACCTTTATTTTTTGTCTTTGGGTTTATGGCTTGATGTTCATACAATGCTGATTTACTCAACTGTTAAAAAACAATAAAATAAAAGAATAAACCTTCCAACAAAATATTGTCCATTTTGTCTGACTTTGTATTTGTTAAAAATAATTCCAATAGCATTGCTCATAAAGGTGTGTTCTTGCTCCTTTCTCAGTTTTAACTTCTTATATAATTATTTTATAATTAATACGTTACTTTGAGAAATGTGAAGTTCAGAGCATGTTTAAGCAGCTAGATTAATTTATCCAGTGCTTTTATTATTATTATTTATTTATTTACTTACTTATACACAACAAGTGTTTGGAAATAATCTAATTAGCAGAGAATAGTATTACTGCTGCCTTAATAAATGTATGCCTGACCTGCCACAGACCTTTTAAATTGTATTTAATGGTGTTAATAGGGGGGGGGGGGGGGGGGGGTCAATAAATCAACCCTAGATAAAAGAACGAGAGCTTTGAGACACTTCATTTAAAATATACAACCCTCCCTGTGTCCCAATAACTGGCAGTGTACCTCTTACACTACTGCCTAAAATAATCCTAGTTAAGGTTGTCCGAGATCAGTGCTGATGATGTGAAACCAGCTGTTGTACAGTGATATGTAGACTTGAATGGATCTACTTTTCAAAGTGAACTTACTCTCATGCAGTGGAAATCATGCATTCTTTTTTTTTGTTAACATTTGGTCGAAACTCTCATAGATTAGATAAACAAAATGTTGCTAAATTATAATCCCACAAGATGGAGCAAAGTGCACTCTTTATGATAAAAAAACATGAACAAATTACACTTGTCAGCTGTCAGTATAAATGCAATGGTCGGCAAGTAGAAAATTTCTTTTAAAACTAAATTTGAAAGAAAAAAAGCATTTCTTAACAGTTCATCTGATAGTTCTGCCAAATTTAATACAAATGGTGACAGATACGTACTTAAAACTATTTTAATTAACTCCAGCCACAAACAAAGTTGAGTTAACTAGAAACCACAAGTTTGCTGATCAAGCAAAATAATAGGTTAGTCACAACACATTGTTTAAATTAGTATCCAATGCAAGTAGTGGGAACAGTGCTAAGTTCAAAGTATTATGTCCTTAGGCAAAAATTCAAACTGTTCTGTTAAATATCAAATAAAAAAAATTTCCACAGTAATCTAAAGAAAGGTACACTTTCATCTGGCATTGCTTTTTTCCCCCAATATTTTCTAACCAGTGGTTGTAACCATTTTGTCAATTTAAACAATTGTATGCAGTATTTAATTGTGTTATGAAAGCAGTAAAATCAGGTTTTATAATGGTACATGCTGTACTTTTCTGCTCTGTTGTATAACACTGTTCACTGCTTCAGTAAAGCCTCCACTTTTCCACATGTGCCTTTCCAATGCCTGTTCACTGAATCAAAAATTATTCTGGCTGACTGTTTAAGACTAGAAGGTAAATAATCACTCACTATGTGCACAACAGGAAGTCTTCTATTAATATTTATATACAGGATTTCAAGCATTTGGTACTTTGCCACAAATCTAGGGTCTTTGGACACTGTTTTAATGACGTGGAAGCACTGAGTACCAGCAAATAAGATGCAATATATTATTGTTGAAGTTCCAGGCACTGAACCAGAAACCAGAAAATACTGAGCCAGCATCACAGGGATCCCTGGGAACAGCAGTACAATTACTCCTAGAGTCTGCGAGATTGGGGGCGGAAGATGACTCAACGTTGGACAACATGGTTAACGACTTAGGAATGGAAACGGATATGAGAATGGAGGGTACTTCACAAAAGACTAGTTCAAGATCTGCAGTTAGCAAAGACATGGAACTCCAGGTTTGTGTCTGTGGCTGGAGCAAGGCGACAACGGTCAGGGGTTTGAAGATTCATCAAGGGAGAATGAAATGCTTGAGGAAGAAGGGATAAGGGCCTTGCATTGATCAGTACTTCTTACGAAGTCAGTCAAGTCAGTCGAATGAAATTCAGCGACAGGAAGCAAACCACAGTTCGCAGGATATCAGCACCCCTGTCATAGACGTGAGGAGGACTTGCATGGATACAACTAGTGATGGACCTAATGATCTTTGCAAACCCGGTCAGACAAGCCTGAAATTAAATGATCAAGAGCTTGTGAGACACAGTAAACACTGATCTCTGTTTTGCGTTGGAAAGGTTAAGTGGAACAGTTGAAAAGAAGCTGGATAAATTTGGGGACATCATCTACGCATATGGAAGTGAGAGGTTTGGAGTTGAAAAAAACAAACTATTCCTGGAAAGTCTAGACGGCAGCAGGAGATTGAACGCTTAGTTACAGAAAGGAGACAGCTGAGGAAGCAATGGAGAAGAGCAGAACAAAGTCAGAAGAAGGGACTCAATCTGTTACAAAGGGTCATAAAAGATAAGCTTGCAACATTAAGCCGAGTTGAGCGCCTACAGAAACGCTACAAAAAGAAGGAGCGTGTGAGAACTAACTTTTATAAAGACCCATTCAAATTTGTAAAGACGATATTCACCAGTGAGAAAAATGGCACACTAAAAGCATCTAAGTAGCTGGAGAGATATTTGGAGAAAACACATACAGATTAAAAAAGGCAGGAGCCTGTGTCAATTCCTTCAGACATCCCACCTATCAATCCACCAGAATACCAAATGGAGGACTGAGCACCTAAGTGGAAAGAAGTAGAGCAAGCTGTGAAAAAAGCAAGGGCGTCATCATCTCCAGGGCCTAATGGAGTTCCGTACAGAGTGTACAAGAGTGCTTCAGGAGTTCTACGAATCCTGTGGAAATTGCTGAAAGTGACATGGGAAAAACAGATTGTACCAAGAGTATGGCGCCAAGCAGGTGGAGTCTTTATACCAAAAGAAAAAGATTCTACAGCAGTGTGGAGTAGTGGTTAGGGCTCTGGACTCTTGACCGGAGGGTCGTGGGTTCAATCCCCGGGGGGGACACTGCTGCTGTGCCCTTGAGCAAAGTACTTTACCTAGATTGCTCCAGTAAAAACCCAACTGTATAAATGGGTAATTGTATGTAAAAATAATGTGATATCTTGTAACAATTGTAAGTCGCCCTGGATAAGGGCGTCTGCTAAGAAATAAATAATAATATTTCCCTATTAAACATAGAAGGCAAGATTTTCTTCAGCATTATTGCTCAGAGATTGTCAACTTACCTATTAAAGAACTGTTTCATTGACACTTCAGGAGAAAAAGCGGGCATTCCAGGTTTCCCAGGATGCTTATAACATCAATGTGATCTGGCAACAAATTCAATCAGCAAAAAAGGAGAGGAAGGAGCTCCATGTGACATTCCTAGATTTGGCTAATGCATGTGGTTCAGTGCCACATGAACCTCTTTGGTCAGCATTTGATTTTTTCAGTGTACCAATGACAATAACAAATTTTGTGAAAGCTTACTTTGGAGATTTACAATTTAGTTTTTCAACTTCAGAATTCATCACTACATGTCAATGCCTAGAAGTTGGAATAATGGCAGGATGCACCATTTCTCCACTGGCTTTTACCATGGCAATGAAAGTAATTATTAGGGCATCAAAATGAGTAGTGGGAGGAGAACGCTTGGCTTCTGGAATGCGACTACCACCAATTCGAGCATACATGAATGACATGACAACCATGACTACAAAAGTAGCCTGCACTAATCGGTTATTGGGCAAATTAACCAATGACATTGAATGGTTAGGTCTGTGGCCACTGACTATGTACGAGGTTTCTTTGGAAGCTTTAATCAACGGCTTATTTTTCCACCTGAGATTCCCACCACTAACTTTCGACCAGATAGTGTCTTGTGGTCTGGATCAGCACGCCTTGTTCACCTGGTAGAGTTAACAGTGCCATGAGAGGATGCTGTAGATGAGGCATATGAGAGGAAGAAACTTCAGTATGCTCAACTAGCCGCTGAAGCGGAACAGCGAGGATGGAGTGTCCAGGTTTACCCAGTGGAGGTGGGTTCTCGAGGATTTGTGGCACACTCTACAACCCGGTTTCTCGAGGGATGTCAGATTCAGTGGCCAAGAGTTGCGTCGCACAGTGGAGAACTTATCTGAAGCAGCAGAGAGGAGCGGCAACTGGCTGTGGTTGAGATGGAAAGATTCTGGTTGGGGATCTCAAGCACAATAGAAAGAAAGAAACGCTGATGTACGTATGGGTAGGTAAGCTGGGTTGAGTTGAGTGGGGGATGGGGGACGGGGGACGGGGTGGGTGATGCTGGGATGCCGTGTGGAGTAGTGGTTAGGGCTCTGGACTCTTGACCGGAGGGTTATGGGTTCAATCCCCAGTGGGGGACACTGCTGTTGTACCCGTGAGCAAGGTACTTTACCTAGATTGCTCCAGTAAAAACCCAACTGTATAAATGGGTAATTGTATGTAAAAATAATGTGATATCTGTATAATGTGAAATAATGTATAATGTGATATCTTGTAACAATTGTAAGTCGCCCTGGATAAGGGCGTCTGCTAAGAAATAAATAATAATAATAATAATAATGCCAGAATCACCGTCGAGCACTCTTTAGGTGTCGTGGGCTAGTCGATGAAACACCATGGATGGAAGGTTCCCACTTGAAGACCCCAGAGATGTACCCTACTTAGCTCAATCCAGACGGTTGTCATGCTGATGCGCTGGGGAGACCACACTGTGGTTGATCCCCAGAGCCAGCATCGCAGCTGTTGTGTGTGCTGATGCACAAAATAAGCTGATCCCTGGAGCCAGCATGACACTTCAGCCATCAACACCAGGCAGAAGGATATCTACATCATCAGATAAAAGGAAACGCAAATGGATGGAGACGCAGATGTATCACATTAGTTTATTATTATTATTATTATTATTATTATTATTTATTTCTTAGCAGACGCCCTTATCCAGGGCGACTTACAATCGTAAGCAAAAACATTTCAAGCGTTACAATACAAGTAATACAATAAGAGCAAGAAATACAATAACTTTTGTTCAAGTAAAGTACAAGTTTGACAAACCACAATTCAATAATACAGCAGGTAATAGTGATAGTTACATCAGGATATGATTAAATAGTGATAGTTACATCAGGATGTGATTAAATACAAAGTACTACAGGTTAAAAACTTGGCAGATTACAGTATTCTGAAGTACAGGATTAAATGCAGTAAAATAGGGGCTGATAAGAGCAAAATAAAGCACATTTACATGAAGGGTGATAGTGTCCCAGGATACAAACAGAGGAGTTCTACAGGTGCTCTTTGAAGAGGTGAGTCTTAAGGAGGCACCGGAATGTGGTCAGGGACTGGGCAGTCCTGACATCTGTAGGAAGGTCATTCCACCACTGCGGAGCAAGAGTGGAGAAGGAGCGGGCTTTGGAGGCAGGGGAGCGTAGCGGTGGTAGAGCTAGTCTTCTAGTGCAGGCGGAGCGGAGAGGTCGAGTGGGGGTGTAGGGAGAGATGAGGGTCTGGAGGTAGCTGGGTGCAGACTGGTCAAGGCATCTGTAGGCTAGTACAAGAGTCTTGAACTGGATGCGAGCGGTGATCGGGAGCCAGTGGAGCGAGCGGAGTAGTGGAGTAGCGTGGGCGAAGCGAGGCAGAGAGAACACCAGGCGGGCAGTAGAGTTCTGGATGAGCTGGAGTGGACGGGTGGCGGACGCAGGGAGGCCAGCCAGGAGGGAGTTGCAGTAGTCTAGGCGGGAGAGTACCAGGGCCTGGACCAGGAGCTGGGTAGCATAGTTGGTGAGGAAGGGTCGGATTCTTCGGATGTTGCTCAGGAAGAATCGGCAAGTGCGTGCCAGAGTGGAGATGTGCTGGGAATAAGAGAGGCAGGGGTCCAGGGTGACTCCAAGGTTCTTAGCGGAGGAAGAGGGAGAGAGTGTGGTAGATTCCAGAGGAACAGAGATAGAGAGATCAGAGGAGGGGGAGGAGGAGGGAAAGAAAAGGAGGTCAGATTTAGAGAGGTTGAGTTTGAGGTGATGCGAGTGCATCCAGGAGGAAATAGCAGACAGACAGGTAGAGATACGGGAGGAGATGGTGGAGTCAGAGGTGGGGAAGGAGAGGAAAATCTGAGCATCATCAGCATAGAAATGGTATGAGAAACCATAGGATGCGATGAGGGGGCCCAGGGAGCGGGTGTAGAGAGAGAACAGGAGAGGACCCAAGACTGACCCTTGGGGGACTCCAGTTAAGAGAGGGTGAGGTGTGGAGGTTGCTCCACGCCAGGTTACCTGGTAAGTGCGGTTGGAGAGGTAGGAGGAGAACCAGGCCAGAGCAGTGCCAGAGATCCCCAGGTCAGCAAGAGATGATAGTAGAATAGAGTGATCAACAGTGTCAAAGGCAGCAGAGAGGTCGAGGAGAATTAGGACAGAGGAGAGAGAGGCAGCTCGGGCACATTTAAGTGAGTTGGTGACAGACAGGAGGGCGGTTTCAGTGGAGTGAGCAGAGTTTATTGTAAAGCAATGTAGTTTATTGTAAAGCTACGTCTTAGTTGGTGCTTATCTTGGCGAGAGCCGAGTTCAAATCAGCATGAAGATTTAACATCTATTCTCATGTAATGGAAATCAACTATTCTCAGAAAAACAGATCAGTTTATCTATTAAGTGGCAATAAATACATCATATGCATCGACATGCAAACAGTTAATTTGTTGTGATTTTTGTGTGTGTGTTTTTTCATGCTGCTCCGTTAAATAAATGCTATGCAATGGAATAAAAATATTTAATTTCTTCTAATTGTTATTTTTTGTTTTCATTATATTTACTATTATAGTAATTGAATTACTGTATATTGCAATAAACAGGATTTCAATTATAGGTAAATATCAATACCAGGACACACAAAGGAACAGAATTATTATGCATATCTGTTTTTTTGCTATTATGAATTTAAAACTGTTACTATTACAAAACTAGAAATATTAGCATGCATATGTGCACCTACGTTATTGTTTAACACTATGGACTGGATAAAAGCACAGTAAATGTGTTGTAGAAATGGATGTTATTTTTATAAAGTGAAGGTATTCCAGGTTCTGCATTTAATAATGTTAGTCTAGTCTATCATTTTTTAATTTAGAAAACATCTTAGGAAAAACCTCTTTAATTGAAATGGAGTCTTTTCATCGGGTCTTACACTGATATTGGTATCACTGTCACTAGCGGTATCAGCTGTAGCACAGAGCAGGTGAAGGCTGGTGCCTGTGTTCTGAATGGCAGGTCACATATCCTCATTAGTAATATCTGATGACAAAGAGGGCTTCTATGTTCCAGTGGGAACTCTGCCTGGAAAATAAAACTGCTGTCATCAAGGTTGCTATACCTGTAATTGATTACAAAGCAGATGGTCACACTGAAATTCAGATCCCCAAATGCAAATGTAAAGCACTTATGTTTTGTCATTGGGGTTCTCTAATAAAAAGATAACGCAATCATTATTCATGGTTTGCAGAACAAACCATTCAATATCGCTAATATGAGGTTTGACCGGCTTTGTTACCCATTGTACACAAAGTTCCCATAAGATGCTTTGCAGTGTATTGACTATAATTGATATCCCTTGTCTTATCGTTTTGAACCCAACAGCAGAAATAAACTCCACAGGGACTCCAGCTAGCAGATTGCATCGATAATGGACATATGGGAGTCAATAGACACTGTAACATTATTATTATTATTGTCTCACTTACAGAAATGTAAGTGAGACATCTCCACTCTGGCACGCACTTGCAGATTCTTCCTGAGCAACATCCGAAGAATCCGACCCTTCCTCACCAACTATGCTACCCAGCTCCTGGTCCAGGCCCTGGTACTCTCCCGCCTAGACTACTGCAACTCCCTCCTGGCTGGCCTCCCTGCGTCCGCCACCCGTCCGCTCCAGCTCATCCAGAACTCTGCTGCTCGCCTGGTGTTCTCTCTACCTCGCTTCGCCCACGCTACTCCACTACTCCGCTCGCTCCACTGGCTCCCGATCACCGCTCGCATCCAGTTCAAGACTCTTGTACTAGCCTACAGATGCCTTGATCAGACTGCACCCAGCTACCTCCAGACCCTCATCTCTCCCTACACCCCCACTCGACCTCTCCGCTCCGCCTGCACTAGAAGACTGGCTCTACCTCCGCTACGCTCCCCTGCCTCCCGAGCCCGCTCCTTCTCCACCCTTGCTCCGCAGTGGTGGAATGACCTTCCTACAGATGTCAGGACTGCCCAGTCCCTGACCACATTCCGGCGCCTCCTTAAGACTCACCTCTTCAAACAGCACCTGTAGAACTCCTCTGTTGTATCCTGGGACACTATCACCCTTCATTTAAATATGCTTTATTTTGCTCTTATCTGCCCCCTATTTTACTGCATTTAATCCTGTACCTCAGAATATTGTAATCTGCCAAGTGTTTAATCTGTAGTATGTTGTACTTAATCATATCCTGATGTAACTATCACTATTTAATCATATTCTGATGTAACCTTCACTATTATCTGCTGTATTATTGAATTGTGGTTTGTCACACTTGAGAATTATTGTATTTCTTGCTCTTATTGTATTACTTGTATTGTAACACTTGAAATGTATTTGCTTACGATTGTAAGTTGCCCTGGATAAGGGCGTCTGCTAAGAAATAAATAATAATAATAATAATAAATGCTCTGGTAATTTTATTCAAAAGCAAAATAATATTTTATTGTATGCGACAATCTGGTGTTCAAGTACAGTATAGAAACTACAAATTCCTCTGAACATTTGGACTACTGTGATACAACATTTGTGGGATGTTCAAGTGTAAATGCTTTTCATATTGTGTATTTCTCTAGGTTTGTCAACAAGAGGTGGCAAGGGGAGAGGTTTGTTATGAACAGATTGTGGAGTGCTGCCTATGCTACATTGAGTGATGTGTTTGAGCTTCATACTGTAGGTCAAATTGATTCCCTCTCTTATAATGTGCAATAGGCGACACAGATTAATTGAGACTGATCAGCATTGCTGGAGGGAACAATCAAGTCTGAATGCAGTGCTCCACATGCCATTAGGACTCCAAATGCCACATTTATTAAGATCTTTACACTATTTTTTGTGAAAAGTAAGATAAAACTGTTCATGTTACAAAGCCAATAGCTCGCAACCTGGAAATTTAATTAATGCTCCCCAAAGCAAGTTGCTTTGTTGTTTTTATTTGTTTGATGTGGTAATTGCAATGTGTTGTAAAAAGCCTGATAAATCTGGTCCCATGTGGCTTGGCTTTGTTTTGTCAACAGATATCTGAAATTTTGAGTAGGCAGTATTTTCTTAAATGTTCAATCTATTGTGGGAGAGAGAGCAGTGGTATGCTTTTATTTGAAAGCAGGCAGAAAGCAAAGGAAACTTGTGTGTATGTGTGTGTGTGTGTGTGTGTGTGTGTGTGTGTGTGTGTGTGTGTGTGTGTGTGTGCAAGAGAGAGAGAGAAAGAACAACTAACAAGGGAGAATGTCACAATTAATGGGAGGAAAAACATGATTTAAGATGATGATCCTGTTCATTTTTAGATAATTACTTGTACTGTCAAAAAGTGAAGTGCTTGCATGATGACCAACTGGCTGACCCCACATTGATCACCGGTTGTGATGGCTTATGCACTTTCAGCTGTACATTATCATCAAAGTCACAAGGGGCAGAGAGTGTTGATTAAAAATAATAATCTACACTCATGTGCATTCCAGGACCTGCAAGGGACCTATGCCCCCTGGTTATACACATCTGATGTATCTCAGACTTTGTGTGCATATGGAGTACTGCACGGCTCCTGTTGGACCACATTGTGGAAGAACGGTTTACTCTTTTCTTCTACAAATGTGGTTTTGCCACTATAAGTGATACCAATGTGAAATGGATTTAGCAAAATATTTATAATAATGTTTGGGTGGAGGAAAAGCAAAACTGTTAAGGCAAGATACTTTAAATTGTTGTTTACTACTAACTTTGTAACATTAACAGTATTGCATTCAATGAATTTATTTAATGTGAGCTTGGGTGAACATTTTACACTAGCTGAATCACATGCAAACTCCAACCATTCCCTTTAATGTTAATCTCCCTTAATCAACATGTTCCCAGCAGGATGGAGGTTATTGAGGTGTTATTGGACATCTCTGGGGCCAATGTTGGGGAAGTTGCATTTAAAAAGTAATTTGCTACAGTTAAAAGTTACTAGATACAGGAACATATTGCTTTGAAAAAAATGTAACTAGTTATAGCTACAAATAGTTACTTCTCAGGCACAGTTTACATTTTACAGGGAAAATTCTTTCAGTTTGGTCAGGCTGCAACTTGTCATATTCTTTGAAGATCCAGCTATCAAATTTTAATTTCCTCCTTTGATGCCCTATTCTAGAAAGACGATATAAAAAGCATGTTCATGTAGCATGTAAGGTTTGGCTTGCACTGCTGAAGTGCAGTAATGCCCTACTTCCCAACACTGTTCTTCATCTTATGCTGTGATCTGCCCAATGTAAGGTTTCCACTCTGCTTTATTATCTGCAACTTACGCAATGTAATGATCCTCAATACAAATCAATCTCTCCACCCAAAACATGGGCTCCAGACAGGTACAAGGTTTGTGAAACACCCATCTTTACCTGTATATACTTGTTGTATGGACCTGGATACAGTAGGACAGGGGCTCTGCCAAACTGCTGAGGGCGAGAATGTAACATTAAGAGTGACTCACTGGGTGGGTGGATTGTTTTGCACATACAGTACAGAAGAGGGGTGTTAAGTCATTTGGAAGCATATCTTGTGATCATGACTAACACAAACAGTTGTAGATATAGCAATGCTCCTTGCTAACGCTTTAGTATTGTGGACATTACAGTATTTTTTTTTTTTTTACATTTTCTTTTGGTATGTCAGTTTTGTCAGTGATAGTTTAGCATAAGGTTCACAAGATCAGATTTGTATATGCCTCATAATTTCCTAGTTGAAACTGACATTGTCGGTTTCATTTTGTGAAATAAATTGCTAGCTGAGACATTGACATCTAGGCCAACATCTTCACTGCTACAATTCTCCAGCTCTGTTGCTCATTTTATTTTGAAAATTTGCTTAAAATGCTTTGAATGTAAAAGCCCTTTGGCGAATTTCATACAACTTGATTGGCTCTTGTATATATAAAATATTTGTGCCGAAATTGATATATATATATAATCTTTAGAATAAATTTAAAATATGAAAGTGGCCGTACAAAATATGTTTAAAATATATTCCAAAGTTAAGAAGAGCAATAGCTAAGCTGAATCATTATTCTGTTGTGTACTATAAACAATGTTTCTGGCTAACCTTTACAGGTCCGAGTCTGGGGAAGCTTGAGTATTCAGTTGGCAGTTTGCTCTGTGTTGTCCATTATGATGCACGAAAATGCATTTAAAGCTGGCTCTCCAGTCTGAAACATGACACAAGCCAGTTTTAATGAAAAGATTCACTTCAGCAGTTGTAATTACTAGAGAGCCGCTAAAACAGTTAACTGACAAATTCTTTAAAATGATACACTTCACTTTTAATGAAATCCTGCTGAACTTCATTGTGAATGACAGAGTTCTAAAGGTGGGAAACTTGAACTGTATGCTTTTTTTTAAATTCACACAAAGTGATGCATAACAGGATTTAAAAACGATTTAGTCCCTTCTGTAACTCTGCTGGTTTTTGACCAGTGAACAACAAAATCTTAAAATAGCTCAATGAGATTTTCTTTTTTTATATTTCATATTAGATAAGATGTATTGGAATTATTGTGTTAGCTCTGTCCTCATATAAAGACCCCCATATGAGGACGCCGTGCATGAAAGAGTTAAAGTACAGAGCCAACACATAATTCCAGTACATCGTATCTAGTATGAATTGCTCTCAATTTCCAACAAAAATGAGCCCTACTTCAACAGGCCACAAGAAGGAAATGTTTCAAAACATGTGTCATTGGAAAATCAGCAACTGGATACTGAGGAGCCAAGTTGCTCAGCCTTTGGCTCCCTGTATTCCTTCATGTGACATCTGGAAGAGTAGTAATGGAACTGTGGCTTTGAAATATCTGGGAGTGATTGTAATTTCCTTTATTAGTTCTTTCACAAATGTTTACCATAATATGTTGTCTTTTTTTGGGGGGGGGGGGGGATTTGAGACCTACAAATGATGACAATACACGCTGCGTTGTATACTGTAAATAAAACACCAAGATTTTTCTGGTTGTGAGCTGAGGTCACAGAACCAATGTTGAGTTGTCATCTCATGCCCTGTTCCAAACCAGAAGCCTAGTCATTCAAGACTTTTCCTATTTATTCATTCATTTTTTATATCACGGTAATGTTACTGTAATACTATAAAAAATAAAAAATAAATTTACAAAGCACACGTTGGAATTGTTATTATAGCAACCCACTCTGAAAAAAAGTCCCTAAAAGTATATTTTTATATTCTGGTAGTAATAAATAAAACTGAAACGCATTTCACATTTCTTTTGTATGTATATAAATGTGAATTGTTATTATTATTAGGGCTACAACATTATAATAACTGCCGCTTTCACTAACGTATGTGTAGGCCAGATGTTATCGTTTATATTTTATTTTGTCTATATTTTATTGTCAACTGTGGTCTGGCCCTTACAAAAAAGTACTATAGTATCACTTTAAAAACACTATAGTACTGTACTAGTAAAAAGAGAATACTATAGTGCAGGGGCAGCAGTGTGGAGTTGTGGTTAGGGCTTTGGACTCTTGACCAGAGGGTCGTGGGTTCATTCCCAGGTGGGGGACACTGCTGCTGTACCCTTGAGCAAGGTACTTTACCTAGATTGCTCCAGTAAAAACCCAACTGTATATTGGGTAATTGTATGTAAAAATAATGCGATATCTTGTAACAATTGTAAGATGCCCTGGATAAGGGTGTCTGCTAAGAAATAAATATAATATAAAATATTATAGTGTGGTACTACAGTTGTACTATAATATAGTATTAGCACTGCAGTACTATATACAGTACTGCTTTAGTACTATAGTATTGGCACTGCAGTACTATTGTGGTGTACTACTGTACGGTACCATACTATAATACTTTTTTGTAAGGTCTTTTAATACATCATTTGTAAATGTTTATAACAAACATGAGTCTAAGAACTTATCGGCTGGTTTCAGAGACTTTGATTAGCTCCAGTCTTGAACTACCTAATGTTAATTTAGGTATGGCAGTCCAAGATTAGTGCTGATCTGTTTTTGTGACACTAAACCGTATATCGTTACTGGTCGTTTTAGAAGAAAGCTAACCCGAGTGTCCTTCTCCTCCACGGACAAGGGGCAGCATTTGAATGACAGGTTACTAACATTGCGGTTAGCAGGTAAATGTTGATTCCTACAGTCTTTTGAAAGCAAGTAGTGTTATTTTTAAGTAGCACTTTGATGGCTGAATTACTTTATTTTTTCCAGGGCCTAAAGTGAAAATACACAAAAGAATTCACCTAGGCAACCCAGGAAGAGGCGGGTCTCTCCGAAATGGGAAATGAGAGAATGGCAAAACATAGCAAGGTAAGGTAAAATTACGTATAATTGAAAATAATGCATGTACAACACCACGAAGGTGAGACTCTCAAACTCCCAAAGCATTTACATTCAATGAACGTGCGATAATAAGAACTAACTTTAGATACAGAAATGAAGGTAGATCCCTTACTGTTGAACCTGTTCATTACAAAGAGTGTATCACGTTGATGACATACCCAACAGAACTAATTTGCATACCAACAAGAATGAATAAGTGCATTCCATTTAATGACACATTATTTTCAAGCTAGTATGAGGAAACTGTTTTTCAGAGTAGATAGAAACTGACAATAACAATAAAATTTTCTGTCAGGGTTTGTCTCCATTTACTTCTGTAATCTGTGGATTAAAGGTGTAGTCCATACAAGTATAAAATAATTTACTCACACGTTATTCTTAGCCTTCCATTTTCCATCCACCGCACCCTTGTCATTGCACTGTAGAGCTGGCCCTTTCCATTGGTTCGTACCTAGAGTCCCCCATCCTTACTTTGCTAGACAGGAGTCCCTTTTCAGCCAGAACCTCACGCAATGCTGTGGGTTAACATTTCCTGTGAAAGCGCCACTAAACCCAGTACGAAGAGTATTGAGGGACTCTATTTTTTTCCCCTAAATAATAAAGGAGAGAGGTATGCTGTTGTGAATTCCATAAGTCCCTGCTTGCAAGGCTTCCAAAAAAAAAAAAAATTCTAGAATGCAGTTCATGTGATAGATAACACGTACCAGATCTGGACAGCATATTATATCAGCTTTGCATCTTTCCATCGGCTTGCAGTCATGATCAGAATTGATTTTAATATCCTGCTCATACAAGGATACAAGGCTTAAAGGGACCAGGCAGGTCTAACTGTTCAAAAACATTGACTTGGCCTATACACCCCTTTTCACTAACACTCAGTTCTGACTAAATAGTAGCAACTACAGTGACGCTGCTTCATTAAACATGTTGCATGTCCTTGCAGTCTTTTCAAACCCATAAAAAATCTTAAATGGGATCCTTCAAAAGAGCCATTGTGGAACTCGATAAACTACAGCACACATGCTCAAGAGCCATTCGTTGGACAGACCTGATTTATACTACTGTATTATATTCTGTGAGAAAAACTCTGAAGACTGCCCCCAGGGACCTAATATTTTAGTATAAAACTGAACATGAGACATTTTTAAATCCATGTGATTCTTAGATACAATGTTGCTGCTGTCTGTAATTGAAGTGTTTAAATGGACATTACAGTAATAGAGCATTCACATTTTGTTTTGTATGAGACTTCAAATACATGCGTAATATGGTGTCAACCCACTGTAGAACACATCCTGTTTCTGTACTTATTTTTTTACTCTGACGCCACCTGCTGTTAACTTTGCAGAAGAACATCACAGCTGAAAGAATTCATCCTCCTACAATTAAAGGATCAAGCTGTCACGTGTTGGCTGAATGAAGAAACAAGAATCAGTCACCGTATCTTTTAAACTGCATACCCTCAGAATGGTCATTAAAGTTCAAGATGCAGTGTGTAATATATATATATATATATATATATATATATATATATATATATATATATATATATATATATATATATATATATATTCTTTACTTCTGTATTAACATTACCCTTAGTTAGCTTGATAAACTGTAGGAATAGAGGAACATACAGACATTTTAAAAAAGTGATACATATGTTGTGTAAACATCAAAAGATTGTTTTTAAACGTATCTGCACCTTCAAAGTGCTTTTATGTGGGACTATTGAAAACAAAGAAAAAGTGCAAATGCATTAGAAATCTACTTACAGATCTTTCATATGGGGTTTTTTTTTTTAATTTTTATTTTTCTATCAATGTTACCATCGAAACTTACCATGCTGTTGCATATTAGTAATGCAATTGTATAAATATCTTTATCTATGAAAATCTCTGCTTCCCTCTTCTGGTAGAATTTTAGTTTAATTTTCTAAATGTATTGTGCAGAAATGAACACGTTTGGAAATTTCAAGAAACACTCAATGAATAGAAATAGTGGGAGAAAGCATACGTGGATTTCAGCAGCAGAAATTTGACAGCGACACAAGCCTCAGCAGCTGGAAGCGGAAGGCAAGGCGCTTAGTATGGTACTTTTGAGGGCCAATCAATTTTACCGCAAAATGGAGAAGGGCTTTCAATTTGTGTTGCGTTAGTGCATTTTGAGTGGTAAATATCTGATACATTTACCAGTTCGTTTTAAACAATACAGTAACAAACTGAAAGACGTTTACTCCGAGGTTACTAAGCACTTTAGTAAACATGTCCCCATGCGTTAGCATTATTGGTTTAAAGTTAATCTGAATCTACCAAAAACTAAAGACAAACACTAATAAACTAATCTTTAATATGCAAAGAGGTATGAAATTGAAAAAAAAAAACAAGAGACTCCCGTCTACAGCACAGTGGAACAATAGTCATGTGTGTGATTAGCTTCAAGAAAAATGTAGGCTAATATTACCTGAATACCATATACCGTTTTAATTAAGGACTGCTGTTTTTTAGTAATATATAATTTATACATTAGTAATTACTTATTGGTGTTTGTTTTATTGAACATAAATGAAAAGTAATGTCACCGTTGTTAACCGAGCTCTTTACTGTAGAGCACCAAAAAAGTGAGCCCTGATTGGCCCATGTGATCTCTCCTTTCCTCCAGCAGACAGGAAGCGCATCACTCGATAAATTTTCTTCTGCGTTTTGATTCAACAACAAACGAGTTTCTTTATTAAGAAAACAGTTGATAATAAAATTGTAGTGTCTCAGAAAATGAAAAGCACATTGTAAAGTTAAAAATATCAATTGGCGACGTCTTCCAAGCGCTGTTTGTTGTTCGTGTGCGTTGGCAGAGCTCGACTTCGTTTGTACCTGTTAAGCCCTGATACGGTTTTATTTTCACAGTGTTGAGGTAAGGTGAATTTACTTTTTCATTGATTGGCTTTTTAAAAAATATATATTATGAATAAAAATATGAATAAAAACGAAAACGAGCAGTTTGTAATACATATCAATTACCTTTTAAAGTTTCCGTAATATCGTCTTTGTTGTGAGTAGAGTACAGCACAAAAGAAACAATCTTTTTGGGATATTTTCTAAATATGATTTATGTACAGTTTCACTTAAGTAGTATGCTATGCTTACTAGATACAAACACGACCAAAAAAAACAAAAACAAAAAACATAAAGAAACCAGGACTGTAATAATATACCGGTAATATGAACTAGGTCAGTAGTTCCTTCGTTGTATGCCCATTTCAAACACAAACAGTACCATTGTAAAAGAGGATATGACCAAAATACTGGATACTATACCATCGGGCAATTTACACACTTTAATGGAAGGTGATATTATGATGATCAGTAGTGTTAGACTACTTTACATCCGAGGGATATAATCGTAGTGGCAGAAGAAGCAGGAAAGGTGCAGGTCTGTTTAGAGCAGGTAGTGGACAGGATGATTTTGTACCTGCAGCAGAAACATGCTTTAGAGAATGTTTACAAACTGGAAAGCCAACAAGCTGTGGTGAAGTTGAGTGCACGCCTTATTAAAGCAATAAAAGTAGTCAGCAAGGTGTGTTGAGGTCAGGACTAAGGTCTACTTGCAGACCTGATGGGGAATGGTTTAATGGTGCTTTTTATGAACATTAAAATTCACAAATAAAAAAATAGGACTATGCCTCATAAGTTTCGTTATAGCAAGATTATTAATCCTGCAGTTATTTCGAAGCCATCTTGACGTTGGTGCACTCAAAATTAGTTATGAAAGCAGAAGGATTGCAATATAGATATAATATCCTGCTGAAGAGAAGCAAAAAAATAAATACAATGAATGGAATGTGTTATTATATAGCTTGCCTTACCTTTACATTGTACTTTCTTCTTTCTTATCTTTATTTATTTATTTATTTTTGTTTTCTCTCAAGTAGATCACAGCTCCATGTTGGCAGGATGACTACCACAATAGTTCATGATACTTCTGAAGCTGTTAAACTGTGTGCATCTCAAGGTTTGTACCTGAAACCCATTGCGAAGATGACAGTGAGTGTAGCCCTCCCTCAGCTCAAACAGCCAGGGAAGTCCATTTCCAACTGGGAAGTGATGGAAAGACTTAAAGCAATGGTGCATCCTGACCAGTTCTCTGTCCTTCGCATCTCAAAGAGCACTATGGAGTTCATTCGGTTTGACGGCGAAGTTGAAAACAAGGGCATTGTAAAAAAGATTTTATCAAAGCTAGATGGAAAGACGATAAAGCTCAGTGGTTTCAGTGACATACTAAAAGTCAGAGCAGCCGAGTATAAAATGGAGTTCCCTACCCGACATGACTGGGATGCGTTCTTTCGTGATGCCAAAGACATGAATGAGACTCTCCCTGGCGAGAGGCCAGACACCATTCATTTGGAAGGACTGCCTTGTAAATGGTTTGCCTCGAAAGACTCTAACTCTGAAAAGCCCTGCGAGTCCATCCTGAAAACGGTGTTTGAAACATTTGGAAAGATCCGCAATGTGGACATTCCAATGCTCGACCCATACAGAGAGGATATGATGGACAAGAATTTCCACACCTTCAGCTTTGGGGGTCACTTGAACTTTGAGGGTTATGTGCAGTATCAAGAGTACATAGGGTTTGTTAAGGCGATGGATGCGCTCAGGGGAATGAAGCTGATGTTCATCGGAGAAGATGGAAAGGCAGTAGCGTGTAACATTAAGGTAAGAAAGCTATATAATTGAAAAGAGTAAAAAGCTTTAAGGTACTTGATGTTTGAAAATATTAACTAAAATTCAATCAGAAAAAAAAAATAATAAAGCACTAGATAACCCAAGTTGTTTTCAATCAAACATACTAAATTCATTGCTGCATTGACTCACACAATGAGAGAGAGTACAACATGTTACTTGTATATCATTTCTTACATGTTTCATCATATTATGTTTGTACTGTATGATTTTCTCTTGTTATTTCTATTGAAAGCACTGTGTGTCATGCAGTGTATTGCTGATTGTGGGGAAGCATGTTAGTGTTGCACTGGCATTATTGGTTGGTGAAATTATATATGGTGGATTTCACAAGGCAACTGGAGTGCTTGGTGAGCTAAAATATTCAGGTGGTGAACATTACTGCAATATAGTTTTGATTTTGCAAGATTAAATGGAATGGAACAATAATGCAGAGGTAGCACTTTTAATATCACCTCTTACTACTGTAACATAACATTTCATTGAAAAGCAAAGGTGCAAACTGTTCATAAGGAGGATTACAATTTGAGTTTTAATTTTAATTTAGTGATGGATTATTTGAAAGAAAATGGAAGCTAGAATACAATTGGCTTGAGTCTGTGCTGTTTAGTTAATGAGAGAGCAGATTATTTACTTACAAAAAGGCCTCCAGCTTTTAATGAGGCTGGTGAATAAACTGACTTTTTGTCATTCATCACCACAAACAAAAAACAAACAGCAGTGGTCTTTTGAGTATACAAAAAAAAAAGATAATCAGACCTCCGGTTTAGGACATTTAGGATTACAGTCCTACAATAAATTAACTAAATACTTGTTATGATTTGTTTTAGGTCTTGTTTGATACCACCAAGCATCTGAGTGAAACTGCAATCAGAAAACGGCAGCTTGAGAGGCAGAAGCTTCAAGAGCTTGAACGTCAGCGAGAAGAAAACAAACGCAAGGAGAAAGAGGAAGCAGAGAGACTGAAGGAAGAAGAAAGGTAACAGCATGGGGATTGAAGCAATGATAACATCTGTAATAGTTGTGATGATGATAATAATATGCAGTATATAGGCTTCATCTACTAGAGAATTGACCGCAGTTGAGCATCCTAGTCAAAGAACAGCAAATATGCCATCTACAGAAAATGTTAGATTACAGAAAGAGAAGACGACCACCAGTGATACTTTTGGGATATTGCCTGCCTTTGGTTGGAATTTCTGAGCCTTTTATATCAAAGCTGCCGATAGGCCCGTTTGCGGAGTGATGCCCCTGGTCCAAATAGTCACTGCATAGAATGCTCGTCCTCTCTTTGCCTCAAGGCCGCGGAAGCGACCTCGCTGGTTGGTGGTCGTTTTCTTTTTCAAGGAACCAGGGTTACAATCATAACCTAACGTTCCCTTTCAATTCGAAGACGACCACCAATGATACTTTTGGGAAAGTATACCAAAGCCGTCGCAAGGGAGTGTGAGCGGACAGCTAATGAGGGATATCTCAACCACACATAACCAATAAGGCCAGCGGTGGGAGCTTGCCACCTCAAGGACCCTTGTGCCCAATGAAGGCACTGAGGGATCTACCACTTTAACACGGTAGAACCTGGAGTATGTATGTGGCGTAGCCCAGCTAGCCTCTGGACATATATTGGAAGGTGAGGCCCCTCTGAAGAAGGCCTAAGATGTAGCCAACCCTCTAATGGAGTGCGCAGCTACTCTCCCAGGTGGGGGTAAATCCAGTGGGACAGTCGCTGTTTTGAGAGGGGCTGTCCTAGGGTCCGTTCACTGTGACAAACAAAGAGCTGGTCAGAATGACGCAAGCTCTTGTTCTATCCACGTAACATCTCAGCGCCCGCACTGGGCAGAGGAAGTTTAATCTCGTATGCTCCTCCGTAGCAAACAGAGGTGGAAGGAAAGACTCCAGTTCCACAGACTGATTCATGTGGAAGGCTGTGATCACCTTGGGGAGGAAAGCAGGGCTTGTACGCAGCGACACCTTGCTGCCATCCACCCAAATCCTTATACAGGAGCTGTGCACAGACAGCGCCTGTAACTCACTGACCCGCTTTGCGGAGGTGATAGCCAAGAGGAAGGCTGTCTTCATAGACAAATGCTTCAACTCTATGGAGTGTACGGGCTCAAATGGGGCCTTCGTGAGAGCCTCCAGTACAGCATCAAGGCTCCATTCGGGGAGAATGGCCCTCCTGGAAGGGCGTAACCACTGAGCACCCTTCAAGGTTGTCCAAGCTAGGGTGTCTAGCTTGGACTACGTGCAGTCACACGACCAGGGCAGCGCGTAGCCTACAGCGGAGTGGAGCACCATCTACAGGCATAGGGCATCGAGGCACCGTGTGCACCGAGCACTGCGTGCAACGAGTGCACTGAGCACTGCGTGCACCAGGGTGCTATGTGCACCGAGGGCACCAAGCACCATGCGCAACGAGTGCACTAAGCACCGTGTGTGCACCGAGGCACCGAAGTACCAAGGACTGAGCGTGCACCAAAGCACCAGGGGCAGCTAATGCAGCAGTGCCTGCCCTGACCACGTGTAGCGTGTAGTCAGCCACCTGGTCAGCGCGTAGCATGCACCAGGGGAGACACACAGGCCGAAGCTGCGGCGGGCGCGTGTTCATCGAGCACCGTGCGCACCGAGGCACCGAAGTACCAAGGGCTGAGCGTGCAACGAGGTACCGAAGCACCTGGGGGTAGCTGAAGCAGCTGTGCCTGTCCTAACCGCGTGTAGTCAAACAGCTGGTCAGCGCGTAGCATATACCAGGGGACACACCGGCGGAAGCCGTGGCGGGTGAATCTGTGGATAGAGTACAACACAATAATACAATACAAACAATATTACTGGGGAGCACACTGCTGCTGTTGTTGATTTTTTTTAAGGCCCAATGCACCGAAGTGGGAGGACCGAGGCAGCCGGTGAGGTCTAGTTTGCAGCGGGTCTAGTAAATATACAGCCCGTGGAGGTCAAGTTCTGCTGTTTTTATATATATTTCAACTGGCAGCTGAGTCGCTCGACAGTGGGGATATGGCAGAGCCTAGCCCCGGTGGAGGACATGCTCTCACATGAGTGCAGGCTGGAAAAAGACAACAACATCCTTTAAATCAATACTGCACAGGCAGTCGACTCACGTACCGCAGACAGGAAAGCAGCAGCCTGCAATGTGAGCGCGCGCAGTTTGCTGAAGAAAAAAGAAGAAAAAGGCTGAATCAGGAGTCACTGATTCCGTGAAAGCGGCAAGCCAGCTTTCAGCCTGAAAGGCAAGGGAACTGTAGTTGACTCAAAAGCTCTTTTTCAGAATATGCTCAGATACCAACACAGAGGGTCTTGCCTTACCTTCTTGAGATGCAAAAATAGGATGAGCATTCTGCGCAGTGACTATTTGATCCCTCGGGAGGTGGGATCAGGGACGTCACTCCGCAAATGGGCCTATCGGCAGCTGTAATATAATATGCTCAGGAATTCCTACAAAGGCAGGCAATATCCCAAAAGTATCGTTGGTGGTGGTCTTCGAATTGAAAGGTAACAGATTGTAAGAAAAAAAATGTGATGCCATTGTCTAAGGTGTTTCTCCTTTTTTTAAGGAAGCGGAAGGAGCAGGAAGAGGAGGAAAAGGAGAGAAAGCGGGAGGAGAAGCTGCACAAGAGGGAGCAGAAACAGAGAGAGCGAGAGGAGAAGAAGAACTTGAAGAAGTTTAAAAAGATGCAAGCAGAGGAGCAGAAAAAACTGCACCAAAAGATTGTCTTCGAAGAAAGGAAACTTCTGCTGGCCAAGAGAAACCTGGAGTCTATCCGGCTGATCGCAGAGTTACTCAGCAGAGCAAAGGTAATGTTTGGACTCTGATTAAGAGATCACCAGCTAGTGCTTAAAACTAAAATTGAATACATGCATTATATGCATTGGCTTCCAGTGCTTTGGGGTGAATATATTCAGCTTTTTTGATGACATGTACCATTAACAGGCATAGCCTATACTGCACTGCTGAGTTCAGTTCACCTAAAAATAGCCCCATTTTGTAGTAAGTGCAAAAGCTTGGGCATATTTAATGTAACACTTCAGTTCATTTCCCTTGCACTTATTCATCTGTTCTACATTAAATTATGATTAACTGTTACTGAGTAATTAGACATTGATAATATCAATATTTGTTTTTTTCAAAGTGGTAAATAATAAGTATTAAAAAATCATTGATAATATTTTCCTAAAGGGTGCAAAGATTTCATTTAGCGGAAATGATCTTTAGCTTTTGTACAAATACCCTAAAGATGATTAAAAATATAAAAAATAATTTTATTTACAGGATATACAGGGTGTGTTCAAGATCAGCTGTCCTATCTTAGCCTTCCAATTGAAGGCTGTGAAAATTCTCTGGTAACCCAGTGATCTTTCTCATTTTAAACGTTTTAAATGTTTAACCCTAATGACTAATGGTTTCCTGTAAAGAGCTTATTTAATTTTTTTTTATTTGATCCCACTTGGCATTTTTGAAATATTTAAATTAGGGATGCACTGAATCCAAGTTTTTGGGATTCAGCCAAATACCAAATCCATCTCAAGAGATTCGTCCGAATACCGAATCCTACAAAAATTGTCAAGAAAACTGAAGGAAACTGTTGAATGAAAAACAGACTGGCAGCTACTAACAAGGGACGCGCACAATCTATAGTTTTGAGCCTTTTAGTTCATAGTATTTTTATTAACGAATGGAAATATATCGCTGAATAAGATTTTAGTTTGAAACACACAATTTACCGCTAACCCCCCCCCCCACAAAAGAAATGTCAAAATACAGAACAGTTTACTTTACTTTTACAAGAAAGGAGAGCCGCATCTTTGCCATAACCCACTATTTTCTTTAACAACGTTTCAACACGTGTCACTGATCTGAGAGCTATGAGGAAAAAATTACTGTGAGTGACCTGAATCTCCCTGCAAAATAAACCCACGTTGATTTAAATGCGCCGCGTGTGTAACACCTATCAGATAGTTACGAAATAGTTTTTTTTAATTATTTTAATAAAACAGCAGTTCCCAAATGCTTCAACTTGTATCGGCACATTACAATAACATAAAATGTCATTTACTAAAGCATATTGTTCAACAGTGTTTTGCACATCTGACAGTTGTAAAGTTACAAAAAATATATATTTCTCTGCACAGAGTTTTTTTTTTTAATTTTTTTTTTATCTCAATATTTCAGTAGACTCTAGAACATGTTTCACAGACAAAGCACAAAAGTCTACAACAGTTTGCCATTAGTATATATATATTACAGGTTTACTGCATAACTTTACTCCATGAAAAGTGTGATGTGACTGTTCTAGATCCAATATGGCGGTCGAACCATGTGACTTTTTTTGTTTGGGGACGTCAGTCTGTTTGTCCAGCCATAGGCATCTATTTACGTATGCGTTTTCATAACTCTGCGATGTTGTTTGGGAATAATAATAATAATAATAATAATAATAATAATAATAATAATAATAATAAACACAGCAATAACAATAGGCTTCCCCAGCCTTTGGCTTGGAAGCTTAATAAAGCAATGTACCGTCGTATATCAAATATTCCATTCCATAGTAACATAATCTGCTTGTGACACATGCTGGGGAACCGATGTATTGCAGGTATAATTCTCAAATTTCCACTTCCTAGAAACATAGAACCATTTATTGTGGAAAACACGTAATGGCAGCAAATGCTGCCAGAAGATTTTGCATCACTGCGGTCGGAAACAAATTGGTTACCACTGTAGAGATCCTGGGAAGGAGGCTGTGTGGTCCAGTGGTTAAAGAAAAGGGCTTGTAACCAGGAGGTCCCCGGTTCAAATCCCACCTCAGCCACTGACTCATTGTGTGACCCTGAGCAAGTCACTTAACCTCCTTGCTTTGTTAGACTTTCTTTGTAATTCCTTATTCCAAGCCCTTCTCCTCTTTGCTAGTGTTTAATTGATTTTTCCCTGCTTTTGTTCCAGGCTATGAAACAGCAGGAGATGGAGAAGCAGAAAGCAGAAAAAGCAAGGCTCCAGTTACTGGAGGAGAAGCGGAGGCAGCAGGAGGCCGAGCTGCGGCGTGTTGAGGAGGAGAAATCTCGGGCTCTGGAGCTTCAGAGGAGAGAGAAAGAGCTCCGGGAGAAACTGCTAGGCAACCTTCTGAAGAAGAACACTGGGGGAAGACCTGAGGACAAGGAGGAGCCCAGAGCAGCCCAGCAGCTCAGATCAATAGTAAACATCAGCGGGATTCACTCCGGTTCAGAACAGTCTACACCAGGTCAACACAACAGTCCAGCTCTTCATGACACCAAAGCAAATGGAACATCAGATAGGAGCGCAGTAAATGGGAGCGCAGTAAACGTCAGGAACACTGTCAGAGGGGATATTTTGAAGTCAAACTCTGCCACCAGGTCACACTCCCATGGTTCCGATGACGGACGCTGCCGTAAGAGCAGCTCCAGGAGACATTCCAGCCGGGAGCGTAGTAGATACCAGCACTCTAGTAACGACCGGAGTTGGAGGCCCAGAAAATCCAGTGATGAGAACCGGCAGAATCGCAGGGACAGGAGAGACTCGGGCAAAGATGACAGCCCGCACCAGAGGGGCAGGAGACGACATTACAAAGATTCAAGCCGGGAGCGCAGCCAGCATCGCAGACACAGCAGACACAGCAGACACAGCTTAAGCAGTGAGAGAAATCAGCAACATAAAGGAAGACCCGGCCACCACAGAGGTGGAAGCTGGGATTAATGAGCAAGATAAACGAAGAGTATAGCTTTTACTGGAGGGAAGAGGAAGCTGGTATAAGAGACATTAAAAGGTTAGAGTGTTAGAACTATGACTTTTAAGTAAAATAATGAGCCTGTTTAATTTTTGGAATTTTTGCAGTTGAACTAAATTGGGTATTGACTTGAGGTATTATGGGTGGCGGAGGAAGAATCCAGTCTGAAATCTGCACTACAGTATAGAAATTAATAATGTGGGAAAGTAAGAAAATATATAAATAAAAAAAAAAACATATACAAGTGATGGAAATAAATGGATGTTGTTTTTTTTTTTTTTTTTTTTTTTTTTTTTTAATATATATATCTGTCTAAATTGACTATAGCAGTACTGAAGTATGTGATTTTAAACCCTGTAATATATTGGAGGTACAGTTTAGAGACATATCATGTGGGAACTGTATTTGTGACTACATAAGGACATATCTACAATGATGCTTAATATGTTAACCTACATTAAACGTCTGGTGTGGGGAAAGTTGCAGAGGAGTAGTGTGGTAAACATTGGAGATCAGTGACCTTTTCCAGCACTGTAATTGTATTTGTTGATAAACTAGACCAGTAAAATGCAATGCAAGCACAAGAATTGACTCCCATTTGCTACTGTATTGGCAGTAATTGGCATGTAGGCACACACATTGCTCTGGCAAACCTTTCTGCTTGAAGCACAAATATTGTATTGCATTATGATTCATCATTTAATAGAAGGAAATCCTTAATGCAGCCAGTGGGTACACATATAAGTATCAGAAAGCTAGAAATGATGACGCTTCAGTGGAGAAAAAAAATAAAAACCTTTACTATTGTAATGTATACATGCTGTTTCATGGATTTGAGACATGAAATCTCATATCGGATCTTCAGGAGGATGCTGCTAAAGTAGATTTACTCTTGGACCATGACTGTAGTTTTTATTTCAGTAGTATAAAGAGGTTGAAACCTTTTTTATTTTTATTTATTTATTTATTTTTTAAAAAACACCTTTGCTTTGAGTTTGCAGTTCAGGGATCTTTATGATGAAAGCATACATCTGTTTTCTAGAACCTAACTAACCCATAATCTCTTTTATATCTGAGTTCATTCAAAATGTGCTCCCTAATCTACCAACTGTTGAAAAAGCTCTTGAAAAAAATGTAACACAGTTCTGAAGTGTTTTATTTTGTCTGTTGCATGTAATACAGTACATGTTGCATCAGTCTACTAGAACTCCGTGTTGGAATAAAAAATGTGGTAATCTGTTTAAAAAAAAAAAAAATTGTTTGGCTCTTTGTTCACGTATAAATTCCATATATTTAATTGCACTATTTAGTTTTTTTTTATAAGACAAAAGGATGTGTCAATAAAACCTTTTTTTGTGGACTTTGGCCTACCTGGCCATTCTTTCAATGATAACCTAAATGGTAAGTTTTAGTTTTAAATATTCATGAAAACAGTATAGATGACACTGACTCACATCAGGTGCATCAGATACAAAGCAGTGGGGCCAATGGAGGCCCCAGTTTTATATATGGCCCTCAAAAGACTGACCCTCTTTTTCTTTTCTTTTTCTTATTCATATTTTTGGTTACACTTCAAAATAATGCCCACAAATTGATATTACTTTCAATGAATTAGCTGTTATTTCTATTGTGTTCCACTTGCATTGTTTATGAATCTTTTAAATCTAAAGTTACCTTCAGAACTACAAAATCCATTTACAAAAACACATGATTTGTTGATGTTACTCTAAAATATGAAATTATGGCTTTGATTTGAAAGTTTTATTTAATATAACTTGTATAAACCATAATGAAAGACATTTCAGTAAGTGGAGGGGTGTCAGTTTAATATTGGCTATTTAGCCTGTTTTGTATTTTGTATTTTACCAGCTAATCAAGTATAAAACTGGAATATATTGCAATTGTAAAAAATGAGCATGTGGTACAGGGCCTCTGCAGAATTGATTAATATTATTAAAGAATGTACTTGATAGTGTTTTTCTAGAACATTTCAATCCATTACTTAAGATTAGATTGATTTGAAAGCAAGGTTTCAACCTGATTATCACATAATGCAATTTTAGGAGATAAAGGTTACGTTGGAGCACTTGTATAAAGATTTAACATGCATCTAATCAGATCTGTTGTATCACACAAGCCTTTTAGACCAACTAAACAAATTGCTTCTGACAAAGTTCCCACTCTGACTAAAGTAGTAAATTGCCGTCAGTAATTTGAAATCATACCAAAAAATAGTTTTTGGTTTAGAAAGAAGTCACCTTTGTTCTAGCTTGGATGAGTTGGTTGGTAATAGCTGAAGTGGAAGAGCACTGGGAGTTCTTTGACAGAAGAATTTGTTCTTAGTTAAAAAATAAAAATAAAAAAAGGATTAGTAAAATCTCTAGCGCAACAGTGGCGAGAAAAATAAATATTATTACTACTAAGAAGAATAAAACAATCTAAAAGAAAGGCTTTTTTTCTTTCTCTCTACACCAGTTGAAGAACATGCCCTGCTATTATAAATATTGTTTATTTTTTTATTTGTCCAGAAAAGAAAAGCTAGGGTACAGTACTTTAGTAGGTCATTGCTCACTAAAATTGTGTTGCGAGTATCTGGAGTGATGTACATTCAGAGACACTGCAAAGTGAAGGACAACTAATAGTAGGGAAAATGGATTTTACTTTTTTTCCCCCCAAAAGTTGAGTGAAATCGGATTAAGGTTATTAGAGCCTGTTGTGTAGAAATCTTTAAAATTCATAATTATTATTCGTGGTACAGATGGCATTTGGTTCCCAAGAAGCTTGAAAGAAAGGTTACCATGCCTTCAACTTTTCAACAGGGATCTGTGCTATGATCTGTCATCGCCTGTTTTCATGACCATTAATTAAGTTTTCTTCTCCACTGATTGGGATAATTTGTGTCTGTGGCCCCTACTGGGTCATTTTAGGTAAATAATAATAATAAAACGGCACAAAAAAGCTGATTTGAGTTATACACACCAATGACTGTCACCAAGCAAGAACACCCCTTGTCTAATCCCTCTGGAGCTAAAAGCTCTTTATCTGATTATTGAATGTTGCCTCACCATAGAAAATGCTGAGGCATAATTAAAGAACTAGTGGTCTTTACAAGTAAATCATTTCATTGAGGGCTCAGGTTTTGCAATAAGGGGCACACATTGGATAAGTATAGAACCTTCTACTGAAAAGGCTAGGATGAATTATTCAAATGATATTGAGTACCCAAAGAAGATATTGAACTACATGGAGTGCTTCTTGGTGTCCAAGGTAAGATAAAAGGGACAGGATGCTTATCAGCCTAATAGTGTACCGAGAACAACTATGGTTTTATGATTTTTCTTTTGTTTGCTTTGTTTAACAACCCTTTTTAGTTGGATTTAGAATATCTGAAAATATATTCTATTATTATATTAGCTGCAAATGAAAAGTATACTGTTAGTTTGTGCATAATACCTGTGATTCCTCATTTTCTAACTATTCTGCTTTTCAAGACTAAAATCATGGAAAGTTTGCTCCACTAAAGTACATCTTTTAATGTGTTCAATCAGTTTTAAATGATGAGGGTTTATATGAGGAAACTTTATATTATTGTTTTTATATGGAATGGATAGTATTTTGAATGATTGCAAGGTGTTTAAATAATACCAGGGTTTACATGATCATTCCTTGGTGAATGGGGATGGCAATCTACAGTGAAGTCTATTTTTAACTTTAACTTCCCTTTGTTGCATAATGTATTTCAGTTTAATTTAATTTTTCAGTGTTTGTTTAACAAATTTAAAAAGCGAAAATACTGGTTTTGGCTGAAGGCAATTGAAGAGTTATTTTCTTTCCTTGGTTTCCATTAGAGCCTTTGTATTCATTGCCTCATTTTCTGTTTGCCAGTTATTAAAACAAAGAATGTGATACTTTCACACAAATCCTGTGTAAAGGTATTGATTTCATGCCAAAACACAGTTTGCCTCAAACTATATACAATATAGTGTTTCTTGCATAAGCCATTTGAGCTCCATTGTTGCAGTGATGTTATGATGAAGTTAATGGTATTCAGTTCTTAACTAAGTCACACAATTTAGTAAATTCTAGAAGTATTAGAAACCAGGGTTTATGCAAAGGGAATACAAAGAGCACCAACTTGAAGCCGGTTGAATTAACTTTTTATATATATTATGTGTATCACATGTATTTAAAACAGATACAGTCTGATTGTTTTGATACATTTAGCACAACGCTAACAGCATTGTATTTCTTTCCAGAGAAGGGAAGAACCAATATGAAAAAGCGTTTGGTGTCAGTTCAGGTGACCTCTTCGAAGTCTTGTACAGGTAAAAGAAACCTCCCTTTTTCTGATTGGGCATTTCTTATGTGTTTTCTCTGTGTATGAACAGGTGCTTGCGTTGAGTAATGCTCTTGAGATCGTTTCCAACTGTAATGAATCCTTAGGCAATACTACCTTTATGAGCACAGGCATTGTGCGCCTTAAGAGTATTTTAACCACGGGTTACTCTGCCATCTGTATGAGAAGTGTGCAGTAGTTAGGTAAGGACAGCTGCACTGGACATTTGTGAAGAACCTTGGGACAGCATTACTTTATTGTATATAAAGTAATATATCAATTGACCCTGTCATGCTCGATAATCATTGTTATGTAAGAAATACAAGGTATATTTAAGGAAAGGATTTTTCCCTACACAGTGAGCTTTGTCTAGCGTAGTCACACTTCACATGCAGATGGAACAGTGGGCATGTCATCCAGTAGCATACTGGCTGTGTTCCTAAAATACTTGCCTAAGGATTCGTTACACAGCGAGAGTGCCTGTGAAAATGACTTTTCTGGCAATGTAATCTCGTTTTTCTCCGGCGCTCATGATTAAAAGGTACATGTCAGGTTATATCTCCTGCTGCACACTATAGAATGATGTACTCATGATAGGGTGTGCTATCATGAGGTACTCACACACCCTAACATGTCACACTGTTAGATATATAAACACTAACAGACTGGTGTAACCCATATAAGAAGTATGATCAGTTCAGAATGGATTTAGCTGGTGGATGATTGATGATAATGATACTGGGTAGATTCCCTCATCCCTTGGACACTTAAAAGTGCAACTATCTTAATGTATTTTTCTTCTTATTTAGTTTCACTTTGCATCATTTTTCTGTTTCAGTCAACACATCCTTGAACATTTTTTCTTTTTTTTATTTGGCATTAATCGATCTCTCAGAATCATGTCTCACCACTAGGTACATCTGGTACACTGCCTTTGTTCTAAGGTTTGTGGTATTTCTTACTGCTGTGTTTTTAACATCCACTAGGGGCAGAGTGGAGAAGTTTATGGTTGTACCATATGTATATTATGACAGCCTCTTTGAGGTCACCAGGCTTCTTCAAATGTCCCCCAGGATATTTCCAATAGTGAAAGCTTGAGATTAAGGTACTTTAAAGCGACAGTTTATTTGAAGAACCATTACATGTCCTTCCTTTGCACAGTTAGTGAAGCCCATTTCCTGACTGTTATGCTCTTGGGACAATTCATTTGCTAATTGTGTTGTGTTAGACACATTCTAATTAAAACTATTGGGACACTACGCCAGCTTTAATTGGTTTATTTCCTGGGTTAGCCTTGGGGATATGTCAAACTGAAACGTAAAGCATTATTAGAGATAACTGAAATACTATCAGGTGCCATGGAGAAATGGTTTAGCACACTTTGTTTATTTAGCAGACGCCTTTATCCAAGGCAACTTACAGAGACTAGGGTGTGTGAACTATGCATCAGCTGCAGAGTCACTTACAATTACGTCTCACAAGAAAGACGGAACACAAGGAGCTTAAGTGACTTGCTCAGGGCCACACAATGAGTCAGTGGCTGAGGTGGGATTTGAACAGGGGACCTCCTGGTTACAAGCCCATTTCTTTAACCACTGGACCACACAGCCTTCTATGACAGGAACTCTATATTTTATTCTTTGACAGCCAGCTCTACAGCTTGGGAGCTAGTTTTTTGTTGTGAGAGACCCTGCACTGGGCACCTTTTTGGCCATTAAAGCCAAGGTCACTGTTAGATTGTAGAAAAAGTTTTAGTGTATTGCATTGCATAGAAGTTTGTATATTAAATTTATTTCACACCACTGATCATTGCATGCTACAAAACAGGGGGGATACCACAGTCTGCACACTAGGTGGTGCTGGTTTACTCCAAGCCTCTGTTATACTGTATGTTAAACAACTGCTGATGTCATTGTGGACATGCCACGTCATTCAGAAAAGCAACCAACTACCAAACAGCAAAATCATCTTAAACACGCAAAGCTGCATATTAAGTATGAACAGATGAAGAAATGATTACATTCACGAAGCTCATGAACTCGGTTTGGAATATATGTGGTAAAGATGTGGTCACAGCCTTTGACCTCTCACCTTTTAAAAGCATATACGATCTTGGGGGTAGGTATTTGTAGCTACAAGCATTTTGTACCAGTTTGTGTTAAAATATTCTTTATATCTTGCAGTAATAATAAGCAGACTTTTCTATGTATGTGCTTTCAAATAGGAAACCCAAAATTGGAGGTAAAACAGGTTTGAGTTGGTACACCCTAAATAAGCCACAGTAAATATGATTGCACATAAAGAAATAGTATCCATTGCAGGCATCTAATAAGTAAATAAGTATTTTCTGTTTATTATTTAGTTGATACTGTGGTTGTCATTTTTTGTCCACAAGGTGTTGCTATAAAACCATAAATACATTGTCTCTCTCTCTCTCTCTCCCCACACACACACACACAGTTTTATACTGTAGACGGCAGTACATCATAGAGACATTCATAGTTGCCTGCACTGACATCCTTGTCTCTATGATGTACTGCCGTCTACACTCTGTCGCATTACAATTAGCAAAAACATGCCATCAGCAGTTTAAATATAGTATACAAGATATAGTCAATGCTGCTCAAACACTGAGGACAATACATCAAAACAAGTCCTCGTGGGTAAGCAGCTTGTTATATGATCACGATTATGTTTACTCAAAGCTGCAGAATCCTATTTTACTACAGTATACTTGAGAAGCGATCGTCTCGTGAGGGTGCCTAGTTTAACTGCCGTGCGGTGTTACGTGTAATCAATCTTTATTTTTTTATATAGCACCTTTCATAGTGGACCACCATCACAAAGCGCTTTACAAGATGCAGTAACAACAAGAAAATCCATAATACTTTAAATAGAGAAATGCATAATATATGATACACAGTAAAAAAAAAAAAAAATGCATAAAACAATACTGTGAAAAATGCATAATACATTAAGTACAGTGATAGTAACATAATACATGAAATAGTAGATTAATGGCCATTGAATTAAAATGACATTACAGTACAGTATTTTACTGTCAGGACTACCACTGCATTTAAGCATCTATGGCTTACTTATTTTCTGTTGTGATGCAAATCTCACAGTGTTTCATTAAGCAGAGATGCAAAGCTCTGCAATCCACCCCCCAACCACGCTGCAATCCCACTCCCTCTACATGCATATCACACAATAACACTGCTGTACTCAGTATGTATTCAATTAATGTGTATTCACTTTATTGAAACTAATTTTCACTAACAGAGAACACAGTGTTTCCTGCATCATTGCACTATCCACACTGTGTACGTGCCTAATCACACGAGATGTGATCTACATTGGCAACCAGTAGAACATATCACATGTCATCATGGTTGTTTGAGCACTGTAAGCAGTGGTGCCACTTGGCATTTTAGAGAGGTGCCAACATCTTGCCAGCATGGACACGAAACCCTGTTTTTAGATGTAAAATCATAATAATAATGTGTGTTATTTTTGTTGCGGGTTACACTTGGTTTTGTGCTATTCTGCTGGTGGGGTGGTGGGTAATTACAAGTTTTTTTTTTAACCTAATGAGTTCTCTCTCAAGTTTTAACCAATGACATTTCTCACTTTCAAGCCAGTTATAAACAAACCAGGCTTGGATAAGGGACTGGAATATTTTGTAAGATGATGAAAGTGAGATTAGAAAAAAATATGTATTGAGGAAGGTATGTAAAAGCTGCTGACAGAGATGAAACAGAAGCAATTAAGGTATACAAGAAGGAGCAGCAAAACACCAACAGCAGAGATAAATGCTTTTAATTATAATGTAGTTCACAAGGGCAGCAAATATGTGTTTACATTTAAATGTACTGTACTGTATCGTGGTCGCAGGATAACAAAGTGTACCAAAACCAAACTTAGGAACAGAGAAGTATGACTTGGAAAACTGTAAAAGCATTTGTAACAAATATAATAAATTGGAAGAAATTAGAGATAGTGAACATGATTTATTCAAGAGAAATGGTCAAGGGGACTCAATAGAAACCCAGAGAAGTGTAGGAGAGTATGAATTGGGATAATACACTCACTATAGGGGGTTACTGTAGGTTGCTAGTTCAGGGAAGGAAATAAGACTCCCATTTCATAGCAGTTTGATCCATTCCTGGTTTTACTATGAGTTTAACAGAACACACCTGAGCTTGTTACCGATACGCTGTTGCTAATCAATCTCACAGTGAAACCTAGAATGGTTGAAACTACTATGCAGTAGATGTCTTATTTCCATCCCTATAATGCTAATGTAAATGTGAGGTTTCAATAAAACACGGTTGATGAAAACATAAATTATTTATTTTTCTTACCGTCTCATTTTGAAGTTATTTATTTTTTAAATATTTTTCTCGTTTCCCTCAAAGACATTTTCAGTTGACACTATAATTATCATGTGTGTCTAATGCTTAGTATATTGTACTTTGTAATGACAGTATTGGAGTCTGACTTTTATTTTAATGGAAACATCTATCACAATCCAAAAAATGGCAGCTTGTGAAATTTGCAATCCTGAAAACATCTACAATACAGTACCACTGTGAAATAAAGGAATAAACAATGTGTGCAAAATGTTTTTTCAATCAATACTCTTGTTACATCAGAACAATCTCTTACAAAAGCTTCCTGTGTTCTACTTTGCTTGCCAGCTTCTGTTCATTCTTTGTATATGCATTTATTTTTTTAGGCTGGGAAACAAATCACTATGTTAACAATTTCAATACTGATGATGTTCCAATTCTACTTTGTGTCACTATAATAGCAATGCAAGGGTCCTCTACTAGGGGCTTATTGTAGCACAGTGCAAACCATTGGTAAAATACTACAGAGTGATATGAATATTATGGTTTCACGATGATAGTAATCAATATATACTGGTAGTGTTGCAGTGCCATATCCAGTGCCTATATCAGCACAATATAAGGGTACTTCACTAGTATTTTGGGGAAAAGGTTGACTTAATATCTATAAAATAATTTTGTAACTCAGTGTGGGCAGCATCATTATTTGTGGCCAGGAGTACTGCTGGACTGTTGGCGCTACAGTCACACACCAGGCTCCCTTAGTTCATGTGCAGTATGTAACAGAGTGCACCCGGCAATGCAGGGAACTGGTTGTGATTGGGTGGGATATGTTTAATGTAATACTTTGTATTTACCGTAAAGGGCAATGCTTTATGATTGTTTGTGCTGTTGTACTTGTATGGGAGTATAAATATTAGTGTCTGTGGGAATGCGGGGGTTGAAAAAGTGAGAGCTATCTGTCGCTACTGTAATTTGCTATAATAAACTGAGAATTTGTGAACTGTATTACGGTCTGTGGAGTCTTATCATCACTGTTCGTTACAATATAAATTAGCTACTACAGTTATTAGTCGTTTTTATTATTGTCAAGTGATGCAATTCATTGTGACCTCTTCTGTTCTTTTTGAAGGTTGCAGTGAAGGTTGCAGTGGTGCAACCTGGGTGTGCAAACAGTGTGTGTTTGCATACCCAGAATCCATGGTGACAATCTTCGATCTCCCTAAGGTTGTACAAATGGCAAAGGAGCACTTTGTGTCATTGGATGAGAGGAGAATTTCATTCCATGAAGGTATTCTCACAGGAATTCATGCTGCGAAAGATGCCAAGAGATCAATACCTTATTGCAGGAGAAATTAGTGGAGTGTAAATCTCCGGCTAGTTTCATCAACATGGGTTATCACTTACTGTAATGTTTTAGTGGAACATTACCTGTTCAATGTGTTTTTTTTTTCTGTATGAGAGTGATGTACCACAGAAGTGAACCTTCATAATGTGTTTAGAAATAGCAGTTATCAGATATGATATGATTGTACAGAAAGAAACATTCAGAATCTCATCTTTCTAGCATAGCTGGCTTTGTTGAGCTGTGTAAAGACAGAGTCATAAGTAAGACTGTTGTTAGTCATTATTGGTGTGAATATCAACGGGTGTTGCTGAAGAATTGGATTACACTCAATTATTTAGAACCGCCACCCCTAATTTGTATTGTACTCATCCCATATTTGATATGTAAAATAGACATCCCTTTTGTATCTGAACATTATATAGGGTGATTAGAAAGCAAGTTTACCACATCAACGCGCCATATCATTGATGTGGTAAACTTACTTTCTAATCACCCTGTACTTTATTGTCAGGCTGCAAGAGAACAGAGGCTAGGCATCAACTCGCAACCACTCACACACACCATAAACAAGCATCTATGCAAAGAGAAAGGCTTGTCTATATGTGTTGCTATACAGCTGTTAACTGCATCATACCAACAGCTCAAAATCCACAACAGCAGTTTGTTCATCATTGATTCGAGGTGCACAAGGCAGACTTCAGTCATTGTCTTTAGCCAGCACAATCTCTTTCTGTTCAGGAGAGGCCTTAGCCCAAAGAGTAGGGCGAGGTCTTTTAAGTCAGGGGTATTGAACCACATCAATTGCCAATCTTTTCTAGGAATGAATGACTTTGTCCTGTTGATTTTTAGGTTTTCCATTTTTTTTTTTTATCGAGTACTGTTTTCACACACAATACCCCTTTTCTCCTGAAGTTGTAATTCTGTATGCACTTATTGACTAATGAAAATGCAATCTCTCCTTCATGAAAGGGGAACATGTCCAAAACTATCAGCTCAGTAACATAGAATGTGCTTACTCACCGACTGCTGTATTAGAAAGTGCATTGGATTCCATCTGATCTGTACAAGAGTACACATACCAAAAACCAAATAAGGAACAGGTGTACAGATCAGTAATTTTGGTCTGTAACACATTAATACCCAATAGTGATTTACTGTACTCTATTATATACTACAGTATATAAAGCATGTGCTGTAAGTCAGGTTAACAGGGGAAGAGACACTTTTATGTTGTAGGAGACTTCTTTAGAGATCCCATTACTGCCTCTGACCTCTATATCCTGGCTCGGATTCTTCACGACTGGACAGACGAGAAATGTCTGGAGCTGCTCATCAAAGTGAACAAGGCGTGTAAACCAGGTATTCCATTGCAATCTGTTTGTGAGTTATGAAAACGACAAACCTTCCTCCTCAATGCCACTTTGTAACTGTTTACTTTGTGTTGTCTATATTCCTTTATTCATTTAATGCTAACATTAGTCCATCTCAGACTGTGTATAAAAATCCATACACAGTCTATCTCTAAAACTAGTTAAAAGCTACACAGGTAGAGGGCAACTACAAACTGCTTTCCCACTGCATGCATTAACCTGCACTGTATATTTGCACACTATCGGAACAAATCCAGCTGTGAACCATGCAGCCCAGTTTAGTGGAGCAGTGGATGTAGTTGCCTTATACCCGTGAAGTTCCAGGCAGGAGAGAATATAACCTTTTTAACACATGTGCTATGTAGATGATATGAAGTTGAATGGGGAAAAAAAAGAAACCATTTTATTTTAAAATTCTAAATTAAAAAGGTACATGTGGGTTGTTTTTATCAAGTCCCAATAAAATTATATTATTATTATCATTTGTTTATTTAGCAGACGCCTTTATCCAAGGCGACTTACAGAGACTAGGGTGTGTGAACTATGCATCAGCTGCAGAGTCACTTACAACTACGTCTCACCCGAAAGACGGAGCACAAGGAGGTTAAGTGACTTGCTCAGGGTCACACAATGAGTCTGGCTGAGATGGGATTTGAACCGGGGATCTCCTGGTTACAAGCCCTTTTCTTTAACCACTGGACCACACAGCCTCCTTGTACACATGCATTACGTCCTGAAAATATCACCAAACAACACTACAGCAGTATAATAACAGCAATATATCATTTGCTGTCACCACTAACACATTCTTTAAAGTGTTGCTGTGGGTTATATCCTGGTTCTGTTGTGCCAGACATGCTTTAGGGTAACTTGTCTCCTGAACACGCAAATGTTGAGAACATAAGTCTCCCAGATACTGATTCACGATTACAGGAATAGAAAAACCAGTAATCTTTCAATAAACACATCCACATCCAGCGGCTAATTACAGGGCTGTTTGAACCGTGCCGGTAAGGGCTATGATTTTGTATTCTCCTTCCCCTTTACGTAAAACATGGGCTACATGAGGATTTAGCAACGGGTGTGGGGAAATAGTAAGACAACCGATACGATGGTGCAAAAACTGATTGCACTTGACCTTGCTTGTTGAATCTGTACACATTTTGTAAGCATTCAAACACATCATTTATAGTAGCATAAACTATGGATGAATGAAACACCTTGATAATGTAATTGTAAATCACAAATGAGAAATCAACCAATCCCTGTAATGGATTTGTCAAAACTCCAGTGCAATAAGTTAATACATTATTTAGGGTGTCTCTTAGTATAACAGCAATTATTTTGCACAGTTTGAGCAGCCAGCTTTGCTTTGTGGTTAAACAAAAAGGCTCAGTATTGTCGTTGTCTTGTAAAAGGGCCTTTTCAAATTTTAACATTGTGCTGTATATTTGACCATGCTTAAACTATATATATGGTGCTCTTTTTCTTGGTCTTTTTTTTTTTTTTTTACCTTTTTTTTTTACTGTATTTCCCAGTGTCTTACCATGCTTTAAAATGTTTTTTATTATGAATTACTACACTTCTTTGTGCTTTTACCACGTTACCTTTTATAAGTGGATACTGTTTTGTAAAGAAAAGTGGTATTGAGACATAAAGAGACTGAGACTTTCTTAGTTTTACCTATGTTCAAAGATCTATTAATGGACCACTGATTTAAGTCATTCTCAATAGCAAAAAAAAATGCTTTTTTCTTTAAATCCAAGCCTAACAGTAAAAGGTTTATTATGCTGAGCTGAGACACATCTCCAGACAGCAGAAGAGGAGACTCTTGTCATAGGCCCAGCGTGACTGACCTTGGGGTATTATTGGAGGTCGTGCTGAAAATGATGTGAGAACGAACAAGCACTGTTGTGGTATGCACTTATCTGTGTGAATAATACAGCTAATAGACATTCAGGGTCTTGTGAGGTAAAATAAGCTGATTGTAGTAGATTATAATCAAATCCTCAATGCTCAAAACATTTTCTTGCTTTCTTGGAATAATTAGGAGGTGGGTTGCTGCTGATTGAAGCCTTATTGAGTGAAGACAAGAGCGGTCCTCTAACAACCCAACTCTACTCACTTAATATGCTGGTGCATATTAAGTTAGGGGTGAGAAAGGTCTCCCTCAGAGTACATCCACCTCATGGAAGCAGCAGGATTTACAGACATTCAGGTCAAGTGGACTGGAAAACTGTATGATGCTGTTTTGGGAAGAAAGTAAACTGGCCTTTTAATTGCTTTTAGACTGCCATGGTTCACTAACTTACTCTCTGTTTATGTGTTTTGGGCCTAAATTAAATTACTGTATCTCCCATTATCATCTACTCACCATTAGGTGTAGTTTTTGACATTGAAAATCTCTCCTTTTTATGGACTGCCATATATCAAGACCATTTTTAATTTACTTTGAAAAAAGCGTTTTCACTTTCGTTTTAGGATTTAGAAGATTAGGAAGGCTTTTTTTTGGAGCGTACAGTAAACTCATGAAATGACCCGAGTGAATGTGGGATAATATGTATTTGTGCTGACAACACATAATTGTAAATAATGACATGGGGGAAAATAAATTGATATGTTATCGCAGGATCTATTCTAGACATTTCAAATTGCTATTTCGATATCACAAAAGGAATGATCTCAGAATTTCAACAATCAAAATTGTTATGCTGAGATCACAAGATAAAAGATCTCAGGATTTCGATGTTTCATTGTTATGTCAAGATCGCAATATGAATTACATTATAGGGGGAAAAATCACCCTCATGAATCTGTGATATTAACCTTAATCGAAACAGAAATACAGTAAATGTTGCTGCATTCAGTCCATGTATTGCATTCATTTATATTTACCTCCAAACCCTGTTACCACACTAAACAGTTTAAGGGGATGCACACAATTATAACACACAGGACCAGATCAGCAGCTGCTTCAGTATCAAGGTCAGTCATGTTAGTAGGCTGCTCCAAGACTTCAGTCATCAGATCAACAATAGCAAACTAACGGGACAGTAATCACAAAGAGAGACAGCCGTGGCCACAAACAGATGGCGACGGACAGATGGAAAAGATGGTTAGAGAAGCTACTTGACAAGCCTGAAATATTAAATGAATGAATTAAATATCATCCTATAAAACACCTTCCTTCTGGAGTTTATGGCACGTCTTGTCATGGCTGTGATCAGGATAAACAGTGGCCCATCCCAATATTGGTTGCAGGTCCTAACAAAGTGGCGAGGCAATGGCTGAAAGTTCAACTTTAGGAATTCTTTGCAGCAAATTAAATACTACACACCACTTCTGTATGGCTCATACGGGAAGACAAGTTTTGATTGCTATGTGAAATAAAAGTATTTCATCGCTATCGCTGTTTGAAATAACAGCGTTTTAGAGACACATTTGTGGTTTCTGCTCAGTGGGAAGATTCATACCTTTGTTGCAATCATCGGACGGCATATAGTTATGATTGGAACAACAGGCTACGAATGACTCGCACACCACTGCAAATTAGAAATGGAACGTTTGAGTTATTACTCACGTAAACAAGGATGACATTCATCAACATTTCATAGATTAAACAATTCTTCTTGTCTCCAGTATGCTTGAGCTTTTAATCTCTTAGTTTGCTTTCAAGGACTTTCATTCAGATTTTTATTCATTCCAGCAGGGCTTCAAATCCATAGGCAAATGATACAGTTCGACCAAACCTGTTTGGTTTTTTGGAGGGGGGGGTTGCAATAACTACAGATAGATGTTTTTATTTTGTGATCTTTGTTGAAAGACTGGCAATGAAGAGGCTTATGTTTTCACCACTTTCTGGTTGAAAAGTGAGAAAGTGTCTTTTAATGATTTTATTTTCCTGCGTCTAGTTGCTATTTGGTTTGATACAGTAGCTTGTGTTCTAAAGGTTTGTGACAGGACAGAAACTCTGCCTGTGTAAATAGTGTGTAGTGTGTTTTATTTAAATTGTGTTTTGTTATTGTTTAATAAAAGTGCTCGACCAGCACTTTAAAAGTGCAGCTTCTGACTCTGACTTGCTTTCCTGCCGTTGACCAGCCCTGACTGCAACTCTACCCTGCTACAGGGTTAAAAAAACAAACAAGTATGTACTGTAATGTGCAATACATGGTCAAAATAAATTGAATGTTCAGAAGACAAAAGAGTTCATAGAGAGAGATTATGAAAACCATCTGTACTCATGTGCAATGCTTGGCTATGTTTGGTGGGTATGCATAAGAAATATCCTATGGGGAAATGTGGACACATATGCAGTTGGTTCAAATTCACAAAGGACATGATAACCCACCTCTGCACAAGGGGGCATCATCATGATTATTCTGAATTATTCATGATTATTCTTTTGTGTGTGCTGATGCGCCAGGGAGGCAAAATAAGCTGATCCCTGGAGTCAGCATTACACTTCAGCCATTAACACCAGACAGAAGGATATCTACATCATCATATGGAAGGAAACGTAAATGGATGGAGACACATATGGATCACATTAGTTCTCTGTAAAGCTACATCTTAGTTGGTGCATGTCTTGGCGAGAGCCGAGTTCAAATCAGCATGAAGTTTTAACATCTACTCTTGTGTAATGGAAATCATGAAAGCATAGCTGCAGGCTAGATTACACATAAATCATTTTAAACTGAGTTTCATCGTATTGGGTTGCTGCCTAGATAGCTGTTGTCTTTCTATAAGTGGCACACTGCTAAATTCCATACTGGGTTGGAATTTAAAAGGTTGTACCCATTGAAAGGTGTAGTGCCCAGTACTATACCGCTTACAACTAGTCTTTACATATGTACAGGTGCTTCCTGTAAAATGCTATCATTATAATTAAAATATTGGCAACACTTTATATTAAGTGTATTAAATTGCATTGCAATAACATTAATTACACACATGGATGTGCAGTTACAAAGCAACAACATGCTTTAATACAAAATGAAAAATGTTTTCAGTTGCTAGCATTTTGTAATTACACTGTAGTTACACAAGCTTTTGTGATACAATTACTATGTCACCACACATGCAATTACACTACAGTGTAGTTAGAGACCTAATATAATGTGTTACCACAATATGAATAAGTTGCCCCCCTTGGTAATTTGTTTTTTGCATCCTGAATCTTGAGTGATTCCTGATTTACAACATAGCTTTGCAACCTTCTACTTCAGCATAGTAATAGAGTAATCGATCTGAAAATTTAGTGAAGTCACATTATATATAGTGTCATATTACAGTATAATGTTGAACATGGTGGTGAGACATTGAAGCTTTATTAAATGTTTTTACATACATTTTTGAATTCCTGAAAGTGACATGGATGCTTAACACACATGACAGCATAAGTTAAAACACTTGTATGTCTACCAGATGCTTATTCCTGGCAACAGACAGTGTGTCTGTATGTAAGTTAGATTTACATTTGTACATATATCTAGAGGTCGATTAGAAATGAACCTTAATAAGGACATTCTTTAGTATAAGTTAAAGAGGGTTTCAGAATCTGATTTATTTTCTTACGTTTTAATACAGTTTTATAGATTAATTATAGATTCATTATGTATATCTTGTTTATGTAAAGTACTTACAGCTAACATATTTGTTTGCCTGTCTGCGTGCTTTTCCATGTTTCTGGAAACAGTGTATTAGGGATAAGTGCAGTGTATTCCTCAGTGTCATGAATCTTGGCTGTTGCTTTGCTCTGGACATACATGTCAAAAATGGTTGTGGTTTACAGTGTGAATTGATTTCCATTTCAGCTGTTGACATTTCAGGGAAGTTAACATGTCCCAGAAATGAATTATTCCTCTTCCATTTTACAGATATTTAGGAAAACAGAAATGCTGTTTTTAACCAATCCCTCTTTTCAGCCTTTTTTTTTTAGTTGACCCAGTTTTTTTTTCAGAAGCTCCCTTGTATGTGAAACTGCACTGTAATAATCATGCATTATCTATACCACCACAGGTAATGCTTTCAGCAATGCAAGTCTGTCAGGTTACTACAAAAAAACAAAGGCTGTTGATTATTTTATTTGCCACTGTAAGGTGACTTGTGCAAGAAATGTAATTTAACAAAGATTCTGAACAGCAGGCACCTAAGACACTGTACTAATGTATCAATTAGAATAATGTGGAGAGCCAGAAAGGTTTTTTTATTGCATTTATTTATTGTTATTTATTTTACTACAACAACTAACCGTGAGACAAGAAAGAAAAAAAATGCAAATGCACAAAAGAATGAACAATGCTTTTTAAATGAGAAACTACAATTATTGGATGATTAATAAAAAGAAACCCAATTATCCAGTAAAAGATTAATTTAAATGTGATAAACCCCTGCTTACACACACACACACACACACACACACACACACACACACACACACACACACACACACACACACACACACACACACTTCTGTCTGTGTAAAATCACATCGTCAATGGTCTGAAACAGCACCAACTGCATTAACGTGGTGTGTCTACTAGGATTTATAATGGAGGTGGCCATGCCCATGACCATTGTATTTAATAGTGATGCCAACCCGTTTTTTTCAGTAATGCATGTTTTAATGTTGAAGTATACTGTATGTGTCTATGTGTAAAAATGACCAGTAGTTTGGATTTAGACCACGAGCAAACCCTAGTTAGATTTAAAATAAATATTTATGAGTGATTAAAAAGGCATTGTGAAGAGGCCGTTTTTATGCCTGAAGGCAATGAATCCCAAAAATGAGATGTCTGATATACAAAGGTGCGTTGGCCCATATTACATCTCAATTTAGGGATTTTGAAACAAGGCATAGCATTTAATTTGAGTGTCTAGGTAGAGTTACATGTCTCCAACAGAGATGCAAGCATTTCCAGTTTACACCTTATAAACAAAACGCAAACCATGAGAGAGCCTTTTATTCTCCTGACTGAGCCACCCTAAAGTTTCATAGAGAGTACAGTGGTGCTCGTTGTAATCTGCATTCAGTATAAATCTTGCAGCACTATTATAGAATCCTGTCCACGCTACTTTGAGGGTTAGGGAGAAATATTAGGATGGTTCACCTCATCACGCAGCAGAGACCTATTGGGCATTCGACAGCAGAGACCTATTGGGCATTCGACAATCCAAGCAGAGTGTTCAGTAGATTTGTGGTTTTAGGGGTTTGACAGCAGGAACAGAGGCCGTCTGGTCTTCAGTCCTTCTGATCGGTAGGGGAGTTACGGTGCTGAGACAACATTCAAACTGACACACATGCACACTCACATTTTGTGAAGGCCAATGTTAGTAATATAAATTGTTTAATTGCAAACCTCAAAGACTGCAAAAGCAGTCATCTCACATTCACAAATATCATTCATTAATGGAAGGTTTGTGTGGCAGTGAAAGGGTTAAGACTCACTATTAAAAAATGACATTTGAAGATACATTATCTCCTAACTACTGCCAAGTTATACAACAAGTGTACAAATTCAGATAGAAATGTTTCTTTATATACTGTGATGAAGGGAGGGGGGTGCTTACTGGATAAAGTGATGCTAATCCAGTTGGGCATTGCTTGACCATACTGTTCTTTTTTACTTAATTTCCCTTCAGGGACTATTGCTCCATTGCTAATCAAATCCCAATGGAAGCAAACTGACACAAAAAGCATGTATCAGTGCAGGCCTGTTTTGTCTGGCTGTCTTGTCAAGTTCATTTTTGTCAACAAACTTAAAATAAATTCCTTAAGCATATATATATATATTTTTATAGAACGCCCATGGTGGAATTCATTGACTCATCCCTAGATTCTTTATTGGAGGAGATCTCAAGGAAAGAGACAAAAACAATACATGCACGCAGGCTTCCATGTGCCTTGTGGAAATGTCACATTTGAAAGATCATTGAGTGGTGTGATAGATGTGTTTGTGTTGCTTTCTAGTTGAACTTTTGTTTATGGGGAATTTGTTGTGGTTGTTCCACTGTTGAAGGTCATTTATTATTATTTATTTCTTAGCAGATACTCTTATCCAGGGCGACTTGCAATTGTTACAAGATATCACATTATTTTTACATACAATTACATTATTTTTTACACACAATTACCCATTTATACAGTTGGGTTTTTACTGGAGCAATGTAGGTAAAGTACTTTGCTCAAGGGTACAGCAGCAGTGTCCCCCACCTGGGACTGAACCCACGACTCTCCGGTCAAGAGTCCAGAGCCCTAACCACTACTCCACACTGCTGCCCTAAACCAAAACCAAGGTAAAACTGATAAACTTATGAAGGCAGTATCTTAAACTTTGACAACTTAATTGGAGCAACCTAACCCCCATTGTGATAAGCCACAGTCATTTTTTAGAACATTTTACAGAAGTGAGGAATCATACAGGATTTCCTCAACCACCTACCTGTGGTTATCCCGTGATACCTAAAATAAGTGGGTAATTCAATCCAGGTGAATTTCCTGGGTATAGGTTATGGGGTCATATACCAAAAAGACTAAAACTTCAATATATTCAATATATGAAGGTGTCTGGCTCACAACAGTAATGTTGCATGATATCTTTGTCATTAGGGAATAATATTCTGACTCAGGTCTTCCACTGAAGACTAATATAATAAACACAGTATTATTTTGTATGTGTTTGTAGGAATCAATCATCAAGGATGAGTAGTATCTGCTGGTATGATATGAGAAAAGGGACTTCTTAGTGTTGAGGTTTTTTTATGTGTTCTTAGAGCACCTGGACATTTTACATTTGCTGTGATTCTCTGGACAAGTCTATCACATGATATATATATAACAACCAAAAATGAATAAATACATACATTTTGATATCTCGTGAAACTGTTCTGACAGTTGTTAATGCTACTCACTCTACCACTGAGTATTGAGGGCAAAAATGAATGGAATTAATTATATTTTATTTATAGAGGATAACAAATTCTTATTTTTCAGCAGTGCAATCTTTTTTTTTGACCACAGAAGCTCCTTCTCATACATTATTTTCTTCAAGAAAGCAAATAAAAAAAACTCAGACAGAGATAAATGATTGATTTAGAACCCTAAAATACTGGTAACAAATTAGGCTCAAAGCCCCAGATTTAATATGATTTTGCAAGCTACCTTAAGACCAAGAGGATACCTGTGTATATTAATGGCTGATATTGAACTCAACAGGAGTGGGTTTAGCAGGAGTTTAGTTCAATAATACCAGTTCTAAAATAGGTTCTATATTTAAAATATTAAACAGATTCAACCTGGTTGCAGTTATCATTGCACCGCATCAGTACCACATAAGCATTAAAAATTAAAAAAAAAAATTAAACCATTCAATGGCGAGGATTAATTTCAATGCATGTTCACACAATATCAAAGCTCATGTTAGAAGGAAAACAATTTGAAAAAGAAGACTTTGCATTTCGTGCTGCAGGACCCTGCTACTGTGTGCAGCAAACCACTTTATACATTATTCAGACAGCAAATACAATCTGGCACCGCTACACCTCAACAATGCTTTTGCTATTTCGCAAATGCTAAATTATTCACAGAAGTAGCTTCATCATCATTCAATGAATGCAGTTCAACTTTATTTGATCTGTACAGGTCTCTATTCAAAGGCATCTTAAAGGGTACATAAGGACCTTTTTATTTTATTGTGTTACATGTTCCCATGTGTTGCTACAACTGTTTACGTAAGGTGTGTGTATTGTTTTATTTTTATCTTTTTTACATTTTGACCACTTTTTTAAAACTTTTAAATTGCATTCCCTATTTCCTTGCCTCAAGATGGCTTCACATGTAACTGCATGGACCTCTCAGAATTACATTTCCCATAATCCTCCTGCTCACTGGTAAATCCATCTCAGTTACATATGTGAGCAGCAGGATGATGGGAAATGTAGTTATGAGAGGTCCATGCAGGTACATGTGAAGACCTGGAGTGAAAGGGCCCAAGGTGCCACTGTTGTACTTTACAGAAACTTGCCTTTGTCATTGACTAGAGATGCTACCAATATTCTCAGCTGCCCAGCCTATTTCTCAGATGTAGCAATATACTGTAAATCCTGTATTCAATAGTCCTCAATAAGTACTCCAATCACATGATTTAGCCATTTTGCAGCCAGAAGCAGGATCTTCAGACTGAATGTATTTATCATAAATTACATTTTAGAATGAAATTACATTTGCATTTCTCTTTCAAAATTTAAAAGTATAAAAGAAACAAAGCTGACAGAGAGAGTATTTAAAGAGTATTTCTATTGTGCTAATTAGCATTTCTTCATCCTTACACGTCTGTCACTTACAATGCCACACTGTCAATGATACAGTAATTGGGCTATCGTATACAGACCATTGCAAGAACTAACTGATTGAATTGGCCTGTTTTACTGCTGTGAAACTTTCGATTCTCATCCCTCTGGGATGTCATTTAATTATCATACTTGAAAAGAAATTATACCGTTTTCATAGTTGTCTGTATTCTTCTCAAAATGAACTTCATAGAAAAATGTACCAAGATACAGTATAGCCTTCATTTAACAAGCTTGCGTTCAAGCTGGGTGTACTATGACCTACATTCAAAATATGATGGTAACAAATGTAAATGAATACTTTCATAAAAAACTGATGCTGCCTGTTTCTAAGATGTATTCTTCATATACAGACGTGCTCAAATTTGTTGGTACCCTTACAGCTCATTGAAATAATGCTTCATTCCTCCTGAAAAGTGATGAAATTAAAAGCTATTTTATCATGTATACTTGCATGCCTTTGGTATGTCATAGAATAAAGCAAAGAAGCTGTGAAAAGAGATGAATTATTGCTTATTCTACAAAGATATTCTAAAATGGCCTGGACACATTTGTTGGTACCCCTTAGAAAAGATAATAAATAATTGGATTATAGTGATATTTCAAACTAATTAGTTTCTTTAATTAGTATCACACATGTCTCCAATCTTGTAATCAGTCATTCAGCCTATTTAAATGGAGAAAAGTAGTCACTGTGCTGTTTGGTATCATTGTGTGTACCACACTGAACATGGACCAGAGAAAGCAAAGGAGAGAGTTGTCTGAGGAGATCAGAAAGAAAATAATAGACAAGCATGGTAAAGGTAAAGGCTACAAGACCATCTCCAAGCAGCTTGATGTTCCTGTGACAACAGTTGCAAATATTATTAAGAAGTTTAAGGTCCATGGAACTGTAGCCAACCTCCCTGGGCGCGGCCGCAAGAGGAAAATCGACAGATTGAACAGAAGGATAGTGCGAATGGTAGAAAAAGAACCAAGGATAACTGCCAAAGAGATACAAGCTGAACTCCAAGGTGAAGGTACGTCAGTTTCTGATCGCACTATCCGTCGCTTTTTGAGCGAAAGTGGGCTCCATGGATGAAGACCCAGGAGGACTCCACTTTTGAAAGAAAAACATAAAAAAGCCAGACTGGAATTTGCTAAAATGCATATTGACAAGCCACAATCCTTCTGGGAGAATGTTCTTTGGTCAGATGAGTCAAAACTGGAGCTTTTTGGCAAGTCACATCAGCTCTATGTTCACAGACGAAAAAATGAAGCTTTCAAAGAAAAGAACACCATACCTACAGTGAAACATGGAGGAGGCTCGGTTATGTTTTGGGGCTGCTTTGCTGCGCCTGGCACAGGGTGCCTTGAATCTGTGCAGGGCACAATGAAATCTCAAGACTATCAAGGCATTCTGGAGCGAAACGTACTGCCCAGTGTCAGAAAGCTCTGTCTCAGTCGCAGGTCATGGGTCCTCCAACAGGATAATGACCCAAAACACACAGCTAAAAGCACCCAAGAATGGATAAGAACAAAACATTGGACTATTCTGAAGTAGCCTTCTATGAGTCCTGATCTGAATCCTATCGAACATCTATGGAAAGAGCTGAAACTTGCAGTCTGGAGAAGGCACCCATCAAACCTGAGACAGCTGGAGCAGTTTGCTCAGGAAGAGTGGGCCAAACTACCTGTTAACAGGTGCAGACCAACAGGGGTACCAACAAATTTGAGCACGTCTGTACGTTTGTCACATTGTAGAGATACACAGCCCCCACAGTTGATAAAATAAGCAAACCATCTTCTTCCTGAAGATGCAGATATGGCAATCCCCAAAATAAATAAAACCAATGTTAATGGTGGTGGTGTACGTTTGTGTTTAATTTGATGTGATGTCAGTGCTGGTTTTGTGTGAAAAACATAAAATGCATGAAATGCCTGATCTGAGGAAAAACAAACAGTTTGTGGCTCCTCAATTACAAAACCATTCCTGTGCTGTAATTTCATGTCACAAGAGTAAAATAATAGCAGTAGTAGTACTAAAAACAATACAGTCTGCATGATGTTAGCTTTAAGGAATACAGAGAGTACAGCTGTCACAAAAGAAGGCTTAGGTGAAAGTACTATGTCGATCTTCATCTTAACACCCATTTTTTTGTTTATTCACTGTTAACAACTAGCTTACTAACATGTTGTCTTGATGGTTAGCAAATATATACCAACCTTTTATAAACTATGAAAAAGTATGTGGTTTGAAAAAGTTAATAAAAACATCAAGTTGGGTCCTGCACTTGAATTGATAATAACATATTGATTACCTAGTTATGAGCAGTTGATAAACAAAATTAGTGCCAATTGAATGAAATCATTGTCATATTATCTTATTGTTAATAGAAAGGATTGAGATGCACATAACAACTATACCTTTGCTCACATCTTCCAAAATTACAGTACATATTTTAAATTGAATCCCTAAATGATGATAATACATCATAATGCAGCCTGCTTTTTTTAAATTTATTCTAATGCAGTCAAGTTATTGTGTTTCTCCTGGACAACTGTCATCTACTAAAGTATGTGGACCTCCTAGAATGGGATTTTTTAATGTGTTTATTGAGCAGATTTTCTCACCACACAATTATCAAGCCAGACATATTCATTGTGTGCTCATAAGATGATCCTATTACTAAACTTACAGAATGTATGCCAATTAAGTATACATTTATGTATGTTACCCAGTTTGAATATGGGGCTGTAACAGGGAGGGGGAGAGAGATCTGTGCTGACTATCTGGCGCATGCGTGGTACTGCAGGAAGGGGGCAGCAGCCTCGTAAGATCCGCCTGTCAGTCATGGTGATGAAACGGAGAGGTGGGGAGAGAGTGTGTTGGCTTTCCCTCTCTCTGAGTGGCTGAGAGGCAGGCCTTGGGGGATTGCTCGGCGCATAAGTACTGCGCTTGTTTATGCATTCAGGTGGCCGTGATTGGGAATACACAGAGACGCTGGCTGAGAAGGACAGTGTAAACATAGACCAGGCAGGAATGCCAGTGGTTGGAGCGAGCGACCAAAATAGGCAAGCACGGCTGAGGAAGACAGCCAGCCTAGACAAAGAAAATAATATAGAAAATAAATTGTTACGTATCCAAGGGAACGTGTATGAGTAGAAGGGGAACCTTGGCCACCCCAGTGTACAGTGCATAACAGTGTAGGACGGAGCCCTGAGCTGACCGGCTTAGCGGCAGTGGGGGTACTGCGTAAGCAGCACCTTTATTTTGTATTTTTATTACTGTGTTTTATTTTCCCTTTTCTTTCGCCTTTTGTTATTTATTATTTCAGAGCACCTGTGAGTGTGCCAGCATTTAACTGTTTACCAGTATTGGTATTTCTGTGGTCCTGTTTACCGTTGCAAGTACTCAGGCCGCGGACAACAGCGCCCTCTGCGGGCTAAAAGAAAATATACAAAATAATTAAACTGGGCACCAGTGCGGTGTTTTCAAATAAAACTTCTGTTTCCCTTGTGTGTCAGTGAATTGCCCACCACCCTTCCACAGGGGCATGTACAATTGCTTGCATAATCAACAATAGTATTGTATTGGCATGTGTATCTATTTAATTTCTGCTGTTATAGTCTGACATCTGGTCTTCACCTGTGGTCCCCAATGAAGATCCTGCTGGGTGCCTCTGAATCTGGAGCAGTGGCTTTATTTAGCCAGGCTACACATTGTAAGCAGATGTTTGACTGGTACTCCTCATTTCAGCCAGGAAATTCACCTCCAGATACTAGCAGCTAGATCCAACATCTGGTGGCAAATGCAGGATTTTTTTTTAAACTCTTAAGCTGCCATTACAGCTGATTGCCAGTATTCAAGCATTTTGGGTTGTTTAGCACTGTACCATTAAACCATAGTACTGCCCGTCATCAACTGTACCCACTTTCCCATCATTATCCATTGCATGTGCTGTCTGTGCTGTCGATTTAGAATTCATTTTTATTAGATTTAGCATCAAGTGTGCTGTGCTACATTGCTGTAAACTTATTCTCATAGACACCAGAACCCAGGTTCAGATTACAGTTTCATTTGGAGTTGACAGTTGATTATTAAAAAAAAAAAAACATGCTTTGAATATATATTCCGAATCTGGGCTCTGCTAAGCATGGAGGTTTAAGCGAAACTGTAAATCAAACCTGCCGCATGCATTTAATGATGCCCTAATCAGTGTAGCACAAGCAATAAGCTCTAAAGCCCATGTGGGTTGTATAAAAATAAATAACCAATCAGCTGGAACACATGAAATTAAACAAAGAATTTATCGATAATTGAGTGATCTCTTTTTTTTTTTTATTTAAGGTGTTCATGCATGGATAGCCCCTTGAGTTGCAATACCTCACAAGGATCATACAAATACAGAAAGAAATGTATTGCTGTCATATATGTTTGTAATTATGTCTGGGAAGCCTGTGTTCACATTTCCAGAAATGCAATCATAAAGTAAGAGAGATTTTAAAAGGTCAATACACTAGAATGTTGTGAACCGGCTAATCCAAAACGGTATTTTGGTCCTGGCGCCAGGTAGACAGGTTCTGCTTTACCTCAAACAAAATTACTGCCTTTATGATGCTGAAATAAACAGCAGTTTTTGTATTTATTTTTAATCAGATGTTATTGTAGTATTTACAAGAAGAGATACTCATCATCATTACTGTAAAGGCTAAAGGGAAATTACAGTGAGATTATACTCACTATAGCAGCTGGCCTTTGGGGAAAAAACCCGCTTTCAGGTTATTTGCATTAACTGAAATGTTGTGATTAACATGTCTTTGCAGTTAACCTTTATCAAGATTGATTTTACTAGGAGGCTAATGTCATCACCGATTCTCATCTTTGAGCGTGTTTCATTTTACTTGTTTCATTATCTTTGCCACAGTAGCTATCAATCTACCCCTACCAATAAAGTCCCAGTGTGTCAGTTTAGTTGTGCTACGTTTCCTCTGCTTAATTTTGCCATTATCAGGTGCATGATGAGATGCGCTGTTTCTGAGCACTGTGCTTTTGAGCCTAGTCATCGTTTCTGTGTTTCATTATACCTGAAACCTGGGCATAGAATTTAAAGTGGGCCCACTCAGCCTGCCATGAGAATAACTTGCTGTAAAGGAAGGGATGGAAGTTATTGATTCAGCATGTTCATCGAGAATGGTGTTCAGAACGGGGTATGTGGCAATGGAAAAGTAGCTTTGGTTATCTGTAGTTGCATTGCAGTGTGTGACTACAGAATAGATACAAGAGCCTTGGATTGGAGTTGGGAAAAGCTGGTGGCTTGACATTACAATGGGGAGTGGAAGCAGTATGAGAAGGTGTGGCAGTGTGCACAGCCCCTGTGTATTTTATGTTTATCTGTTGTATGCAGTGTGTTATTGCTGGTGTATGTATAAGTGCACTGGATATAATGTGGGGTTTTGTAGCACAAGTGTTTTAAATTATATAGTTGTATTTAGGCACAGGGATTGCACACTTTACGTGCAGATAAAATGTGTATTAGTATGTGAGCACGGGGAGTGCACAGATTAGTTCACGTCCTGGGATTCAAGTGAATAATTAATTAGTAATTGAATCCCGGCCCAATTGTATATATAGGTGCACGTTTCACTCACTCGGGTTGTGTGTTCGAGAGTGGAGAACGGGAGAGAGAAAGTAGGGAGTGAACTTTAAAAAAAATAACAAATGCTACTTGTGCGGGAGGACTCGCACGATACTTGTTTTGGGGTTCGTCCACCGTTTGTTTGTCTATTTGTTTTGGCCACTCCACTGGCTTTTGCCATGGAAATGGAAGTAATTATTAGGGCATCAAAATGGGTAGTGGGAGGAGAGCGCTTGGCTTCTGGAATGCGACTACCACCAATTCGAGAATACATGGATGACATGACAACCATGACTACAACAGTAGCCTGCACTAATCGGTTATTGGGCAAATTAACCAATAACATCGAATGGGCACGAATGGAATTCAAGCCCACTAAATCAAGGAGCATATCTATAATTTAAGGTAAAGTAGTAGACAAAAGGTTCAACATTAATGGTGAGGCAGTACCAACAGTGTCTGAGAAGCCAGTGAAAAGTCTTGGGAAATAGTATGACAGGGATCTAAAGGACACAGTTTGTATGGGAGGTTAGACAACAAGCAGTGGAAGGGCTGAAGAGCATAGACAGCAGCGCTTTACTGGGCAAACTGAAACTCTGGTGCTTTCAGTTTGGTCTACTGCCAAGGCTGCTGTGGCCACTGACTGTGTACGAGGTTTCTTTGACAACAGTTGAGAAGCTGGAAGTTTTAATCAGTTCATACGTCAGGAAATGGTTGGGAGTTCCACACTGCCTCAGCAGAGTGGGACTTTATGGTAAAGGAATACTGCAGGTACCAGTCTCTGCTCTAACCAAGGAGTTTAAATGCGTCAAGGTCCGACTGGAAATTATATTAGTAGATTCACGCGACAAATGTGTAAGGGACTGTTGGCATGTATGCTGCATGCCATGAATATCAAAATACTGAATACAGTTTGCTATTCACGAGTGTTGTAGACTGATGAGTGAAAGCTTTGTGAAAAGGCCCATTCTGTAAAATTGCTACAGCACAACCAGACCTCCAGAAGTTATGATCATGGACATTTTAAATGATTTATTTTTTATATATTCATTCCAGGTACCTGACATGAAGCCCATATTCCATCAACACAGATTGGCAGAGAAAAGCTGTGGTGTAAGGAAAGCGAGGAGGTTGTGTGAAACTACTCTGCTTTAATCATTGTAGATGGCATTGATGGTTTACCAGGTAGAAACAGATCACTCTCAGGCAAACACAGTACAGAGTTTTTATTATTTGTTTATTTAGCAGATGCCTTTATCCAAGACGACTTATAGAGACTAGGGTGTGTCAACTATGCATCAGCTGCAGAGTCACTTACAACTACGTCTCACCCGAAAGACGGAGCACAAGGAGGTTAAGTGACTTGCTTATAGTCACACAATGAGTCAGTGGCTGAGGTGGGATTTGAATCGGGGATCTCCTGGTTACAAGCCCTTTTCTTTAACCACTGGACCACACAGCCTCCTGTGTGTGTATATCCCCAGAAAATAATTACACTACCAGTCCACGACAATATCATTGTAGCACATGTTTTCCCTGAAGAAATCAGTGCATTGACACAGTCTAATTTCCCTTGGAACAGATCCAGGAGACAGGTATTGGGATTGTTTGAGTGCATTTCTAAAACTGAAATTTTTCTAAAAATAATATTTTTAAAATAAGCATTTAAGAAATCAGGTTATTCTTCATCTAACAGAGTCTATAAACACTACGGACATCTAATCTAATAGGGGGGGAGTCTCCAGTGATGACACTATTGTCACAGCACAACCCAGGGCTCTCACTAGGCTGAGGTATCATTCTAAATAGCATATCCGACTGTGGTGGGACCAGAGTAAGGGCAGATATGTAAAAAGGTGTGGCAATGTGCCCCGCCCCTGTGTGCATTTCTGTGTTGTATGTTGCGTGTGGTGTGTTAATGTTGGTGTATAGAGATGGCTGCACGGGATATAAATGGGTGTGTGCAGCACGAGTTATTTAAGATGTAGAATTGTATTTAGGCACGAGGATGGCACATCACTTCACGTGCATTTAAAGTATATAATATGTGAGCACGAGGTTGCACATAATTAAGTCACGTGCTGGGATTCAAGTGAATAATTAATTAGTAATATATAGTATATATAGACGCACGTTTTACTGACTCGGGGTGGCGTGTTCAGGGCGAAGGAACGGGAGAGAGAGAGGAGCTGGAGGAGCAGCACGGGACGTGTTTGTTTAGTGTTCGGCCCTGTGTGTCAGTGTCTGTTCGTTTTGTTTGTCTGTTTATTTTGGCTAAAGTGCCATGTCCTGTGTTTTGTTAAAACCTTTTTATTTTACAATAAACTGGCGCAAGCAAAGCCCTTCATCATATCATTTCATTTCATCTGTCTGTGTTATTCATTTCCTGGATCTGACGGCACCACTCAGCCAGCCGTGTGACAGGCGGATAAATGAATCCTGTTTTAAATACCATTATACACAGCTGTAGCAATTACTATATTCACATAATTACTGTTTTGAGATTCAGCTTTTGTTAGGGAGCTCCCCTAAACTCCTTTTTTAGAAAGATACAGGGTATTAATGCTTGTGACAGAGTAGCCGTCTGCCGTGTGGGTGCGTGCATTCGCTGGTGAGTGACAGGCAGATCGAGAAGGAGGTTGAAGTTGATCCATCCCGCAGGCGAACAGGATTTATTTACATATCAACACACTGAACAGCTCTTGTGACACTACCAGCAATGGTAGCGCATGGAGCACATGCAAAAATACGAAAACTTTGGTAGGATCTACAATAATATGCTGTATATCATAAATCACATTCCCATTGAAACCTAATAACAGCAACTATACTTGTAATTTTGCGGAGAGTGTAGATCTCACACTCAGAATATCTCTGAGAAAGCATAAACAGATTAAGTACGTTAATATCAGGTTTTTTATTTATATTTCATGACTCAAAATATGTTTATAAGAGTTTGGTTTCTACATCTAATCAAGGTTCTCTTGCACTATTTGTATGACAGACTGCATGTCTGACTAAGCAAAGGTTTTGCAGTATCACCCAGAGTCTGACACTGATCCAAGGGCCTTTAAATCCCAAGGCAGTGATGATATGCAACGTGATACTGTAGGTGACTAAGAAATAAAGTGTCCTTTGTGAACCTCCACCATAAGCGTCAGCAGGGTGGCCACATACTAAATCAACTGATGATAATTATCACATCTGATGTCAACAAAATAGCAGTTTGGCCTTTTCATGAATTCTGTTGTCTACTGGATTACCACCAGGGATGTCTTGACATAGCCAAAAAGTGATTAAACTGCAAGGCACTGAGAAAAGGGATTACTCAGATGAGTCTGCAAGGAGTGTTATGAGCTCAATCCGTTTTTAATGTCATTGCATTCGTTCCTTGGTAACATGTACTGCAGATGACAGTGCTTGGCCTGCCAATTGTTGCCAGGCTCATCTGCATTTTTTCAATTACAACACACCTCACCGCATCGACCCGGAGGGATTCAAATTATAAACCATGCAGAGACACGCTTGTTCAGGGTTCTGGAGGGAATCACAAGTGACTGTTTGAACACTGTACAATTAGTATGAATTATATTTTTATTTAAGATTAAAATAATACTATAGAGAATATTAACTGTGGAATGCTTTGTGTGACATTGTGAGCGGTGGCAATTCTGCAATGATAATGAATTCTCTTCTGACAGCTGGAGCCCCTAATGCTAAGTCTGTTTCCCTTTAACAGAACTTACTTGGATATGCAATTGATGCATATGAATGTGTGGCTTTGAAAGCACGTTTATACAATGTGATAAGTGTATTTAACCTTATTTAAATTTCAGAAGCAATGCATAACATTTAGTAAAAATAAATTAATACATAACAATAGCAGTATTCTCATATTACACTCAATAAGAAACATGTAATAAACCACCTTTCCTTGACTGATCTAGTAACATTTGAACTTAAATGACATTTCATGAATATTATGATTAATTGGTTTAAACAATCTGCTTTGCTTCTGTTTGTGCAGAAAACTGCAGATGCAGTCTTGGCAGTTTCAGTTTCAGTTTCAGTTTTAAGCCAAGCTGGAACCCTCCCTTTGGCTATTGGGGAATCTGCTTTATCTTCAGACCCATCAAACCATTGTATTTTGTGGTAATTTCTGTTAACTAAAATGCTGTAACCTGAACCAAATCTCTCCCAAGACCCAACAGCATAATAATACCATTAGAAACTGTCTTTTGAAACAGCTTTTTAGATCAAGCACAAGTTTTAATTACAGGCTGGTTTGTAGTCTTGTCAGACGTGTCATTGTGGATTTCTAATTCATGTATTTGTCATTAGAAAGAGCGGAAAGAAACAGACATTTGTGAGACTGATGCTAATAGATAGTTTTCATTGCTGTGACTTTGAAGCATGCCTCCTTCAGCTTGCCAGCCCATCACTTTACACAAAGGAAGCAGAAGTAGGGCACCCAGAAGAAAAACAGTTTACACCACAATAGGAGGTCACTTTGAATCAGTGTATAATTTATCATAAAGACCTTCTAGAGAAGTTTACCACACTAAAGTATAAAGTATTATGTCGCTTATCAAAATGTTTGCTTATGTAGCAACATGTTTACCTAGGTGCTACATAAGCTAATATTTTGATAAGCTATGCATACTTATAATAGGGTCAATCTGGCTGTATTACAAATTCAATATATCGTAAAAGTTTGGGTCAGGTTTTAATGCTCAATCACGACAAGATGAGCCCAAGTTAGTAAAACAAATGTGCAAACAGAGGAGAAGGATGCAGCAGATCAACTGTGTTCTGTAATGCATGATACTAGATAATCAAGAGGAACAGAAAAGGCAGCTGATTTTGCCCACCAATCTGAAAGAAGAGGTGCTTTGTCAAGTACATGATTAGATGGGTCATTGAGGTGTTGAATACACCACTACACTTGATTCAAGCCAGATATATTTGGCCTGGAATGAAGGTGCCAGCGCTGTGAGCTGGGGAAAGAGCTCCGATAAGAAAACTTCTTGCTTTAAAAGCCATTGAAGTTTTAGCTATAGATTTCACTGTTCTAGAATGGGCTGTGATGACAAATGAGTTTTCAGAATTCACTTGTGTCATACCTACCAAAGACCAGCGGGCTACTACAGTTGCTTGAGTGTTGGTGAAAGAGTGGTTCTGCAGTTATGGGGTCCCAAATAAAATAAACTGAGTGACAAAGGGCAGAAACTAAATCTTCACAAACAGTCAAACAGTACGTTTCACTAGTCACTTCCCTTAGGGATTTACTCAGGCAGACAGATGTGGCTGTAGCTAAAAAGAAGAGTGTCACAAAGATGGCCGGAGTGGGTGGCGTCAGACCAGAAACAAGAACACAAACGACAGAGAGGTGTGGTTTGGTGAAGCTGAGCGAATGGTTTCGCTCAGCATTTAATAAACAGCACAGAAAATAAAAGGTTTGTAACAAAACACAGGACATGGCACTATACGCCAAAATAAAAAGACAAACAAAACGAACTAAACAGTGCACAGACAGACGAACAAAACACGGTGAGCAGATTTAACTATTATTACTTTCCACAATTACCTCCGTCTCCAATCCCGTTCTCCACTCACCGAACACCCAACCCCGAGTGAAAGAAACGTGCATCTATATATACTGTTGTGCTGGGATTCAATTACTAATTAATTATTCACTTGAATCCCAGCACGTGAATTAATTCTGTGCAACCCCGTGCTCACATACTACCTTTAACCAGCACGTGAAGTGATTTGTGCCCTCCTCGTGCCTAAATACAAATCTACATTTTTAAATACACGTGAAACACAGACCCGTTTATATCCCGTGTACCAATCTCTATACACCAACATTAACACACGCACGCAACATACAACACATAATATGCACACAAGGGCGGGGCACATTGCCACAAAGAGTTAACAAAGATATATCCAAATTGGGTTACTCACAACATCTCGTGCTTCCTAGAATAGTCAACCGCTACTCCCAGGTCTCACAAAGGTCACTTTCAGTCGTTCCCCCACCTCATAAGGACCACTAAACATTCTTGGTTATTAGGCATCAAAATAACAACCCCCTCCCCAAATGTGGGTAGCAGGCCTGAAGTTATACACTAATCGTGTCCTTCCCAAACTTCCCCTAGCCTCCAGAGGCCCAAAATACAAGTTCCTACAACCCCCCATGCTACTCTAGTGACAATAATCAGGTGTTCTGTTCTCAACCTGCAGTCTAGACAAAATATAGGAGAGACCTTTTTTACAGCCTTGTCAAAGTAAGAGGGTATTCACAATACACCCTAACACAACAACCTTTATTAGACACTACCATATCCAGAAATACAGGCACTAATCTATAGACTCTACAAGAGAAAGGAACATTGAGAAAGACTTCTAGTCAAAACAGTTGTCAAATAATTAGAATAAGTTTATTTTAGTATTACCACGACACACACCCAATTCCCTCTGTTACCACTAGTCTAAGCATACATCTCAGACAAAGCATTAGTGAGTTTCACATCAATCCACTAATATATGTTAATTCCTTTATCACAAATGCATGCTAATTTGCATTTGAAAGAGGTTTGTAATAGATAAAAATCAGCAGTCACTTTGTGAATCCATTGTTAAATGACATTCAAATGACATGACAACAAAGTTTCAGGACCAAGAAGAAACATAAATTCTCTTCATCAGGAGTGCGCCTTTACTTTCAAGGTCAAATGCTTCTTCTGAGTTTCAGACATCAACAGCAACAAAGCTCTGAGATGAGTAAATAATTGCACAAGCAGACAGCAAAACTTTTTCCCATGAGGAAACATTAGATTAATAAGCTGTAAGACAATCTATCTTATGTCTTAGTTATAGGAGGGTAAATGCTTTTTCATGCGCGATACAAAATAATCTTTCAGAATGAAAAGGATATTTATGATGCCAGCCCTGAGTGGAGACTCCAATATCCGTTCTTTGAATTACAATGAGAGACACATTACCTAATTCCTAGCCATGTCACCTGAAACACTAATTAACAAAGTAGTATCCTCTGCAAATGAGCTCTCGTTCAGTTTCACTTATTTAGCAAGCTATTGCTGCTTAGCCAGCCATAAACCTTGATACGCTTTGTGCACCTGGAAATCAGTTTGACATGGAAATAGTTATATATTACAGTCATTTGTTACAGTAAAAAAAGGTAATTGTTCTAATTTTATAAAAGTGAAATAAAAATAATGTGTGTCTGGCAATGGGCAATATCGGTCATCCTAGTTTATAGACTCCAGTAAGGTAGTTAACTGGCCCTGATCTGAGACACGCCATGTGATAATGGCAGTTTGAAATGTCGAGATCCTGAAAATTTATCTTGTGGTCTTGGCATAACAAATATTTATTTTTTCTTTAATATCCTCAATAAGCCACCTACTTGAAAACCAGTACCTATATATTTTAAAACATAACATTTCTCCTTAAACTGACATGTTTACAATGAAGATATTGTAGCGGCCAGCTGTATATGGGTTTGGTGTGAAGAAATAGGCAAGACACAGCGTTCAGTCAAAGCAGTTACAACTGCTGTTTCTATTGGTTTAGCTCTTTTGAAGAATGGATTGAATTATATAAAAAACTTCTCCAATATAGTTTAATTAAATACATATTATTATTATTATTATTTTATTATTATTTATTTCTTAGCAGGGCGACTTACAATTGTTACAAGATATCACATTATATTTACATACAATTACATTATTTTTTACACATTTGTACATACAGTTACCCATTTATACAGTTGGGTTTTTACTGGAGCAATCTAGATAAAGCACCTTGCTCAAGGGTACAGCAGCAGTGCCCTCCACTTGGGATTGAACCCATGACCCTCCGGTCAAGAGTCCAGAGCCATATATATATACACACACAGTGGTTTGCAGAAGTATTCACCCGCTACCAATAATGTCACATTTTGTTGAATTACAAATAATTTTTGCAGTTTTTCAAACAAACTTTTTTTATTCAAAGCTGTAGTGGTTAAACTGAACACTGTTATATGAGGAGAAGGTTAAATGTCAGTAAAGCCTGCAAAGAAAATGTACAAAATGAAATTTACTGTTGCATAAGTATTCAGCCCCTTAAGTTAGTACTTGGTAGAAGCAGCTTTTGCAGCAATTACTGTCTTTTTGGATAGGTCTTTGAGTACACTTTGAGTACACACAGGCTGAAACCATTTCACTAATTTTGTGACCTTTCAAACAAAACATTTGCACCCGAGCTGATTTAGGCCTGCAGTAGCAAAGAGGTTGAATACTTATGCAACTGAGATTAATCTGTTTTTCTCTGTAAATCTTACTTATTTATGTTCTATATGCATTTTTTAACTTTATCAATGTGGAGTAGTTTGTGTAGATTCTACATGTAAAGTCTAATTTTAAAGCGTCGTGGAGTATGCTCAGGTGCCAACAAAATGTGAAAACTTTACAGGGGGGTGAATACTTCTGCAAACCACTGTGTGTGTGTGTATATATATATATATATATATATATATATATATATATATATATATATATATATATATATATATATATATATGCACATGGAATAATGACTGTTGCATACTGCAGCTTTAAAACAGAAAGCAGTAATAGCATTTCTTGAAGCCACAAGTTGGTTGTCAATTTGGGCCATTGCTTAATTAAGCATATACTATCTCATTAGTAACTTAATGAAATGAATCCTTGATCGCTTTACGGTTTTTGACTTTGACACATTTCCCAATATACTTCCATTAAAGCAGAGGTTATGTGAAGGGTGACATGTGTTCATGGTGCTTGGACTGTTGAGGTAAGGGAGGTGATGTCAGGACTAAAGAGGTTCTATTATGTTAATGACGTGATGGCAGGAGCTTGAGTCAGGCTGTGTGAAAGGCAATGTTTATGCTGCTGGCTGTAGACAAGTGATTCCAACTCGGCCACGTGTTTTGTCTGGACGTAAAAGGATTTAAAATAAATCTGAGTAACTTTACAAGCTTGTTATATCAGGTCAGAAAGCTGTTACTCACTTAGTTGTCAATTACAAACATACTGATAACACTGTATCCTAATTTTACCCCTACCCCTAAATTGGAATAGTTTGTCAGATATTCCCTCAGCTTGTCACTATCCGCTTTCTCTTAACCTAAGGCCTTGATTTTAGTCAGTGAAAACCTTTTCAAAGTAGCTGCTGAATTCTTAACTTTGACCTCTAATTTGATTTTTTTTTTAATATAACCACCCTTTCTCTAAACCTAAGGGCAATATTTTTTTAGAAAGTTGGTCACCTGCTGTATGTGCATGGCATGGCTCTCTAGTCTGTGAACAGACAGATAGGAGAGGTACACCTCAGCGAAACCCTTCTGCATAATCTCATCTTGTATGTGGGGTTGCTTCGGGTGATGAGGGTGGCCAGGCCCTCCACAAAAACATAGCCATTACTGGAGTGTAAATTAGTCTGTGTGGCGGTGTTATTGTGGCTGCTATAGCCTCTACTTAACTAATATATATAGATACATTTGTGAGAGTGTCCCAATCACAGTCCTTTAGTGAAAAAAAAAAAGGTGCATTATCTTGATATTGATTTTATTAAAGCACTATTTACATAGTGCTCACTGAGCACCTGTTATAATACTTGTAAAAAATCTAATTAAATCTGTAAATGCTATTGTATAATAGATAGGACTATGATACTTAAGACCCTGTCTGTATCTCCTTCTTATTAAAAAAAAAAAAAGGTTAAGACTGAATATTAAACAAGTCTGCAGACCACAGATGTAGGACCAGATAGATTGCAGTGGATTTTAAATGTCAGGTAATTTGTAAAGACTGAACATTTCATGTTTTTAATGTCCTTTTCTGGAAAAAAAAACAAAACAGTTAGATGCTAACACATCATACATATAAAGTGAAAAAAGGCATGTCGAAATATGGATTTGTGTGGATTTTTAGTGTAGTGTGACTTGGTGATGATTATTAATTATGAAATCATACCACATTGCTGTAGTTAGCCATGCTTGGCTCCCTGTCATTCAAATTGAGATCTTTAAATGAGCAGTCTTCAGTTGTCACTTTCTGGTTTTGTTTGCAAACAGACTTTTTTTTAAATGATTATTCATAGTCAATCACAGTAAAAACTAAAATAAAATAATATCTGTGATAAAAAAAAAAACAAAAAAAAAAACATACTAGTAATTTTAAAGCTTTTTACCAGTATATCGCAGAGAATTTTTTGTAATACATTTCTTTCTATTATTTCCTGGTAGAACTCAGTGCTTGGATGGAGAACTGTGATTGCTCAGTCCCCTCTCTGTCATGTGACATATTTGCCGAAAATAGGATTTAATCGCTCCGGTGAAGAGAAGTTCAGCTTCCGCTTCATTAACCCCTCCGTTCCGGACCGCTCTAATTTCAGTGCCTAAGACCCAACAACACAATCTCTCTTCCGGGATGTCTCACGTCAATAGTAAGCCGTGAGGCAGTCAAATCAGTCTTTCTGAACCTTGTCATTGAATCAGGCTAGGCACTAGGAGCACAAAATGTGCATCCCTGCATGCCATTTTTTGAAGTGCATATTTTGAAGTAAAAAAATTAGATTGAGAGGAGTCTTGTACTACAAGACTGTACATACACCACACTACACCACATATTATTTATTTATTTGTTGGTTTCTTTGTTTATTTGTTTACAGTGGTGGCCACATTTATTGCACCACCCCATTATTTTTATGATTACTGCTTTCTGATAACCATATAATCATTTTTTCTATAGACTTTTTTTTTGTTATTGTTCATTTGCTGTTCATTATTATATTGAATTCTATAATTTTCTCTTCATAATGCAACATTATTGTAAGGAAACACACAGTATATTATGTTTATATGCATGAAATACATTTATTTATTTCTTTGTTTGCTTGCTTACAGTGTTGGCCACATTTATTGCAGTACCCCAAGGGCATCATTTTCTATGGGTCAGGGGGGCAGTTATATATGGCATTAACTTCCACTTTTTGACCCCCCCAGACACATAATGTAAAGTTTTCTTCACAAACAAATAAAATAAGTTTGTCAAACATTCTTTTCTAATCTAACCCGGATCCAGAATGAAGTCGGTGATGGTTGCTATGTGACGTAATTGCTCACACTCAAGGCATTGTGAATTCATTAATTGTTTTCCATTGATTATATCGACAACTATTATTTCTATAATAATATAATATTATTGATATCATGATGCGTCAAATGGAAATGTCGGATATGTTTGCCACAGCAGGTGGAAAACGGAAGAAATGGTACCCCTGACAGTTGGTAAGTAGAGCCTGGAGCAGCTGTGATGGCGGCTTCAGTAGGAGGTTTTAAGTGAAATGTTATTAGCCACTGAAGAATCTTCATCAACAATTTTGAAAAGCTTTGTCCATTTTCAATGAAGGACCTTTGCCCCCCACTTCATGAGATGGTCTTCATGATCTATTTAATTTTCCCTCATGGCTTTCTCCACTATTTTTCCTTTGCTCACTAATTTCAAAGCAGGTGTTGTGCTTCAATACTCGATAACACTCTCCATCTTTCCTTTTCTAGGTGCATAGAGTCTGTCCATGTTAGCTTTTGGGTGGAGAGATCCATGTATGCTGAGCTGTTTTCTGGTGATCCTGTTTCAGTTCATCCAGAGTCCAGTGTACTATACCAGCAGTGTATGACATGACTGGTATGGCATAGGGATTGATTTCCAGGAATACCTTGCTACCACTGAGCTTGAATTTCAGGAGTTGGCATAGACTGTTCTTATATTATTATTATTATTATTATTATTATTTGTTTATTTAGCAGACGCCTTTATCCAAGGCGACTTACAGAGACTAGGGTGTGTGAACTATGCATCAGCTGCAGAGTCACTTACAATTATGTCTCACCTGAAAGACGGAGCACAAGGAGGTTAAGTGGCTTGCTCAGGGTCACACAATGAGTCAGTGGCTGAGATGGGATTTGAACCGGGGACCTCGTGGTTACAAGCCCTTTTCTTTTCTTTAACCACTGGACCACACAGCTTTCTTTTTTACATCAACGCTGTTGATGGAGCCATGTTGTAGAATGCCAAGGTACTTGTAGCTTTCTTCAAATGGCAATGGGCCCATGACCTCATCAGGTGGCAATATGAGGTCTTCTCCTCTTACCACTCGGCCCCTGCTGATGGTCACAGTGGCACATTTGTCCAGTACAAACTGCATATAGACGTCATCTGAGAAGGTTTTAACAATTTTTGTCCGGGCTAAAATGTCTTTGTCTGACTGCAGGGGAGGTGGCTGACGCTAACATTATGAATAATGAAGCCCAGTCCACTTTTCTTCACAAGGGTGGTATGACAGGATAGCTCTGTGGCCCAAGATGTTACCGACAGGAATTAGAGACTCTGAGACAGAAGCTGCAGTTCAAGCACTAAAGCGCACATTTATTACACAGACAGAAACCAGATAAACAGGGCACAAGGGCCAAAATAAAAGGGTTAACAAAAGAGTAATCAGTAGCGTGGGGATTCACCTTCACTAGCCTAAACAAAACAGTTCACAACTCACAGCACCATCCCTGCCAACCTTACATTTTTTACAGCCTATTTACATTTTAGGGGTTTCGCCCTGCCACAGATAGTCAGAGGTAGGAGGCAAATGAGGAAGAGCATGGGTGACAAAGCATCACCTTGGAAGATTCCCTAGACAGTGCCTAGGGTATGACCTTGTGTGATGAGGTCTGTCTTCCACCTATTCATGGCTACTTCTAAGAAATTGATGATGTTATTTGCAATGCCATACTTCTTCAGTGTCTTTTCTATCCATGAATGCAGAACTGAATCATAGACCTTCTTGCAGTGTATCCATACTACTCTAGGGTTTATTTGCTTGGACTTGGCAATCTTTATAATTAACTTGTCAATCAGTAGCTGGTCTTTGGTGCCTCTTGCATTTTGTTGGCATCCTTTTTGCTCCCATGTGAGCTATCCATGTCAATCTAGATCATAGATATAATCTGCTATTATGGAGATTAACAGTTTCCATATGGTTGGGAGACATGTGATTGGCCGGTAGTTAGGAATAACCTGATGACCCACATTTTTGTTTTTCATTATTAGCACTGTTCTTCCATGTGTTACCCATTCAGGGAGTTCTCCTGAGAGAACTGCCTGAATGTGTAGTTGTAGTCTCGGGTGTAAAGATGTAAAATATTTGAGCTAGAAACCATGGCTGCCATCTGGCCCTGGTGCTTTCCAGTTCTTGGTCCTCTTCAGTCCTGTCTTGATTATTTCTGCTGTAATGTTACATTTTTCTTATTGTTGAACTTCCTTTTCTTTGGCAGTTTTGATCCACTCTATGTTTTCGTTATGATTAACTGCGTTGTCTTAGTTCTAATACAGTTCTTTATATGATATACATTTGGAAGTACTAATGTATTCTAGAAGTACTCCACAAAATATTGGTTGATGCAGGATCAATATTTTTTGTGAATCATTTAGCACCAGATAAAAAATAAAACATTTAAAAAAAAAGTACATGCCTACAAAACCTTAAGCTTGGAGCGCTTTGGAAGAGAGACATTATGAATAAACATTAATTATTGTGCTACCAGGCACAGAGACTATTAATGTCAAACCTTTACTGTCCATTCAAACAAATGTCTACATTTGACCTCTAGAAGGTAGGTCATTTATGATTTAATAGAATTGCCTGAGGTTTTATTACCTGTATCAGCCCCACGTATTCCCAGCATGTTGTTTAAAAGTTGGAATCCACCAATATCATTGCTAGGATGTACAGTTTTATATATAATAAAGATGTTTATCAAATATATACTGGTTTTAATATACAAAGCCTGAATGTCCAAGATATTTTCTTGTTTATGTACAAATTGCTTTTATTGCTAAACCTTTATTGTTATGGAGCCTGGTTTAATCAAGGTCAATCCTGTTAAAAAAAGGGCAGCTAAATCTCAAGTGAAAGATGACAAATGTATCAGAAAAGGGAAGATTAACTATCATGATACATAATGTATGCATTGTTTTATTGTATAAGTATCCGTTGGATAAACCATTTTTTTTCATTGCTGTAGATTGAATTTTTAAATATTACCTGCACTAAGTGGCTGACAAAGAGCATATACATCTAAATAACTACATTCTGTTCTTATATATTACATCCTACATACATATTATATACAGTGCCTTGCGAAAGTATTCGGCCCCCTTGAACTTTGCGACCTTTTGCCACATTTCAGGCTTCAAACATAAAGATATGAAACTGTAATTTTTTGTGAAGAATCAACAACAAGTGGGACACAATCATGAAGTGGAACGAAATTTATTGGATATTTCAAACTTTTTTAACAAATAAAAAACTGAAAAATTGGGCGTGCAAAATTATTCAGCCCCCTTAAGTTAATACTTTGTAGCACCACCTTTTGCTGCGATTACAGCTGTAAGTCGCTTGGGGTATGTCTCTATCAGTTTTGCACATCGAGAGACTGAAATTTTTGCCCATTCCTCCTTGCAAAACAGCTCGAGCTCAGTGAGGTTGGATGGAGAGCATTTGTGAACAGCAGTTTTCAGTTCTTTCCACAGATTCTCGATTGGATTCAGGTCTGGACTTTGACTTGGCCATTCTAACACCTGGATATGTTTATTTGTGAACCATTCCATTGTAGATTTTGCTTTAAGTTTTGGATCATTGTCTTGTTGGAAGACAAATCTCCGTCCCAGTCTCAGGTCTTTTGCAGACTCCATCAGGTTTTCTTCCAGAATGGTCCTGTATTTGGCTCCATCCATCTTCCCATCAATTTTAACCATCTTCCCTGTCCCTGCTGAAGAAAAGCAGGCCCAAACCATGATGCTGCCACCACCATGTTTGACAGTGGGGATGGTGTGTTCAGGGTGATGAGCTGTGTTGCTTTTACGCCAAACATAACGTTTTGCATTGTTGCCAAAAAGTTCGATTTTGGTTTCATCTGACCAGAGCACCTTCTTCCACATGTTTGGTGTGTCTCCCAGGTGGCTTGTGGCAAACTGTAAACGACACTTTTTATGGATATCTTTAAGAAATGGCTTTCTTCTTGCCACTCTTCCATAAAGGCCAGATTTGTGCAGTATACGACTGATTGTTGTCCTATGGACAGAGTCTCCCACCTCAGCTGTAGATCTCTGCAGTTCATCCAGAGTGATCATGGGCCTCTTGGCTGCATCTCTGATCAGTCTTCTCCTTGTATGAGCTGAAAGTTTAGAGGGACGGCCAGGTCTTGGTAGATTTGCAGTGGTCTGATACTCCTTCCATTTCAATATTATCGCTTGCACAGTGCTCCTTGGGATGTTTAAAGCTTGGGAAATCTTTTTGTATCCAAATCCGGCTTTAAACTTCTCCACAACAGTATCTCGGACCTGCCTGGTGTGTTCCTTGTTCTTCATGATGCTCTCTGCGCTTTAAACAGACCTCTGAGACTATCACAGTGCAGGTGCATTTATACGGAGACTTGATTAAACACAGGTGGATTCTATTTATCATCATTAGTCATTTAGGTCAACATTGGATCATTCAGAGATCCTCACTGAACTTCTGGAGAGAGTTTGCTGCACTGAAAGTAAAGGGGCTGAATAATTTTGCACGCCCAATTTTTCAGTTTTTTATTTGTTAAAAAAGTTTGAAATATCCAATAAATTTCGTTCCACTTCATGATTGTGTCCCACTTGTTGTTGATTCTTCACAAAAAATTACAGTTTCATATCTTTATGTTTGAAGCCTGAAATGTGGCAAAAGGTCGCAAAGTTCAAGGGGGCCGAATACTTTCGCAAGGCACTGTATCCTACAGTACAAGCTGTGATTCAGTGTACTGATAAGAATATTTAAAATTAAATCCATATTATTAATTTCTATTAATTCCCAAAACAACAAGAAAATATAGATAGTCGATCATAGATTTATATCCGTCCAACCAGGCTATAGAGATAATTATCACAATCCATAGCGTTACTGACTGAAGTATGCCGGATAACTCTTCAATTCTCTAGGTCAGCTCAATTTATATTGTAGGGATTCAAGGAAATGCATGCACATGGATTAGGGAGTGGTTAACGTGTAGAAAACAGAAAGTACTGATTAGAGGAGGAACCTCAAAATGGAGCGAGGTAATCAGTGGAGTACCACAGGGATCAGTATTAGGTCCTCTGCTATTCCTAATCTACATTAATGACTTAGATTCTGGTATAGTAAGCAAACTTGTTAAATTTGCAGAGGCCACAAAAATAGGAGGAGTGGCAAACACTGTTGCAGCAGCAAAGGTCATTCAAAATGATCTAGACAGCATTCAGAACTGGGCAGACACATGGCAAATTACATTTATAGAGAAGTAAGGTACTGCACGCAGGCAATAAAAATGTGCATTACAAATATCATATGGGAGATACTGAAATTGAAGAAGGAATCTATGAAAAAGACAGCAGTTTATGTTGACTCAGAAATGTCTTCATCTAGAAAATTTGGGGAAGCTATAAAAAAGGCCAACAAGATGCTCGGATATATAGTGAAAAGTGTTGAATTTAAATCAAGGGAAGTAATGTTAAAACTTTACATTGCATTAGTAAGACCTCATCTAGAATATTGTGTTCAGTTCTGGTCACCTCACTACAAAAAGGATATTGCTGCTCTAGAAAGAGTGCAAAGAAGTGCGACCAGAATTATTCAGGGTTTAAAAGGCATATCATATGCAGACAGGCTTAAAGAATTGAATCTATTCAGTCTTGAACAAAGAGGACTACACGGTGATCTGATTCAAGCATTCAAAATTCTAAAAGGTATTGACAATGTCGACCCAAGGGACTTTTTTGACCTGAAAAAAGAAACAAGGACCAGGGGTCACAAATGGAGATTAGATAAAGGGGCATTCAGAACAGAAAATAGGAGGCACTTTTTTACACAGAGAATTGTGAGGGTCTGGAACCAACTCCCCAGTAATGTTGTTGAAGCTGACACCCTGGGATCCTTCAAGAAGCTGCTTGATGAGATTCTGGGATCAAAAAGCTACTAATAACCAGAAGAGCAAGATGGGCCAAATGGCCTCCTCTCGTTTGGAAACTTTCTTATGTTCTTATGTTCTTATGATTGAGATAAAATATAGTGTTGTTATGGTCAGGCTTGCGACAAGCTCAGGCATTTTCAAGTTTTGAAAGGGAATTCAATGAGTGCAGCAGCTAATTTTTCCCTGGCAATGGTACAAATGATCATAGCAACCTCTCTGACAGACTGATATACTCACCTTTCACATCATAAAGAAAAATATGCGTTTTCCTCAGTTTTCTGAAGATGGGGATATTTTTGAAAAAGACGCTATAAACATGAAAGTTGTGATAAAAAATGCATCACCATCCTTATCAGAATTATAAGTGGTGGAGAAATACGAGCCTCAAGATCTGAATGCCCAGAAACCGAATGGAAATAAAGCTGTCTTTCAAGGTTTAATAAACCATAGTGGACTGGATATTTTTGGGTTTAGTGGAAACTTAATTGGGAGCGGAGGGGTAGCACCTGCCAGTAAATAAAACAATATAATAATAATAATAATAATAATAATAATAATAATAATAATAATAATAATAATAATAATAATATATATTTGAACACGCATACCAGTCATTTCCAAATCTCAACACAGGTTTCAGTTTGAGTCTGCGTCTTCCTGTCAGTGGAAAAGATTATTGTTCTTTATAGGCTCACATGCACCATGCCCAATAAGAATGCATCCGAGCACAGCAACACTGTACAACTGCAGTTAGTGTCTTTATTATGTTCATCCCTGGCTTTGAATAGTTCAAGTAGTTGAGCTTCAGTCTAATACAGGCAGATGTAATCCTCCAAGCGTTCTCCAGGGGAATAATTGAGTGTCTTTGTAATCTGGATACACTCAAGATGGGAAAAGGTTACTCCTGGGAGGTTACAGGTGTGCTGAGGTGTGATGTGAATGAGTTCATGTGCAATTAGTGTTTGGAATGTTTACTCTTGAGTCCTAAGCAGACGCAATGCCAGTAATCTTGTGACTCACAGGAGACACAGAGACTAAACTCCCTTCCAGTCGATGTGTCCCACGTGATTTTGTGATTCTCTCATAACTGCACAAACCAGGAATTCATAAGTGAATGAAAAAACCATCATGTTTATTGAATATGGTTCATTTTGAGTGGTACACTGTATTAGAACTGAAACAATCAGCACTAAGAACCAAGTGTCTGGACACTGCACAATACTAACTTGCCATCAATATGTTGCTCTCTGTTGATGCTGCAATTCAGTCTCCACAACCAGAGGGCAGTTTCCTAAAGCACAGAAAACCAAGCTTCCTTTTTTTAATGCTGCTGACAGCTGTATTTGATGCCACTGACAGATCGTAGTGCACAAATCAATGTCTGAATATCTCAATACATATCAATTCAATTCATGTCACTCTGCACTACAGAAGTGCGTTTTTACATTTTAACACAGCTTTAGGAAACCATTCAACCACTAAATTACATTTTAATTGAGATAGTCAAGGCCTCATTAAATCACTTTTGTGTCTGCTTTTGGAAAAAGTCCCCTTTGTAATTCAATACAGTAAGTGCTTTTTGATACTCATGGGTAGATATACTAAAGAGCTGCGGCTGTTGCAATAGTCAGAAACCAGTTGCAGACGAGTCGGAAGTCTAGGGTGAAATGTACTAAACAAGCGTAGTAGTTTTTCTTTGCAGTTCAGCCTTACATGAATATGTCATTATGGGTGTTACTGCATTAATTTTCAAAAATGGGGTGGAAATTAGGATTCTCCAATTGTATTATGAGATGTACTAAAGCTGCTGGCAATTGCGACACTTACAATTGCATCAATTTGTTAACAACTTTTGTAAGCACGTTTTAACAATCGCAATTAGCAAACCTTTAAAGGCAGTAGGCAGTATCCCCTAACCATGGCAGCTGTGATTGCAGCAAGACAGAGTTCCTTGGACGGGCTGGCCTGACAGTTCTTTCCCAGGGTTCAAGGGAAGTCAGCCAGGAAGGGGGCGAGACTCCATTGCAATAACGCATTGACCCAGAAGGGAAACAACGTGGCAACCGCAGATTGGAGAGGCAGTTGCATTTGTTTACCAAGGGGTCCTGTGTGACAGCATAAAAGGGGATGGAAAATCGCAATCTGTTCCTTCGCTTTGGTTTGTGTTATAACCTAGAAGGACTGTGAGAGACCCCAAAGAATGTAACAGTTTTGTGAGTGTTTTGTTTGTTTTTGTCTGTTAGTAATTTGTCTTGTTGTAAATTGCAGACGGCTAAACACGTTTCCGGAGCTGTCGCCTTGGGACAGCACAAAGCCGGAACAACACTGCACCACTGTCACAAAATAAACTTGTATCACCCACCACGAGTACTACTGCACGCACCCAGGACTGGTGACTGTGTACGTATTATTGTGGGGCAGATATTATTGTTTATTATTTGGGACTGCAATCCCGTTGTTATTTATCCTGTGCAGAACACATTGCTGTGTATTGCCAGGGGATTATTGTTTGGTCGCCAGACCTGGAATCTATCAATAAAATCCTTTCCAAACTGGATTACAATTATCTCTGTCTGCTTCATTGATGCACTGGATCACTCCTGCACCTGTATCCACTCAGCCACTTTGTCACAAGTACCTATAATGATATACTTGTGTGAACAGATTGGATAAGTACAGGACTTTTCATATCTGTCCTGCGGGAGATTCAGAATAATATATTCTAGAAAGATGCAGCCCTCTCAGAGATAAAAAGATTAAGATCGTGATTGTGACAGATGTCAGAAAAGAAAGGGCACAGTTGAGAAGGGAGATTGTTTTCCTAGACGGTACCATGCTTATACCAGAATTAGCTCAGGAGAACCGATCCATATTCCTGACGGAAATGAAATAGTTAGGGCAACTTGTCTTAAGTGCAAACATCACGTAGAATGGGCAGTAGCTGAAAGTCCAGAATGTATAAAGTGTAGGGAGAATACAGAGGAAATTTCAATACATTACAGGGGCCAGCCAGAACTGATTCAGCATACATGCAATGCTAAATACTGGAGACCCGAGCCAGTCCTCCTGCCTGCCTTGGAAAACAAGGGATCAGAAGACTTTCACCTCAACTGAATAAACAAGATGGAGTTCTCAGTCAAAGAAAACAGAAGCAGATGGAGCCCATCTTGACAGAAGAGAAGAGCCTGCATGCTTTCAAAGTAAGAGCTTTTTATGAGACTAACCACACATTGAACTTTTTGTGAACTGAAAACCATGGTGTTGCTTGGAACTGCAGTATCACGAGGTCTGGTGATGTTCACAAAGTGGATGTTTGCTGAACGATCTAGTGCAAGGTCAGGTCATGATGTTTAACTATTATTATTATTATTATTATTATTATTTATTTCTTAGCAGACGCCCTTATCCAGGGCGACTTACAATCGCAAGCAAATACAAATACATTCAAGTGTTACAATATAAGTCATACAATAAGAACAAGAAATACAATAATTCTCAAGTGTGACAAACCACAATTCAATAATACAGCAGATAATAGTGAAAGTTACATCAGGATATGATTAAATAGTGATAGTTACATCAGGATATGATTAAGTACAAAATACTACAGATTAAACACTTGGCAGATTACAGTATTCTGAGGTACAGGATTAAATGCAGTAAAATAGGGGGCAGATAAGAGCAAAATAAAGCATATTTAAATGAAGGGTGATAGTGTCCCAGGATACAACAGAGGAGTTCTACAGGTGCTGTTTGAAGAGGTGAGTCTTAAGGAGGCGCCGGAATGTGGTCAGGGACTGGGCAGTCCTGACATCTGTAGGAAGGTCGTTCCACCACTGCGGAGCAAGGGTGGAGAAGGAGCGGGCTCGGGAGGCAGGGGAGCGTAGCGGAGGTGGAGCCAGTCTTCTAGTGCAGGCGGAGCGGAGAGGTCGAGTGGGGGTGTAGGGAGAGATGAGGGTCTGGAGGTAGCTGGGTGCAGTCTGATCAAGGCATCTGTAGGCTAGTACAAGAGTCTTGAACTGGATGCGAGCGGTGATCGGGAGCCAGTGGAGCGAGCGGAGTAGTGGAGTAGCGTGGGCGAAGCGAGGTAGAGAGAACACCAGGCGAGCAGCAGAGTTCTGGATGAGCTGGAGCGGACGGGTGGCGGACGCAGGGAGGCCAGCCAGGAGGGAGTTGCAGTAGTCTAGGCGGGAGAGTACCAGGGCCTGGACCAGGAGCTGGGTAGCATAGTTGGTGAGGAAGGGTCGGATTCTTCGGATGTTGCTCAGGAAGAATCTGCAAGTGCGTGCCAGAGTGGAGATGTGCTGGGAATAAGAGAGGCAGGGGTCCAGGGTGACTCCAAGGTTCTTAGCTGAGGAAGAGGGAGAGAGTGTGGTAGATTCCAGAGGAACAGAGATAGAGAGATCAGAGGAGGGGGAGGAGGAGGGAAAGAAAAGGAGGTCAGATTTAGAGAGGTTGAGTTTGAGGTGATGCGAGTGCATCCAGGAGGAAATAGCAGACAGACAGGTAGAGATACGGGAGGAGATGGTGGAGTCAGAGGTGGGGAAGGAGAGGAAAATCTGAGCATCATCAGCATAGAAATGGTATGAGAAACCATAGGATGCGATGAGGGGGCCCAGGGAGCGGGTGTAGAGAGAGAACAGGAGAGGACCCAAGACTGACCCTTGGGGGACTCCAGTTAAGAGAGGGTGAGGTGTGGAGGTTGCTCCACGCCAGGTTACCTGGTAAGTGCGGTTGGAGAGGTAGGAGGAGAACCAGGCCAGAGCAGTGCCAGAGATCCCCAGGTCAGCAAGAGATGATAGTAGAATAGAGTGATCAACAGTGTCAAAGGCAGCAGAGAGGTCGAGGAGAATTAGGACAGAGGAGAGAGAGGCAGCTCGGGCACACTTAAGTGAGTTGGTGACAGACAGGAGGGCGGTTTCAGTGGAGTGAGCAGAGCGGAAGCCAGATTGGAGAGGGTCAAGCAGAGAGTGGTTGGACAGGAAAGCAGAGAGCTGGCGGTGTACAGTCCGCTCGAGGGTTTTGGAGAGGAAGGGTAGGAGGGAGACAGGACGGTAGCTCTGGAGGGAGGTGGGGTCGAGGGTAGGTTTTTTGAGGAGGGGAGTGATAGAGGCTTTTTTGAAGGCAGAGGGGAAGATGCCAGAAAGTAGAGAGGTGTTGAGGAGGGAGGAGATGAAGGGGAGTAGAGCAGGAGCAGCAGCTTGAAAGAGGTGAGTGGGGAGGGGGTCCAAGGCACACGTGGTGGGTTTGTGACCCTGGAGCAGGGAGTAGAGGTCAGAGTCTGAGAGGGGCAAGAAGGTGGAGAGGGAGGGCGAGTTAGTAGGGGATGTAGTGGGTGTAGGGGTTGGAGCAGGAGGGGGTGCGGGGGAGGGAGAGGTGTTAAAGAGTTTGCGGATATCTGAGATTTTAGAAGAGAAGAAGGAGGCAAAGTCGTCAGGGGAGATAGAGGAGGGAGGAGGAGGGGGGGGAGGGTTTAGGAGGGAGGAGAAGGTAGAGAATAGTTTACGTGGGTTGTTAGTGGAGGCTTGGATTACAGATTGGAAATAAGCACATTTAGCAGAGGAGAGAGTAGAGGAGAAGGAGGAGAGGAGAGTGCGGTAAAGGTCTAGGGCAGCAGGGAGTTTGGTTCTCTTCCATTTCTTTTCAGCAGATCGCAGTGTGATTCTTGCCGAGCGGAGCACAGAGGAGAGCCAGGGATGGGGAGGGGAGGGGCGAGCAGGTCGGGAGGTGAGGGGACAGAGGGAGTCGAGGGAGGAGGTGAGTGAGGAGAAGAGGGTGGAGGTAGCAGAGTCTACGGAGAGTTGTGAAAAGGAGTCGATAGGAGGGAGGTGAGAGAGAGCAGTGGAGGCAAGGACAGAGGGGGAGAGAGAGCGGAGGTTACGGCGAGAGGTGACAGTGGGGGTAGGAGGAGCAGGGAGAGGGGGGAGAGACAGAGAAAAAGAGATGAAATAGTGATCAGAGAGGTCCAGGGGGGTGACAGAGAGGTTGGAGGGGCAGCAGGCCCTGGAGAAGGTGAGGTCCAGTTGACGGCCAGCTTTGTGGGTAGGAGGGGACGGAGAGAGACAGAAGTCGAAGGAGTGAAGGAGAGGGAGGAATCCAGCAGAGTGGCTGGGGTTGGAGAGATGGATGTTGTGAAATGTTAGCTTGCTAAAATTATTATTCTTGTTAAAATGTTGAAAAGGCATATTATTCATATAAACCAAGCTAATGCATTATATACATTTTTACTTAACGCATTTACTAAATGCATTTTAACTAAATGCATTATAAGTATTTTTTAGCACAGTGTAACCACAGAGCATAAACAAATTCAGTGACATCAATTAGAGTAAGTTGGCAGCTGTCAGACAGAAATACTTATCAGAGTCAATTGCCACAAAATTGTTCTTAATCTTAGATCTCAACCTGAGCTTGTGTGTTGCTGAACCCAGCCTTTGCAGTTCTGAATCCTGAATAAGAGAGTCTGAAAACTCTCACCTACTTGACATCACCGGCCTGCTCTGAAATAATAACTTTTCAAAAGAAGAGGGCAAGCAAAAATTATCTGCCTGAAAAATAGATGTCTTATATAAGTAGAATATGCTAATACTGTTAGTTTTAGATGGGTGAATAAGATTGTTTTGTATGTCCGAATAACATAGTACTAAGCTTTTAATAGAATTGCTCTCCTGAAAGATAGGATTATGTTTTAAACTTTTTTTTAAATTGAGGACTTGGACTCTTGATAAACATGGTCTCTCCAAGGGAAATTGCTCTCCTCTTACAATTACAAGCTTTTAAAATAGGATTTTGCTCTTGAAAGATAGGATCATGTTTTAAACTAGAAATTGAGAGTGTGTATTCTTAACAAAGAGAGTGTGTAGTCTTAATAAACAAGGTCTCTCCGAAAGAGATGTTATCCTATTATAGTGTTGTGACTGTTTTTTCTTTTTTCTTTTTTTGTTCCTCTTAAAAGGTTTATTGGGTTGCTTAAATTCATTTCACTCAAGCCTAGAGCACAAATATATAATCCACTAACCCACCAGGATAAATGCCCATCCTGTGGCTTCCATTATGAGGCACGAACATGACACCCTCCAGCAGATTGGGAGCATCTGTATAGGAATAGGAAACACACCTATTCTATTAACACCAGAAGCCCCGCGGTAGTTATTTTGGCGGTTTTTGGTTTTAAAATGTAATTTTCTCCAGTCGTGTAACACATATGGGGCTATGCGTTCACCCACCTTTTTGTTCGTATGTATTAAATATTCTCACAAAGCATGAAACGCGGGAGTGCAGAAATAAAGGAGCTATATTACGATATACCTAAAAGCCCCGGGAGCAGTCACATTGACAGCCACACAGAAAACAACTGTATTTTGATTATACAGAACGGTATTCAACTTTATTATTTTTATTTACCAGTCAATGTGTTTAGCTGTAATTAGATTAGTCTCTACTCTCTGCCTGAGTGAATGACTGACAGTCTATTGTTTTTCAATCAGCTGTTTCATAGGCTGGTGCCTGCTTGCCAGGAGCTCTTTTTTGATCAGTCAATTACCATCAGGCTTAGTGAAAAAAAAATACCAGAGACCGTGGAGTTTTACAACGCAACAAAATATTATAAGTTGATGTTTGGATCAGATGGCATGGAAGTATTCTGTGAAAGCTGGCTCTCGACGGTGGCCTTTTCAGGTGTTTTACAAATGTATTGGACCTAGCAGCCATCAACTACTGGGTACTTTACAAAGAATGCACGGAGAAGAATTTGCCAAGGAGAGAATATATTTTACAGTTAGCACAAGAACTTGGCAAGAAGCATTTGGAACAGAGAGAAACAGCCAAGCGTGTACCCACAGCTGAAGCTGGCAACCCCGCTGAGAGCCGCAAGAAACGCCAATGCCAGGTTGGCAAGTGCAATAAAAATAAAACTTTGGACAGCTGTGCCCTGTGCAGAAAGGCCAAAAAAAGCAGAAGAAAATAAATAAATGTGACTTTTTTTCTATAACTTGTTGTGATGCTGCGCTTCTGTAAAAAGATTTTTCAAAGTTTACCTACATTGTTCAGTTGCTTTTGTGCATCTGATAATAAACCGATTTCTGTTAAAATGTTAAAAATGTATTCATTTCAGTCATGAGTTATGAAGTTCTATCAAATGTCATGCTTTTGGTTCTGAATTAAATACTATATTTCCACGAGTGTAGACAATGGTGATGAGACACTATTTAACCCTTCATAATCACCACAATTAGGAAGATACTAATGAGGGGGATACTGTGGAGTGGTAGACTTGGTTTGCCATCTATTGAACATAATAGGTCTGTGTTGTATAACAAAATGGCATTGAAAAATAACTGGTACTGCTTTCTTAATTCACTTTTCTGACTAAGGCCATTTAGTTGAGTGCTAGGGATGGGTCACAAATGTGATTATCATTAGGTTTCCTTGTATAGTTAATAGTTTATGTTAGTTTATACCTTTATGGTGCCATAGTCACTATACTAGTGCATAAAGATACGTGGGCAAGGATTTGATGAGGGTCTGCATCACAGCTTGGTCCAAGTTATGCCAGATGTTCAGGAAAACACCTTCCAATTCCTGCAGATTGCCAAGGCAGGGTCATCTTATTATTATTTGTTTATTTAGCAGACGCCTTTATCCAAGGCGACTTACAAAGACTAGGGTGTGTGAACTATGCATCAGCTGCAGAGTCACTTACAATTACATCTCACCCGAAAGACGGAGCACAAGGAGGTTAAGTGATTTGCTCAGGGTCACACAATGAGTCAGTGGCTGAGCTGGGATTTAAACCAGGGACCTTCTGGTTACAAGCCCCGTTCTTTAACCACACAGCCTCCTATTGATTCCTTGCCCAAACATCTCCAGGCGAGGAAGTGAAAGAGGGTCTACCTTAATAAGCTATTCATATGTTGTCCTTTTCTACTCATCTACTGGCTAAATCTACCTTGTATAAGCCAATCAATTCAGCATGCTATGCATTAATGCTATTTGCAAATGGGTGAGTAATATTAAAGCTATTTTTGGGCAGCTGAGTCTGTTTAAAATTCTTGGTTGATGCTAAATATTTGTATTACTTTTTATTTCAGTCCTTTAGGGGCACATCATTATCAAAGTTCAAGTTCATTTTCTAAAACTGGCATTTCAACAATCAGTTTTTCATCAGGCCAATTGATATGTTGGTGGTGAGCCTGTTCACTGTAATCTGACGATCTCAGTTCAACTATCAGTCTCACTCGAGTCTCAAATGAGTTTTGGGTCACATTCTCATACCTGTGCAGGTTCCATAGGACATTTGTAGTTAAGGATGATTATGCAAGTCATCCTTTTCTATATAAATTGGTGGCATTGTTGTGGATGACAGCTGTTCAGACACAGAAAGCAAGTAAGCATAACAGTGCTCTTAAACACTCTAGTCAGGATCCATAGGTATGTCCCCTTATAACGGTTTCTGTGTTAGAAAGGACTGCCTTATAAAGGGGGAGCACTGTATAACAAAAAAATCTTCTTCAAATTAGTGTGTGTGCTCTTAATAGGCCAGGTGCTGACCAATCAGCTTTCAGGAACTCTTTGTTCTTTTTTTTTAATAGGACACGATGTACCAGGAAAAGTATCTGATCACCTCTGTCCTTATAGAAGTTTACTGTGGTATTAATGGTAAAACTACCCTGGTCATCCATGACTATTAAACACTCAATAGTGCTGAACTTAGAAATACTAAAATAAAGTTTTAAGACAAAGGTTTCAACACTACCCTGACTGAAACAAAGAGTTTTAATAAATAAATAAAATAACTAAAAATAATTTAAGCAAGTGGGAACATTGAACAAGAAGTGTTTTCCTAACCTGCATGAACAAACTTGCTGTATGTAAAAGGCCTCAGATTAAATCTCCTAGCTTCCAGGTGACTAAGCCTCCTGAAGATTAAAAAAATATATTACTGGTACAGAAAACATCATGACTTGAAGTTTGAAAACTGATTAAAATGTCAGAAGCAATACTTTCAACCAGTAATCATGGTACGGTTTGCAGCAAAAACCCAGACATAAGATTATGAAGGAGATTTTTAAGTGACTGATGAGCTGGATGTTGCGTCGCAAGGAGAAGGCAATGGCACGGGAGTATTGCAAACAAAATGGCTGGTGTCTATTTTCACAAACAAACAGGAGCAGGCAGGAACAATGGATTAACTATTTACAGTGTTATGCCAAATAAAACATACAATGAAACAGTATTAAATAGAGTAGCTGGGGACTGCTACAGATAAATACAGCTGGTTTTATACAGGTCCAGACACCCCAGTACAACACAAGCTCTCACTTTTCTTTCTCTATCTCTATAGGAATTCTGGGCTCAACGCGGAATTTCGTGAGAACAGAATTGGACAATCTGATTTGGCAAAACCGTTCCAGCTTCCTGCCGTGGAGCGTGTTCCGCTTGTTCAGTCAAACAGCCCGGTCTGCTCTGTGAGCAGTTCCACATGGTGAAACATGGCGGCATGTACTGCTCATTCCATCATTTAAGATGAGATAAAAATCACCAACTGTACTTACAATACAGGCAAAATACAATAAACGCAGCATTGATTTTATGATGGTCTGTACTATATAGCACTGGAAATTTTGAAACGGGAGATTTCGTCTTTAAAAACTGAAAAATCGAACAAACTGATTTAGCTGAAAAGGTTAAAACCTGTTCCTGTTCCACATCAAACAAACAGAACGTGTGTTCAAGTCTCACGATATTCTGCCTCAACTGGAGCTCAGGACAGGAATTTTATAGTGCAGAATTCCTAGTCCCCCTCCTGGAATATACCAGTATAAATACATAAAACTATTTACAATCATAATTCAATCCAGTATACAAATAGTAATAATACATCAAGATAGTCATATTAGTAAGCTATATATCTGAGTCACTATGGATGAGGTACTTTAGGAAATAAAAATAACCATTTTCTCCATTCACCCTTCCTTCCTCCCCTACATAGACTAACATTATGCACACTCCTGCCAGACTGAAAAAGCCTGCCGCTTAGTGCAATGTTTTACTGGTGAACATTTTCAGAGTACATTTCCTTTTCCACAAGCATTTCAAAATAAAGATAAATGAATGCATTCTTATTTTAAAAAGTTTAGAGAAGCTGCAAGTTCATCGACCATGGACCCCCGTTCAACATCCCCGCTTTGTGCCTGAGACTTAGTTACTGACTTTTACATTTTTTCTTTTATATATACCAACAGTTTTCTACAAAATTGGCTTTTTTGACTGTTACATTTCACTGGTTGATAATTATTATAATTATTATTTTAACTTGACCTTTAACTCTGCCAGCCCTACCTACACGCTCTTTATATAGAATATGTAGATCTTGGAGAGTTTGAAGCTACTAACATAAACAACAAAACAAGGGGGTTTACAATACCGAGCTGTCAACTGTATCCGCTACACTTATAAACATGATCAAGCTATTTTTCTTTATATTTAATCACAGGTAAGTGTTGTTTTTAACTCTTGTTTGCAGGAACCATAGTGGCAATGCTACAAAAGGAATGCTATCAAACAAATGACCTTTCACAATAAGTATTCCTGTGAGGGATGTTTGATCAGAAGATAGCAGGTGACCAGTCAGTAGATGTCAGATCTTTTGATCCTCCAAGTTACGTAACAGTGACTTATCAAGATGAAACACACACACACATGACATTATAAGGTTCCTGTATGATAAAGTCCTATTGTTGCTGGACTGTCTAACTTTCCTGCCATAGGGTTCAGTTTTAAATGAGTTGTATGACTTAGTTTGGCATTGGGAAAAAAAAATACTCCAGCAAGTTATCAAGAAAAAATACAAGAAAATATGTTTCCTTGGAACTTGGAAATTATGTAAAGCAGAGTGAAGCGAACAAGAAAAGCTTTGCATATTTTTCTCGTTTGTCAGCTGAAAATTCAATTGATATATAATTCTGCATATTCTACTGAATATAGATTTAATAAGTGTATTTTGACTTCTGTGAATGTATCAGCTAGTTTGGCAGAACTATAACACAACTGTACATGTCATTGTATTATTGGAGGCAGCTATGCTCATTCATGATGGAAACAGTAGGGTTAACCTGATAGCAGTTTTAGTAATCGATTCCAACTAGACACATATTAATAATGTGTACTGCTAATATAATTACATTTTCTGATCTTCCTTTTGCAGCCCAGGCTATCAGCCATGTTATAGATAATGCCCACCATTTAGTGAATTTTTACTTACTTATTTCTGAGAATTTGCAAGTACAGGTAAACTAGTTATAGGTAAGGCTGTATTTTTCTCACGGATTTCATGATTTCCATGAAATTAACCCATTACCGTGTAGAGTTCCCTGTGAAAACTCCCATTTCTGAAAGAATAGTGTATATATATATATATATATATATCAAAATACATCAGAAATAAAGGGACACATTTAAGAATCGTCATCTTACTGAGATAGAAATACACTTCCTTATCTCCTGTAATCCCAGTACAAGTCAAGAAATGTTTAAAGCACTTCTGAACAAATCAATCTCTCAATCAATCAAATTAGTATTATATGTGCTTTTCATGGCGAGCCCTCCCAAAGCACTTAACAGTCAAATAAGTAAAAAGGCCTATAAAAACAACACCAAACAATACAAGAAAAAAATAAAATAAAAACACAAAACAAAAACAGAAAATATAATCACACTCCAAATGCTGATAAACAAATAACTCAAGGGCCAATGAAACTCAGTATTAAAAAGGGCGCAGAGCTACATCAGGGCTTCCCCATGATTGTGAAAGTACATTGTTAGTAATTTCACAACAGACCTCTCTGAATAATCTCAAAACAGGTTAATCTGTTTATTAAGTACTTTTTATACATACATATAAATTAGAAATGCAATATTCAAGTTGTCCAGACACAGACCTCCCTCTGCAATGCGCCAGTCTGTCGAAGAGTTCTATGAAGAGCGATAGACCTTCTTTTTTGTTTCCCTTTTCCTTTGGTCACCTTGAGAAAAGCCAAGCTCTATCACAACAGAGATAAAGGTTGCCCACAGAACAAACCAGTGTCAGAGTCACTCAGCATCATCTGATAAACGGGCTTCCCCTGTGGAACCAGTGGTCGATATTCATCAGCCTCACAGTTCTACTCGCATTGATCGTTAATGGGCTGCTAATGCCACCCCTTTGTAGCCGGGCCCTGTCAAGGACCAGACAGCATGGGCAGGAGAAGCACATTTATCAGACCTGGCAGCCGTCTGTTTAAGGTTCTAAAATTAACTAGAGCCCATTCAACTAATTGCTGGTGACTGCAACATTTTTGCTAGTGGCAAAAAAAAAAAAAAAATGCAGAAAAACACAGTTGGGCGCTTGCAGTATCTGGTGATACAGAAGGGAGAGTTATGAGGACTTCAAAAGCAAAGATTTGACATTTAAGTATTATGTAGTAGACTGGCCTTGACTATATTGAACTGTTGGTATATTTTCATATGGAAAGAGAGGAGAGTGGAAGTCTTCACATTTGAAAAGCCATTAGTAATGGAGTAAATCAGCATGCAGGATTTCATTATTGCTTTAAACCTTGACAATATGTACAGGGGAAAATGCTTCTGTGCATCAACACTGTTTTTAGAGAACCCCAGTTTTTGTTCCAGGTAGCACACTGTAGGAAGTCAGTGCTTGTGCGGTCAGTGCATCTGTTGTTTCATGTAATAGAGGAATTGGCTACACCAGCTGGATCTAAGAATGAATTTGACACTACCACGAATCTCCTTTATGGTTGTAGATAATCAACAAACATAGATGTATTCTCATGACTTCCGATAAACTGTGAAAAACACAATAGTATATGGAATACTATAACCTGAGTATAATGTGCAAGTTGCATATACTGTGCAACTTGTTATAACATGCAGAAATTCGCCCAAAAAAGGGGACATGTTATATTCTAATAATTACGGTACCAAACAAGCCTGACTGTTTATACAGAGGTTCTGACTTTCATAGGAGGGAGTCTGAACCTGATATGAAAAATATAGTTATTTTGATCTGTCTCTGCCAATTTTTGAACAGGGAGTTCTCCAGCATAGACCATAATATGTCTTCCACATGGACAACGGGAAAGCTTTTATTATATGTAGTACCAAGTCAGAATTGATTAACTAGTTTATTATTTGAAATAACAACAGTAGTTACTCCAGCTCAATTCAAACATTTGCGGTGAAAATGAAAGCTTTCGGTTATAATTATAAAATCAGTGTGTTATCCTGAAGAAACTCTTACAACAATTAGCAGACCAAAGCATTGCCAACAATGGCAACACAATGGATGGGGAAGAAAATATGGTAGCACGATGGTACTGAAATGAATCCTTGATGGGTTCATACCATTATCAATGGAAACATACCCAAATATTACAGTACCGCTGTGGTACCATTTTATCAGTGGCTCAGTACATACATCATTGCACTTTTGATCTCATCATCTCTTGCTGATTATGCATTCCCATTGTAGTACCAGAGTCAGTAGGTTTGTAAAATGAGCTGCATGCAATGAGCTGTAATAGCCAGCTTCTATGTCCTCAGTAACATAAGGTGAGTGGGGGGTCACAAAGCATGTAGTGATGAAAAAAGTTTGAACCCATATCACTATGCTAAATTTATTTTCAAATCCTGATAAGCATCTATGATAGGGGCATTTTGAGGACTTTCTTATTCTGATATTGTTTGGTTTGGTATTGAGCCATCTGCGGTACCATTCTGCAATCTCTTTGCTTCCTCTATTGGAAATGCATCACACCGTTTTAAACCAAAGTAAACTTGGATTTTCCACTTACCACTAAACGCTAGTATAATCTGAAGTTGCTAAATACTTTCAGTAAGTATATTATACAGCAAAATGTTTATCCTGCAACGTTGAAAGCCTCAGGGATGTCATAGCCATTTTGATCAGGATGTGCCTATCATGTTGTGATTAGCAAGTCAAGTCAAAGCTGAATTAAGTCTTATCTTTGAGACGCAGCAGCTTGGAAGTAATGTGAGTCTGATCTTAGGCAGCTTTGCACCCTTACCTGCTGCGCTGGTAGCCCTTTATATTATATCCTTATTTTGCTTGTGATTTCCCATTTCTGCCATTTTTTACCTGTCAGCTGGTTGGTCATTCATTTTCTTTTTTTATTTCTCAGTTCATCAGGAATGACAAGAGCCAGTGCAGACTTCCTAGCCTGCAAATTGTCATTTTTAAATTAGCCAACCAAGGCACGTTGTTAGTAGACAACGTGACCAGTTTCTGTTCTCCTCATGCTATGTATTGCAGGGGGTTGGTTACTGTTGCTAGATCAAGGTCAGGCATTTTAAGTGCTCATTTCATGGTGGTGGGAAACTGGGTTCTGAAGCAGGCACTCTCCTCATACTGTATGCTTCAACCGTTTAAAAAGAGAATATATCTTCTTAGAGACACTGTATCGTCCAAGACATGCCCTCAAACATATTCATTTATCTTTTAGCTGGGACAAGACTGTTGGTAAAACACAAATATATGAAATAAACATAAGGCGCATACTCTGCATGAATTCTCCATGAATTTATATTTTCCTAAAATGCCTTTCCCAGATCAAATTTAATTAAAATGGGCCTCCGTTTTTTCTATAAGAAATATGAATATCAAAGTAGATATTTTATTATGTAAAATTTGCCCAGGACTACTGTGATTTTTTTCAGAACAGTGATAAGACTCCATGCAAAATAGGATTGTGTTAGATTTAAACAGTGCAGATTTAGCTAGTGTGGCATGCTATAGTGTCTGTTCTAAACAACAATCATTAAGAAATCTACAATGAAAAACACATTACTATCGATAAAAATCAACAGAACACTCAGAACAGAAACTTCCGGAAGGGGTAGCTCCCTTCTGACAAGTAGGATGACACATTGCTTAGCCATAATGTACATAATGTACAGCCTTACTGTACATAATGCACAGATTGAAGTTGACAAAAGCTCATTTAAGTACATCTGCATTCCATGTAGTTCCTGAGGTTATTGTGTACTGGATCCTGAGGCAGCCAGTGACATGCTTTACAGCCAGCCACTGAAGGCTATGTTTACAGTATAAAGCGATTATTTTAAATGTGCACCCTTTGTTGGAGAATCAAAAAGGCTGCTTGTTTTATTTATTATTTGTTTATTTAGCAGACGCCTTTATCCAAGGCGACTTACAGAGACTAGGGTGTGTGAACTATGCATCAGCTGCAGAGTCACTTACAATTACGTCTCACCCGAAAGACGGAGCACAGGGAGGTTAAGTGACTTGCTCAGGGTCACACAGTGAGTCAGTGGCTGAGGTGGGATTTGAACCCTTGCTAGACACAACTGAGGAAGTCCTTAACCTCATGACTTATTTATTAAAAAAAAAAAAATCAATGATTTATATATATATATATATATATATATATATATATATATATATATATATATATATATATATATATTTATAAACTGTTTACTTAGTATGGAGGTAGATTTGTGGGTAAGACCCTGAGACGCTTCCCAATCTAAATGCCTTATATCCAATGATCCTAGGCATTAAAATAAGTGGCTACCATTCCATAGCAGTTTAAAATATTCATATTTTTTTCAAAGCAGAATATGTGAGACCCAAATAGACAAAGGTGTTGTATTACAGGTATGATTTATGGAATAATTTAATTAATGCAAGAAGTACTATGTGTGACGATAATTTTGCAGCTGAAATAGAATGATAGTTAATGAAACGAAGAATGGGATAATAAAGATTTTTTTTTTATAGACAAAATGTCTGCGATTCAATTTGATTTATATTTTATATATTGCTTTTATGCAAAGTACTCTATGGAAGGCAGTCTTTATGAGGAGGTGGTCTTAAAAAGCCAAGATGATTTAGACTGGGTGATAAAGTCAATGGTTACCCTTGACATGAGATTAAAAATGTACCACAATTCTTGTTCATCTCACCGAATGGCTGTCTGCCAAAGCACCTTAGCAGGGACAAGACACAAAGAAGGCATCTCTAAAAGATCATAAGGGAGGTCAAATAGGTGCTGTGCCATCGTGCTCTGTGTCTGGAACATGTGCAGTTCTTAAATATTCTACTACTACAATACTGTAGTCATGTACAACATCAATGTAAAAACCAGAGAAAAATATTTTAAAGCCTTGTAAAAACCTTTGTAGACAGCGATGTTTGTTTCAGGTTTTGTGTAAAATGGCATATTGTATGTTTGTTATAAAGTTTGCTCATATTGCTTTCAAATCATTATTCATCCACTGTCTAGTCTATTCTGATTAATATTGACTTCTATGAAGACTGCACTCTAGTTTGAGAATCCCATCCAGTATTCACTTTGTTACCATATTAGATCTGAGATGCTCCAGGTACGAACCAGAAGCCACACACTCCCCAAGCAAGGTTTTCAACCACCTGTACAAAAGCGACAGGCTTGTAGCCTCATCCCTCCTCCAGGGTTTTGGTTCCATAACAGCAGTGCAACACACACACACAGACCAGGCAATGCTCCAATACATTTGCCTCACAGCAGCTTTCAAGCTTGTCAAAAACAAAACAACTGGAGAGTTCTTGACCTTATAAAAATAAAAACAAACTTTACATACCATTTATAGCATGCGAATCCTGGCATTAATTAATTAATTAATTAATTAATTAATTAAAAATATATATTAAAAAAACGCCTGTAGGGAGTAAAACTTAGATCCAGAATAAATTAATGTGATTTCTGCTCCAGTTAATATATCATCAAGGCAAATTCAATCAATCCCAGATTGGGAGTTTTGTTTTAACACAGAATAGTTTGTGCGAAATTAAATTAACTATTGTATGTAATGCTCAGCAGCTATTTCTTTATTCATTTTTGGTCATGTTTTTATTAAGTAGGTCTATTTTCCTTGTTGTTGCTATATTTATATTTATATTTATTTATATTCTTTATTGTAAATTATACAAAAAGTTTATAAGAGGCGCATATAAGAGGCGTGGGGAGGCTAAGCCTCCCCAAAATAATTTGCCCGAACCATCACAAACAATGTCTAATGAAGTAGCCTATTTCATTAGTAAAATGTTTCCCTTTCGTAAATTTCAACAAGCCTACCTGACTGCGCATATAGTATATGATATACCGTAGCTGTCTGCCAACTTAACTGTGCATGTACGTCGAACAATTCAAACAGACTTGACGTAGTACAGTGCGTGTCACTTGCAGAGTTGAGAATCGAGAATATGGATATTCACCATTTTTTTGGCCCAAGTGGGCCAAGCTCTAAAAAGTCTGGTTCGGAAAAAGCTGCTTGTAAAAACCATGTCTGCAGCGGGCATTGCAAGGAAGACATTCCAGTCAAGGAAACGAGTGAGCAGGATTCTGAGACTTTGGTTGCAGTGTGCTGGGCCCTGATCGGTGGGAAGAACGCTCGTCAGATGAGGCTCACAGTGTGCTTTCAATTGACACCAACAACCCTCTAATTCCTCTCTTTCTGACCTTAGCACTACCGCAACAGGGCCGTCTCAGCCTCAATTACCAGAGTATCCGAAAGCTGTTTTTGGTAAGCAACCACAATGAGAGGGAAGAGTCATCGAGCCTTGGAAACTTTTTGGAATTATGCAATTTGTTTTCGAAGTATGATGAAGCATTCGCAACGAAAATTAGGGGATCTTGTGTGGTCTCACAAGCCACACAACTCAAAACAAGCTCTTACAAATTGCTGCTGATGTTGTCAGAAATAATATAATTCAGAAAGTTCAAGATAATGGCCTTTTTACTGTTCTCGTTGACGAAGCACGTAGTTTCAGACAAGAAGAAATGACAGTAACGATTTCTAGGATTTGTTGACTGCTCTGAGCGAGGAGATGCTGATGCCATCTATCAGAATATAAAGAAGTTCATCCATTGGTAGAGGCCAAAACCAAATTTTTTTTACACTTTGGAGGGCTTAATCTTACTGTATGTCGTTCGGTTTAGTAAATACAGGGCAAAAGTACAAGATAGCCTCCCCAAATGAAAGACTCACGCACCGCCTATGATTATATAATATCTTTGCATTTTCATGTTCTTGGTGTTTCCTATTTGAACATTATATTAACCTTGCAGCAGGTTCTCAAGTGGTTTTTATATACCGCACAACTGGTTGCTGGTTTGTCACAGCACAATTTGTAGCATGTAGAAATTTGCAGCTCTGTATCCTTCTGCAGTACACATGTCTCTCTATTATTTAGCAGGGGTTATGGTATTATATTTAAATTCATATGAGCAATGAAGAAAAAATTAGCCCAAAGCTTGCTACTTTACTGCCTTGTCATGTACCTACAGTACATTCTAACCTAACCTGATTGGCCATCTAAATCCATTGACTTCATATAAAATGATAGTTATAGTCCTAAGTCACACTATTTGGCATTCTAAAAATTATTCATGTGCAAAAAAAAAAAAAAAAAAAAAAAAAAAGCCTTTTGGTTAAGCAATGTATGCTGGGAGCAATGTATGTCAGTGCTGAAAATCAAGCTACCATAATTTCCTCCAAAACATGCAAAAATATGGGCTTATGAGGCAATGGTATAGTAACAGATTCTACAATCCTGTTACTACAACAATTGGCCTGGGATTTCCAGCTCTGGTAGTCTTCAATGACACTTGGCCACAGTGAATTAACAAAGCTTTATAACAAGCCTACCCTCAGGAAGAAGCAAATCGCCTGGAATCTCACTGTTGTTTGTACAGTTTGTCTTTTTCAGTTTATATAAAGAGTCATCAAAAATATTTCATATATATTCTTCAAATATTGAGATGTATTTGTCTTTTTTGCTGTTTTAGATTAGGAGTAAGTAGCTTGAACAACCTTTTCTTTCCTTAATCTTACTTGACTTGTTATGATGTGTGCAATCATTCGTAATGGTTATTTTTGAAATTTGCTTTGACTGAGTTCAGGAGCTGCTCTTCACTTCTAATTGCCTGCTATAGACAGCTGTAATGTAAGCTAGACCCACTGAAGTGTCTTTATATTAGCAAGCACCAGCACCATCAGAACAACATAAGGACGCAGTTCACTTGGTGGGGTTGGCTCTTATTTTTATGAAGATGCTTTTGCTCATCTGGTTACATATATCTATGACAGACAACTAGAACTGACTACCAGCTCCTGCACTCAACTGAAAGCACTTTAACACAGACTTATATATAAAAAACACAATATTTTACTCATTTTTATAAGAACCATTCAGCATGGTTGCAAACATCATAGAAAGATAAAGGAACAGTAAAAATAAATTAAAAAATAATCAATGTAATTTGATGCTTTTTACTTGAAGTTAAGAACTGCATGTATTAATTGCTGCTAGACTATTGGCGTAATTTTCAACTTCAACACATTAAGTGATTAGGTATTGAAAGCTGCAGCAACTTATCAATAGCATTGTCTTTGAAATATATGCATATTCCAGGTTTAACAAATGGGGGTGGGGGAGGGCAGTGATTGCTCATGCGAATAAGAGGTAAGAAAATGCATTTAAAATCTTTGGTTAAAGCTCCTTTAAGAGTGCTGAGGAACTGAATGTAAATCCAAGACAAGAGCTACTATCCTTAAGGGTACAAACACATGAGACAAGCTGTAGAATGTAAAGATACTGAAATAATGCTGCAGGACTCTACTCCAGTGTAATGAATCCTGCTGCATGGAGAATCGTTAAACGTACACAACTCATTGGGAAAGGGGTGAAAAAGACACAAAAGTTTTTCAAAGGAAACAAATAACCATGGTATAATAAAAAACGAAAAAAAAACCCACACACACCTGTTTTACAAAAAAAAAAGAGGTTTATTAATACTTAATTTTTCGAGTGTCTGACTGCACATACTGTATATATTACGCCTCAAAATCTTACACAAATACAACAATCATAAGTTGATAAGTTACAACATTTTGTGACAAACATTTTAAAAATCATGGGTAACAAAGATAGAATCACTGTGACAACTCCACTATGTTGACAAAAGCTTGTAGGTACAACGTATTAGAAAGCAGTCTGCCAGCATCTTGGAAATGGAACCTTGCATGACTTCTTCGTTAAAGATGTGACTGATTTTTATATACAAATTCACTATGGACGACAGTTATTGTTACACACGTAGACATCCACACAAGAAGATACAGTAAATACCTGGATCAGTGTTGCGATTTGCTGTCAAAATTTGTGATATACAAATATATACATATATACTGTATATTTACACCGACTGTCCACATTATTAGGATCTTTACCTAATATAGTGCTGGGCCACTGTATGTACTGATCACAGTGCTGGAAGGTGTCTCTAATCCATTCAGTTATGTTTCACGCAATAGGTGCAGAGAGATAGGCAGATGATCTTGATAATGAATGTGTCATTCAAGGCCACCCAAAACATGCTCAAATGGATTGAGATCCAGGGATTGCGGTAGCCATGGAAGATGCCTGAAGTCTCTATAATACCCTAAACCATTAGTGCACAATACTGGGACAATTCGATGGGTGCATTACCATCTTGAAGCCATCGCCATTAGTACAGCTGCAACATTTTTGGGTGGACTTGATCCTCATAGATGCCTAAGTAAACTTAAGCCAAATCCAAATCCAAATCGGGTATATAGGTTCTAATAAAGTAGCCAGGCAGTGTATCTATAGTACATACATAATATATAAATACATAGATATACAGACATTGAAATAGCACACATGGCACACATTGTTGCAGGCTCTTCTGGGGTTGACGATGACCCTATAATTCCCAGGACTTTAACCTTTTACTTCCTGGTACTTTTAAAAGTGTTATTTTCCTTCTGACTTGATTTCCCATCCCCTTACAGGTCTACATTTAACTTCAATTTACCATTATTTTTGAATAAATATGAATTGTGAAAAACCAAATGTTGCACAGGTGTTGCACACACTGCTTTTAGGTTAAGCCTTTTTTGTCCTAAAGGGAATCTGCAGAAGCAATATCTTATACAGTGCAATCTGTACATACCTGTGTGCAGTAACTAATGCATCTACTTATTTCAGTTACCAACGTTCTGCCAGGCTTCGCATTGTGAATTAAAACAACTGCAGTATACAGACCATATAAAAGGTGAGAGAATATTCTTTGACAACTTCAGGTTCCCATAAATGTCAAAGTATTGATAAAAGTGGTTGATATGAACTTTTATTTAAGTAATGTCTGGAAGTAAAAGATGAATACACTCAGAAAATAATATGGGTCAGAATTTATCTGAACTATGTCTTTGATTTTTCATTAAAAATAAAATACTGACAATCACAATAAGTGAAAGGATGCTAGAAGTGAAACACAATTCTACCTCTTGAGAAGAACGTTTAAGTGGCAACAGAACAGCAATGAACCAACGCTGACTTTTCATGATCATTTTTCTCATCACAATAATACTACACACCACTTTGAGTATGCTTATTACATACTCATCTGAAAAGGTTAATACACACAGTACCTCACTTTGGTCCTCACTTGAAATCATTTGATATAATCTAATAGTTGATTAAAGTGCAAGAATAACTTGCTTTCTATATAAAAACATACAGATACAACTGAGAATATTGATTAAAAAACAATATTTGATAAAGGTAAAAAATAAACTTCAAACAATTTCTCCAAGACACTCCGACTCATTAATAAGTTATATTTTAAATGAATGTTTAATTCAGGTAAACACACTGTAAATATCACTTTATAAATTAATGTGGAAATCAGAATTGTGATCAACAGGGAAAACAATTTGCACAATTAAGAGGCAACACCTGTAGCGTTTGCAGGAGCAGTGTTTAAATGGAACGCGCTGTGCAAGGAAACCTGCATTAATAAACGTGTTCTTTAAGGATGAATGTATGTACATACATACAGACTGACGGACATGGGGCCTACATACAGTATGTATTTGAGATGCTGACAAGCTCAATAACTTGTGCTGAAGGATGTCCTTAACTAGTTTCATCACTTGAATATCTGGAAATGTGACAGAAGCAGGGACTACAAAAGTGTAATTTTGCTAACAATGAATGTATCCAATCCAAAGGCATGGTATTTTGGAGAAGACAGAACATTTAGTACATTTTGCAAAGAGTTTAAATATGAATATATCAGAATAAATATGTATATTGTTTGGTTTAAAAGGAAATAAAACGGAGTGTTGTATAGATTTCTGTGGGTCAGAGCTGTGTAGAGCAACTGGCTATAAATGTTTTTACAGGCATTTACCAGCAGATGGGGAGACATATTTTAAAACAAGCCCCTCAGTATTGTCTCTCAGGTTATGACTTTTAACACTCATGTGCATGTTCACAATCTGTTATTGTTCATACACTCAAACTGTACGTGGCTGCAGCACACATTTCGACAGCAGTTCCCATGTGCTACATCAACATAAGGCTTTCATGATGGACAAACAGGGTTTATAAGAAAAAAAAAAAACAACTACCAAGCCTATATATTGCTTTTCACATAGGTGACATGTTTCACATTGGTATTATAATGAAAACGGACAAAGAGATTCTGTCCAGGTCTGTCTACGAAGCAGTATGTTTTACACTGTTGAATCATAAGTTGTAATGTTCTAACTTTACCTTTTACAGAAAAAAAAAAACAGTTTCAGAGAAACAAATTATTATTCTGGAAAAAAAATAATCAAAAGATTAAATAAAGTCACAAGTTAGCCAAGGTAACTTCTGCACCAATTTAAAGTTGAATGGTGCATCATTGTTTTTTTTTAATTTGATGAAAGCTGTCTGGTTTGGCCAGGGCTTTGAGCTAATGTTATGAAAGCCATGCCCCAGATCTGCATGCATTATTAATGAAGACTTACAGCAGTACGTATGAGAATATCACAGTGCTTGTCAAAATATTTAAAACATGTTGTCTGACATTTTACTTTTTACCACGTTAGTGGCTCCTGGCTATAGCTCCCATAGCTATTCCCTTTCTTATTTTATCAGCTAGATTTGCAAAGCAAATATCATTACAGTGCAGTACATTAGAAAACAGAGTGGCATCTTGATACAGCTACTACCATTCTCAATATAAATGAACGTACCTGTTTAAAGGTATTAATACATGAAGCGGGTGCTAAAATGAAATGTAGAACAATGATGCAGTTCTAGAGCATATTTAAAAGTGTCCTTGATTAGAAAAGTATACTCCTATTACAACCCTTCTACAAAATAATGTCATCCTTATCAAGCCCTGGATTTGCTGTAATGCTCGATTTCTTTACAATTTGAGGTTATCTAGAAAATGATATGCATGAATATCAAAATCATATACTGTAGTGTATTCATGAAACTGCAGTATACAATGCATAGGTAACAACAGCGTGTGACCCGGATCCCTTCATTTCATTTAAAAACAATGAATGAAAAACAGATGCTAGAAGTCTATGAGCATGCTAAAGAAATGGCTTGAAATCACAATATCACCTCTATAGAAACAGCATCTCGCTGAGTGAATCATTTCTAATATGGCAGGATATTAAGAAGTGAGTCTATTGTCTGCACAGTTAAGTGCCCTGCTAACCCTTCCCAGGCCACAGAACTGACAGGCACTTGCTGTGGGGAAGCTTGTAGCTATGTCTGTTCACAGTGCAGCAGAGAGAAAGAACACCAGCTGGTAGCAGGTCTATGGCAACTTTCAATTAATTTACTTCCAAAAACAACACTGATTGCCTCTGCAACCTCCTCTATCCTGTACGTTTCATGCGGTTCCCCCAGCAACCGATAACTAATCTATACAAAACTGTAGAAGATGGAGGATTATACATTGTATTGATGTTGTTTGAAACTCAGAAGTCAAAGAGGAACAATAACGCTGTACCTATAGAGAGATTTACTTCATATGAAAATATTTTGTAAGATGCAACCATGACAGATGCAGCTATATATAGATCCAGGAGCTCCTAGTTGTTTCTGAGGACCTTGCTATCACTTGGTAATTTATTCCATGTAAATCTGCGCTACAATAGAGGCAGGTTGTAGGCAGAATTCATATTATAATATTGCACATGATGGCAAGGTTCGATCAGTGTTTATCCTAGCAGTGGCTTTGGATGGATTAACATGTATTTTTTGTTTTCCCCAACACCAGCCAGTATGTTCTGATATGTTTGTTTTTTTGTTTATTGGCTCTGACAACAGTAATATAAGATTGTCTTGTCTATGCACAAAAGCAGAAAGGGCAGCCCCTCATGGACAATCAACAGCAGGAGGAACACCAAGTAAAAGCACTTTTAATGTCAACTTCCATTTGGAATGAATGAACTGGACTACTCAGTAAGCCTTGCGGTGCTGCTCCTGAATCCCAACAAGGCTGCAGCTCAGAGTCCAGAGTCGGCTTTGAAGTTCCTCATCGTACGAGGCATCTGCAGACTTTGTCCTTTGACCATTGTAGAGATAACAGCCTCCGACTCCCTCCAGCTCTGGTGCAGCTGCTGCATATATTGAAGTTGAGGCTCCCTCCTCTGGGGTCTGTCAAGAAAAGGAGACCAAGGAAACAAACACAACAAGAAAAGAAACAGAACATTAATAGCTATAGGCTGTTTGCTGAAAACTTTACTTGCTTTCTGTGTTTTGTTTAGGGCAATGTGAGGTTTGAGATGACAGCCATGAGGTTGAACCTGATCATTAGGAATCTGAAAAGAAACCGTCTACATAATTGGACATCCAGGACTACAATGAACATTCTTAGCTTAAATCAGTTGATGCATTCCTTGATTTTAGCAATTGTAGTTTCTGGTGAAAAAACACAGCTTCACTTTCTGAATTTAAAGGATGAAATAAAGATCAAAGCATCATCATCTGCCTCTCACTAAAACTGCTAAATAATTATTTGACATGTAATGATGAATATAGATGCTGACGCTGTTACCCAAAGCCCAAAGCAGTTTATATGACGCAAACAGTATAATCAGCTGGGGACTGAAAACAAACGTAGGTTCTGCAACATGGATGAACATAAAGAGTAAATAGCTAAAAATTCTTCTAGTTATGAGTTTCTCAGAATGCTGTTCCTCTAATATTTTATTATAACTGTTTCTAAACAGCTTTCAGCTAATTCAATGATAATGTTAACTGGAAACCTTTAAGTTTCACTGGTTCCATCTGTTCTGAAGTATTAAAATGACATCTGAACTGGTCAAATAAATTGGTTGATTGAAAGTCAAAAGCATATTACTCAGAAATAAAATAGCTATACAAGAATTTTATTTATTTATTTATTTATTTTTTTAAGGCAGAAAATCTAAGAGACTGCTACTTTTATAATTATAGATTGAGCTCACACTGTCAGATTCAGACTGCTTACAAAGAGAAATCATTAACCATAACCTCAGGTTAATATTAGTACTGCCACAATTGCACACTGGAGTTTAATGACCTGAGGGTTACAAATCATAAAAAAATCAATACTGATTAATTCAATTTCCTGTGCCTGTCCTCAAAGGCAATTCTGATTTACTTCTTAAATTGGTGCATCACTAATTTCTATACCCCCCCCCCAAATCCAGAATATAAAGTTTTTTTGAGCAGAGAGTTTAGCTTGATGTCATACAAGCTGAATGATGGCTTCATGTCCTAAATGTGAGCTCAATACCAGGCCTAAGGTTTTCATCCCCAGTTTGCTGCCAGATTACTCTGTTGCCAGAATGATAAAATAAGACTTGACTGAAAAATGACAGACAAGCTTTGAAGTCTGTGGACATAAGCAGAACTTGGGAAAACAAAACCAAAAAACTGAAAAAGTAGTGCTGTTAACTTTATGGATATCAAAAAGGTAGCAGATGGTCCAAAAACATGATTTGAAGAAAGAGCTGATTTAAGGCTTCATTTGTGGTGGGAAAAGGTGTTTATACAGCTATAGGCACTGATATATTACCAAGTAGGTTAACAGTTAAATATAATGGAATGATTTTAGATAACACAGCAGATATTAATTGCACTAATCCTCAGTGATTATTTAAACTAGAAAAGAAAGGTTATTCTTCTTATTTAGTTAATAGACATGTCATTGCTGCTTTAATATAAAAAGAGGGTTACAGGTGTACATGGAAAGGGTGTCATTAGAAGTACTGCAGACGGTGCCATCGCTGAGATGTTATTACACAGAGATTCCCTCAAGGACATTTCTCACTTGGACTGGAGAGTGTGAGCGGATTACCTGTCAGTCACTGCACTATCAGAGCTGTTCTTACTGATTCACAAGTGTATTAACGGAAAGATAATTGCAGAGGTTCACGTTTGTAATTCGTCTTGACAATGACGAATTACAGACAGATGTCAGAACTGAATGTAGAAATGGATTTATTTCTCAACACTAATAACTAAATTGTATGTGTCTCTAAAGTAACACGCACTTAAAATATACCATGAATCGTACAAAGACAAACACATATATTGACGACTGATTAAATGTTAAGAATAAAATTTAAGAATTTTAAATTTTACTTTTAATCTTTTATATTAACATTCAGAATTATTTGACTTAATATTGCTTCTAGTTATGGATGCGTCACACCATAAAACAGATCATTTTGATAAACAGCCTTTTTCACAATTTAAAACTGCAAAACACATTTTCTAGTGCGGTTTGGTATAATTTATATTACTTCTCTTAACTTGATTAGAAGATAAGTGCATTTGCCAGAGAAGATTTTTAGACCATGTGTGTATCTTACTATACTTTGGACAGATTATTTTGTACCTATACTGCAGAGAATGACCACTACAGTATACTGTATACAGTGGTAGCCGAAACAGCTACAAAAATGGTGAAATATGGCACGGTACTCTGCCATAAAACTGAAGTCAATGCGATATGCAGTTTAGTTAACCTGCCCTGCATATTCTGCACACTAGGGGGTGTTATCTGACTAGAAACTGGTTTGTCACAGATTACTACTGAAATAGTGTTTCACCAGCGGGTGTCATGCGATGAAACTCGTGAATAATAGAAGGACAAAGCTTACATTGAGTTAAATTCATTTTTATACTGTACTGTAAGACTGCAGTACCAGCTCGAATATGCTGAAGCCTACAGTATATCAAGGTGTTAAGCATTTATTTTGCTGAAGAGATGGATAAATGCAGCATACTACGGCCAAAATAAAAAATATTTATGGTGATATTATCTAAATAAACCATAGAGGCGGAGTCAGTGGGTGCTCTGGGGCTAGAACATGCACAGGAAAAATAGGCACCTTAGATGTTCACCAAGCTGCCCCTTGTAAACCATCCTCTTAAATATAACCACAGCAGTGGATCCCTGAAGACAGCACAATATCAGGAGGCTGCAATTCAAGAAGGAATCTCCCTTTCCTAGCAGCTGCTGTCTGAGTGATGCTATCAGACGGAACGATCCATCCAAAACAACGAATTGGGATGTATTCTACTATCATCAACCGCTATTAAAAAAGGCAAAGTAATAAATAGTATAAAACAATGAAGTAATGTATATCTGCCACTACTGATGTAAACACAGAATTAAAGCCATTAGTATTATGATAAAGAAGATCACCACGACTTGCATCTGTACAAGTGTGTATTTGCAGTTGCATGTATGGGCAGGCACCAAAAAGAATGATATCCCCAGAACTATCATTTCAAAAGGTAATTGGTGTTAACAGAAGGGAACACGACTAATCAAATGATATATTAAATGTGATTCGCCAGGTCATTCTTCCATTTGAATGAATGCAAGATAGATTAAACCCAAATCAAACAGATGCAACGCGGCAAATGTGCCCAGTAATTATTTTGCTGGGTTTGAATGAATGCTAGATAAATACATATTCATTCAACATGCAAAAAAAAAAAAAAAGAGATTAATGACTCATTACAGATGTCAATACCAAAACAAAAAGAGGTCACCTTGCAGCCACATTCACATCATCTGTAGCCTTGCATAAGAAATGCTCAGGAATAGTGTCATCAAAACCAGATCAGTGCTTCCCAGTATATACAGATTTCAATAGCTTTCAAGAATACAAAGTCTAGTTCTAACATGCAGTGGGACATAACTTTACTCTTCATGAATGTGATCAAAGCTGGCTCACTGTTTGAAGTGTTTGTTGTTTGAAGTTGCTTCCCAAGAAACTAAAACGCAAAAGTACTCAAACACCGCTTTTGAAAGCTGATATATTTTTTAAGTGTGGAAAGTAATTTATTTTATATGCTAGTAGAGCAGTTGCAATTCTTGCCTTTGCTAGTGCTTGTTTCTTTGATCTTTTAGCCAACTAAAATGGTGTGATGTCATTCAAAGAGGTCACTTCATTTTCCCAAAGTAGTTTTACTATTTATTATGTTTAGTGTATCGAAACTTAGTATTACACACCTAAAAGTCAGGCTTAATAGTTACTTTGGAAATAAACTATTGTTTTTCTACAGCATTACATTTACCTGTTACATTATAACATTTGAAAATAATACACTACAGATGCTGGCCATGACAGCATGTATGCATGGGTGTTCTTTTGCTTGCATACTGAAAGAGGCTTAATTCTGTGCCTTAAATTAGGGAAAGCAGCCAACACTGGAGAAAGTATAAGCTAGGATTGATAGGACTGATGTGAATGTGCCAATTGGGAACAGGAGAATCTGCTGGCGCTTAAAAAACCAAGTTATTCTTGACATGTATATGTACATCCATAAGCCAAAAATTAAATACCTGAATTGATTCATGTTTTTCCTTCTCATTGCAGAGCAAGCTAATTCCAAAAGTGTTTCTTAAAATTTTAAATAAGGCTTCCGCATGTCAAGTAATGAATCCAACAATACCCTGAAGAGCAGCCCAGCCACCAGCCCCTTGAGGAGTTGAGCCGGCCAGCAGATATTCTGGTAGAGGTCTGTGTTCACCACTCCTGGGTCCACTGCATTGGTTGTTACATGGCTCCCCTCTGCTGTCAGGCGCTGCTGCAGGTAGTAGGTAAACAGCACAAGGGCAAGCTTGCTTTGGGCATATGCACGGTGTGATGAGTAACAGCTACTGTAAGTGAGAAGAAAAATAGATAATAAGGCAAGGTCAGTAATACAGCATTTAAGCCACATTTATATGTGTGTATGTGTGTGTGTGTGTGTGAGGGGCTACTTTATATTGCTTACTGGGTCAAAGTATAAAAACCTGACAAAACCTACCTTTTGAGGACATTGGACATGTTTAAACATATTATTATTATTATTATTATTATTATTATTATTATTATTATTATTATTTATTTCTTAGTAGATGCCCTTATCCAGGGCGACTTACTAATTAAACATATATATTTGAATATAAAAAAACAATGGTAACGATTTTCTCCCTAATTAGAATGGCCAATTATGTTCCCTTACCACAGCAATTCTCCACACGGCTCAGGCGAACTGAAGAATGTCAGCGAGCTACCGACCTCTGGAGGACACCCTGCAGGTGTTCACCAGAGCTCACAAGGTGCCTGGCCAACAGGGTCCACTGATGCGCGATGAGGAGAAACAGTCTGCGACGGTTTTGCTTCCCTAACCCGCAGGAGCGCCAGAGCCAATGCGACACTCCTTCCGGAATCCCCAGTGAAGACCGGCGACTTCGCACAGCCAAGTCGCTCCCCTGCACTCCCCTAACTGTATGACTCACCCTGAGCACCACACAGCCGTGCTTTTACCAGGTGAGCCACTTGGGGATGCCGGTAACTTTGTTTTTAATTTCCATAAAGGTAATTCAAGTTAAAAACCCGATGTTACAAACGAACCTGGCACCATTATTATGTAAGGAATACGGTTGAATCAGTAAAAATAACTCCCTGTTTGAGTGCTGTTAGACACTGTTCGATAATGAGATTCACTTGATTGTTAATTTGGTAATTGGATTTCTTTTTTAATCTTTTGTTATGCTTCAAACAGTTAAAATGACGATGTCACAAGCTCAGTATGACTGTAGAGTACATGCTTGTGTATATTCTTACCTAATTCATTATGGTCCAATACAGCGTTAAATACTACTACAAACAGAACCTCATTTGGGAGGAGGTAAAAACAGAACTCACTATCTAATTGCTGAAATAAGGTTACTGCTCACCGCATAGCCAGTGCTGGTAAATGCTATTTGTTCTAATCATTGTCTTATTATAGGGTAACACAATTTGAATTTTCTTCATGGTTGAGCACACCAAGGAGCTTTGAAAACTCAGAGAATTTCCTCTGCTTCAGATGCTGTAACAGGTGCAATTTACCATCAAATAACAAAGGTCATTAATGTAATTAATGCGGCTAATTACCACAAAGATGAATCTGAGAGAGCAGAGAGGCCTAATTTAACTTAGTGTATCTAGATAAATCACCATGTTAAACAATTCAAAAGACTGACGCTTATATAAACTATAATCTACTATAATCTATTGAACACAGGCAGTACACATTACTAAATCAAAATACAGAATTTGAAATTTGAAAGCATGTTACTTTGTGAAATTGTGTTTCCCTTCTCAGCATCAACAGCCCCTCGCACAAAAGAAACATGCCACTGCAGTAGTCTAATTTCCTTTTATACCATAGACTGAGAGATAACTATAACAAGAATTACATTTTTGTCAGGCTGACTTCCAAGACAATTGACGTTGTAAATTAAAAGAACTGATAAAAAGAAGACGAGGAAGAAATCTTTATAATCTGGTTTCAAATCTTCTATCTCGATCTGTGCCATTCTGAGCACAGGCAGCAACATACAGAGTGGTGCTCAAGTTGCATTTCACATAATAATCTTAAAGAAACAATGTCAGAGGCAAGGAAAATAGATGTGTGTGTGTGTGATAATCCACTTTATTTCCATCTATATACAACAGTAAAGGCAGGGCACCACACAACACTCTTCCACCTTAGCCAGCTGCAGCCAATGAGAGCCGGGTCACAGCACCAATGTAACAAAGAAGGCTAAGCACAATCCAGCAACCCTGCACACTGCAAGCAAGCACCAGGCTCAGCAGCATTAATGGGTATACAACTTTTAAATGAATCTCTCCAACAGGCGACAGAATTGAAAATGACAGTGCAACACAAAATAGAATGCAAAATCCATTTTAAGAATTATTGGTGTTGGCCACTGGATGAAAATGGAACTATGGTAGAGATTGGTTTAGTTCAGTGTGCAGACAACATGAATAATTGCAACCATTTTTCATAAATGAATTGCAACTTAAGTCTGTGTAATAAGTATATGAATTAGAATTCAGCATCCAGAATGCTGTGTGAATAGCGTTACCCAGTTCTGGGAGCTGTTTACATCCAAGTAATTGTCTACAAGCATTGTGAAACAACAGTCTGTGGAGTCCCAGGCTCTCTGGCCTTGAAATCACAGTGCCATCACCCTAGCTAACTTCAATCTCTGCCTTGCCCTTCACAACAGCATAGTCGATATAGAAATTGGCTCAGTACTCCTAAATCTTCTCGGTAGAGGCTTTACTATGCTAATAAACCCCCATTAAATCTGCATCACAATAATTGCGAAAGCAAATATTAATTTGGTAGTTCTAATTAGAATGTCAACATTTGAAATTTGACGAAAAATCCTTCTGGTGTTGCCTCATGCTGCTGTAACTGAAAACGACAGCTGTTTGACAAAACTGACAATACTAATCTCGTCAACCGTGAACCATCCAGTTTCTGGTGCTGTGACCTTTGACTTCCATTTTTCTGATAAAAAGTTGTCTGATGGACTGAACCTTGATTCACCACATTTATTTATTTTATTTCTAAATTATTTTTAAAAAACAGCTGATCCACATGCTTGCCAAATGAATTAAATGCTTAAATTGATTGGAGTTAATAATATGCCTGATACACCTTTGGTACCCGGCACTGAGGGACCTCAATATCTATTCTAGAAAATTTAGCAATTGTATTCATACTATTTCTTACACCCACTTCAGTAATTAGTTTGGCTTCAAATAATAAAAATGTTAAAACTCCATACAGTATGTATATCTGAACTGTATGTGTAAAGCACCAGACTGACCAGGGCTCTGGCAACGGGCTTATTAACCCCATGTTGCATTGAACATTCCAGTCTCATCAAACAGTAGCTGAGTCAGTCATTTGTATTTATCAAGGTGGATCTAAACACTGCCACTTTAAAACAGGACCAGAACAGGGATTTTACTTACAGTGACAAAAATTCACTAAAGAGAGATGCTGGTTTTCAACCTTATTTTTTTTAAATGATTTTAACAATGGCCATATTGAGATCTCTTGGATCAGCTGAATAGACTCAGTGTCCTGTATAACTTGAGTGGTAAATTCTTCAAAATGTTACCACTGGATTCTTAAACACCTGCATCTGAACAGGCATGTGTCCACACTGATAGCAATGAGCCCAAACACTCAATAAACCAAATACGTGTATTCAGCACATACTTGCCCAAGAGGACCCATTAAAGCTCAAAGTAAAAAATAAAGCACTTGCACTCTCTTTTTATAGACTCTTATTAATATCCATTAAGCTCTGTAATTCAATAAGATTTACCATGCTGAATACAAATTAGTTAATTATCCAGTATTCAAATGTGAACAAAAAAAAATCAGTGGATAAGAATAATGACTTACATGAAAAACTCAGTAGCATAAAAATATATATTACGTACATTAAATAATTCATTAAATAATTACATTAAAAGTACATCAATCTATGGAATCATTGAAAAGAGACCCATTTTTAACACTTAGCTTAAATAAACTTGAAGACACATAAGTTTAAACAGAATGCTGAGGATGAATTGCTCTAATCTCCAGTGGGGTTTTCTTTCAAAATTTTGGTAAATCGGATTCCCGTGTTTGATTTGGATTATATTGTGCAATTGGGTTTTTCAAAACATCGAAATGCGATCGGGACTACTGTGATCCGGATTTCGTTTTGGTAATCCGATTGCACTTTTAATCACGATTAAAAGTTGCAATTTGGTTTTTCAGAATTTAAAGTGGAGATCAGGATTACTTTGATCCAAAATACCAGGATTATTGCGATCCGACTTTTAAATGATCATAGAACATCGATAGTTTGTTTAGAATTGTCATAGCAAACACACGCTATATGTCCACATAGGGTGTTAGAATATAATATTTGCATATTTATTTAAGTTTTGTATCCATGCAAGCAAAACAGAATACATGTATTTAGTGTTATAGCTTTAATAAAAAAATAAAGCTCGCCTGAGAGATGCAGGACTCCCGACTGACGAAGATGTCTAAAAACACATATCCTTTTTTCAAGTTTTATTTTTATTCAATTTAGATTTAGATATTTAATTTCTGCAAAGTAGGCACAAATAAAAAAGTGCGTGTGTTATAGGTGCGCTAAGATTACAAGTTGTGTATTAATCATTACCACAATCTTATTTATTTTGTTAAATTAGGTTATATCATAAATAAGGCCCCCTTAAATAAAAAGGATTAACAACTAGCCTATTCAAAAACTAGAATTCGTAATCATGATTATTTGTATCTGGATAAATGTAATCAAGCAGTGACATTTTCTGAAAAAACAGATCACTTTGATCCAGATAAAAGTTTTGAAAAACCAGCCCCAGGGTAGAGAAGAGGAAGCTGTCTTTTTGTTCATGTAAATACCATCTTCCAACTAGTGCAAAATAGTCAAATATAAAAATGGAAATCTTATTGTGAATAAATCAAATTAAAAGTGCAGTGCTGTCACAGCTAACTGTAATACAAGAAAATACACACATACAAATAATATATCCCCAAGATGTATGATAATACAATATAATGATAATGTCGAAAGAAGTTGAGTTAAAACTGCCAACATCAATAAACTTGACAGCAATTCAACTTTACTGTTTGGTTTAAACCCATAAGCCATCTGTCATTGTTCTGTGAACTGTTTTCATCTGAAACTGGCCAGCTCACTGTCTTAAAGGAATATACTCTTTTGATTTAATGCTATTTTATCTGCTTATTATCTACTTAAGCGAGGTGTGATAGATGACCGTGACTGGAGTTATGCGTCCCGAGCCGTAGACGAGGACGCCAACGAAAGTCAATGTCATCTCCCACACGGTAGAGCACGTATCGAGAGGGCTCTGTCGCTATTAGAAAATGATTTATTTCTTTATATTCTCTTTAAAAAACAACAAAAAAAAACCTTTAAAAACTAGATTTACTTTGAACTTCTGATATTTCGTCGGGTAACCTTCCACTGAAGAAAATAGTCCCTAACATAATTAGAATAGAAAAACAACATACATGTAGAGAAAACGGTTACTATTATTATTATTTGGCTAACATTTATTTATTGGGGTCTTACTCTTTCTTATTGTAATTTATCATTGCCAGATAAATTAACTGTACAATTGTTGAATAGTCAGCAACGTGTAGGATAGAGTCGGACTCGAAATGTTGGAGGCGGGGCGGCATTCAAGCTGGCAGGGAGTGGATTGGCTGGTGCAGAAACAACTGAAACAGGGTTGGCAGTTTGACTGGCTGGTTTTGAGGGAGGGTGTTGTTTGGATCCAGCTGATAACAGAATTGTGGACCAATCGTGTCTTTCCTGTTGATTTGCTGTCCAGTAGCTGCGAATTGAACCTTCATTACAGTGTCCTGTCACAGACATGATTTTGTTTAAGTAGCTTTTTATGTTATCAGATTAGTTGTAGATTAGAATGTTAAGGGAAAAAGTCGTTTATTTAAAATTTAAATTCACAGTTAAGCACTTCAACGTTCCAGCAGGCATCTATGCAAAATAGAAGCACGGTAGAACTGGAAGCAGATTGGCTGTTCGCACTCAATCGTTTTCTAATATTTATTAAGTGTGTCATTATTGTTTCTTCACACATCCATGTTTAATAAAATCATCAGCATGTCTTACCTTTAGGGAAGTCTCTTTGGGCAAGCCTGACCAAGGTGGAATTTGTTAAAAGAGGGGTGCCCAGAAATGTCTTCACCCCTAAGACTGACAAGGTGGGATGAAATTACTGGTAAACACTTACTAGTGGGCATTTTACACTGGCCTCATTACACCTTGCCTCATAAGGTAAAATATGCTGATGACTTTATTAAATCATGCCAACTATCCATGAGTGCAAAAATGATTAAAACACATATAATGGCTGAGAGCCAGCACTTGTACATATTGTTTATTATTTGTTTATTTAGCAGACACCTTTATCCAAGGCGACTTACAAAGACTAGGGTGTGTGAACTATGCATTAGCTGCAGAGTCACTTACAATAACGTCTCACCTGAAAGACGGAGCACAAGGAGGTTAAGTAACTTGCTCAAGGTCACACAGTGAGTCAGTGGCTAAGCCAGGATTTGAACCAGGGCCCTCCTGGTTACAAGCCCTTTTCTTTAACCACTGGACCACACAGCCTATTGTGTGTGTAATTTATGTAAATTAAGTTTGGCTTATTTTTAATTTAAATTTGGATTGAAATCCCATCCTTGCAAAAATAAGTGTGGAATATGGCCATTCCTAAATTTGTTTGGGGCTCATTTAGTTTAGAGAGAGGACCGAGAGCTGCAGGCTGTGCGCTCTGTCCTGCACCGAGATAGCCTTAGCTTGTGTGCATCTTTATTGTGTTTAACTGTTAATCTTTTTTTTCATATAGTGTGCGAGAAGCGTTGAACTGCAGTCTTCCGCCTCTGCTATTCCTGCTGCTGGACTGAAACACTACCCTACCACATAAACATACAGTATAAAAATGTTAACATTATGCAAATTCACTGGTTATAAAGTATTCATTTAATTTCTGCTGTTACCTTAAATTAAACAGTTAAGATTACATTCATCGACTTAAACCAAATAATCTTGCAGGAGCATATTTCAATGAATGCAACAGTGATCATTAGATCACACGACACTGCAGTAGATTACAGATGCTTTGCTTTTGATGTATTTAAGAAATAGACAAGTAGGGGAATCCTGTCACTCATTTCAGTAGTTAATTTGAAGCACAACTCTTAATAAAAGGATACTGGTATTAGCAAAAAAGCTCAAGTAATTACATTACAAGCAAGGTGTTGGGGGAGATACTGTGAACAGTTTTGAATAAATAACAAGACTTCATTACAGTTTTGAAAGACATATTATCATGAAATATAGTGTAGTGGTCCTGGGGGACTGTGACTAAATTAAAGGGTTATTAGTCATACAAGACGCCCTGTTTCCAGAACTAGTTTCTGGTCTGGTTTGAGGATGAATCCAACTCACAGCCAGTTGGACTTATTTGTCTTTTTTAATTTTTTGTGTTACCGGGGCAACACCTACCACAACAACAACTATCATAATGATGATTGTGATGATGATTTTTGTCTAGAACACAGGTGCACACAGTTACTATAGTTTATGGTAATTGGGCTCAATAAGGATAGCAGGCAGCACAATCATTTAATTGAATCCTAAAGTTAGTATCTATTACATTTCATCAGCCATATAAATGACGTTCAAGAAAAGGACAAGATACAAACGTTGTACCAAATGATGTTTCCTCATCATTTAGAAACATTTAAATTCAGAATGCTGTGATGTCTATTTTTTGTATACAGCACAATATATGGTACTTATGAGCATAACCCAAAATAATGTTCAAGTCAATCTAATCAGTTTGACCGGAAAGCTGGCTGGTCCTCATGTGGATAGTAAATTACATCTGCACGAGCAAAGGCACGTCCCCAGCACTGCACACTGGAATATATCTCAATTCTCCTATTTTTGGTATTATAGAGCAGAGCCACTTAAGCTGCTCTGAGCTGCAGAAACTTGCAGCAAGAAGCATGGCTTAAACATCTCTTTACTGAGTCTGCATATGACAGATGGCATTAAAGCAGCAGGGCAGGGTGGTACCAAGCAGCTCTTGGATAGATATAGCTAAATAGAATTAGAGCCAAAACAAACAGAACTGGGGGAAATAAAAAATAATAATAATAATAATACCCCAAAGTATTACATATTATTATATAATAACTGGTGAGGATTTATTTCAATGGGCTCATCTAGTTGATATTTCCCGTATTATTACGCAGCCCTGTGATACGGGAAACACACGCTCAGTAATACCAGCAACAGAGCGCTACCCCAGTGCGAGCTGTCAAACAGCAATAGATCTCTACAATTCTCTAGTGTGTATTTGATAAAGAAAACCCTCCAGAACCCTCCACGTCCTGTGTCAATCAGTTAAATCAAAGAGAAACCCGCGTTTCCAACATCAAAACTACCTCGGCAACAGGCTCTCTGCATTCAATCTTTGGACCAAACTGCATTTTCCACGAGGGAGTCACTGTAAACATCTATAAATCGGCCACCCGAAAAATCTTCCATCCACATACAAAGATGCTTTGCACTCTGAGTCTGACTGAAGATAAGCCACTTCTCACAAAAAGCTACACAGACATGCTAGCAAACACAAACATCCTCGGAACAAACTAGTGAACATAAAAATGGAAAAATAATTGTATATAGAAAAGGTTTAAATGCATCATTTTAGCACGCTCCCTAACCTTTTTTTTTAGCCTATTTAATGCCCACCCTGTGGGTTTATGTAGCATCCCACCCCCTCGGGTGTGCATTACATTCTCATAGAACACACTACCCCATGCATTGTTCTTTATATAACACATTGCTTTCTAATATATTTCTAAATATATTTTATTTCCATAAGGGACAGACATTATTGGAACAGTTCAGGATTTCCATACCAGCTCTGCAGGTCCTCCAGGTCCAGTTCTCCACAGTAATGAGTGGCTGAGGATACTGTGACAATGCGGGCGCTGGACTCCTGGCACCCAGACTGCTTTAGCTTGTCCAGGAGCAGCTTCGTGAGAAGGAAGTGCCCCAGGTAGTTCAAACCGATGTGCTCTTCAAAGCCATCCTGCGTTGTTCTCTCTGGAACCAACATGACCCCAGCTGGGAAAGAAAAAAAAGGAGTTCAAACATGTATTTTATCGGATATATCAGCTAAGTAGACTGTCTATGTAAAACAAAACACGTTGGTTTAAATTACTCAATCAATCATTTAGCTGTCTGAATGTACTGTTATTACATGTAACACACACCCTGAACTTGCTGAATACCTAGGGGGAGATATGACCTCAAATCAGAAGATTACATTTCTGTCTCAAAACACACACACACACACACACACACAGTACAGTACTAAACATACACAAAGTAGCCAAGGGTACTAAAAGGTAGGGGCATGGCCTAAAAAATGAATTCAATATTTAAATGCTGTGCGTCTCACTGTGCTTGTCTCATTCTTGGTTTTGAAACAAAACCCTTTGTTCTCAAACATAAATTAATGAACACTTGAAGGTTGATTAATGAGTTGTGGTAGCATAAATGCTCATTATGCAACTGTGTGGTTTGAGGGAGCAATCTTATTGGCTAGAGATATTCTAAAAGGGGTGGCTTAATCCCTGGTGGACCACTGGCTGCCACCTTGTCACACAAACTTAATTTAACACATGTTGTACATTTCTATATATGCATTCTATTTTATCTGAAAATGAATGGACTCTTTATGTGATTTTTTCTTTATTTGTTTTTTCTTCTAAAATTCAGCCATGGCCAAACAGTACTGAATACATCAAAGGGTTTTTCATAAAGTGAATTCTAACACCTTGAGTGTGATTTCCTCTACTTAAATCTGGCTCCCTGTTATTTTTTGATTGAAACTCAATGAACATCCTAAAGAAAAAAAAATAATAATACATAAAACTTTTTCCACAAATAAACACTGAAGCTAATAGAGACAAAGCATCAACATTTATAAAGGAACACACAAATATAGCAGCACGTCAATTTTAATGCATAAAAGAGTAAACAAAAAACAACAGGGATGCTTTTCAAACTACCTAAATGTATCTAAATGCTTTTTTTTTTACCTGCTTAATAGGGCTATGCAGCTACTCAAATTTTCAGTGATATCCTTTATGATGTTTTTTTTCGTTGGTAGGCATTAGGTCATTAATGGACCTAACAAGCCCATTAAATAGTGTGTTCATTTCACAACAAGAAAAGCTGCCTTTCCCTCACCTTTACAATTGAGTAATTATCTTCTGAGGAATGATTTAAAAACCGCTTGAAAGTGCTGACATGTTTACTGCTGGACTGCCATACCGGGGCCATAAACTGACAACGAAAATATATCACAAAACTTGCAAATTCAACCGATTCATCACATACTCGTGACTTCTCCTCAGCCCTGCCTTAAGAGCTACTGCTGTGCATACTGGGATATGAGTTTAATCAAGGATTCAATCTGGTTCAGGACTACAATCCCACAAGTCACTGCAGAGATGACTATTTCTAAGGAAATGAGCAGTGAAGTGTGGAAATGTCATCGACTGAAATGTACTGGAGAAGTTTTGGTTACTGTGTGAGAAAAGTGATTAAATGCAAAATCTCCAGACTGTGATTTGCCTAAACTGTCTGGAATGGTGATGGTAACTGTTCAGCTATGGCCAAAAGTTTTGCATAACCTAGAATTTTAGAATGGAGACATAAAAAATAATAAAACTATATGAACATTAAATAAACTACAAAATGATATTGCAAAATAGTAGTACAGCATTTCAAAATGTCACATCTTTCAATTTGTCAGTTTTTCATTAAGTATATGGGAAAACTACCAAGTGGTTTGTAATTCAATATGTTAATAAGTTAACATTATTCAGCAGGTTTCATTTGACTTTATGAAGCAAAATGCTATAGGGCGATACAAAACTTTTGGCCAGCTGTATGTTGTCTGGCTTCTAATTGTCAGATATTAAAATCAATTTGATTTTCTAACCACAAAGAACACAGCCAGAACATAACCAACAGTAAAATGTCTGTCCCTTGGGTGAGGAGCTACCACACAAGACAGTCAGTTAGGGTATGCTAAAGCCAGATTGTCCAAGACATTCTACTTACTGTACTTCAGGCAAGCTGTTAGAAGAATGCCTGTAGCTTGACTAAAATGCAATCACAGCTTTGAAAATCTGGAAGGTTTTTAACCTCTCACATACATTTGTTAGTTTTTTGTGATGTTGAATAAATAATCATCCCTTTCCTGCCTCCAACTGTGGTGTGTAATATTAGTTAAAATGGAATGGAAATAAAAATGTATCAATCTATATGCAAATTATATGTAAGTCATATAATACTTTACAGACAAAGAAATGCCTAAGGATGTTGTATTTTGCATAAATTTGACACTTCAAACAGATGATTTTAACCTACAATGGTCTGCAAATGATTACAGTAGTGTCATTTGATTTCAGGAAGTTTCATGAAAAACATCTTACCAGAGTAATAACACTATATATATATATATATATATATATATATATATATATATATATATATATATATATATATGATTTTAAAGCAATGCTACAATTCTAATGTAACCTGCTTATTTTGTATTGAAAATGGACTGTTTAATAATACATTCCTCTCTGTTGCTATTTTACCGGTACATATTATCTAAAGAGATTACTGTGAAGTGTAAATTTGCCATTTTAATTTAAAAACATCCCTGTGGGCATAATGTAGAGGGAAGGGAATCTCAGATAGACTTGTAAATATGGATAAAGTAAAGTAAAATGGATATGTGAAAAAAATAGTGAGGGTTTTAATGTAAAACTGGAAAAACTCAACATGTTGTCCCTTTTTCAGCAACCAGCCGACACCGATGCGCAAACAACTTTTATTCGTCAACAAGAAAATGTAAGCACATACAAGAAAAACAAATTTGACTTGGTAACAAAAAAACACGACAGTGAGTACTGTGTGTATGGACTGAGCTGAGCTCCCTAAAGCCTGCTGCTGTGCAATATTGCTGTAGGTGCGGGACCTTTCTACAGAGACTGCGATCAGATCAGACATTTCCTGGAGCAACGTGCCTTGGTACTTTGTATTTTGAGTAGCATTGATAGATATCTTGAGCAAAAACATATTTGTATCATATTTTTTAAATCCATGTAATATAAAAAATGCAATATTTGTATCATATTTTATGTAATTTCATAAATAGCGATGTCACAGAAACCCTCAATGTAATATTTTCTTGTAATGCATGGCAGCCCATATATATATATATATATATATATATATATATATATATATATATATATATATATATATATATGAGAGAGAGAGAGAGAGAGAGAGAGAGAGAGAGAGAGAGAGAGAGAGAGAGAGAGAGAGAGAGAGAGAGAGGAAATGTAATCGACTGAAATGTACTGGAGAGGTTTTTGTTACTGCGTGAGCAAAGCGATTACATGCAAATCTCCAGACTGTGTGATTTGCCTGAACTGTCTGGAATGGTGATGGGAACTGTTCAGCTATGGCCAAAAGTTTTGCATCACCTAGAATTTTAGGATAAAAAATAAAACTATATGAACATCATGTAATCAAATAAACTACAAAATGATATTGCAAAAGTCTACCAGAAGCCACAATAGTAGTACAGTATTTCATGTTAGATTTCAAAATGTCTTTCAATTTTTGGCAGTTTTTCGTTAAGTATATGGAAAACTGCCAAGTGGTTTGTAATTCAATATGTTAATGTAACATTATTCAGCAGATTTCATTCGAGTTAATATAGGAATATATTAATTAATATAGTAAAGAGAGAGAGAGAGAGTGAGGATGGAGGCATGCCATCTTGTTTGCAGTTCTGAGTGGTTTTTCTTTTTTTACTCTACTTGCGTTGTGCTAAGCTCACTATCCCATGATTCAATAGTGATGATCACTCTATGGGTTATTCTGGAGAACACCCCCAATTTCCCTGAAGAGGCAATATCATCCTCGAATCGTCACATCTCCCTCCAGAACTATTTAAACACATTGCAGACTCATCATGCTGAATCATGGTGGCCTTACACCCAATTAACGGTGTTGCATTCACACTGCTAAGATATTCTATATCTACTATACATAATACACATCATGCAGAGGTACTTACCATTATTGACTAGAATGTGAAGTGGAAGTCCTCTGTCGTTGAACTTCTTGACAAACCAATGAACAGACTTCAAGGAAGTCAGGTCAAGATGAATGAACTCCACTGAGAAAGCAATGAAATACTTCAGTTCAGCTTTTAATCAACTACAGTATGAACATGAAAGATGCAAGCCAAACCCATAAATAAAACATTAAAAAGAGTAAACAGCGGGTTCCGAAAAATATAGCGTTACACGTCCTCACGTTTTGCTACAACTAACGTACCAGTAACTTTTTATGCTTATAACTTTAAAGTCTGTTTCAAAGATCTTTTCAAAATGGCCGCTCTAGCGCACTGGGGTTTGAGATCTGTCCTCTAATCACTACAGGAAGACCGATTAAAAAAAACAAACATAACAAATGCTCTGGCTTTTGGATTGTTATTGCTGTGCTACCTGTTTGACAATGTGGGCAATAATCCTTATACTATCAGTGCACTAGAGCGGACATATTGAAAAGAGCTTTAAAACAGACTTTGAAGTTGTAAGTGTAAAAAGTTGTCAGGATGTTAACAATGAAAAGAAAAATTAGGGGTACATTATTTAAACAGTTGTAGCAACATGTAGGGACATGTAACGCTATATTTTTCAGAACCCAGCTACTTACTCTTTAATTTGGAAGTCAGTTGCTTTTAACAAGATCCAAGTTGTTTCTTACAAGCTGAGTAGCATTTACATTTCTCCTGGTAAAAATAGAACAAAAAGAAAAAAAAAACATACTGTGCTATTATGAAAACAACACAAAATTGACTTCATACCATTCATCTTTATGACTCATATATATTGAATTTAATGAGCTAGAAAATAAATCTCTCAGGAAATCTGTATTTTTACAACAATGCATACTTTGCGAATAATACATTTCTTTAATCCACCATCATATGAATAGTACTTTGTATAAAGAAAAAAAAAAGAAAAAAAAAATTACTTAATTTCTGAACCACTTCATTTTTTTTCAATAAGAAATAAAAATCGACTTTTCTTTTGAATGGTAGCCCTCAAGCACGCTGCACAATCAACACCACATAAATCAACTGAGTGAAACTGAACGCAAAGAACATTAGACTTCTCTACCTCGTACCAACAATACAAATACATAAAAGAAAATGTAAAAAATGATGTTTTGCAGCTAAATTATATTTGACTAAATGACTGTATGCATTTTTCTTCCCATTTTTTTTAATCCACCAGAAACTTATGTTCATATACAAACTATGTACAATTCATCAAATGAATTTAAATCATGCAATGATTTGTTCCAGGAGACATACGCCATGGAATATTTTAAATTGGCAATGACGTGCATCATCAATTTGTTTGCTCATGGTTTTCTATTAAGAAGGTGCAGTGCCCTATGGCTATATTTAATATTTTGTAACCACATATTTTATAACCACACAAAATGTAACACATTGAGGCTTCCTTGGGCTGCACAGGAACAGGGCAAACCCTACAGTGTTTTCAGTGGGGGTGAAGCTTGTCTCCCCTAAGTTAAAACTGCCTATTAAAACGTAAATAAAGTGGACTGTCAACATGGCGTCCTTTCTGATAAAGCACAGCATACAGACGGATAAACAAGCATACACTGTAGATATTAGACATCAATGAATTACACTTAGTTTACATTGAACTGGACTGTGTGACATTACATAGATTGTTAACAAATAATCTACATTTTCCTAATATTATGTATGATTCTCTTCTGTTGTTTCTCAATATTTACCATGCTTACTAACTAACCCAGCACTAAATGCTTCTGAGAAGACTACTCAAGGCTTATTTGTGGGAAAGTGAGGTGGGGAAGCATATCAGTGTTGCCCAGGCTTCAGTGCAGAATAGTTCATTAATGTGCTTAAGTGCACAGCTGAACTAAGCAATATTTGCTGAAATAGTTAGCAAGCATCGTAAATAATGTTCTAAGAAGAATCAACAGTAATCAATCATACCGAATGCATAATAATATAATATTAAATACCACTATTAGAGAAATGTAGATAATTTGCAATATTCCTTTAACTTTAAAAATACTATACTATCAGCATACATATATCAATGGGCCCTGTCATTTTAAGGTCATTATAATGCTAGATTGTAAGCCCTGTATTCTGGTAAGAGTCACCAAGCTCCCATGTAGTCAGTGTCAAAATCAACAAGTCAGGATTAATGAAGTAGCTATTTATAACAGCCTAATAACATCAAAGCAAATCATGTTTTGTAATTAAGCCCAGAGAAGATTCAACGCAAAAGCAAATTAGCATGGCTGTCACACCTTTACAAACAAACTGGCAAACTATTTCACTGACATGGTTCATATAGTGAGGATTTTTCATATTGACCAAAAAAAAAAAATAGAAAAAACCAGAGAGACTGTATAAACAGGTTGTTTCTAATATGGCAACATAACTGGTTCTCTCTATTATATATATAATATAAGCATGTGTGTTAACAAGAGATACCACTCTTACTACCTACACTATCTGGAGGCTGTGTGGTCCAGTGGTTAAAGAAATGGGCTTGTAACCAGGAGGTCCCCAGTTCAAATCCCACTGACTCATTGTGTGACCCTGAGCAAGTCACTTAACCTCCTTGTGCTCCGTCTTTCGGGTGAGACGTAATTGTAAGTGACTCTGCAGCTGATGCATAGTTCACACACCCTAGTCTCTGTAAGTCGCCTTGGATAAAGGCGTCTGCTAAATAAACAAATAATAATAATAATAATAATAATAATAATAATAATAATAATAATAATAATAATCTGCCCACTTTTTTACGGCCTGTTAACCCGACTGGAATGGGGCATGTTCTCCAGGTATATCCTGGGTCCCTTGATTAAAGTCAATAATGCATCCATCCACTGTGCAGAATTGTGTGACACCTCCCGAGACACCCTCTGGCACCTTGTGGCTTCATGGCTGGAATCAGGGTAACGGTGGCCCAAACAGCTGATCGGTATAGGTCCTAATAAAGTGGCTAGGCAGTGTGTGTATAGTGTTTTTATAAAGGTTTGGAAAGTCCCATTTCACAAGGTAATTCATAGATAGAAATTATTAACAGGGCTGAATGCATCACACAACACTGTCCATTACACTTGCTTGAGCTTCCTTAATAACTAGATCTCAGCCCTCATCTTAAATAGAATATATACTATAGAAAAATGAATGTATAGGTTGGTACAGATTGTAGGATGATGGTAAACAGCGTACCATACACATAAAAACAGAACAAACTATATGCATGCAATGGGCATATTGTATCACTGAAATCTGCAAGATCAGAACAGAGGGGACCATTTGACTTGCATCCTCTGCCATGTTCAGGTGAATGCATTATTTAGTTTTATTCAGGGTTTTATTCAGTGCTGAAAACTGGAGTGCAAGCGTAACAGCTTTGTTGTTCCTACAGTAGAACGGAGCTTAGTTACCTTTTCTGTTGGCTGCTAGTATTCCCCTCCCCGGGGCCTATTAGACTCATGCCACTTGTAGATATGGGAGGAATGGAGACGCTGAGCCACATTTACATGCACCAGGGAATCAGCCTGTTGCTTTAATGTGATAGACACAGCTTAGAAAAGACTCTAAGAGGCTTCTGGGCATTCTCTGGAGGGTGGCTTTGATGAATCCCACCTGAGAAGTCAATCCTTTTTTTTTTCCTGATTCTCAGTCAAGCTTTCAGCTTGTATTGATTGCCACCCTGGGCAATGCAGATAGGCGCTAGGGGTCTAAGTGGGTGAAAGTGGTTCTTTTCAGGCTCACTTCTTAATGCGAAACAATGGTTGTTCGAATAGTTTATACTGCATGTGTCCAGTTTTCCAGAGTTGCAAGAAATCAGGAATGTTGCTTGCTTGCCTGCACCCCGTGCTCCCTCTCCAATGATTCAGCCGTGTCGTGAGGGACACCCAAATGAACGCCAAGACATAAATGACAGAAATTTAGTAAGGCCCCCTCCTGATTGCAATCCAATTACAACCCCAGCCAAGCCAGATTTAGCTCTGCAAAACAGCTAGAACTGCTGCCCAAAATACAGGGACAGCTTTTTGAACCCTAAAACTAACCATGTAGTTTTATAGAGGATACCCAACTGCCAAGTGCCTATTACTTTCATTTCTAGTGACTTATGTAGTAATGGTTTTTGTGAGTTTTTTTTTTTTTTTTCCTCCCGGAAGTAGTCTCCAGTGATAAAAGGAATATGTTGATCTCACAGCAGAAATATGAGTCTAATGCATGCTAAAACACAGAATAAAAACAGTACAGTTATTTATATTAAGACAACTGAAGGAAATATGCAGACAGAATGGGTCCAGCATTCACCAACAAGATGTAACATACTGATTAAGAATTATCATAAACATGTGAAAGCTGTAATAAAAGCAAAAGGAGGACACACAAAACACTAAAGCAGGGGTGCCAATTATTTTATCATGAACTTATACTTTAAATGAAATAAGTTTGCTTTTTGATAAAGATTATTTGTTAAATTACTAGAAATTGTGTATTTTGTTTTAATAAAAATTAAATTAAATTGATTAAAGTTTACTAATTGCTTGTCCTAAATCTGTTACCTTAAATTATAGTATAATAAGTGTAGGGTGCCAATACTTTTCTCTGCGACCAATATCAGGACGTTTCGGACTACAAGTCCTTCATCGGCTGAATAAAAAAAACAGTGCTTTAAGAAGTTGAGTTTGTTTTTTATCAACTTCTTAAAGCACTGTTTTTAGTACCTGAAATATCCTTTTCTTTTTTTTTTTTTGGTACACAGCAGTTTTCCTTTTTCTCAAACTTTGTGTATATATATATATATATATATATATATATATATATATATATATATATACACACATACACACATACACACACACACACAGCTGAAAAAGGTATTTTGTCCGAACCGGGCTGAAATAAAATATATAAAAAATTGTGTACATCCCAATTTTTTTTGTACACTGCAGTTATACTTCCTTTCAAACACACACATTACATATATATATATATATATATATATATATATATATATATATATATATATATATATATATATATATATATACACACACACACACACAGTAATGTGAACCTGATGAAGACACGTTAGGTGTTGAAACACGTTGTTTGTTTGTCCCTGTTTTACGACCATGTTTTAAAAAAAATAGAGATTTTTTGATGAATACAAATGAGCAGAAGTTTCAGTGTTTTCTGCTTTGAACCTATATTCAAAAATCAATTTGTTAATCAAATGGATATCTGCACCTGAAACCACTGTATGTTTTTCGCTTCGTCAGTTCAATAATTAAATTGAAAATCTCTATTTGGCCGTGCAATTTTACATCAAGAAAATGATCTTTTTTGTTGTATCCGTATCTCTTAAATACTGTCATACAACACTGCATTTCAAATCTTGGTTAATTGCAGATAGTGAATGTAAAGTAAAATGCAGAGTACCTTGGTCTTCTCTAAATTACAGTGCTCAATCTGATTAGAATCCCATCTTGCTTTACAAATTCATAATCAGTGTTGCAAATATTTCATAATTTTCATTTAAATCAAAGGAATTATTTATAGTCTAGAAAACATGCTTCACTTCATTAGAGGAATTATATCCCCTCCTGTGGTGCTTAACAGTTTAAAAGCAGTATTATAAAAAGCCTCAATTTGTCAACGTGTAAATATTAAAACAATGTGGTTTTTGTAATGCTGATCATTTGGTTATTTGTGCATAGAAACAACAGTCCAACGGACGTCCCTAACATTGTACATTGTTTTTACCACTTCTTAGAACTGCTAAGAAATGTCTGTTGGTCCAAGGTGCAGTTAAACATTTATGTTGTGCAACACAGAAGCTGTATACAGTTAGTGGTGCCTCTGCCATATCCCTAAACCAGTTATAGTGAGGATAATAAATCACTAAAACAGCTGTATTTAACGTAATAGATGTTAGCTGGTGGTTCACAAGCCAGTAGACTTTAACGACTTTATGTAATTGTGTTGAAAACGTTTGCCATTTAGATCTAGGCTTCGGGGGTAGAGGTCGTACACGCATACCAGATCAAAAATCAATTGGAAGTTGCTTTAAGCTTGCTTGGAGAATCCTGTGACGAAACAGTTCCTTATTTCATTTAAATCATTTGACCTTTAAACTCTGCCAGTCTACATCAATTTAAAGTTGGTGGGGCTGGCTGAGTTGAAAGGTCACATTGCCGGGTTTTATCGACAAGCTCGAATCAGCTCAAAGCCAGGTAAAGACATATTTAAAAGAACAGTAAGTCAATATTGGAGCAACAGACCCATGAACCACTCAGAACTGAAATGTAATAAAGAAATACAAAAGTCATTTGAAGCAACTGTCTTGAACTATATGATTAGTATTGTTCTCCTTTTTGGGAGTATGTTGCCTGATAACCACCCTAGATAGATAATGTTCTCCTCATTAAAAATATAAAAAATTATAAGAAATGTCAATGAGCAATCTGTGCATTTGTACCCTAAATATGACCCATTTATCACCAATGCCTAATGACATCTGTTCTCTATTCTACCCCCGAAAAGTTTTTTGAATGGTGACTGCCAAGGCTGGTAAGACTGGGGATGATGAACTATTTAGTGATAGCAACATATTTAGTAAGTAAGGGGTCTCAGTGAGGTAAAATGGCCACAAAATCTCCACCCCCAGTCGTTCTGTATATCATTTGTTGTATATTGTGATAATTTGTCAGTACTGTATATTTTACTGTATATAAAAACTGTATTAACAGTTAACATTACATAGTTATTTTTACATGTATATAGTTCATGCTATTTATATTTTAAGTTGATTGGTTAAAAAAAAAATAGTCCTGTGATAAAGTATGCTCCATATACTTTATTTTGAGATAAGCTTTAAAATATTAATAATTTTGTCCATATTTAATTCAACATTCGAACTTTGCTATCAAGGATTACCTTTTCCTGGAAAATGACTACATAATTCAGATGTTCTGACTCTGCATGTAATGTTTATTTAAAAAAAAAAAAAAGGGACTTACTTGACTGCAAATTCCAATTAACCTTTGTGCGCTAACCATCGTTTGCCCTAGCATGCTCTGCATCCCTTCATTTGAGCATGACTAAATCATTAAACACTTGAACACTAACCGATTCAAATAACACCACAAGTGGAAATGTTATTAGACAACATTTGAAGGACAAAGGGGATTATTACTTAAAACCACTGCCTTAAACTTAATAGCGTATTCCATCTACAGCGTTGCCCGATAAAGAGGGACAGCTTACGTGAGAGAACATAGCTCATACTCGTTTCTGCTTTTGTGCTTTAAAGAATGTAAGCAGGATACAATATTGAATATAAAAAACACTAAGGATTTACCACACCATACAGTCCTACCACAATAACTGCTGCACAGGAAGTTAATTAATTGTGTGTTGGAAGACATCACCAGAATCAAAGTTTGGGGCCAGAAACAACAACATATTGATTGAATGTTATCCATTTGTATAATAATTAAAAAATAGTATGTTTAAAAAAAAAAAAAATGAAATTATCGTTGACTAACGTTCTATTTGCAGGTCTTATCTCACTCAAACAACTTAATTTCTTATATAATTTCATCACATCTAAAGTCCCTTGCAGAAAGAGTAGTACTAAATGTTGACTGACAACTGCTTATAAAGGAGAAGATATCATCTCATCACTAACTATACTGGCAAGAATGGTGATAAGACACTTAGCTGAAAATCAGGTGCTGAGTCTGCATCCCAGTCCCCCCCTGTGCATCACCATGTGTCTACTGGAAACACCGGCTCCTGCCATGGCCTGCTGCAATATATTCTTTCTAAATGCGATAGAGTAAGGGAGTAGTCTTCTTCTGGTTTCTGCAAGCACACCACAGGGCTTCCTTTCATGTTTGTATGGCTGTCTTTACCAATAAAAGTTGGCTGTTCAACCAGCACCCCATGATTTGTTAATTCTGTCTTTGAAAAGAGAAATAAGCCAAACTCGTCTTTCTTTGGATGACAACAAAATAAAACCACAAGGTTTAGAACATCCCTGGGAAAGATCCCAACGAGTAAAACAAATTTCCTCGAAGATACAATTTCATTAAAGTAATTAAAATGTCCTTTCAGGTTTGTGCAACTTTGAAAATGGAAATGTAGTGCAAGGATACTGGTGTATACGAGTCTCTAGGCCGCCTGCAAAAGACAATGCCTGCAATGATCTCCAAACAATAATATTACAGAGAGGGGAAAGAAAGTACAGAAGCTTCATAAATTCAGCCGCAGACATAGTGGTTAAAAGGGGACTTTTCTGCTGAAATAAATAATTAGTAAGACTGGTAAATAATGATCTAAGCAGAAACAACAATAGAGAATGATAGAGGACACAAGTAATATGATTTTAAACTGGTAAGAAAATAAATGACAAGAAAATGCAGATGGTATAATTTATCCGTCTAATACATCACTTCTTGATTTGACAGAGAAATATACTGTATTGGCTACATGCAGCCGAGACAGTATATTCTCTCTGAAACCATTGATGCATGGTTCAGTATTTCTCAGGCTGCACGTACAGTACTACATGCCCAGAAAGCTACAGTAAAAAGGTCTGTAGCAGAAAATCCAAAATCAAGTTCATGGTCTTATACACATTGGTGTGGTCAGTACTGCAGAAACATCAAGTGAAAATCAGGCCACAATATGAATGTACAGGGCTAGAAAGGTGACCTTGGATTATTATTCTGCTCAAATTATGCTTGCAAGTAAAAAAAACAAAAACAGAAAAAATAAAAAATAAATGCTTTTAGGCTAATGGTTTAATAAAAAAAAAAAGAAATTCCAGTCCTGATGTTATGTGAATTTTCATATTGAATAATACACTTAAGTACAAAATGTCATCGTACCTTAAATGACTGTAATACAAGTGATTCATATCTTGTACCATAATCTTCCGTCTTTTGCTCAATTTGTAGCTATTAAGAGTAATATTTTAAAGGCACTTATACAACTAGAGTAAAACCCATGATCTAAAAAGCAGCAGATCTGAACATCTCTGTTAAAACACTGATATTAATACACAGTATGCAAATAAAATGTATGTGAGTGTCTCTTGTTTAATTCTCTCTGTAACTATGTAAAATACCTGGGATGTTGCTGTTTTAATGATTTAAATAAAGACAGTAAAGGAACTCCAAATAAAATTGTCAATTCGTTTTTTTTACAGGTAGTTTTTTATACTTATGACAAATACACAAAGCCTTTATCATATTTTGTAGTCTGTCAAGGCTGTCAAATGCTTTTATAATTTACAGTGCATACTGTGCAGTCATTTAGAAGCAGTGGCCATTCATTTTTTTATTGTTTTACTATCAACTACAGCAGTATGTGTTGCCAGTATAACATATTACCAGTAAAACAAAAACGCTACAGTGATCATACTTTTCATTTCTATTTTACTTGAGCTATATCAGAGCTTGACTATGTAATTTATTGTATAACGTCCCATTGCAGCAAAATGCCATACTGAGTCAACGTCAAGTTATAGGGGTGAAAGAAGATTGTGTCCTCACAGCTTAAACTACTAATAGTCTTGCTCAAAAGAGTCTGCTTTAATACAGCTGAAGCATTTATAATTTGATAAGCATTTTAGGTTTTTGGAATAGAGTTCTTGCTTTGAGTAAGTACAAAAGAACTGCTACTCGGACAGATTTAAAACATTGACACGTGAGTATATCGTTTAAGGAACTTACCAATACATTATCAAGAGCCACCTGTGATTTACAGTTAACTTAAAAATAAACTAGTTTCTCTGTGCTTGAAATAGCTACCCTCTCAATAAATACAGCAACGTAAATTCACAGGCAGACATACAGTATGGTAAGCTGGTAAGATTTATCTCTGACCTCTTGAGAACGTGAAGTGACATTGTTTTTTATCCAAAGAGTAGCTTGTTTAAATGAAAATCAATTCCCAACAAATGGGAATATACACTGTGATCTATTCCCCTGTAAATGTTCCGACACTAATGAGATTAGATGCTTGCTATAGATTTTAAGCGACACTATATCAGGAGTGTGGGGAGGTTAACCCTTTACCAATTCATTAGGTTTTACACTCCATTCACCGACTTTGATCGCTAAACAAGAAGCTGTAACACAATCATTTACAAGGGCAATATAAAAGCACCATGCTTAAAAAAAAAAAAAAAAGTTAATCGTACATTTAATATTCATACTAACAACATTCCCAAGAATACCTTTTGATTTTTTTTTCTCTTTGTCCACTTTATGTGCTTAGCTATTAGAGCCCCTCCTGAGCCCAATGCTCCATGTTGCATCAATAATCTATACAGGGTCAGATAGGGTTCCTATGACCTGTAACACAGGAAGTAAATGAGGAAAAGAAACTGCTCAGCTAAGTCAAATCAGAGTTGATATAATTATTTTTTTTTCCCTAAAATCAATACTAATTCATGGGAGAAAAAAGGAACAAAATATGCCAATTAGGCAGGGTGCAATGTTTTATTTATTATGTATTATAATTTTAGATTTCTTATTTTTCTTTTTTTTCTCGATTTTGAAACTAGTGCAAGGACACATTGTCATATATATATATATATATATATATATATATATATATATATATATATATATATATATATATATATATACACACACATACACACACACACACACATTTTAACAGTATAAAACTACCAAGAAACTATTGAATACAATAATTGAAAATGATTCCAGGTACAAAGATATAGAGCATAGCTCAAGCCGACTCAAGTTGAAACTGGGGGCCAGTGTCTCAGAGTGCGAGACAGGGATATGAGCAGCTTCAAGTTTGTCAAACCTACTTTTATTCACCAGGCAAATCATACATGGTCAACAGAAACATATGGTAGTCAATCTATACGTGTGGTGGTCTGTTATGTATGTTTAACTGTATAAAACAATGTTTATGAACCTGGTGATATCCTATAATATCACCTAAAGTGATATGCCATCCAGCAACAAAATCCTTGATTCTACCATTTCAGTCAGGCTTTAAATATAGTGCACATAATGACAGATTGTTTATTAAATAAACAAGTATCACCAGCTTGTCATTTCTATTCTTTACAAAAACAAAGTCCTTTGAATACAATATTATTGTTTCTGGACTTCTTGCCCTCATTCAATCAGTCACAATCACAGAACAAAGCCTTCAATCTGACTTCATCAAGTGGCTCCATTATTAGTCATCATAGGAACAGACTCAGCATCTCTTTCATACAATAGTGTTAGCATTCTTAGACAACCTTGCTCCTCTGTTCCCCAGGCTTGTGTCAGTAATCAGATTCATGTAAAATAAATTCATCATTACACTGTACTATACATTTCATGATCTGTTGAAAATAATTTCCTTTGTATATAGTAACACCTGTCTGCACTATAGAATGTGTACAGTGTTGTGCACAATGCATTAATGCTAACATTAGTTTTACTACCCTTAATTAGCTTAATTACAATACTGTATGTGGCCACTTTGATGCTGAAATAAGTGCCAAAAAAATATGTTTTTCTGACTTCTAGCAATAACCATAAGGCCTCTGGTCTTAACAGTATTGCAAACCGAGGTGCTTCATTTATCACCAGGTGTATTTCCAATTGATATGACAGAAGCGTTTAAAAAGACTATGAGAAAATAGTAAAGTTAGATTTGAATGATAAACTATACACAGAAATGCCCTTTCCCCAAACAGAGCCTCAGGAGTAGTTGAAACAGAGTGCACTGGCCACACAAGATAGCAATAGATGCAATGAACATCATGAAACAGACATCCATGCCAAGAAGCATCTTGATAGCTTGGTGCAGTGTGACAGAAAATGACAAGACAGATTGTGAAGCATTCTCAAAAACATTGTAGATATACTCACAAATACTCAGGGGGACTTTGTGACTCACCAGACATTATCTTGCAGGCAATGAAAGGGAATGGACATCAACATAAACAAAAATAATGCTGGCACTAAAATCCTGTTTTACAATTAGAAGTTATAATAATATATATGTATTTTTGTTCTTCTGGAAACCTACATTTTATGGTACTAAGGTTTTACTGTCCTTTTCTGGGGATGTATGGAGGCAGTATGAATGTCCGTTGAACTTTCTGTCTGCTTGTTTACATTTTATGCATATCTAGAGAACAACTTATCCCAGTTATAATTAAACTTGACATTCTTTTGCCCCAGTTATTATGAATATGTCCGTCCATATGTAACACTAACATTTTACATGCATCTAGAGAAGTTCTTATTCATGTGTGATAAAACAAGTCATTTAGAAAAATCATAATTGAAAGCAAACTTAAACCCAATGTCTTGGTTCTATGTTGTTGATTCATGCAGCCAGTTATACTGGCAGGCCAGTAGTACTACCAATCCTTATTTGCATAAAAAAAAACTGAAATTCTACCTATGACATTGCAAATGACATGCTTTGAACAACCCATCAACATAGAAAACCCAGCAAAAAACAACCCCTGTATTCTGAATGGTGAGAATGACTACTGCTTTGAGTGCTTTTGATACTTACAGAGAGCTCTCAGCATGAAGAGGATTATTTTGTGCACTACAAGTGTCTAACTGGCCCCAAGATTTTTCTGATCATTATTTATAAAGAGGCTTTTATCACTGCATGTAGCTCTAACAGCTTGAAACACAATTCAACTTTAAGCTGGGCCGTACAATATTCTCCAGTCTGCCTCAACTATTATAAACGGAATTAGTTTGTTTTGTGGCGCTTACACGTAGTACAGTAGTGTGATTTTGTATACAAAAATAAATGTATTGGCTGTGCACATACTGTACAGCGGCAGAACAAAAAAATGAGAACTCTTAATATTGAGTATGAGGTCCTCCAGGCAGCCAGAAAGCCACTGATTACTTGGCGACATGACCAGGTGCTGCAATGTTTGGCCTTAGCATTGGAAGACAAGCGTAACATGACCAATAAGTTGTCACCTGTTCCATCAAAACATTACACACAAAAGACAACATTCCTCCGCCCAGGAGAGCAACCATCAAGAAAAGGTGTTAAAACCAATCCTCGCCCAGGACAACTGGAAGCTGCTAGAGACTGGAAAATGCTGGCAGATGTTGGTCAACGGCTTATTTTTCCACCTGAGATTGCCACCACTAACCTTCGACCAGATATTGTCTTGTGGTCTGGATCAGCACGCCTTGTTCACCTGGTAGAATTAACAGTGCCATGGGAGGATGCTGTAGATGAGGCGTATGAGAGGAAGAAACTGCGGTATGCTCAGCTAGCCACTGAAGCGGAACAGCGAGGATGGAGAGTTCGGGTTTACCCAGTGGAAGTGGGTTGTCGAGGATTTGTGGCACACTCTACAACCCGGTTTCTCAGAGACGTCGGATTCAGTGGCCAAGAGTTGCGTCGCACAGTGAAGAACTTATCTGAAGCAGCAGAGAGGAGCAGCAACTGGCTGTGGTTGAGACAGAAAGATTCTGGCTGGGGATCTCAAGAACAATAGAAAGAAAGAAACGCTGATGTACAGGTAAGTAAGCTGGGCTGAGTTGAGTGGGGGACGGAGGGGGGTGATGCTGGGACGCCAGAATCACCGTCGAGCCCTCTTGAGGTGTCGTGGGCTAGTCGACGAAACACTGAGGATGGAAGGTGCCCACTTGAAAACCCCAGAGATGTACCCTACTTAGCTCAATCCAGACGGTTGTCATGCTGATGCGCTGGGGAGGCCGCACTGTGGTTGATCCCTGGAGCCAGCATCGCAGCCGTTGTGTGTGCTGATGCGCCAGGGAGGCAAAATAAGCTGATCCCTGGAGCCAGCATTACACTTCAGCCATTAACACCAGACAGAAGGATATCTACATCATCATATGGAAGGAAACGTAAATGGATGGAGACACATATGGATCACTTAGTTTACTGTAAAGCTACGTCTTAGTTGGTGCTTATCTTGGCGAGAGCCGAGTTCAAATCAGCATGAAGTTTTAACATCTACTCTCGTGTAATGGAAATCATTCAGTGCAAAAAGTCTCTGCAGTTTAAATGAACTATTCTGGAAATATATTTGAACATTTTTGGCCCCATAGTAGTGCATACACCCTGGTTGATACCTTGGTGTTATATTGAATTTTCCACTATGAGTGTTGATTGGTGCTTACGCAACATTTTCCACATTAGTTAGTAAAATCGTAATATAAATACTCTTACTTATGTCCCAGTTGTTTACACTCACAAAGACTCATGATGGTCCAGTATAACTCAAATCATTTGCCCTAATATTTACACTAGACTGCCTCCTAATCACAAAATCTGACCAATCAATAACGTAGCTTTATTGTGTCACAGGCTCTGTGACTCGGTGACATACTTTTGAAAACCACTGGGATCTGAAGCTTTTCTTGGAATGCCTCCTCTCCCTCTTCTATTTACTTTACAAGAGTTATAAAAACCCCAGGAGTGAAAAGAACAGACTGTCGTAGGCCCATACACGCTATAAGACTGTTTTTTTTTTTGTTTGTTTGTTTTGTTTTTAAAAGACAGGGTACACTATTAAGGATATTGTCTACAACAGCACATCTTAAATGGAAAAAAAAAAAAAAACTATCTCCTGACAATGAAATATAATTAGCACAGCATGAAAAAGTTGGTCGCACTGACATACATCTATAAAATCTGATAACAAATCCACAGGTTCATCCAAACTGGATAGGCTAGTTAATGAGATCCAAAGTTTCAGACGTGAGAGAGAGAACACAAAGACAAGTTGGGGTAGGTTCAGGGCAAATAGGGAAGCTTTTGGTCACATTGTCTGTAACTAGGGAGAGCTATATTAAAATCTCTAGAACTCAAAAACATTTTTTTTTTTTTGTAAGTAGGTCCACTTATTTTTGAGTGCTCCAGATTTAACTTAACAGCATCATTTAGTTCCTGTGAGGAGGATCTGTGTTAACTGGATTTCTAACTTGAAATGGATTTTGTCTCTGAGCAGAAAAGAAAGCCTGGTGAATCTAACGATGGAGGAGAGGACTGACCTATTGTGCTGTTCTACCAGAGACTTTTCAAAGTGAAGAAAAACTAATTAATTTGAAATTAAAAGTTCAACTGCCCAATCATATAAAAAATGGTTGTCCTGCCCACTGATGTTATACAAGTGACTCCTAGCATGGTGGTTCTCCCTCTCTCCAGTAGCTGGAAATAAGTCTGAACATGTTTTCAAATGTTACCACATTTTGTATGTGGCTTATCTGTATTCTGGACTGTTGAGCTGTACTGGACTGTAAAGAACATGTATAAATAAATAAATCCATAAAACTAAAACCATAAAATGTGTACAATCTTTATATGCAAGTGGTTTGTCATTAATTATTTTAATTAATTATTTGTTTATTTAGCAGACGCCTTTATCCAAGGCGACTTACAGAGACTAGGGTGTGTGAATTATGCATCAGCTGCAGAGTCACTTACAATTACGTCTCACCCGAAAGACGGAGCACAAGGAGGTTAAGTGACTTGCTCAGGGTCACACAATGAGTCAGTGGTTGAGTTGGGATTTGAACCGGGGACCTTCTGGTTACAAGCCAGTTTCTTTAACCACTGGACCACACAGCCTCCTATAGGGCTAAAGAGGTACTGTTGACCTCTTATTTCTTCATAGTTTCCATCTTTAAAAATGAATTCTTGCAAAGTTCTGAAACAAGCATTCCTGGGTTATAGATGAGCGTTTGAAGGACTTGTGGTAAAATAATTGACTTGGTAATCAGTCTCCTTCACAGTTTAATAATTCTCTGTGCAGGTGGGGCACCACCACTATATAAAGACTTTAATCAGTTGACAGCAAGTCACAATCCATCACAAGACTCATTCAAAAACATGTCAAAAAAATCGATATCTGTTGTGCCCATATAATTAAGTCGGATTTCAAGAACATTGTGTCGCACGCAGTTGTACCTGTAATTTAGATATCCGAAGATTACATGAAATACCTTTTTCTATAAAACTGGAAAAAGCAGATGGAGACTGATTACCAAGTCAATTATTTCACCACAAGTCCTTCAAAACATTCATCTATAACCCATGAATACTTGTTTCAGAACTTTGCAAGAATTTTCTTCTGTGGAGCACAACATATGAATATGCTGGGTTATTTCTACAATAATCCAGCCAAAAGGAATGAAGGTGTTTAATGGAACAGGTGGAAAAAGCATCACAGGGAATACTTGTGCACAATGTATTCAATATGCTTGGCTATGGGTATTAAAATCTGAAAATATGTTGAATGAAATACATGCCCCTCTCTAGTACACCAATTAAAGTGCTTTTGTGTTCTTTTCGTACAGCTAAGGCCAAACGTTTTTGTATCACCCTATAGAATTAACTCATTTTGCTTCATAAACCTGCAGAATAATGTTACGTTAACATATTATGTAGGACGATTGAAACACATTGCCAGTAGGACTTAGATCAGAGACTTTCCATCGTCATTTTAACAATTTGTTGTATCATTATTTGAAGAAGCCCTGTGTATGTATGTGATGTTGTGTAAAGTTTTAAATGTGTTTTATGTTTTATGTGATTGTAATTTGCGGCTGTACTGGACGCCTTTGTAAACGAGCTATATGGCTTTTCCAATAAAATTAGAATTAATTATATATATATATATATAAAAATAATTACATACCGCTTTGTAGTTTTCCATATACTTAACATGACATACTGTACTACTATTATGGCTTCCGGTAGACTTTTGCAATATGAATTTTGGTTGATTAAATGTTAAATAAAATTATGTTAATACAGTTTTATTAATTCTCCAAATCAGAAACACAATAAATCATTACTGTACCTTTTTGATTTAGGTTCTCTTCTTTGATCCGTTTCACTGCCTCTTGGCCCTCGTTTTCTGAATTTCCAGCTAAAAAGGAAGAAAACCGGTTAACAGCCAGAGGAACTCAATCTGCCTTGAGTAATGATTCTCTCCCTAGAAGCTGACAGGTGATCATTTACATTTCAATTAGCACCACTTCCTTAGCACTTTGACATCCAAATCATTTCCTATAGTTTAAAAATATATTAAAATATGTTGTTTGCAAATTTCTAAAACTTACAGATTGGACAACACTAGTAATGGAAATAATAAAAAATAATAATTAAAAAACAGCTGTGCACCAACTGTAAACACAATTAGGTCAATTCTGTCTGCAAAAATAAAGGGGGGGGGGAGGATTAGGACAGTTCATATTTTAATGATTTAAATGACATTGGTATTTAGATCTCCTACTGTGCAGATAAATTGATGTGGCCTATGGTTAGTGAAATGGTTAATATTTACTTGATAAGTTGACAGAATCATATAAAACAGTTGTGTACCAATTGTAAAGACAGTAGCCTAAAGTGTGCAGAGAGCATCATTGATATGACCAGAGGACACAACGTGGCAGTGAAATGTTATTTTTTTACTGGACAGCACTGGTAATGTAAATTAACTGTAAAGAAATGGTGTGATCTTTAATGACCAAGAAAGACATCCTGAAAGTAAGGCATGAAAACAGAGCTTTAAATTACTAGGGAATCAGATATGTTGTTTCTTTTCTTTCTTTTTTTTAATGAAAATACATTTTAAAACTGCATGTGAGACCTACATATCACCAAATTACTTAGCTACAACAATGTCAAAATCTAGTTATTTTGTGTTTTGTATTTTTCACTCCTGTAAAGTAACTTGCTTGAAGCTGATAAATGACAAACACGCTGTAACAATCACATCGATTGTACTGTTTATCACTCAAGCAGATTTCTTCGGACTATACCACAACACACAGTCTCATTTTCCAGCAGGAGTGTGAGGCAAGTGGTTTTCTGATGAAGTTAATAAAATTGCATGAATGGATTGACGTGACAATTCAGCGGTTGTCAACCAGCCATTCGTGGTACTTGTGCAGTGCAGCCATAGACAGGAAGTGCTTTTAACAGCCACAGGAAGATGAATCCCTCTCTTAAGAAGATTTAAGAGATATTTTAGAGAATTTCAGAAACACTTAATTTGGAACTCATTTCATCATAGCAGAGTCCATCTGTATCATGCAGGCCTCATGGCTGTATGCATCGAATACAGCCCTACTCTGTAGAAGAATAATGTACATGAAGGCATATATATATATATATATATATATATATATATATATATATATATATATATATATACTGCCTGGGTACTTTATCAGGGCTTGCCTACTCGATTGGCTTTGTAATTGCCTTGGTGCAAGGCATGTTTTCTGGTGTAACTGGATCCCTTGATTACACTAGAATGAATGCTGTAATTTACTTCGGCATCACTGCAGATCAAGTTGATCCAACACTGCTGCACTTGTACCCAGATGGCTACTTTTAAGACAATACAGCCATCCACCATACCATACCCCAGATGTCAATCCAATTCAGCATGTTTGGGACTTAAATGGCTTCCTCTCTGTACCAACTGAGTGAAATATTAATAACTGAATGGATTAATATCCCTCAAGATACCTTCCTGAAACTTGTGGAGACTATGCCATGTCGTGTCAAGGCTGTGATCAGGACAAATTGTGGCCTTACTCGATATTTGATACAGGTCCTAAAAAAGTGTCCAGACAGTTTATATATGCGTAAATAAATGAGGTCATTTTGGTTATGCTTTATTTTGCATTTATTGCATATGGAACGACCTGATTTACTGAAGTTCAGTTACATGTTAAAATACAGTTCATAGGTGTGCAATAGAGAACGACAAAACATGCCAGCCTGGATAGTGTTACATGTCATATCCAAATGGCTGTTTGAAGGGAGGTCTAATAGGTACAGAGTTATAGAGCAGCTTTTAGAAATCAGTGACAGATGGAAAGCAAACTTATTACACATTTACAAGGAATGAATAACACGTGACAACCAGTAGAAAAAATAGGATGCTATGTTCAAATCGTTAAATAAATAATCCAAATTACACCGCTAAGAAGATTCAGAGCTGATCTAAGAGAATTAATTCACAGAACACTGTAGGAAGGTACATGGAGTGCTGCGGTTACTGCACTCATGAAGATGGCGGTAGACAACCCCAGCCCCTTTGGGGCTCCGTGAGTTATTCGGTCAGTCCGATTGGAATAACTACAGTACAGTACAGTAACTGATTTCAAAATTTTAATGCTGACATATAAGTCTCTTCATGGGCTAGCTCCGACTTATCTGTCGGATCTTTTATCTTCTTACACTCCCACTCGCAACCTCCGCTCTGCTGATCTCAGACTGCTGTGTGTCCCGCCTGCTCGCCTGCGCTCTATGGGCGACAGGGCCTTCTGTTGCTATGCCCCCAAATTATGGAGCTCTATTCCACTAGAGATCAGGGACTCAGCTTCTTTGAGTGTTTTTAAAGCTAATTTAAAGACTTTTTTAGAAAGGCGTTTTTATGATTTTTATGATTGTTTCATTTCCTTGTGCTTTTTTATGTATAATCTGTTTATTTATTGCTGTACTATTAATTGTGAAGCACTTTGAGATGATTGCTTTTAAGGGCGCTATACAAAATAAAGTTTATTATTACTGCAGGAATGTTCATGTTGTATCCTCTATATATTCCTCAATGTTTACTCCCCAAACAAAACAAATCCATGTTATTAGAATGTGTTTTTACTGTACCTATTATAATGTGCATTCCAAGCCTTGCCAGATGCCTTGCAGTTTCATAACCAATCCCTTTGGCACCTCCCGTCACTATGGCAACTCTTCCATTTTGTTTGGGAAAGACTGTACAAAGAAAAAGAGAACTATTGATGTTACTTCTTACTGGAAATACCAAACATTTCAAAAGAGCAATAAATAATAACAAAAACAGGGGGCAGTCCAGGGAAGGACAGGCGATTGTCCATATTAGCAGACTAATCTCATATGCATACACTCGCCCACAAGTGAGTTTGTTTTGGGAATAAAAGAAATAAGTTATATAGTATATCATTCATACCATGATTATAGAGTTTTATAATGAATTCAGACACCCATAATACTTTGTAGACCTTCAGTGATCGACAAGCACCTTCACTGGGCCTCTACTTTTTTTTCTTGTCGCAGCATGACATTTCTGAGGTGTATACAACAATAAATAAAATGATATATTATTATATTATGGGGTAATCTTTTCAATTTAAATCATGTAAATATAAACAGTGGCAGATTAAAAAAAAAACACTGGAATTTAGATTAAGCTTACGAAAGACATCACTCCAACAGGATATGAGAGTCTCGACTTTTTTTTTTTTTTTTTTTTTTAGAGGGGACCCAAGAGTGGAATATTAAGCAAAACAAGAGAGTAACTGCATACAAAATGTGAATCAGCAAGATGGTTTGGTATATCCTTTAGTAGCTGTAGTGTCCTTACCCCAACATAAATAATTAAATCAGTCAACACAACTGTAGCCACCAGTGAAAGCACATGCTATCAGTCCATTAGTGCAAGTACCCGTTATCTAAAGTTTTATAGTGACAAGACTTTAACTCGACAGTTATATAGAGCACTGGCACAAATCATTGAAACAACAAATGACAATGACTGGTGGTGGGGGTTTTATTGCTTATTTTTCCTCACCCATATCCCTTACTTATTATTTTGGTATCCCTGGCTAGATAATCGTATCCTCTAAATATCTGAATGAGCAAGGCATCTCAGTAGAATAGTACCTCAAAATGTTCTCCTTTTTCTAGGAAAGCAGTAGAACTGGGGTTGTGGAGTTTGTTGCTCACTAAATATCTTCATATCCCTGAACACATAATTGCCTCTTTAAAATATGCTAACGATTTTAATGAGTAACCTATCTCACACGTTCAGTGGTACCCTAAACATGATTAATTTACTACCAATACTGAATGACTGGGAGGAGCATTCGTTCTTTGTTTTACCCAAAAACACTATTTTCCAGAGTGGCGAGTCAAGACTGGTACAATATTTAATGTTGTGTTGTCCTTGGCAATCCTTTGCCAGACACCTACTGTATAGTTTCTACTCAGAGCAAGGACATGTTAATCACATTACAACAACAGAATGCCAAGAACTTCAAGTGCATTTTTCAGAGAGCGCTTAAGTGTTCTTACAATCAATGAACAGCAGCAATAATGCAGTAGTTATTGGACTGTGTTGTACATACCAGTGATTAAACTTTTAATATATCTATAAATATTCTATTGTGATGATTTTCAAAGAATGGGGCATGAATTAAAATTCAACTTTAAGTAGTCCTACAGAACGTAGTCTAAAGACCACTTTTATTTTTATAATACTGCTCAGGGGTGTGCAATTCGTATCACCCGACAAGATTTGTGTGAGGGACAACAAGTTTTGCCATTATACTTTGCCTGTCGGACAAGAAGTTTTAATTTATTTATTTGTCCTATGTTCGTTCTGTTGCTTTCTAGAAATACACTCTGGGTATATTAATAGAGAGCCAAGCAAGTTTCTGAAAACTGAATTGCATAAATCTAGAAGCACATACATTTTAAAAAGTGTTTAGGTCCCACCCCTATCTTCTGATTGGCTAGCTGTGGAAGAAGCTTATCTTCTATTGGTTACAAAGAAAACTAGAAATGGCTGCCAAGAGAGACTCTGGCAACGCACAGACTAATATTTTAAACTTAAGGTATTATTTACGTTTTTTTTGTAAATTAGCAAATAAGTGATACTGCTTTCTTAATACATGAACCTGGCATTTAAATGCAGCTAGCTAGTAAAGTTATATTATAATCTAAAAACAAAACAAAAAAAAAAAAAAAAAAAAACTGTCGCTGACAAATATGTTTACAGTGATAGAAATTAAATGCTTATATGAGACTATCTGTGCTTTTTTTTTTAAATACAGACTGTAAATCTCATGGCAATGTGTTAACATATTAGTTCATTTATGTAATTATTTTTCAGTGAGAGTAGTGCAGGGAATGAATGTGTCCCGCCCCCCCCCCCCCCCCCTAAATAAATAAATAAATAAATAAATAAATAAATAAATAAAAAACAATCAGGGTATGAAACCAGGATCACCCTGCTGCAGCAATATTCCAGTTAGTCACCATGGGACAAGATGTTAGATGAGGAAACATATCTGTAAAATGTTGTACACTTTTTTTTTTTTTTTTTTTTTTTTTAAGTATATAATAGAAATAAATAAAAGAAAAAAATGTCTTTGCAGAATTTGATGGAGCCTACTGTAAATATTGTGTGCATTTTGGTAGTAAAAAAATGCTGAGAAACTTGACAGGTTATACACAAGTCTTTTAAATATCTGGGTTACAATCAGAATTCCACAAAGCAGCAGTAAGAGTTGGAAATGATTTCGTATCTGTGATGCAACAAACTAAAACACATGTACATCAAGAGCTGGATTCAGCTTATAGAGAAAGTGGAAACAAACAGGCAGAAGCTATTTTTATATTTCAATAACTCCAAGTATTGCTTATTATAGTTGTACCCTTAGTATGTTACTTAAATTTACTAGCAAATGTGTTCCAAACTGCATTAAAAGGAACATTTCCTTAATGTTATAAATTTGTTGAAGTGAGGTGGGGTCACAGGGAACCTTTTGTGTATCTTGAAGAATTTAGTGGAACAGTCGAGCCAAAAGGCTAGATCTACCCTTGTTAGTTATCAATTGATTCATTGTGTGCACTTTAAATAAAACCAAAATGCTACAAGTCTACTTTTTTGTATGTGTTTTGTGCGACAGGTAGGGGGCATGTAGATTTTTGTAGCATTTTGTCCCTTGGACAACAAGTTTTGCTCAAAGATTGCACACCCCTGTTGCTTAAAACTATTATACTATTTCACATGTACACACTTCTGATAAACAACACATACCCATAAGCATTGCACAATTCAATATATAGTAGCATAATATTTGTTTTGCTTAAATCCTGAGGATTCTTTTGTGACCTTGACATAACAAATGTCAGTATTTTATTGTTTTCCATGCCTTATTTTAATTATCTAACCTGTGGCACATCTAAATACAGCTACACCCTAAAACTTTTACACCAGATATATTGCAGATCTTATTTTACCTTGCTTTATTTAGTAGGAAAAGGACACTAATATCTATACTCATCTGACTCCAGAGAAGTGTATTCTCATTCCGTTTAAGTCCCTCTATTTGGTTTATATTTTATCAAACATGGGATGAATGCTTCTAAAACTTGCTGCATCTAATACAATGCATGTCATTTTTTTTTCAGGATTTAGGCATATGCTCCAGACACAGTGGCATTACCTCCCAGATAAGATAAACTTACTGCAAATGCCTGGAGCTTAAAGGTCAATTAATACTTAGTACTCACATAAGGTATTGTGCTGAACGGAAAATAGTCTGTGTGTATGACATATATTTTGCTTTTTCCTCCAGGCTTTTGAACACTTGAAATTCAGCTGTTGTATAATATTCTTATCTCTTTTTTTTTTCTCTAACTTTTTGTTGTCTTCTTGCCAGCCCTTTATCCCCTGTATCAATCCTGGTTGAATAATCTAAGGAAGAAAATCCACTCAAGGACATTGCTCACTTACCTTCACATCAGTTCCCACTATTAACCCTTTTTTTTTTTTTTTACTTCATTACACTTAAGTCATTGATTAAAATCCTGCCACAATTACACCAATAAATGAGGATATACTGTACTACTCCAGTGCAATAAAAAATACTCAAAACAAATATGCACTTGACTCACATGTGCAGACTTGCTATTCCAAACTGTAAATGACTCATCTCTGCAGCTGATATCTTTTGTTCCTCTCTTACTGCAGGAAACCAATTTGTCCAGAAAGAGATGCTGGGGGCATTTAATTAAACTAGACATTGGAAAATTACTTTCATTTCAGCCCCCCACTTTTGTGAGAGAGAACAGTGGTATAGGCTATGAAAAAACTAACAAATCACAATTAGACAGAAATAAACAGTGTGTGGCAGAACTACAAACTAGAGAAAAAGTCACATTTTGAAGTTTTAAACACGATTTAAGTGACTTTGTAACATCTGTAATTGGGAGCAGTTAAAACATGGTCTTATTAGTAATTTGCCATTGCAAAATGTCTGTTTTTCTAAGAAGCAAAACACAAATGTTTATTTGGAAATCTCCTCTCTGTCTAATCAAGATTTAAAGTTAGAAGATTGTAAACCCCTACTGCCAAATGCTTCCATACTCCAACTAGCAAACAGAAGGTTATTTCAGTACTGCATCTACATCTCTCCCTCTCACTTGCCAAATGATGACTGTGTGTTGTATTGCCAAAGTATTCTCTCAAACTGACACAACTTTGTACTTGCACTAGGCTCAAACCATTGTAATTTGCACTGTCGTGTCACTCGGCTTTTGTCTGTCAGATGCTTTTCATGGAAGGCTTCTGCTGCACTATGAGCACTTTGCCCATGAATTGCATTCAGCTCATGAACAAAAAGAAAATAACCTTTATCAACAACTGAAAATAAATTGCACCACTTTAAATTAGTTATTTTTAAAGAGATGTTTTTATTACTGTTCTTGGTATTTTCTGGTGACTTTTTCACATGCTCCCTTAAAAAGAATGGAAAGTCCAGTTCTACTTCTCAACCACAGACTTAAAAGCCATCAGGTGATTTTCTTCTTAAAAAAAAAAAAAAAAATGGATAAAAAGTGTGTGTATAGCCATTAGCACACTGCATATTGCAGATTGGAAACCAAGGTACTTTTTGAAATATACATCAATATACAGCAAAGTAAATATAATGCTAGAAGGTCTATATTCTCATTATATAAGACTATTTTCTTTTATAGAAACATTTTTCTCAGAAATTAAATCCAATGTTTAACCATGAATAGAAAGTATTCCAACACAAACATTTTATTAAACATATTTTACAGAAGTAATGAAAGCTTTAGACTTACAATAGCATTTGTTATCCACTGGCAACACTTACTCACTGAACTTATTTCCTAGAAAAAAGAGAACTAAATGGGATTGATACTCAAAGCTTAAAAGTTTTTAATAGCATTTAATTACAATTCTTAATCTAGTAGGAGACAACTTCACACTACTTAAAAGTGCCTACAAATGTTTCATAACATAATTTGGTACCTTTACTGGGTAAATGTTTTCCTTTGAGAAAACTGTTTTGAGTAAGATGCTGTGAGAATCTATCTGGCTCTTTGTTTTTTTTAAGTACTAGGCTGTGCTGCACTGGGCTGTGGGGGATTAGCCATTACACACACCTGGAAGCTATTCAACATGGCATATGCTTTGAGCTGTTCTCTACCTTTTCTCAGGGCAATCCATATACAAGTTTGTTTTTGATACATACTGCAAATAGTATACAGGAGTATAAAGCTTGCTAGAAAAGCATCACTTTTGTAGATGTAGCAAGGTTTAGTACCATATAATGGTAGTCTTTATTTTCAATAATGTGGCTATAGTAGTGCTTTAAGTTTGATGTAATAGAATGGCTTAATTTTAAAAACATATTTTATTTCTACAAAACACAGAAGGATCAACCATATAAAAACATTGGTTAAAAAAATGTATCCATAATGCTTTTCTATTGCAGGTTAACAAATAAAACATCACCCCAGGAACAAGGGAGACCCCGCTGTATGGACAATGAAGGGTCGAACAAATACTAGCTTAGCACAGCTGCAAGATGAAGAAGGAACTGAATGGGGTGTGGGAACTTGACTGTTCTTGGTTGGAACACTGCCGACACAAAGAAACTAGCTAGCAAAAACAAGGTTGAGCTTCACACACACAATTAGACAAGATATATAAGAGTGGATCTGAGAAGCATTCAAGATCCTCTTTGAACACACACCTGCGTCTTGTCTGATGCCCTCCCAGAAACTGGTAACTGATCAATATCTGACTTCAGCTAATAACTAATGGCCTTATTATTGTGCCTAATGACAATGATTATGCTGTAAGTGTGACTTTTGATTATTGGAATAAAGTAAACTCACTAACACGTCAATTGTTATTGTGCGCACTAATTCACAGACATTATATAAGTTTCCTTACACCGGCCACTTGTGTTTTCATGTCCACAATTGTAGGTACTTCTGCATTTAATGTAATGAGTTCTCTCTCAAATTTCCACTGTGGAACTGTCAGGGAAAATGCTTTTGATACTCATATCTGGCATGTTGAGAGTCCAGGCGAGGGCTTACAGATGTCCGATAAAGTTGGAGAAGAACATCCAGAACCCTGTCCTGTTACAGCTATATCTGACTTATTCAAGGCTATGCCTTTATTGTGCAGTATATGCTTTCATATAGGGCAAGCTACTGTATTCAATTCCCACTCAAACAATGCAAGGTCCAATTGTTATTTACAGAATCTGATACAGTGACATATTTTCTTTTTTCGTCGATATAGCATTAACATTTTAGTATTTAATATACTACAAAAGCAGTGTTTGACCCATGGTTAAAAAAATGTATATATATGAATTGAAAAGGTCCAACTGACTTTTCCAATGACTAAACAACATTTAAAGTCAACAGTTCAATAGAAGCCAGTGTCTTTTGTGTTAATCACGTTAGTATGCATGGCAAGTGTATCACCTACACTTAATGCTTGATCATGTTCTATGCCCCACTCTCCCTCATCCTCATCCATGGGCTCTGCTTCGTAGCCATTACGTGTGTTTTCATACAGAAAGACCTGCTGGTCCACATGAGCTGGGGCAAGGCGATTTCTTTTTCCCCTCAGCACGTTCCCTGAAGAACTAAACAGCCGTTCAGGATACACACTTGTTGCTGGAACACACCAGTACTTCTGCAGTAACTTTGGCAGGATTGGGAATAAGGCCAACCGGTCAGACCACCACCTGAGGGGATCCTCATTGAGTCCGAGGACTTTTTGGGATTTAAAGTTACTCAACTCCTCCATCACCTGAGCGTGCAGTTCCTCTTGGTTTTCATCTGCACCTGTTTGGCTGAAAATTACAGACAGTATGTTGCTGGCATTGCTTGTAGGAGGTGGGGTGGAAGTTGCTTGTCTTTTAAAAGGGGGTTCATCAGAGAACGGTGGGTCCTCTGGCCTTGAACTCTCTTTCCATTTTTCTAACATAGCCTTAGCTTCGTCAATGACTCTGGTCTCAACCTGGGCTCGCTCAAAGGGGGAAAGGAAGGGGAGTTTTTTGTAACGGGGGTCTATAAAAGTTGCCACGTTCAGGAACATGTCAACCTCAGGTGACTGCTGGTATGTGGAGGATAGCTCTTTGGCTATTGCCTCCTTTGCCGTGCTGATTTCTTTGAGATCACTATCTTTGGCTTTTAGTGTTGTGTTTAAAAGCATATGCAGGAGAGGTTTTACCATGCTGATTGCTGGGTATTTGCAGGCAGTAATCATGTCCGCTGCTTGTTTGAAGGGCAGTAACAAGTCTACGAGACCCTCAACAGTGTTCCACTCCATTGCTTCAAGCATCAGGTGATGATTGTTGCTGTCTTCGACAAGGACAGATGAAATAACAAACTGCTGCTCCTTTAGACGTTGGAGCATAGCAAGGGTGCTCACCCACCAAGTTACTCTGTCACTTATCAGCATACACTGAGGTATTCCTTGCTGCTTTTGCTTTTCTCTCAGCATGTACATGGCTACTGTGGACTGCTGAAAGTATTCAACCAGTTTTCTACAATGGCCTAAAAAGATATTGAGCTTAGGAAGCTGAAATGCTTGATTTATTCCATGATTGACGGTATGTCCAAAGCAAGGCATGTGAACAGGAAGGTCTAGAAGGGAGCAAGCTTTCACAATGTCTGCAGAGCAATTTGTAGTGGCACCAAAGACTTTGTCATTGATGCCCCACTCAACAAAGGCCTCGTAAAGTGCACGTGTGATGTTTTCTGCAGTATTGTCTTCTGGTACTTCAAAGGTTTTCAAGCACCTGGTGGTTAACGTGGCGTTATTCACACTGCAGTTATTTATAAAGTGAGCAGCTAGAGACAGGTAAGTCCTATTTTGGTTCTGACTTTTCCACAGGTCTGCAGAAATACCACACCATACCACGTCAGCAAGTTCCTTAAATACAGCTTCTTTAACTAAATAGTATTTTTCAGGAATTGCTTTGGTCGACAAATAATTCCTGCTCGGAAGCTCGTACCTTGGGTCAGCAGTTTTTAGAAGGGCCCTAAAAGTCGGCTCATCTACAACCGATGCCGGATACATCCCTTCGCAGATGAAGCTAACTACAGCAGCAGTCAGATCCTGGTGTTTTCTGTTCTCATAAGCATAGTTTGGCTTCATGTTTAATGTGTCCTGTACAAAATGCTGCGATGCTTCTGGCTTCAGTTTAGAAAAAGCTGTTGCAAAAGCCTCCCTCATCTGCTCTGTGTTGCTTTTCACAAATTCGCAGAACTCATCTGGGTGGTTCTTTTCCAGGTGGTAGGAAAGGTTGGACGTGTTTCCAGAATAAGCAATTTGGGCCATGCATATCCGGCAGTATATTTTCTTCCACTGTAATATACACCCTTCAGCGTCAGTGTCAAACCCAAAGTACCTCCATACCTTACTTTTTGCTCTTGGGTGAGCAACCAATTTGAGGTCAGTCGAAGAACCTTCTGAGCCTTTATTCTCCATTGCTTCGGAGGCCACACGGTTCCCCTTATGAACCTTCACTCATTAATGAGTACCTGCCAAAGGCAGTAAGATAAAGGTATGAGAGATTAAAAGGCCAAATAAAGGTTATAATAACCTGGATTTTGAACAAAAAATTGGTCCCTTAGGGAATTTGATATATTGCAGAAATGCATGACATGACTATACTACAAATTAATTACAATAATAAGCAAACATACTGTAATGCTCCGCTAGAATATTGTGTGTGGGATTTTGTAAATCTGTAAGATACTGACTGATGGGGAGGAAAAGTAGATTTACAAATAAGGTTTGTAGGCATTCGACTGAAAGTGTATTGGTAAATTGTATATGTATAGCAGTTTGCAAACAACAGGTTTTTGCCATTTCAAAAGTGGGGGGCAATTTACCCGTATTGTACCAGTGCCACGGTCAAACTGTTTACAGGCATTTCGTGTTCACTGTCTCACACACACACACAGTAATTGGTAAGCAGCACTTCACCAGGTTATCAAATCTTGGGCCATGTCAGTTTTCATCTAACCAGCAGGCCCATATTTTCAGAGCAGGTTAAGCTCCTACCAGCAGTCTAAAGACAAGATCCGGTAAAGGCCGATAAAGACTTCAGAACAATGCCTCGTAAGGAGAAAGACCTATGGTGCAGACCCAGAAGTTGTGTGATCAAGTATTGTTTATAGCACACACTACATTTAAGACACATTTTCCCAAATGGTGTGCTACTTCTCTAGAAAGCTCCCCCCCCCCCCCCAAAGTATAGTCAAGTTTGATATTCATCATTAACCTGTTCTAGACTGCTGTTAAGTATGACCATAGAGCAGATTCATGAACATCAAGTATTTTATACATTAAAAAGTGGAATTTGAAAAGAATCTTTAAATACATTTTAAATAACAGTGATTAAACATAGTTTGAACAAAAACATTCAAGGTCTGTTACCAGAGATTAGGCACCTCATATTGACCAATTAGGTTAAAGGATCCATTTTTTAATTGTGTATTATGGTAGGTGCCTGGTTATATATTTATCAGCTGACTGCTGTGGTCTGCTTAAAGCAACGCACTGCCTTGTGGGTAAATCTGTTTTAGAATAGGCTGCATAAAAGGATCACTTTCTGCTTGTTAATTACAATGCAATTGTATACTATTCCATTCTGAATAGTAGAAAATAGTTTTGAACCCCTGAAACATTTGCTATAGACCATATAAAATGAGTCTGTTACAGTAGCTCAATCAGCACAAAAATATCTTATTTGGTGAGGTCATCAATAAGTCATATAGCGAAGATGTCACCTTGGATAAAGGCATCTGCCAAATAAATAAATAATACGATGGTACAGCCTGATTATAAAAATACTTGTCCTAAATATGTCCTAAAGTATTACCAAAATGTTAGCTTGGGCAGACTTTGTGTGTGCCCCTACAGTGTGCAGAATGACCCATAATTATTTTAAAGAGAACATCATTATATGTATGCAAAAAAAAACAACCTGATTATGTATTCTCTCACCCTAACCTTTCATAATATGTGTTGTTATTGATGACTGCGGCAAAAAAATTTTGTGCTCCAGACCAGTTGCTTGCATTCACATGCAGGCACTTCAGAATACCTAAAGGAATAATGACCTCAAACACAGGCATGGTTATAGCGATGGTTAAAGTCCAGTGACATTTTTTTTAATTATTATTTTTTTATATATATAATTTTTCCTTTTATTTTTCACAAATTTTGTTTGTTTTATTCACTAAAAATGTTGTTTTATTTCATTTTATTAGATACACATTAATAAAATAACTGAAATAGATGTATATAAATAAAAACAAAGTATACATCATGTTTTAACTTTATACATATTTTTTATTAAACATTATCAATTTTTTATTTTGACAAACAGACCTAGCACAGAAAAATGATTTAGTTACCATACATTTCTCATTAGCAACAGTAACGGTAACAGTAACGTGCGTGAAGTCCCCGCTATTTTGAATGAACTGCCTATTTACAGTAAATACTGCCCATGCCATCTATAAAAATACAATAAAATAAAATAAAAACACTTTTATTATTGCACAATGGAAATCAAATCAGCATGAAGGGCATTAAATAAAAAAAAATAAAAATCACAAAAAATTGCTTATTTCAGAATGTGGTACAATTCAGCATGAACTCAAACTCAAGTCGAAATAAAAATGTGGATATTTTACACACTTATTCATAAGGCTCTTCAATCTAGCACAAATACTCAAATTAAGAATTAAGCTCTACGTTTTCTTTTTTGATGGTTTGTCGTCTGTCACTTACAATCAGTGAAAAAAAAAAAAAACAACGTTCACAGTCACCGGAAACCACAGGGTAGGCCTACATGAGACAACAAATCACGGTATAGGAGAAGCTGGCATTCTGGCACCTAAGCCAAACTTTCACCGATTGTAACCACCCAATTTAAAAATGTCATTCTATGTTTGCTTTATAATGATTTTTCGTTTTATATGTTGCACTTCGTTTTATTTCTTATTTGTGAAAAACACCGGGATGGCTCTAGCGATGGTGTTCTGTGCTTAGTCTTGATTGTCTCTCTCTGTAAACCTCACTTAAATTGTATTATTCATAATTACATTTAATGACCTTATTAATCAACCAAGAACAATTTTAAGGTCATAAGGTGAAGAAAATCAAGATAAACATTATTATTATTACTATTATATATCAAGAAGCTTTTTTTTTTCTGTGGTCCAAATGTGGTCATAACACCGAGTTGAAATTGAACTAAATCCAGATTCTGAAAACTGCTTGCATCTCTGAACTGAAAGCTAAGGTGGCTAACGAATTAATGGGAAATACAGGAATAAAATGCAAAAGTTATATAGGTGGTGATAATGTATTACATATAAATACAAATCATTTAAAAATATATATATTTAACTGGTATTTTGAAGGTATATATTCTAATGTCACTGACCAGCAAACCCTAATAGATAATTTAGAACTGTCATATTAAAAAGTGGAGGGATTCCTGCTTGTATCTCAGGTGTAACTCTACATCATCATATTGTGTTTAATAATCACAAATTGTTTTAATAATCACAAAGGAATCAACTTCAGATAAGTTTACAGTAATTACCCCATCTGATTCTGATAAATGCAGTGGATCATTAAAAAGAAAAATGTGGCAAATATGTCGAATCCCATTTCTAACACATTGGAAGTCTCAGAAACACAAGATGGAACTTTTCAGAAGAATGACACATCTATTATACAGTGCAGCAATGCACACTTTCAATGTGCTTACTGTGCTTTTCACCGAAATCTAAAATGCTAAGCAAATAATTATTTCAGAGAATCTGAAATTGTTGAGTTCTCCCTGATGTCGTTTTCTATGCGAGGTAGTTTGTTTTGTTTTTTGTTTTTCTTAAATGTTAGCCTTTCGGCGAGATTCGGGAGGGGGCGTGCCGGGACCCTTAATTGCTGCCTATCATTACCAATCTCCTATTTAAACCCTAATTACACACACCTTCCCTGACTAGTGTTTTTTGTATTTAGCAAATGCTCGGACCCCGTCATTCATGCTTCAGCTTAACGTTTTCGCTAATATCTAAACTCTCACTCCTTTCTCTGCAGGTCACTTCTTTGCACAGCGCTGCCAAGATATTATCAACTGTTTTCCTACCTACTCAGGTGATGCTTATTCATTTTCTCTATTTGGCTGCAGGAGCTCCAACGTTAGTCTCTCCTGCCCTGTCCAGTATCCAGCCCAGTTAAAAACCTCTGTTAAAACTTTTAAAGCTCCGTCGACAAGACATTGACATCCCCGTCGTCAGCGATTGCCTGGCCTTCGCTCTATTCATATCTACCACGAAGCTTTGTCCAGTGTTCTGCAGCAGTACGGCTGTATTAGAAAGGAACGGGTTGTTTATACAGGTTTTTATTAAAGTCAGGTCCCTTCGCCCGCTACTGTCGCACTAATACCTCCCTTCTGCCTTCCATGTACTACACTAGTCCCGGCAGCCGCCTCGTGAACTTGGAGATATCATTTCATACTCAATTGAGGAAAAGGTTTGGTTCTTCTCGCATCAATTTCTTCATTTGGAGCCCCTGGGTGAACTTTTTTTCTTTCTTTCAAGGTGTGGTGTGTCGCATAACAGAAGCTTATCAGAAGAATAATGAAGTTTCTGCAAACTTTGATGGCAGGGTATCAGTATCAGTGGGAATGTGAAAAAGACTGAGCTATTAAGACATTACTAAATATGTACAGTATCATCTGACTATTGGAGGGACTTTTCAAATATCCTATATTCTGGTAAAATCCATCATATTTGTCATGCTAAATGAGACAGTGAAGCTCACAATGATTATTTAGAAACGTAATTCTGGCTGACTGAAAGGGACACATAACATTTACAATGGGTTGCATATATAAGGAAATCTTCAACAAATTGACCTCAGAGGGCACTTTAACATTAATTGAATGCATTTATTATTCATTATTCAACCAATTTAAACTGTTTTGCTGCTGAAGGCTGTAAGATTGCAAATGCATGTCTTCACTGCACTAACCTGCATACAGACCCTACAGGCTAATGTTTTCAGAATTTAAGATAACCCAATTCCCAATGACCCAGTTTTACTACTATTTTTCACTTCATTATAGCCGGGATAGGTCCACAGAGATACAATCTAATTTTCAAGGCTGTACCAATTCTATTATAAGGAATGACACTTGCAATGGTTTAAAACACCATGTTCTAAACCACTACAGTTATTAAAGCAAGTATAATCCCAGCTCTGTGAAAAGACTGTCCCTACTCTAAACTTTGACTAAGATTCAGATCATGGGACTGTTCTTTGCAACACGGAATTTTCTAACTTCTGATCAGCTGATGACAGTATTGTCATGTCTCTTGTCAGCAGGATTACTGTAAAGAAAACAATTTAAAAGCAAAACTACAATTACCACTAAATGGTGTGTGTGTGTATGTGTGTTTATATATATATATATATATATATATATATATATATATATATATATATATATATATATATATATATATATAATGTGTATATAAGTCAACAAGTAAATAATAAGAATAAGATGCGTTTTATAAACACCCCCGCCAAAGTTAAAATGTTCACTGGCTCCTCTCGGAATAAATAACGTTTGTAAAATGTATTGTTAGAAAACGTCAGCAATTCACCATTGACCTTTGAAGACTGTTGCGATATTTTCACCTAAACTCTGTGTACACTGTGACAGAATATAAACTCAATCTGTTACTGATTTCTGCAGTGACTAGACTAGTTTCTGTCGCCCGACTGTATTCCTCAGCCCCGTGCTTGTCATATTTGTCTTTCTATAGCGCGTTTCAAAAGTACATTTTTGATTTAAAAAAACATATATTAAAACATTTTTTTTTAAATTAAAGAAAAGAAAATGTTTCTACTATTTATTTATGCATTGCTCTTACAGCCATTATTGGTGTTATTTATGGATTTCTATGGCCTATTCGCTCAGAAACAAGCTATCCACACAACGACGCAAAAAGACAGACAGGTCAAGAATATTTATGAAAACATGGTTTCTGACCTGGTAATGGAAATGATTTGTTGAAGAGCTGATACAGAAGCACCTTTAAGCCGATGTAATAGACCTTCAACACTGGAATGACGACGGAAAACACCGACATGTCTCTGTAGCTTTTGTGATTGTGCCTCCTCCTTTTCAACCCGTGGTGTCTCAGCCAGCAGCACTCACTCCCACACTCTGCGGAAACGCTTGCTTCCCTCAGCACAGTTCCGCCGCAAAAACTGCATCACACACGACACGATAATGCAGTGTAGTCTGCATTTTACACTACACTGAAAAACTCTTTGCAAAGGGTATATAATCTTGGATGTGCGAGTGAACTGTAACTGTCTGTTTTGAGATATGTTGCAATGAAAATATACTGATAAGTACCAAGCAGCATGTCCAACCCAAGACATTGCCACTTAATTTCGTAACATATAGTTAATGATTTATTACCTGGATGGCACATCGGTTATTTCGGTTCGTTGTTCAAGCTACCCGGTGGGGCGGTGGAAGTGTGATGTTTGGTGCAGATTGAGGGCAACGTTACAGCTCAGCGATACATTGACGAAGTCCTTGAGGTAACAGTTTTTCCGTTCCTGCAAGTCAATCGGGAAGTGTCGATTTTCCAGCAGGACAATGCAAGACTACACAGTGCTAGGATTACAATTGCACGACTTCAAAGACAACAGTGTCGAGGTCTTGCGATGGCCAGCTTTTTCTCCTGACCTGAGTCCAATAGAACATCTGTGGGACCAAATCGCCAGTGCCATCCACAGGAGACAACTACGACCTGCCAACATTCGCTAGCTGACTGCAGCTGCACAGGAAGAGTGGCGGAACATCCCACTGCAGTCTATCCAGAGGCTGATCAGGTCTATGCGTCAACGCTGCCAGAATTGTGTTAATGCTCAGGGAGGTCATACCCCATACTAACTTTATAATGTTTTCATTTTGACAGTGTGTCACATTTCATACTGAAAACGTATCATGATTCTTTGTATTTTTGTTCACATTTTCTGTGATTTTGTTTGATATCTATGTTTAAAATATTTGATTAAATCCATTAGAGATGAGTGTTGCGTTTCTTTTGTGCATCAGTATATATATAAATAATATTGATTATTTGGAAATATTTGTTTGTTCATTAAATAAAAGGGGGTACAACAAGAATGGTAACCTGGCTCTACACTACAGGCTCTACAACCTTGCAATGTGTTCTTATTCCTTGAAAGACATGACAGAGGGCCACCATACCAAGAACCACATTTGTTTAAATTTTCTAGTCTAGTGCCTGCTACTTTGATTACAATGTTGTGATTATACAGCTCTTGGGTCAGCTTTGAAAGGACTAGATGTATTGTAGAAAATTAAAGTGAGTGAACATAACTAAAAAAAAAACGAAATGGTCTTTAATGGTATTATTATTATTATTATTATTATTATTATTATTATTATTATTATTATTATTATTGTGCTTCATTGCATGTATCATTATGTTGTTTGTTTTGTCCTACTCTTCTGGAAAGGATTGAATTGAACTTTTATTTTTAAAATGTGTTTTTTTATATTATATTTTGGTGTTAAGGAAATCAGCATTCAAGAAAGGTGAGGGACACAGGCACTGACTGCAGTCACAAATGGTGCAAACAGGTGACATGAGAGCGATCCTCTCACAGCTCAGCACCTCATTCGTTCCATTCGCAGTCCTTTGCCTCTCAGACACAGACAACAACTGTTTATTTGTGATGTGAATTTAAAAATACTAAAAGAAAATGTAATTCAATGAGAAATGTTTCGATTAGAAGTCTTGTCTCTGGCAGTAGTAAGTGAAATCGAATTCCAGATATTATATAAGCCATAGATTTAACAAAAGAGGTATATGGACCTATGACAACTGTCAGATAAACCACAGGGATGTCAGTCACCAGTTATCTTCTGTTTACTTAAGGGTATCTGCCAGAATCCATTTGACAACCCAGCATTGTGACTTCTTCTCCCAGCTATTACTTACGAAAAACCTTATGGATCGTCTCAGCCAATTATGTTCTCAGTATAGAGGTCATTATCCTACTGAATATACAGCAACTTTGAAGCATTTACTACAACAGTTAAGATTCAAGCGGACTTTTTAAAGCTTGTTTCAAAGACTTTTAAACAACAACAAAGCAACATCCCTTGGTGTGACCCTGTAGGTAATTTGATCTATACGTCTTTGGCAAAGTTGAAATCTCTGTGTATCTACTTTTCTCAGGTGTGCTATCGATGGGATTAAATCCAGGTGTAAATGCCTGTTTAATTTCACGAACAGTGTAGATGACAGACCCAGAGCAAGTTTTCTTGGAGGGAATACCTCAGGGATGGTTGCTGTATTGGGATGGGAAAACTTCTACCACCACAAACTTCTCCACAAGTTCTTCCCCCCATAGTTGAACCTTAACAACACATAATCACGTCTACACAGCGTAACTGGAAAATGGCCACACATTATTCATGTAACGTCTGAGTTACATCAGTGTGCTGTTTTTCAGTAAACAACAGATCCTCACATTTAAACTGTGTTTCAAAGCAACAGCTACATTTAAAGGTACACCAAAAACATGAACAATAAATACATTCTCTTAAAAAGCGATTTGCCAGTAGCATCTATATATCAATTTATTATGTATATGTGAAATGAAAAGATGCGTGCTTACTGGTTTAGTCTGACAGCGTGATGTTTGAACCTCAGTGCTTGTGTCCCATTGGAAATCATTGATGTGAACGATATTACAGGCATCTAAAAAGAAAATCCCTGGATGCCTGCTTTTTGAGTTTTAATCATCTTTCCATTTTCAGTTTTACGCATTGGAAACTGGCACTATGAATAAATTAACTCCATGCAAATGAGGCACAGTTGCACTTGCAAGTGTAAACTTGTCAATCTGCCATGTGGCAAAAACAACAGAAAATCCCTTTGGAATTCCCCACATGGGCAGGATTTAAAACAATCAAAGCTATTATTACAAAATAAATAAATATTGTATGTGGTAGATACAGTATGTAGTTGATGAGTGTACACAATTTAAATAACATTTGAATCATAGCAAGCAATTTAAAGACAAACTCAGTACAGTATGAAACATCACAGTTATCTTAACTATTATATTAATCTTGTTGAGATTCACTTTGTATATCATTTTCTGTGTGAGTCATCACCTCCTCTTGATTTTTTAAAAGTCATAAGTTTAAAGCACTGCTGTAGAGTCTCAAAGATGTCTTCTCTCTAAGTTCAGCAGGTACATCATACCTTTAAAAAGCTATATATTGGCTACTTTATATGTCACAACATTTTAATTTTTACCGATTGATAGGTGCTTTGAGGTCCAGCAGGATTCCTTACACCAAAAGGCACTCCTTGTCACTCAATGCTCTGTCCTGTAGGATTTGAATATCCAATCTGTGGAAACCATAAGTTAAATACCCCTGCTGTGGCTTCAGCTTCAAAACATACAAATATCCACAAAACACAGTTTCATTTTAAAACAAAATAATAGTTAAACAACAGATATCAATAACACATTCAATAATTTACCAGTATTTAAAATGTTGCTACATCAGTTTTTCCATTCAGAAAAAGCCTGTCTGTAAATTTAAGCCACTAACAAGTGTAAATGACCAACATATGTACTTTGTTACACTGCAGAGGAAAGCCACACCCACCTCCCTCCCACGAGACCAGCTGGTGAAGGTGGACCCTACGTTCTATAGGAATGTACTTTGTAAAGCTTAGAAAAAAAGTATATACAGTTTATTGAACAAAAACACAGGAAAAAATGCATCTTAGTTTGTAAATGGAAAAATCACAATGCAAAATCACAGAAATTACAGCTGCACACTAGGTGTAGAATGAGTCAAATAGTCTCCACTATTAAAAAATATTGATAAAACATGTATTTTATAATGTTGTGCATTCTATTTGTGACCATATTGTTGTATAACACCTTGCTGTTTCTGCACTATATTTAAAAACTGCATGCAATCTTTTTATTACTGTTAAAATGACTATTTATTAATGTTCCAACATTTAATTTCCATGTTACTTTCTTATTCCATCCATCTGAAACCGCACGCTTCACAATTACTTTCCATTTGAATTCAAACAGCTGAATACAATAAAAAGTATCAACATTGTTAGTTCACTACTAGTACAGTATAATGATCTTGGCAGAAACAACAAAAGAGAATACTAGAAAACACACATAATAAGATATTAAACAGGCAAGAAATGTATTATGAAAATAGACAATACTATATTCAGTAAAGTATGTTTATTTTGTATCAATATAGGGAGCAATATATTCTGATATTACTCAGGCACTATGGACAGAATCTCAAGCAGTCCTTCAGCCGGTTAATAGAATGATAACAGCAGTCATAAGTAGAAAAAATATTTATCTATTCTTTTTCCAGAAATCTGTTTACTAAAATAATCAATCCCTTTGTGTCAACTCTGCTTTGCAATGCACACTCAGTACAATCGAATCAAAGTAATATAGGACATTGCCAGCAAAACAATTATTTGTAATCTCAGTTTCAATGCAAGAATACACCTCAAATGCAGCTGGAATTATTAAAAGCTAGCTTTTAAATCTGCCATACTTGCCAACCTGGAAAACATAGTTGTTCTTTTTCAAACAGCTATAAATCGAGGTGGTTCTGGGTTTTTCTCTAAATCTTCATTTAGCTGGCTTTGAGATATATTGAGCTTGTCTTAGAACAGCAGGCAGAGCTGCGGTCACATTCTCACTGACGAGAAAGGAATGAAGGCTGTTTAGTCCCTGCATTTCGGATGGTCAAGAAAAGCTCAAAGCATCACAAACTTTCATTTCTATCATTTCCATGTCAATGTATATTATATGTATATAATATTTATTTTGTACATGTTCCTTTTTTTTTGTCCTTTCAGGTGCTGTTTTTCCAAAAAGAAAAAAACCTCTTAAGTAAGCAACACCATCCTGGTAATGGTTCCGAGTAGACTTACTCAATCAATGAAGCATGATGAGGTGAACTTGCCACAGTTGGCTTTCCTCCCTATCCCCACAGGAGTGCAAAGGCCAAAGCAATGCTCTTTCTGAGTCCTCAACCAAGATGTGCAACTTGGCATGAGTGGAATTCAAACCACTCTCCAAGGCTCTCCCAGCACTCCAAATGTCTGTGACTATGCTATGAGAGCCACTGGGGACCCCTATCTTTATTTCATTTCAACTAGCTTGCAAATGCCGTGAAACCCTTATTTTCTAAAATATCATAAAAACTAGTTGTGTTTATTAAGATTAACAAGATCTCTTTTTGCGGATGAGGCACCTTTTTTCTTCACTGATAAACAAAACTGAATGTGAAGATACTGTAATCTGCTCTCTAGAGAAAAAAAGGAAAACAATTGTACTCTATTATTCACAAATTGTACAATACTTTGATTACACAAACCCTTGACTAATTCACTGCCCTCAATACTTCATGGTTTGTAAGTCAGATAGTGAAATAACAACTGAGCACTGTACACTATGAATCATGTACTGTATACCTAGCGACATGATTAACACAATTCTCTAAGTCATGTCTGAAATGTGTGTGCTGTAGTTGCACAGTCAGTACAATGAACTGCTCACCACATCTGCATTCACATCGACAGTTAGGTCACATTGACCTCCTCCTGAGCAGTATCAGCCTGAAGATAAGCAGGATAGCCCGAGCATCACTGAGGATGCAAACAAGCTTGGGGTGTGCACTGTATAGTTTTTTATAATCCCTTTAGCTGCTCCTGAGAAGTGGATTTGTGATCATTTAAATTCACAATTCACTGGCGTCTTCTATTTGAGCATGTCTGTGGGGGCACATTACTATGTTTATTGCAGTTCTGTACCTCTCACATTGTAATGTGCAAATAGTGAAATGTGATTATTTATTCTAATCTTAATTCATAATATGAAAGCAATCATCAAAATAGAAAACATATGTCTCCATTCTAGCATACAAAAACAATCAAACTAAATAGAGGAGTGTAGTTCCTTCTAGCTGAAGACTAGAAAAGTGGTCTCTTCCCCTGAATGTATGAGTCAGAGTTTGAAGTTATGGATGTTATTTCTATTTTGAGGCACTGTACAGCTGTGGCTAAAAGTTTTGCATCACCCTATAGAGAACTAATTTTGCTTCATAAAGTGAAATGAAACCTGCTGAATAATGTTACGTTAACATATTGAATTATATATCGCTTTCTAGTTTTCCATATACTTAACTTTTTTTTATTATTACATGATATTAAATAAAAGATCTACATTATGTTCATATATATTTTTTTAATTAGGAATCAATCCTAAAATTCTAGGTGGTGCAGAACTTTTGGCCATACCTGTAGGCATGCTCATTGACATCCCATTGCGGATAGCTCTTTAATATCTATACTATTCAAGTTCATGGAGATTATTGCTGACAGTTATTTACAACAGAGCTAGTCTTGAGGGAATAAAATAAGTGGCATGTCTGTGAAATAAAAACGAAGGTTAAAACGTTGTTTGGGTGCGTCATTGCAAATAACAGTTGACACCTTAGATTTCTTCAAATGTTACATAATCAGTCAAAAACAACCCTTTAACTATGTCAAAAGTATTGCTACATATGAGCCATTTTTATAAATGACTAATGTGAAATGTGACCCACTTAAATGTGGCAGCATTTTAAGTCCTCATGTTTGGAAGTTTTTAGAAAACTTGCTTGGTTAAAACTTATGAGAACCAAAGTGGTCACTTTGCTCAATCTATACCGTACCACAATAAACCACTGCATCAACCATAAATCATGATTGTCTTGGTATTCTTGATAAGTCTGTGTTAAGGTGAGATCATCAGCTGCTCTTAAGTCCTTGAAGTATGTAATGTAGGCTATATTTATATGAGTAAAACAGCCAATTTAATGTATGGATCAGAATACTGATCTTTTGATGGGTTCATTCTACGAATCTTCTAACTAAAAGTGGCTGTGTGGCTTTGAAGAGAAGGGGAGTGCGGGGCAGATATATTGTTGATGAACTAATCCACAGTTAGTGCTACGAATCCACAGAAAACTGTTGATTCGTCAACAAAACCACAGCCAGAACAATTCAACAGAAAAGTGAATACCATTTTATTATGCAACAATCATTTCAACCAGAAGAAAAAATAAAATAAAAATAATGTCATTTATTTCAGAACGTTTCGGGCAAAAGCCCTTCTTCAGCTGTGAAGAAAGAAAATATTTCTTTCTTTTCTTTTTTCTTTTTTTTTTTACCAGAGGAGGCTTTGCCTCCGATGACGAACTGTCTGTCTGAAACACAGCACTCCCACTAGAACAGGGGTGCACAATTCCGGTCCTGGAGGGCCGGTGTCCCTCCTGGCTTTTGTTCCAACCTTGCCCTAAATTACTTAATTGGACCAATTATTACCAATTATTGGTCTAATTAAGTAATTTAGAACACAGTTGGAACAAAAGCCAGGAGGGATCTGGCCCTCCAGGACCGGAATTGTGCACCCCTGCACTAGAAGATCGGGTGATCTGAGCACAGGTTTTAATAGATTGTTTTCAATGACATCATAAATCACCTAGCAACCATTCTTAACAGAGACGACGGCCATGTTGGTGGACTCGTGTGAATTTTACCAATACACATCATTGAACAATGTCGGAAACTGCAGCATTTTCTCACTATTTTAGGAAATTAGATTGATCATTTAAAAAAAGATACAGTGAAAAGATACATATAATTTGGTAACCAAGATCCGTGTGCTATTTCTGAGCAAAGATGGAGCCAGGACGTGCAATTACTGCAAAGTGTTTGTTTTCCGGACATAATAAATTATATGATTTGTACACCTAGCCCATACACCCTCGAGATTTGAGATGCTACAAAGGACTGGAATTATACAACCAGTTTATCTGTGGATGGGTTAGAGAGGTGACGACATGCATCACAAACAACCTTTGTGTCATTAAAACTCAGGTGAATAACCTTTACCGGTGTTTTTTTGTTTGTTTTGATTATCTTATTTTTGATATCATGTTACATTTACACAAAAAATAAAAAGACCCAAACACTATAATAAAACAAATAGCAAGTTTACAAATGTTTCTTTTCCCTGACTCATTGTGTAACCCTGAGCAAGTCACTTAACCTCCTTGTGCTCCGTCTTTCGGGTGAGACGTAGTTGTAAGTGACTCTGCAGCTGATGCATAGTTAACACACCCTAGTCTCTGTAAGTCGCCTTTGATAAAGGCATCTGCTAAATAAACAAATAATAATAGTCTATTTTCTAATCCTATTTGCGATAACACTGCATTCTGCATGCTACAAAATCAAACAGAATTATTAATATATTGAGGTATTTATAAAAAAAAAAAAAAATACTAAAATAATAAGGAGCGTGCGAGAACTAACTTTTCACCAATGAGAAAAATGGCACACTAAAATCATCTAAGTTTGAGCTGGAGAGATATTTGGAGGAAACACATACAGATTCAAAAAGGCAGGAGCCTATGTTAATTCCTTCAGACATCCCACATATCAATCCACTAGACTATCAAATGGAGGACTGTGCACCTAAGTGGAAAGAACTAGAGCAAGCTGTGAAAAAAGCAAGAACGTCATCATCTCCAGGGCCTAATGGAGTTCCGTACAGAGTGTACAAGAGTGCTTCAGGAGTTCTACGAATCCTGTGGAAATTGATGAAAGTGGCATGGGAAAGACAGGTTGTACCAAGAGCATGGTGCCGAGCAGGTGGAGTCTTTATACTAAAAGAAAAGGATTCTACAAGCATCAGTCAGTTCCCTATTAAACGTAGAAGGCAAGATTTTCTTCAGCATTATTGCGCAGATTGTCAACTTACCTATTAAAGAACTGCTTCATTGACACTTCAGTACAAAAAGCGGGCATTCCAGGTTTCCCAGGATGCTTAGAACACATCAGCGTGATATGTTCTAGTGCCATATGAACTTCTTTGGGCAGCATTTGATTTTTTCAGTGTACCGATAACAATAACAAATTTAGTGAAAGCCTACTTTGGTGATTTGCAATTCAGTTTTTCAACTTCATAATTCAGCACTACATGGCAATGCCTAGAGGTTGGAATAATGGCAGGATGCACCATTTCTCCACTGGCTTTTACCATGGCAACAGAAGTAATTATTATGGCATCAAAATGGGTAGTGGAAGGAGAGCGCTTGGCTTCTGGAATGCGACTACCACCAATTTGAGCATACATGGATGACATGACAACCATGACTACAACAGTAGCCTGCACTAATCGGTTATCAGGCAAATCAACCAATAACATTGAATGCAATTCAAGCCCACTAAATCAAGGAGCATCTCTAAAATTAAATGTAAAGTAGTAGATAAAAGGTTCTACATTAATGGTGAGGCAATACCAACAGTGTCTGAGTAGCCAGTGAAAAGTCTTGGGAGATGGTACAACGGGGATCTAAAGGACAAAGTTTGTGTGGGAGAAGTTAGACAGCAAGCAGCGGAAGGGTTGAAAAGCATAGACAGCAGCACTTAACCAGGCAAATTAAAACTCTGGTGCTTTCAGTTTGGTCTACTGCCAAGGCTGCTGTGGCCACTGACTGTGTACGAGGTTTCTTTGACAACAGTTGAGAAGCTGGAATCTTTAATCAGTTCATACGTCAGGAAATGGTTGGGAGCAGAGTGTGACTTTATGGTAAAGGAATACTGCAGCTACCAGTCTCTGCTCTAACTAACGGAGGATTTTAAGTGCGCCAGGTTCTGACTGGAAATGACATAAGTAGATTCATGCGACAAATGCATAAGGGAGGTAGCACCTGTGTTGAAAACTGGAAGAAAGTGGGCGGCAAAGAAAGACGTGGAAGATGCAAAGGCTGCCCTTCGAATCATGATATTATGGGGCAAGTTCAGCATGGAAGAGGGGGTCTTGGTCTCAGTTCAGCTCCTCCTACATGGCACAAGGTACCCCAGCTCAACGGAGGAAGCTGGTAGTCAACGAGGTGCAAAAGCAGGAGAGGATGAGGTGTGTAAAGGCCGTTTCCCAGGCCAAGAAGGGAGAATGGATGAGATGGGAGAGTGTAGAACAACGCAAGATCGGCTGGCAAGACCTATGGACAATGGAACAGAGCAGGATCAGTTTCCTCATCAGATCAACATATGATGTTCTCCCATCACCACAGAACCTAAACCTCTGGGTGGGTGAGGATCCCTCATGTCCTTTGTGTTCATCACCTGCAACATTAAGGCACATTTTGACAGGATGTAAGGTGGGTCTTAGACAAGGACGGTTTACTTGGCGCCATGACCAGGTGCTGAGATGTTTGGCCTTAGCATTGGAAGACAGGCGTAACATGACAAATAAGTTGCCACCAATTCCATCAAAGCATTACACACAAAAGACAATATTTCTCCGTCCAGGAGAGCAACTACCAAGAAAAGGTGCTAAGACCAAGCCTCGTCCAGGACAACTGGAAGCTGCTAGAGACTGGAAAATGCTGGCAGATGTTATTTATTTATATATCGGAGACAGAGAGAGAGAGAGAGAGAGAGAGAGAGAGAGAGAGAGAGAGAGAGAGAGAGAGAGAGAGAGAGAGAGAAGCACTCTACTAATAAGAAACTTAGACAATTATTACATAATCAAGAAAATGTCGATCATCTTTTGCAAAACATTTGTTTTTAGTAGTATAGTAAAGAAATATTATGCAATGTTCTATCAGACAAGCATAATAGCAGAAAAGACCATTAAATTAACACAAGCCCAAATCATATTAGTATATATATATATATATATATATATATATATATATATATATATATATATATATATATATATATATATGAACATCATTTATGTGTGATATTTAAGCACTTAAGCAGCAGGCATTCCTGCCAATCAACAGTTAAGTGTCCACAGTCAAAGGCATTTGGCGGCTTAGAATGTGTTTGTGATTCTAAAATATGGAAGGCTAGTGAATTCAATGGTATACCAATGGTATTTCCAGAAAGGCTGCTGTCAAGAAGCTGTATTTTTACATATTGTCAACACACTAGTAACCTCCTACTGTACAATAATTGTTATCAGGCTTTCAGGGAAAACAAATCATACAGTGCCATGACATGATGGGAGTCATTCATCTGGAACTCATCAGCTTAGAGAGAGGAGCAATGGAAGAAATATAATGAGTTTGTCAGTATCTGTGTGCAGGTTTTTAGATGCATACATTTAAGCACTCATGAGTAATGGGAATCAAAATCTTGATTCGGCAGGGCCTAAATATGAATTGTTTTGTATAGAAAAAACCCAGCTCTCTGAATTTATAGATATGATTTTTAAATTACCACTATGCATGTCAAAAAGTAATACAAATAAATGAATGTGCAGAAGCCCATGCATTTGCTTGGTGAATTTAAGGTTGTACATGTTGAGAATATCCGATCCGTACAGTATGTGGTTCTTGTAAAATGTTACAAGAATTTTTTTTGACGACAGTTTAAACTTTGAGGAATTTAAACATACTAAACTAGTCTGATCTGTATAATAGAGTATAGACTAGGGATAGCACTGAATAGTAGACTAGTCCAATAGAAAAGTGACAGGACCTCAGAAACTGATAGTCAGCTAATCCCATGGCACATGATTGTGATGTAATTGTGAAGCATATGGTTTCAGATAGACAGAAGTGCAGTTGCAATCCATTAACATCTAAATTGCATTTTAGAACATTAATAAATAGTTTTTAAAAATTGCAAGCACTTTCACAAATAGAGCTCCAGACATGACATACATGGTTTCATGATTTTTGTATCTGTCAAATTAGCAGTCATTGTACCCATACAGGTTGATTTTAAATAGGGTGCAATCTAGTCTTTCTTGCACTCAAATGCTGCACCCTCTCTAAGCTTGCCTTGCGTGCACCTGTTTGGTGTTTTTTTTTTTTGTAATGATCACAGTCCTCCAGTCCTGGTAGTGCAGGAGAGCACAGCTGTAACCTGCGCCAGGTGTAACCCATATATGTATGCATTAATGAAGCTATTTAAATAAGGCTTGCTCTCAGGTGCATAGTAGGTGGTTTTTTTTGTTGTTTTTAGCAATGGATGAACAAACAACAAAAGATGTGGAAAATAAAACAAAAGAATAAAAAGGGCGCGGATTGAAAAATTTACAAACTGACAAATGTGCATTTTGATTGATGGACTCATACAATACAAAGAACTGTTTGGAGAAGGAAGCTTGAGGCTGGGAGGACCAGCAGAAGACAGAATATGGAACAAAATAAGAGATAATATCAATACAGTGTCATCTGTGAAAAGAAGCATAAAGCAAATAAAAAAATAAAGTGCAGCTCTAAAAAGAACAGAGACCGAGCTAAAAGTACTCCACCTCATAGACAAATATGCATTGGATGGTGTGGGTGTAAAGGACTATCTTTCTGTTCAGGCTGATGATGCAAAACGTAGTTTATTAATATTTATTTCAATGACCCTCAAATTGAACCATTCAACCCGTTTGTAATACTTGCTTGTAATAGTTGCTCATATGTATATAATCTGAAATATTGAGTTGATCTTTTCAATAATGTTTGATATGTAATGCAGTAATGTACAATTAACTGGCATGTTTGTTAAATTCTACATATTGCCTTTTAGGAGTGCTGCAGCATACAATTAAGTATCCTACTGAGACTATATTAACTTGAAGCAGTGAATACATATGCAATAATAAGCCATCGACCATTGCATTGTAATTTATAAACGTTGTCTTTTCAGATGCGTCTTATGATCTGAGAGGTGAATCTTGACCAGCAGATGTAGACGTAATTCATGAAATTCAGGAGCATGATGGACCTGTGGATGTAACTTCTGAGATCATAAATGTAGCAGAACATTGCATGCAACAGATTGAAACGTTACCAAGGAATTCAAATGTCTTGACATGTGATGAACAAGCCCAGGGTGAACCTAACATGGAGGGGGGAAAATAGTCAGAGAAATGATGAAAATGAGTCTACTCCATCATACTTGCACTATAAATCTGTGTGCGAGCAGAGAAATCCTTACAATAATAAATATACCTTCAGTGACTCTGAGATGTTACTGTTACAAAGAGAGAATAACCAGTGTTAAAGTTCTGCATTGGCAAAGCTGTTACAGTAATGAATCTCATTTTCACTGACACTGAGTCACTGACAATGTATTTATTATAATTTAATGAGTGGTATTGTTTGCAGTTTCTAAATGCAGCCTCTTTCATGCTTGGTGGTTTTATTGGAACATGAGTACAGTCAATACATCCTATGACTTTTGAAAATCCAAACGTGTTGTAAAACTCAAGCTGCGTCTCTCTGCAATGTATTGTGTCATTCAATTAATCAAAGTATCAGTTACTTGCGCAATACATTTCGATATTGAGGACTGTGAAAGACCTTGATGGTCACTGTTGTCTGTGACAGTCCACAGGCATAAAAATGAAGTGCTGTGTAAATGCTATGGTCTGCGTAGTCTTCAGTTTTATAAACACTGCCAAAGCAATTGGAAAGCCATTTTGCAAGGACAAGAAATCCTATCCTCAACCAGGTGAACATAAGCTACACACTTGTTATTTCCTTAAAGGAAATCGTTGGCAGCTTAGCCCTGCACCACCTATTAGTTTGGCGCAGCGCAACCAGATGAAAGTAGTCTACGGTTAGGAGGATACGTTGTGCTTAAAATTGATACTACCAAGTAAGAACACCTGCGCTTCTCATTTACATATTCAATTCAACAGGATGCGCTAGTCTCATGGAGGTTGGTGCAGGTGAGATGAGTACACCTTTACGCCAGTACGTTGATAGATTGGGCACTTCTTAAAATTGACATGGAGGACTTTGTGGAACGCAAATGCTGTTACACAGCTGGAACAGCCTTGCCCCTATTTAAAATCAACCTGTTGGTATAGACCAGCGGTTCCCAACCCTGGTCCTGGGGACCCCCTGTGTCTGCTTGTTCTCATTCCAGCTGAGCTCTCAGTTACTTAACTAGACCCTTAATTGAACAGATAATTTGCTTAATTAGACATTTTTAATTGTTTTCAGATCTTAAACAGTTGGAATGAAAACCAACAGACACAGTGGGTTTGAGAACCACTGGTATAGACCATGTTTTTTTTTTTTTTGGTGTGAACCATTTTTTTTTTTTTTTTAATTGCAGTCTGATGGGTCTCTCTCTTGAGTAATCACTGTAGGTGCACGTTGTTTAACATGTCAGAGAGCGTCTGTAAGTGCTGTCTTCTGTGCACTGGGAAATAATACATGTTTACAACAAATACCTGGACCATTGGCGGCACTTGAGGACTGGGACTGATACCAGTGGTGTAGACTGCACCGAATGCTAAACCATGGAAGAATGGAGTAAAAAGACACCAATTCACAATATTTCAGTGTAAAAGTACATGTGATTGTGGGCCAGCTTTACTCTTCTGCTTTTCCCTACATTGTTAATGGATGTTTTCTTTTTCCAAAAGCATTATTTAGTGTTCTTAATGTTAAACTCTGTACACTTTGGTTTTCTTACAAAAACGTACTTGAAGAAAGTGTAATAAAGAATTACATTTGGTCAAACAGAATGGCAGTTCAATCTTTACATTTTAAATCTTTTTTTATGTAATATTGGACACAATCTATTTTTTAGAAATAATCAGTTGATAAATGTTAGGTTAGTCATTTTTTTCTTTTTCTCCAGGCTCCAATCCTGTGTGTTTTTAAGATAAATATGAACAGACAGCTGAAGAAACACAACATGGGTTAGAGACTAATTCTAAAGCAAAATAATAAATACATTTGAGTCACAGGTTAGTATGGAGCCACTATTTACAGCTGGTCTTAATACAACATCCAGAGTGTTATATGAAGAACACAAATGATTAAGACTAAAAACTAATAAATATTACATATTAGTAGTTGTGTAAATTTTTTAAAATAAATAAAAAAAACAGTTTTAACGTTTAGACAGCTTTTGATCAGAGCTAAAATAACATAAAACAATGTCCAATGACTTACAACTTACTGATATATATTAAAATCTGAAAAATATACACACCCCTCCCCCTCCTATATGTGTTCAGGACTGGGACACTAGCAATCCACGCTGTGTAATTGGGGTCACAGAGATGCTAATATGCCCTTTACTTGTCCTTCAAGAACCTGATTGTTGTGCTTTGTATCTAGGATGAAAATCATTGGGTTGCTAGCAAAGCTATACCCTGCAGATCCATTTGAAATCAGACTTTAAAACCAGTCTCCATTTAACCATTTGGAAAAAAGAAAATGTGGCAGTTCTTCAATCGCATTTGATGAGGAAAACTGAACTACATGGACGGTTTTAGAATGATCTCCACGCACTGTACAGCATAGACTAGTGACAAAGGAAATTGATGCGCTACTACAGATTGTTTCAAAATATTGTACATACAAACATGTAGCGACTATAGATAAATATGCTGCAAGCCATAGTTCATCTGATATTGGTAGGTGTATTATTAGGAACAATGCATGATGAATCCAACACGAAATGTAAAAGGCTAATTCGGTCCTTACAAACAAGCGTGAAAAAAACAACTTTCTATTTGGCTTGAGCTACCATACAGTAGCCTGCTTATAGAACCCTTTGACACAAAAAAGATTAGTTAAGAGAATTGAATAGTTTGAGAGGAATATATTACGAAACAAAAAAACAGTGAAGTGAGATAAATAAAAAAATAAAAAATAATAAAAAAAATACAAATATAGTTTGACATTGTTTAAAATTAATGGTAGATTGCTGGATTAAAATAAATGTTATTTAAAAATGATTTTCAGGTCTCGCTGAATGATGTTGCTCTCGTAAACATTTGAAGGGCAATTATATTCTATCACCTACGGAAATGGTAATCTTAGTCCATGCACACCGTTTGACTTCAGACCTATTGATTTTTTTTTTAATCACGTCTATTCATTGAAAAAAAAGATTAACTTAAAAAAAACGCTTTTCTATTTTAAAAAGAGGTGCATTGCTTCTTTATGCTTAAAAACACAGTCACAGCAGTATACTCACTCATATACTTTCTGAAGGTTCATGGACTCATTTCATTCAGTATTTAAATAAATATTGATGTTGGATGGTTATGTTTCTGCGTGTGCACTTCGGTTGTTGTTGGTTTTACCTCTAGAAATATAGGTTATGTATATATTTCTGGAGGTTGATACCAAGTTCACCTTTATGGTCTGTTAGGCGCACAAACCTCCTGCATACAAATAAGCGCCCTGTAACCAACAAAAAAAAAAACAAAAAAAAAAACCTTTTAAAACCAAGGATATTGGCTGAGACTCGGCCTTCTACCTCGCGAAAAGATGCGTACACGTTTTAATATTTTGATTTTTGTTGAATGGATAAAACAGACTGTAAAGTCTGTAAAATACACAATAGCCTTGCCTGTAGTACAGTCCATCTGTATAGTATACCGGTAAGTATAATCACTCTAAAGAACAAACAAACCAGCACAAACACATATCATAACTATAAAGAATTAGCTCACTCTGTTCACTGTAGCTACCTTTTAGCACGTACAGTTTAAGCTCTTTAAATCCAAAACAAGAGACATGAATTTGGACTCACCAGGTCACCCTGCTTTCCGTGATAGCAGATAGTAGGTAGCAAAAATGTGTTTTTTATCCGCGCCCAGCTTCCCAAATTAGATTCCGTGATCGCAGTCCACGTCCCGGCATATATACCACAAAATCACGTAAAGAATCAAAAGGATGGCGAAAATGAACAAAGCTACCAAAATAGCCTTGGTCACTGGAGATATCAGAGACTGCATGTCACCCAAAGCTGTAGCAGAACACCACTATTGGCAATAAAACTGATCAGCGCAATGATGGACACAGACTGTCTCCTACAACGTTTAGTATCTGCATTGGTTCGTGCCAAGTTGAAGAGTTAAGAGCTGATGGCTTTCCTCAAAAGCATCATTATCGTGAAATGTCACGGATTCTCGTTTGTCCATTAATCGTCCAGCAGAATGGCAATCCTCTTCTTGACTGACATCCATCCAGTTATTGTATTAGTGTGGATGCGCGTTGAGATGAACTCAGAAAATGGAATTTCATTACAAAATGCGTTCTTTTATAGGCAAACAGTCGTAGTAAAAGCAAGGTGCTGTTTTTTAAAGAAAGCGCAAAGTTGTGGGCCACTTGCTGTTTTTTCCTATAGTATACAATACTGTCTCAAAAAGCGCCGATTAATAGTAATCTGCAAAGGTGTGCGTCCAAACGCTTTACCCACTGCGCGTGGTGGAGGTTCCTTAGTGTGCTGGAGCTCAAAATGATTGTGCCTAATGTGTTTGCAACGGTGATGTTATTATTTTTGACCCAGTGTGACGTGTCTGAAGCATGGTTGCGCGTGGAACAAAACGATATGTTGATTACCTATATATCCTGCCTCCTTTGAAAGATTGTGCCTAGACTCGCATTATTCCTTGTTAATTACAAAATCTGTGACTGTTCCTTAGTTAGTTACTTGCCTACTTATTTAAAAGTATGTCATAAAAAGGCGTTGTAATGTTTATTGTAAAACGTATAATCTTTAATTAATCATAATTTATAATTATACAGTATATTAAAGATAACGTTTTGATTTTCTTTGTAATTTACTAAAATGACTACAGCATTCCTGTTACTTTAGGAGCCATACACCAAAACATTACGATTTTATATAATCCAATAACTAAGGGGGTTTAAGAATCTTGAGTGTCCGGTACAACTTGTTCATTTTAAACTTATTTTCAAAAAATACTCTTGTTGAATTTTAAGCTCATAAACTATTTTGTAATAATAATAATAATAATAATAATAATAATAATAATAATAATAATAATAATAAATACACGTCATGCACGTCTTACATGAGTTTATAGTTTGAGAAGGCACACTTCATTAATAAAAACAGCTCTACTGTCGCACTCAATGAAGCGAACATCTGCTTCGCTGTCAGATAGATTAATGTCTCTTGTGAAAACTCATTAAAATATTAGCATTATAAAGGTTAGCACGTTTTCAAAATAAACTGGTGTTGTTACAAAAACCAAAACATTATAGCAAATTAAGAACAAACAATAACAGCATGCCATTCAATGTTGCTATTTCACCATCAGTTGCCATCACCACCAGCCAAAGTCATTTGAAAATGCACTTTTAAACGCATTCTTGTTCTGATTATAACAGGGGAAATTGAACAATGCCGAGGAATTATGCTATACAAATAGAATATCGAAAAACCCAAGCAACGTAGAATTGCTGTAAAATGAATAAATAATTAAATCTGGATTAAAATAAACCACAAGCGACCAGGGGTATTACCTGAGAGGATCCCTATCATGCAGATTTTGCGTCAGTAATGGTACTTTGATGTTAACAAGAGGCTGCACCCGTGACTGGAATTTAAACAGTCTGCAGTACATTATATAGTCCACTAGGTGGAACAATGGCTCTAGAATCTCCCAGGGGCGAGATCAACTATTTAATTTTGAAAAGTGGCAGAAGACATTTTTGTAGCCTCCAGATACGGTCCACAAAACGGAGGGGCGAGATCAACGATTTAATTTTGAAAAGTGGCAGAAGACATTTTTGTAGCCTCCAGATACGGTCCACAAAACGGATGGGAACATCTGGCGCTATGTCGCTAGTCTGGCGCCATGGTACCTCATATAGCGCCAGCAACATTACATTCTGGCGCCAATAGACATGTTTAATTTGTTTTTAGTTATTACTTGGCAACCATAGATGATGATAGTTTCTCATTGGTTCTGGACTACTCACATACCCACCCACACTCATCAACATACATAAGCAGCGCACTTTACATGGTTATCAATGGTTATGTATGGTTATGTTCAGAGTCAAAAAGGTATGTGGGCAATAGTACACTTAGCAGGTAACACTACATTGTAAAATAATGTTTAGTGTTCACAAGCCGCTCCATTACTGCGAAAGTTAAGCTTAGCTAGTTTATAAGCACATTTTGTTGATTCAAACATGCTCACGCTTTGGTTAGATGCTAAAACCACGCATTTATGTTGAAACCAAATCAGTTGTTTCAGCTAATGTAAATATAATCCTAGGTTTCTATTCTAATAATTTCTGAATATAATAATAATAATAATAATAATAATAATAATAATAATAATAATAATAATATAATAAAACTACATCTACCCACATATAAAATACCCGGTTTTTAAATACATTGCTGGTTTAAGAATTATTTTTCTTCTAAGAAAAAATTTAAATAATAGTACAGGCTGCTTTTTACAAAATATAATGCAGGTAAACATGATTACAAATATGGGTGTGATTAGATATGGGGTATATTTTGTTAAAAATATGTACTGTAACACAAAACACTCATTGAATGGGGGTTGATAATTTTGCACCAGTTAGCTCTCTGGTGCTAAACTTTCAAAACAGTTTAGCACCAATTTTCAAAATGATTTGCACCCCTGAATTTAATCTCAATCTCAACCCTAATCTGAACAGAGGTCTAATAGAGTCCTGGAGCACTAGTATATCAGAGGCTGCCAAATTGGGATGTTGCATTGTTGTTTTGGAATGTGGAGGCGTGTCCACTGAAGGGCTAAATTAAATTCACCAACCTCATTTTCCTCGTGACCAAAGCTAAATGTGAACCCTTGACTGAAGTGAAAGGCTCATTTAAGAGTTGTGTAAAACTACATTTTATGCAAGAGATTATAAATACATTTTAGTATTTACTTACTTTAAATTGCAATGTTTATTTTGGTGTTTTGTGGATCTAAAGCATCATTTAAAATAATTAGACTTTGTTTATAATCTGTTCCAAAAGATCTATGATTAGTTCTTTAACATTTGTTACTATTTAGATACAACTAAATTATCATTTAGGTTTAATTTAATAATTAAAACATGGTTGGAACAGAGACCTGGACTTCTATGTTGCCTAACCTTGTCTATAGTACTAAAGACAAAGTTTTCATTCTTCATTTTCAGATATTTGTGTACTTTGAAACTGCATTTAATTGAGTGACACAAATGAAACATACCATTTGAATTTAATCTAGCATTTGAAATATATACAATGCATGCCAATGTAGATATTCAGAGAGATACCAGTTCATACCAATATATTCTGCATTAACAAGACTTTGCAGAAATGAACATGCCTGTCCATCTTCTCTGGTTTCTCTTTATCATCAAAAACAAACCTATCATGTTGATGCATCTGTCCGTGTATTCAGATTTTAGGTGTGAGTGGTTGAAACAATAGGTCTCTATATTTATGTGTATCTCACAAGGATTCTTTTATCGTTCACTTTTCTGCTCACTCTCTGTACCAGATCTTGTTGGCTGTTCAGTTTGTTTACAATACCTAGAGTTAGTTTTAGCTGCAGGCACAATCTTTGAACTAAACAGGCACGCTGTTGCTACTACCTGCAGGTGTGATAGGTAATGAATGTTACTTTCAAGCTCCACTGTGTTTCTTGGAAGCAGTTGAGGGGCAGTTATGATGGATGATGATGCCTTACAACCGGAGAGGAAGATAAGGTCAAGGGTAGACAGAAAGAAAGGTAATAAATTGGTTGTTGTACAGTGGTTCCAGAGCAGGTAGTTATCAGTCCAGGTGGGAGAGAAACAGTCAGAAACAACGCTGGGTGGTGGAGGACAAGGTACGGACGAGCGGTGCTCGTCGCGCCACTTGTCACACCGCTATGCAACGAGCTGCAGTGGAAATAGCCTCCCAGCCGTGGCCTGATGACATAGTCACCTGCCCCGCCTCCAGCAGGTCAGAAGCTGCTGGGATGTGAGTCACAGTTGTTTTGAACAGCGCAGCCAGGTGAACAACAAACAGTGAATAATGCAGAGCTGATTGTAGACGCAGACCCCTGTAACAGGAACGCCAGGACACAGAACAGCAGATGTAGACAGCAGGTAGATGTTCAGAGTGATGAGTTTGAATGTTGAATCAAACAATTAAGCATTTCACTTAGCATGTAGCTGGGCAAAGGCAGCCACTAAGCACACACGTGCACCCATGTGCAGAGCCTATGCTCTGTAACAGGTTAGTTAACATTTGCCAAGTTTCATAGACTAATCTTTGACTACCTTATGAGCTCAACTTCAAAGCCAATAGGGGTCTGTAAACAAACCAGTATTTAAAAACAATGATAACGTACATTTCACTAATATCGACTAAGAATTATTATATTGAGTAGAGGTCCTGCATACTTTACTTTCACATTTTACATGAACAAATCATGAAATACATATATTAACATTTTAGTAACTGCTTATTAACAGTTAATAATCAAAACCATGTGCAGCATGTTAGGTGCTGGTGAGCTGAAAAAACTTTTCTACATTGCTGTCTCCAGTGTTTCATGTAAATTACTGATTTATTCATTGGGTGTGTCTATGAAAACTGTTCAGTGTGTTTGTGTGTAACTTGATGTCTGGCTGGTTTAAACAGAGAGAAAAGATCCCAACAGTTTGAACTGAACAGGATTATTTGCAAAACAAATAACTGAGTAGGGGAGGGTTACATTTAAATGTATGCCATGTATGTGTTGTGCTTTCATGTGACATCCTTCCCTCTAATATGAATCAAATTGCTTTCAGACATATGACTCATATATTTCATGAAAGAATATGCCTAAAACCGACATATGTATCTGAGTCATACAGCTATACATCTTGCACCCATTGATCCAGACTGGCACATGTTTTAAAATACAACATACATGTGAAGCAGTGCATACTGCTAATATTATTTTATTTAATGGGTTAAATGTTAACTTGAAATGTGAGACCAGACTGGAATACTAATAAAAGTATAACACAATGTTGTAATTAGGTCAAAGGATATAACCACAGTCATTGAGCATTCAAGGGACCTAAAATAAAATACAATTGAAAGTGAAACACAGGTCCTGTGAATTAATCTGCTTCCCATTTAGTTGTATGGAAATGGTTCATTTTACCTTTCGGTTTTTGTGGTGAGTCAGTGCCTGAGCTGTATGATTTGAACCCAGGAATATAATACTTGAGTTTTTTTTAGGTCAATTTAAATGTGGCACATTCAGCCTATACTTAAATGGAAATTAACCATAGCTTCATAACCTGTTGTCTTTCTTTTCATATGTATAACAAAAATCACAATACATATAACAAACTGACTTCCTTTGAAGCTGGTGTTAAGACCCTTTGTAAGTCTAGGCATTATGTGGGATAAGGGCAGTGCTGCCTGATCAGAGGGTTTCCTTCCACATCTAGAGGTTTCACTTCTGCTCAGGGCAATCTGGAGGTAAAAAATGGGCAGTTTTTTTAAAAGATGCATTTTTAATTTTAGAGAATTTTCTAAAAGGTTTTTTTTTCTGTCTGATAATGTGCGGATGCCTTGTTACATCATGACTGTTGGCAGCTACGACCACTGATTCTATATAATTTCTCCAGACTTTAGATTTACTTTGACTGCCACAACATTATATGCGCAGCTGGTATTAGGGGTCCTAGGCCCATATAGTCTGCTGCATAGAATTTGAGTGAGGGTCACAGGTGGGGGCCGTATACGAGTTACACAGGAAGTTAATTTAGTGCTTAAGTGTGTCAGTGAATATGTATTCTGGAAAATGAAGAAAAAACAACATTTACAGATTTCTTTTTACAATTTAGCCATGGCGTGCCAATATAGTATCACTAGGTTAATTTTATAGGTTTAAGAATTATACAGTGTATTCCTAATGCCTATTGATTTATAATCTGTAGGGTGGTGAGGCAGAAGTTGAATCTTGATTCGTGTTTGTTTTTTATAAGGTAAACTGCAATAAACAAGTCATCACATCAATTGTGAACAGAATTATTTGAGAACAAAAGACTATATATATATAGGTCGCAATCTCAACAAAATATGCTTTAGATTATCATAACAACCACACCCAGTTTTTTGTCTTGTTTTTACACTTATATATACAGTATTATATTTGTCTAAGTAGGGTAAATGTAACGAATTGTAATCGGTAAGCAGTCTCTTTCTCCTTTCCCTCTCTCTAACCCCCCACCCAAAAAAAAAAAAAAACACACGCGTATTATCACACTGCCTGAGGCATCTTCTGAAGGGCGAGGCCTGGGCAACACCCATCTAAACATTACGTCCCTCCCACATACTTCTTTCATTGGCTGTTTGTGTGAACCTTTTGAGCGCTGATTGGAGCACACATTTGTAATTAGGTTGTCAGTCGAAACTTTTTTTTCTTTTTTAAGTTAACGCACAAAAGTGTGTTTTGTTTGTGCGAAGTGCTTCGTTTCAGCAGTTTGTTTGTAGAAAGTGTGGCTGTTATCATTGTTCGCATAAGCCTACTGTTTTTCTCGGAGGTTTATATGTTAGGATTTTTTTTTTTAGACGGAACCGACATCTGGAACATTTTATTTAGGTTAACTTCACTGTTGTTTTAAATATTTTAGTTAAGAAGAAAGCGATGTTGTCTCTGAGGGTTGTCATTTTCGCCACCCTGGCTTTTGCACTAGCGGCACAAGGTAAGAATTTGGATTTGTGATTGCATGCATTATGTATTTTAGTTTTGAATCGTCTTTGAACGATGTCCTTAAACAAAAGAAAAGGTGGTAAGCAGTTTTTGTTACTCTATCTCAATTTGTTGTTCTTTGCAGTGAGCAATTCCATAAAAAGGCAGGTTTTTAATGTTTGTTACAAGACAAACAAGATCTTGTCAGTAACGCAAATAATTTTACATGTTCAAACTGTTGTAAAATATAATTTTGCAACCATATCCAGCACAGGTTTTTTGTTTTCTGTTTAATTTAATGATTTAACTAAAAAAAAAAAAAAAAGGTTTTCATTGTGCAGCCCTGGCTTTTTTATGTTTGTTTTATCATCTCATTTGCTGCGTCACAGAAATATAATGTCGGTGTAGACGGCGGCTTCAGCTTCTATTCTTATTTTTTTTTTAACCTAAACACCCGAGAAACAATGGTTTGCTGTTTTTCTACTGTAGTGACATTGGCCTGTTCACAAAGCAAACTCTTAATTTAGGGTTTATGAAACCTTTCACTGCTGAAAAAAGTCAGTCTCATATTTAACAATCTTAAAAACTGGTGCATTGTCTGTAAAGATACATTAAGGTCTCGATATGGTACATTTCAAAACGTTGGAAAATGAACAAGAATGGAATTAGATCTACCAATAATAATAATAATAATAATAATAATAATAATAATAATAATAAAAAATAACAGTTAAATCCACTAAGACAGCCCTGTAGATGTCAGAACACAAGCGTGTAGGCTATGGTTACAGCATAATAATACAAACTTCTAAAATGTTTTTAAAAACGAATAAAAGCAATAAGTATTATTATCAAAAATAATTTGTTTAATCTGATACTTGTACATTAATACAACAAAATACTGTGGCATCGGCGTGCCGTGGGTTCAGCGGGAAGAAAGGAGACACTACAAAAGATTTCTTTGGCGCTGAAAGGGCGGTTTATTGCAGAATTGGATTGGCGCTTATAAGTGCCAGGCTGCAGCAGCTACAGACACACAACACAGGTGTACAATTATTTGCAACACAAATCCCGCCCCCCAGCAGTTCAATGCAGCACCAAAAAGTCCCATTCGTAAGTCCTGTGGGACAACACTGCCCCTGCTTAAACACTTCCCTGCCCGGGAAGAACCTGCTTCAGTCCAGTAGTGGAGGGTTTTGAGAGCGGTGCAGTGCAGGGTCCTTCCTGGATCTGGGCTCTCTTGGACTGCTACCCCTTTCCACACAGTGAGGCAGAGGCTAGCCTTAGCAGCCCCAACAGCAACCTCAGAACCTGTCTGTTTGGAGAGAACTGGGTGCTGCAGCCACGGCACGGGGTACTCTCTCTCAGGCAGCAGCGTTGGACTCTCTCACGGGGGCTCTGGTGACGTGTTGTTCTCTCCTGGGGGCTCCGGCGACACGGCGCTCTCTCTCGGAGACTCTGGTAGCGCGGGGCAGCCTCTCTCAGGTGGTGTGGGACACTCTCTCCCCGGCAGCGCGGGACACTCTCTCACTGGCAGTGGTTATGGGGCCGAGCTGTCTGGCGAGGGCTGCCGGCTCTCTCTCGGGAAGCGGCGGCGGCGGCTCTCTCTCGGGCGGCACAGGCTGCCACTGCACCTCAGCGCAGGCCTGGACTAGTGCAGTCTCAGCGCTGTTGCTTGGCTGCTCACAGAGCTCATCGTCCAGCTGGGTCTCGCTCACCTATGCTGGTAGCTCCTCACTGCCGTCTGGCTGCTGCTGGGTCCCGTTGATTGCGGGGGCACATGCCTCCTCTGCACCTCCCGGTCTCCATCATGCACTCGTCAGCACCTTGCTGCTGGCCCAGCTCTGCTCTTTCCCCACTCGAGTGCTTCTGCGATGGCCTCTCGCAAGGACATATGGGGAGTTTCAGCGAGGCGGTCGCTTAGTGCTTTAGGCATTATTCCCCACAAGAACTGTTGGCGGACAAGCTCGTCGCGCTCTCCACAGCCGACCCTGGGATGAGCAGAGCAGACCTTTTCCTCGAGGGCCCACAGGAATTCCTTGATTGGTCTGCCCCAGCTTCCTGTATTCACCCGCAAACGCAAGCTCTCTCAGCATTTTCTGCCACCATTGTTCCCTCGCCTTTTTCTTCAAATCTCCTTCTGAGGTCTCCATATCCCGCTTGCTTCTGACACCAGTGTGGCATTGGCTTGCCTTGGGTTCAGCGGGAAGAAAGGAGACACTACAGAAGATTTCTTTGGCACTGGAAAGGGCCGTGTGAAGGAATGGCGTTGTGGTGATGTCAGGCCAGATGCAGGAAGAGACAGAGGCAATACTGCAGTTCAAAAGGCGCAGCGCGCGCCGTTTATTTAAACAACAAAAATGAAATAATTATTTAAACACAAAAACAGTGCTCACAGAGCAAAGTAAGTTTAAACAAAATCACAAACAATACAACAAAACCCAGCTCAGGCTGGGCAATTGCCTTCACTGATCCTGTACTGTTTTGTTTTTTAGTTTCGTTTCTAATCGCCTCGCTCACTCTTGTTCCTCCTCTGAACACCCACCTCAAGTGCAGAGAGCTGCAGGTTTATATACAGGTGACCATCTCCCGTTTAGCAACAAATAAATCACCTAATTAATTCGGGAGATGGCCACCTTCTGCACAAGTTTTTTTAATAGTGGATGGGGCTTCCCATCCACACTACCATACATATAAAAACATTTTATAGCAGGGCTTTGCCCTGCCCCCTTTTTAATAATGTGCAGGGCTCTCTAATAGTATCTCGTTTTTTTGACTTTATTATAGTAAGTCAAAATAATGAGATGTCAACCTTATAATGGAAATTTAATGTATTTCGGTTTTTTTTTGGTGGCGTAAATGGGCTTCCAAATATTTTTGTGAAATAGGACATTTTTATAAGCAATTATTTAATTTTAATAAACTGTGTGGGAACAGTTCAGTTTTAAGATACCTATTAACTTTTTTTAACTTTTATATAACTATGTAACTTTTTTTTAAGGAAGGGTACTATGCTCTTTGTACCACTTGGGCCCTGTGCATACCTGTTTATAAACAAAGTAGCCTAAATAAAAAATAAAAAAATTATGGAAACATCATATGTGGCAATTGAACTTTGGAATAAATGTATGTGTTATGTATTCTAATCAAAACAGTCCCCCCCCCCTTCCCATGTCAATATTTAGGCCTACTTATAAGTGAGCATGATAGGTTTTTTACCACAGAATTTTAAGACCAATTAAGGACTAACTACATGTAATAACTGTCTGTGACCTATATAAGACTACTGTCTTGAATTACAAGTATTGTACTGGTTATACTGACTATTAAGTCTTGTGGGCCCAGCATGTTTCATAATGTGTTAGTAATTTGCTTGTCCAACAGCTGTGTACGCAGCGTCGTAACCAGAGCTGATATTCTACCGAGGTTAAACTTAGGTTTCAAGCTATAGCTGGCAGTATTTGTATGACTGCTTGGTATTTACTATTCAGCCTCCAAATCTATGTTAGAAGGCAAACCAACAGAGAATTAAGGAATCTTTTTTACTTTACCAGAATTTTTACATGAGCATCAGCATTGATGCAAAAAAAAACAACCGAGGACATGACCTCTGTGTTCTCGTAGCTAGGCCGTGGTTGTACGTACCAAAAGTATCAAATTTAGGTTAGGTTGATAATATGCAAGCTCATTAAGTCACGACCACACCAAAATTCAACTGGTTTAATATAAAGTGGACAATGTAAAAATGCAAACAGTCTTGTGAATTTTACATGTTGGTCCATGTAATACAGGAACTGGCCTTGCATACATTTTGTGTCTCATTTGAAATGCCGCTGGAATGCAGTTAGATTTGGAAGTTCAGATGAGTTGACTTCTGACCATTTTACGCTCCAGTGAAGAACTTGCTATTCAAGTACTTGCCCTGGGATCTCCCCTCACGGAATATATAGGTTCCTGGTTTTTATAGATTGAAATATGTCTTGGATTGCTGCATGATCATTAATGATAAATTTATAGACTGAATACACGTTGCCCAAACCTCTGACAAAACAGCTAAGCTTAAATGCCTGCTCTGTCATTCCATTGGCATGTGGAAGCTAGCAGTCAGCTAGTGTCTCCCATAGTTGAAATAGTGAATTTGGTAGTAGTGGTGGGTGGGGTGGGGTGGGGGCGATGGGAATCAAATTTGGGAGCATTTAGCAGAAAAAGAAGCCAGTAGATAAACCAAGACTGTTGTGATTATTATTGTACACAGGGTTGTCTGTGCTTTGTGTAAAAACATTGTGCATTTTCCATCCGCTGTGCAGTAGCTTGTTCTGCTGGTGAAGGGTAAAGAATGAAACTGTAATAAGAATGTATGTGGAAAGTTTACAGGTTTTTAGCTGTTTAGCTGCACAATAGTAACAGTGTGAATTTGATACTGGCACCGATTTATTTATGCTATAAGAATTTTATTGTCAATATCCAAGACTGTCATCAGATGTGAGAACAAGGGAATAATTAACATCATAGGCTAATGTTAAAAGTGCATAGAAATCGAGCTGCGATCCACCATGTTGACATATTTCTAATTTTAACCCACTTGTGCCAGTGCTGTGCATCAAGCCTGTACGCAATGCAGATAAAAGTAATTTGCTTTGTGTAAAACGGCTAATGTGCCAGAAATGCCACCATACTGTGTGTGTGAAATGTTTAGTTTACAGTAATTTTAAATCCTCTTTAAAATCTTTCCCACAGCTTCAGCTGCTGACTGTTTTTTAAAGTTTTGTTATTTTGTTGCCTGGCAGTCTGCACCACCACTAATAGTTTACTGCTGACTGGAAAGTATGATGCATGCAGGGCTGAAACCATTTAAAGACGCATGAGCCAGAGTGGGGATCGCAGGACTCCACCCTTTACAATGATTCACCAACTTTACAATGATATAGCAACTAAATTGTGGAGTAGACCTGTAGTGTAAAGCTAACAGTAACTAATATTTAATAGTTTAGTTATCCATCTGGCAAAACAGTTTTAAGATCCACGATTTAACAATGGACAAATGTTCATGTTAGGATGTTGAGTCACAGGAAACGTGAAGTGACGGTTGCACAATAAATCAGATAGGAAATTGTTCACTTTTTCCATTGCTAGAACAGTATCCCACATTTTAGTATGCACTATGTTCTGTAATTAATCTAAAATTAACTGCTCAAGTAATAAATAATCTACAGTATTTAAGCATGATATGCTGTCCTATGAGTTTCACTAGTTAGGAAATGACTAAACTGCAAAATATACATTACTCATTTTAATCTAGACCCTGGTAGTCTGAATGGGTCTGAATCTGATCAATTGTATAGTAGCAAGTATGGAAATTGATTATCCATCCAGGTGAATTTTTTATAGTAAGTACTGCTATCATGTACTGCTAGCTGTTTTGTATACAGTAAAACTTTAAATCAACACCCCAGCGTTTATTTACAATATTTGCCAGTAGCCCCGGCACCTATTGGAGACCAGCAACTATTTGAGACTCTGCGTTTATTATGCAAGATCAATAATATCTGCATATACTTCAGATGCAATCATGAAAAAGCTGCCTGCACACAACCTTATAGAAACTACATAAGTAAATTACAACATTCCAGCAACGTCATTAAAGATTGTGTCAGTGGGCAATAAGTTTGTATTGTAATAATAATAAAAACAGTAAAATCCACTAAAGACAGCCCAGTAAATATTAGAACACAAGCGTGTATTAAGTTAGGTTTGCAGCACAATCAAAAAAACAAACAAACAAACATGGTTTTAAAATTTAATAAAAGCAATAAGTATCATCTTTATTAACGCATTATATTTATTGTTCACCCTCAAACCGTGTATGGTAAGCATGGACAAACTGAAAAATTAACCAGCAACGAATCTTCATTGCAAAACAACCGCATGAAATACTGTGTTAATACGAAAAATAAGTTCATACTGTTGGCCCACAACACACTCAAAAATGCTTCAAACTGTTTATTAACAATAAAATCAATACAACAAAAGCGTATTCCCTTTGTTGTGATATCGTACAAATATGTACACAGGTGCTTGTCAAAGGTATTGGGAGTTCATGCTTAGAGTCTGTATGCCTTTAGAAGAAAGGCATGATGGGATATCGGCTGAAACCTTGTCTGCTGATATACAGATGCTTAAGTGCAGAGAGATGCTATATATTAACACCAGCAGGATACTCTGCCGGTTTTGTGCAACAGTTGTTATGGTGACCAAACGTGTGCAAGTACTGTTGTGTTAAAAAAAAAAAAAAAAAAAAGGTTAAAATGAACAGTTGCATTTAAAGAAATTTAGAACAAGAATAGCACAAAATAAAAATACACTTAAGCATTAACAAAATACCCTGAAAACTTAACATAAAGAATAATTAAGGGCATTTAATCACACAGCAGATTCCCTAGTTAAATGATGAGCTGATACCTCTTGCCAAAGAAGCAAGCATGGTAAAAAAAACAGTAATGTAGCGTGAGTTTAAAATGCACCATTTTAATCCCTTTTTCAAAAATGGTGGGACGCATCCCCCTCCCACAATCTCCACCATTGGCTCTACGTACCACGATGAGATCGGTGCCCCCTACTAGCTTGTAAGTGCCACATACCTTCAAAGGAATTGAAAACCCTACAAACCCCCTGCTGTCTTAGCTTGACAACACATCTAGGATGTCTTTTGCTGTGCAGGTAGTTTTCCTTCTTTACACAAGCAAACCATTCCTGTGAAATTCAGTTTCACAATACCACTGACCCTTTCTTAATTCATCTCTAACCTTACTAAGCATATGTTTTTGTGCTTCTGCCTGGAGAAGAGTACAGGACTTCTGTAGTAAGTGTGCTTATGTCTGTTAGGAACCGAGTTATAGCAATGTTATTGTACGTTGTAACAGGTGCTTGCTATTCCTGGATGTTGGTCCACCTGCCACACAATACAAAACAATTGTCAGCCTCTGCTTGTGTGCTGTCACGGGACCCTCTTTTTATTTATTTATTTATTTATTTTTGCTAATGTGCAGGTTTTGGCCAGTTGGCTAGTTTGAATGCCTTTCTACTCAATGATGCCCCTGTTGATATGAGCCTATGTACAGTACCTGTACCACACATTGTGAAATCAGCATCTGCTTGAACTGAGAAAGCATGAGATGCGGTGTGCATGTGTAGCATAGAGGAAGCTGGGCACTAACTGGCTACCACAAATGCTGCAAGCGAGTGTCTTAACCACAGCACGAAAGAGCCTTTTTACATATAGAAGCATTTAACACAATTGACTGGCAGAGCTCCGATTTTACATGAAGTGTGTTTTTGAGGAAGTCTGTTGACTGTGGTCTGTCATTCGTAAATTCTGCTTTGAAATTCAACTTGCTTGTCTCGAAGAGGTACAAGAGTAGACCAGCACTGACTTGTGTGCTGGAGTCTGGTAAAGCCATTGCTTTTGAAGCCTGGATTTTAAACAAAGTAGTCATAAAGGATATTCACTTTAATAAACACGCATAAAGGTTCACAAATGGTACAGGAGAATTTAAAAGATATATTGCAAAGAGTAATGCCAAATGACAAATTGTGTGGCATGTAAATATTTCACTGAGAGAGACATTTTCTAAAGATTGCTTTACTGCACCACCTGTTTATAAAACTGCCATTTGTATTCTAACCCTGTTTTGAATGGAACATTAGAATGTATTAGCCCCCCCCCCCCATCACTTTGTTTTGCATCAATGGGGAATGGCATTGTTGGAGATGCCAGAATATTTGTCTGACTCACCAGTTTCTGCTTTAGATCAGACTTGTTTTTGCATTACACAGAATTAGGTTGTGTTTCCTGGGAAACAATGAAGTCAAGTTTATTCTACTGAGCTTTATGATCAAGAAATTTAAATCACTGTAGTCACCTAACCCATAGGGCACTGGGGAGGCAAACTATTTTGCCTTTCTACTTTTTTTTGCTCAGTGTATATACACTATTCTATGTTTTGCTATGATTTTGCCTTTTTAAACGGTTTAAAATGTAATAAAAAAATAGAAAAATGGAGTCATTCAGAAGACACCAGAAGTCTGACGTTGATAAAAGAAAAAAATGAAACGCAACCTACACAAACACTGGTTTGACCTATAGTCCGCACTGCACTGTTTACAACATCAGGGCATTTTGTAGACTACAACAAATTCATAAAATATAAGCTAGGTAGTTGTTAGTTTAGTTTGTTTTTCTTCGCTATTAATTGAATTATATTCATGGGGGGGGGGGGGGGGGGGGGAGAGAGAGTCAAGAGAGAACCAGGCAGTATTTATTTATTTATTTATTTATTTATTATATTTTTTTAAATATGGTTCATGTCGCTACAGGGTTTAAATTCAACACCAACTCTAAATAAAATGTTGTTGCTGTTATTAAGCACTAGTAATAATCTGAAGCAGTGGTATTTCAAAATAAACAAAAGCATGTTTTTACTTTAGTGAAGTAGGCTAGAATTTATTTTATTTATTTGTTTTAATTAAAAACTTGTTCTTTTGAAATAGTCAGCTTTCATATTGAAGCTTGTTGTGTAGCAAGTAGGAAAATCAAACCAAGTAGGAATTTGCTTGCATCGTTTAAGACGTTTTTCAAGTAAGCTTATTTTTGTATCAAAAACGACAATAGTCGCAGTCCTTCTTTCGCAGCCAGTAAAGTAAGGTCATTACTCTACCCATCATTCTGCGCACTGTCAGCCCTTGTTAAAGATATAACATAATGTACCTGATCCGAAGCAAGTGCAAAACTTAATATCTAAAGTAAAAAATAAATATTTTAAAACTAGCAAGAGATGACTAGCAGCAGTTACATTGTTGTTTTTAAGTTCTTTTGTTATGGGCAAATTTTGCCCTCCTAACTCAATGGACTATATTTAGAAGCAAGCACAAAGGCAGAGACCATTTTTTTCTGAGGAATAAGACCATTTTAATGGTATAAAACAAGAAACAACTCTTGACTGGCCCTTCCTGCAATTAAGTTTATACTGTTGAAAATGGATAGAGATTTCCTCTAAAACATCAATGAATTAGAAAAAGCCTTTGCTTTCCGTTTCCAACAAAATACTTGAAGCAGTTACGACTTAAGTTCGTAATGGAAAAAAATACATGTAGTGAGGGAATTGCTCTTGAGTGACAAAAGTTCATAGTTGGTTTTCCACTCAAATGGTTTATTTTGGTCTTGCCCACGCTGTTTTTTTTTCATAATTTAATGTCTTTCAACTCTGATCCCCAGTGGATATTAGTCCACCTAATGTACCTTGTTAGCCTCTGCTTGAGAGGGATGTTCAGACCAGGACTGGGAAGGAAGCATTAGACATTAGACATTGCATTGCCTTACAGTATATTTATTGATATATGGTACTTGAATACAAGTCTCCCAAGGATCAGTTGGTCAGTACAATTTAGTTCCAGCAGGAAAGAAGTCTTACACATAGAATCTTCATTATTATCTCCAGTTGCTGTATCCTGTTTTTTGTGTGACCGACGGGGTTTGAAACATTTCTGTGTTGACTCGTACAGGAAACTGTATTGGTTTTGACAGTTACCAAGCAACTATGTAACAAGACAAAACATGCCCAATAAAAGGAAACGCTGCCAACCAGCACGCCAGACACAAAGAACCGGGGTGGAGGTGAAACGACGTGGTGGTTCAGTACTGTGGCTCAGTGAACAATGAGGCTGGGCCGATGCCTAATTTTTCACTATTGATCTATCGATCTCCAAAAAAGCAGATGCAGCGATTCATCGACGTTATGAAAGGGTAAAAAACAAAAAAAACAAAAAATAAACGCAGTCATACATGTGGAGCTGAGCATTACAGTGTAGCATTGCTTGTAAAACTATAATGCATATTAAATTGATTACATCAGTTTATGCATATAGTAATATATATATATATATATATATATATATATATATTTACTTACCTTATGTTGATTTGTACCAGTTGGGGGTGAAAGCAACAAAAAAAAAAGTTGTTTAAATCTATAGAGAGTAACAACCAATCAAGAAAAAAAAAGAAATATATATATATATCTATATTACCTCTCTCTCTCTCTCTCTCTCTCTCTCTCTCTCTCTCTCTCTCTCTCTCTCTCTCTCTCTCTCTCTCTCTCTCTCTCTCTCTCTCTCTCTCTCTCTCTCTCTCTCTCTCTCTCTCTCTCTCTCTCTCTCTCTCTCTCTCTCTCTCTCTCTCTCTCTCTCTCTCTCTCTCTCTCTCTCTCTCTCTCTCTCTCTCTCTCTCTCTCTATATATATATATATATATATATATATATATATATATATATATATATATATATATATATATATATATATATATATATATATATATATATATATATCTATCACTGTCCACAGTAGTTTAGTAACAAGAGTGTTGTCCATGGCTTATATTTGAATTGTGTTAAGGAACATGCGTGTCTACATTTTGTTTTCATTTAAGCGATGACTGGCTCTTGCTTACAATCTGCCCAGCATTACTAAATACCTGCTCACTAGGGACTGATGTTGCCAGGATGCTTAATACTTCTGACCAAAAATACCACTTTTGGAACGATCTTGGTGGTTGTTTTTTTGGGGGGGTGGTAGTTCAGATTAAAGAATGTGGATTTATCGTTTAAGTTTTGTAGGGTGCCATCTCATTAAATGGTCACACAAATTAGTTGTGTTACTGGAGTATCCCAACTTTCTTTACTTTACGTCCTAATTTTAGAAATTAATTGACAAACATCAGAAGACATTGTAGCTCGGTCGATACGGTATTTGTAATTCTAGCACAACACTCTTAACTTGCTCTGTTACTTTGAAGACTCCTGCACAGATGCAGTCCCACCAGTAAACTCACAGGGGGTGGGGCAGGGGAGAGAAGGTGAGCTCAATAGCATGCAGCTTCAGTGAGTCAGACCTGAGGGGAGCAGAGAAGCTCTGTGCTTAATGCAAAAAATAATTGCAGATTCCAAATTTAATAAACAAACTTTCAATTGCTTAAACCCTTTCCACAAAAAAGATGCACAGGCTTGACTATCGATAGTTGTCAAACGATACAATGCATCGATAAATTCTAACACTGCTACTGTAGTTAACTTTGACATGGTGAACTGGTATAGGCTATAACCGATTCAACTTTTCTGCCATAAATGGAAAGCATTTTAATTATGAAAAAATAATGTAGTATTTGGATAAAATAGACTTAACTATTTTTTCTAGGAAATCCATTACAGTAAATGGAAGTCTGTCTTGCCCCGCCATCTTGTTCAAGGGATATTAGTGCAGGTGTGATGTTGGATAATGGATGCAGATACCAGAAAACAGGTTTCTGTTTAAGTATGGGTGGAGGGGATGGGGGTGCGGTTTAAGATGGAATAGATTTCTAATGATGATGGTCAGGGATTTCTTCATTGTGGCATCATCCTAAAGTAGTGGATCAAAGCTGTATCTGTGAACACGTTTTTGCAAGCAATGACAGTTGACATTTAACCTTGAATTCTGCAACAGCAACTAAAGCCGGCACAGTAGGTTGCTAGTGTAATCTTGGCCAAATATCTTTATTTTGCTGGATTATCAAACTACAGTATATACTACTGTAGCTCTGCATTACAAGCCAGTAATAAGTGGTTCTGAAATCTAAAATGTGTAGGGCTGGGACAGTGTATCGATGCATCGAATCGTTGGAATAATTATCGATGGATAAAATAACCATCGATGGTTGAAAAAAAAACAAAAAAAACCCCGCACCTATCGGTTCATTAATAGGACCGGTTTTTTTATTAGAACCGGCAAAATTTAAATCACTCCTATTCCTTGCCTTTCCTTTTGGTTCCTTTAAATAATAATAAAAGGTAAGACAGTAATATTTGTAATGTTTTTATTAACTTTTTTGTGGGGAACCTCGCTGACAGTGTGACTAGACATAATAATTAGAAATGTGTAGTTTCAGGTTCAACTGGAGAATGTTTACTTTTCGTAATTAGATTTGATGAAAAGATATGTACTTATTTACATGTTTCTTTTGCGTTATGAAAAAATGATGCATCGATAGTAACATAACCACTATCGTCCCAGCCCTAAAAAAGTGACCGGTGTTTCAAGGCAAGGATTTTGAGAAGCTGCCACCACCACCATGGTAGTGACTTTTTTTATATTTGCAGAGCTACATACAGTACCCTGTATGCTAAATGTGTTGACGATGACATGATCTGAATTATTGTCTTAATGTCTACCACATCTATTTTGTTTTCTTTGTTCCATTACTGGTGTTGTCCAGTAAAAATGAACCCTTTCACTACCACGCTGTTTTAACCTGTGGACATACAGTGCTCTGTAGATGTTTTGTTTTTTGCATGAAAACTCCTATTTCTAGTTCTTCATTCTTACTAGTCTGTTTTTTGTTTTTCAGATCTTGATCTTTCTGATGCTCTCGATGATGCAGGTATGTATTAACATACAGACGTGCTCAAATTTGTTGGTACCCCTCCACAAAAAACGAAGAATGCACAATTTTCTCTGAAATAACTAGAAACTGACAAAAGTAATTGGCATCCACCATTGTTTATTCCATATTTAATAGAAATCAGACTTTGCTTTTGATTTTTTATTCAACATAATATTGTAAATAAGAAAACAAATGAAAATGGCATGGACAAAAATGATGGGACCGCTAACCTAATATTTTGTTGCACAACCTTTAGAGGCAATCACTGCAACCAAACATTTTCTGTAGCTCTCAATGAGACTTCTGCACCTGTTAACAGGTAGTTTGGCCCACTCTTCCTGAGCAAACTGCTCCAGCTGTCTCAGGTTTGATGGGTGCCTTCTCCAGACTGCAAGTTTCAGCTCTTTCCATAGATGTTCGATAGGATTCAGATCAGGACTCATAGAAGACCACTTCAGAATAGTCCAATGTTTTGTTCTTATCCATTCTTGGGTGCTTTTAGCTGTGTGTTTAGGGTCATTATCCTGTTGGAGGACCCATGACCTGCGACTGAGACAGAGCTTTCTGACACTGGGCAGTACGTTTCGCTCCAGAATGCCTTGATAGTCTTGAGATTTCATTGTGCCCTGCACAGATTCAAGGCACCCTGTGCCAGGCGCAGCAAAGCAGCCCCAAAACATAACCGAGCCTCCTCCATGTTTCACTGTAGGTATGGTGTTCTTTTCTTTGAAAGCTTCATTTTTCCGTCTGTGAACATAGAGCTGATGTGACTTGCCAAAAAGCTCCAGTTTTGACTCATCTGTCCAAAGGACATTCTCCCAGAAGGATTGTGGCTTGTCAATATGCATTTTAGCAAATTCCAGTCTGGCTTTTTTATGTTTTTCTTTCAAAAGTGGAGTCCTCCTGGGTCTTCTTCCATGGAGCCCACTTTCGCTCAAAAAGCGACGGATGGTGCGATCAGAAACTGACGTACCTTCACCTTGGAGTTCAGCTTGTATCTCTTTGGCAGTTATCCTTGGTTCTTTTTCTACCATTTGCACTATCCTTCTGTTCACTCTGGTGTCGATTTCCCTCTTGCAGCTGTGCCCAGGGAGGTTGGCTACAGTTCCATGGACCTTAAACTTCTTAATAATATTTGCAACTGTTGTCACAGGAACATCAAGCTGCTTGGAGATGGTCTTGTAGCCTTTACCTTTACCATGCTTGTCTATTATTTTCTTTCTGATCTCCTCAGACAACTCTCTCCTTTGCTTTCTCTGGTCCATGTTCAGTGTGGTGCACACAATGATACCAAACAGCACTGTGACTACTTTTCTCCATTTAAATAGGCTGAATGACTGATTACAAGATTGGAGACATGTGTGATACTAATTAAAGAAACTAATTAGTTTGAAATATCACTATAATCCAATTATTTATTACCTTTTCTAAGGGGTACCAACAAATGTGTCCAGGCCATTTTAGAATGTCTTTGTAGAATAAGCAATAATTCATCTCTTTTCACAGCTTCTTTGCTTTATTCTATGACATACCAAAGGCATGCAACTATACATGATAAAATAGCTTTTAATTTCATCACTTTTCAGGAGGAATGAAGCATTATTTCAATGAGCTGTAAGGGTACCAACAAATTTGAGCACGTCTGTATTTGGGTCCTAACTAGTTTCTAAACATGACAAGTAAGACGTTGCAGTAGGACAAAACCTTTACTAAAGAACGTTGGTTCAAGTTTATTTAGTTTTTAGGCAGAATACATTTATATATTTGGTAACTGGTCAGTACAGTTTCTCGTAAGAGATGCTTTGTTATAACATCATACCTAAGCACAGGTATGATGCTACAATTGGGGTGGTGGTTCATGTCCCAACAATTAAGGGAATGGACATAGGTGATGCATCATGGCCAAGTATTGGTTTCAAATGTGGTGTACTTGCTTTGTCTCTTTCAGTCCCCACAAAACCTCCCATCAAACCTGCAGTTGAAAAGCCAAAGGAGCCTTCAAATGGTAATTTTAAAAATAATATTTTTAAATTACTTTACAATAGCTGCTGTCTTCATCATTCACATTGTATTCCATGGTCAAAAACCCTACCCTTTTGGGGAATTTGATGTATTTATGTGCAATATAAACAACCATTATGCAACTGCATGGTTCATGTCTTCCAATTCTGTAAATACAATAAGCTTGTTGAGCGTGACTGGATATGGGATGAGAAGCAAACAAAAAATAAAAAAGCCACTACATTTTGACTTGTAAACCAGGAGCACTAAACAAATCACTTCCCTTTCCTTTTTAATCAATTGCAGCACATGATTGAAAATTGCAATTAGCAGTATTTTGTTAATCTTCGTAGTGGCAACAAATTACTTTTAAATTGTAAGTCTCTATCAATCAATTAAATTGGCTTTAAATGAAAGCAGTTGAACAATCACAACAATTGTTGTAAAAAACTTGTGTCGATTTTCTAGGCATTTTTGGGGGGCCCTAAAAAGGGGTGGAGGGAGCGACTAATACACCGGTGTGTCTAATAAACTACTGTACTAGCGCCACAATGGGATTACTACAGCCATGGTTATGGCTCACGCAAACTTAACTGTCAACAACCAGGATTCAGTCATGTTGCTAGGTAGAAACACAAAACCACTGTTCTAATTTAAAAGTTTTAATTTGTTATCTCAGTACCCTGGGTCATTTTGAATGTTGAACGCAAATTTTTAAACTCTTGACTGACCTCTCGACCCAGATGCGTTTAAGTGGAGAAAAAAAAAAACAGGTACTGTTAACACAATAGCTGTCTATCTATGAATTTCCTTATTCCCACACTCCCGAACCATTGATTTGTCAACATTCAGACTGAACCCTACCCTGGGATCCGTAACAAACAGCTATTGGTTAGAAAGCCAAGTAAACCTATCAAGTCTTCTCTTCGTTGTAACTGCAATGCAACACTATGATTAGGGCTTCTGTTTTTCAAGTTTTATTAATTGTATTTTTCGGTGCTTATTTTTAGCTGTTTGAGTTTTATATAATTTGGTTTTTTTCTGGGCTTTTGTTTTTGAAATACTGTATAAAAATAGTGTTTTCGGGTACTTTCCAAAATGCTTGAGCATTTTTTCTTTGTCAAAATTATGTATAGTAGTAACTTGACAGTACTTGCACACTTGAGTTTCCTTGCACACTTTCTTTCCTTTACTATCTTCCACAACAAAATCCCTATGGTCACGGGCACATTCTTCTGGGGTTTTTGTGTGGGTAGGTATTTTTTATACATTTCGCCACAATTCTGTTTTAAATCCACCGTATCTTAACTGTAATACAGCTTTAAATCCCGCCAACAAGCCTCCATCCTGATTGTAATCTGTTTTAAATCTCGCAAGCGGAGTCTCCAATAGAAATGTAGGAATGTGCTGTCACTCAGTAGTTGGGGCGGGTTTAAAGTATTCAGAACGAATCAATGATAGATTCAAGTCAGGAAGGCGGGACATTGCCCAGCAGCACTGGGAAATGTATTTATTGTTTTTGTAGTAGGTTTTATTTTTTAATGGGAAAAGGGTAAAGTCAATGTGAATTGATTAACCATTTACACAGTTTTTCTGGTGTTTCCTGGTGTTTTTTAAATCGGGTGTTTTATCAGGTTTTAGCAGTTAAAACCGAAAATCAGAAGCCCTAATTATAATGCAGATGTCTGAGACTGGATAAAAGTAGGAGTCGGACAAAAAAATAAGTGCGAACAACAGTTTTGAAATTGCGAGTTGTTGAATTTGCCGAAAAGCATGGCAATCGCAAAGCTGAAGAGAGTATGTGACTGGAGACAAAACTATTTTGTTTTTTAAATATGGCAAAAGAAAATAGGTTAACACAGATGTGATGCAGGATGTGTAACTTGATTTTACTTACTGGTACACTGTGTTAATTATTACTTTTTAAATCCTTACAAGTAACTAGTGTTATCTATGTTGGTGTATTTTGACATTGCACTTAAATTTTACTTTAACTAATTATTTTGAAAAAAATGAATAGTTTTAATAATTAGCAGTTTAACTAAAATGAAATGTCAGTTATTAATGGAATAAAATGTTGCAAACAAGGGTTATTTCGAAACTAAATCTGTATTTCTTTATCGGTATCAGTGCTGAGCATGTATGAAAAAAATTCAATTGTAAAAAAATATATATATATATTTTAAACGCAGCTTTCCTAAAATTTGAAGTCTCAAAATGGGGGTAGTGACTTCCCCAGTGTGACCTATACAGCGAGTTTTACATTATGTCTCTAAAATATCAGTTCCAATTCCTTCTTTGGAATGGGGAATTGATTTTAAAATGGAATTGAAGAACCGGAATTTACCCTATTGCTATTGTGTATATTGCATTTTAAACCATTTTCTTTATTTTCTAGAACTGGACCTCGGGGATGCCCTTGGTGGAGGAGGTAACGTGCTAGATTTCTGAACTAGTCATCTGTACGGTGAATGTAAAAACTTTAGGCTAATTGGTGTTTTTTTTTTTTTTTTTGTATACATAGAAACATACCCGCAGCCTACAAAGCCAGCTGCCAAGCCTCCCCCACGTGACAAAGGCAACTCAGGTAATGTGTTGCTCTGCTTATTTAGTCAAGTCCTTATTAAACACCACCCCCTGCAGAGATTTTTACCAAAGGGCCTGTATATAAAAAGCTGTTAGTATTGCAGCAGGAGCTCATTCAGAGCTGTATTAATTTAAGTCACATGTTCATTTAAAAAACATTTTGTTGACTACAGGTAACCGTGGTGCTTTTTTGTTCAAGTATCTTGATTGAAATTCTCTATCTCGGTATCGTGTAGGGAAGCCTTCTGATTTCAATGATGTACTGTTAGTAGTACAATTAAATGTATGTTGAATTAAATGCATTTCTTTAATTTTATAGACTTCGACTTGTCTGATGCTGTTGGTGGAGGAGGTAATGATGTGCTCTAAACAATTAACACAATATGATAGTTCACTTTGTGAGGTTTGATCAAGGTCGATATGCACCATTTAATACATACATTGGGTGCTGTTCACGTTGTGAACGTCAGTTGCTTTGGACTTGCAGAAAGCAAAGCTACTGTACAGTCTCTTTTTCGCAGATCTGTGTTCCAGGTTCCATTGCTTACTATTGCTCTGTAAATCTTGAAAAAAAAGTTAAGACCCAGAACTCTTAAGTGGGGGGAAAAAGAGGGTCAACTGATGGTGCCTGTACACATTAATGTCACACTTTCAGAGCTTTGCATGCATCTAAAGCCTTAAACAAAAAACAAAAAAAAAACCTTACCTACTTGTATTACAATTGCATCTAGTTGTAAGTAGATTGCACATGCTTGCATAGCGCTGATGGTAATGACTTGATTTAAGTTTTTTTTTTTTTTTTTTTTTATTTAATACATGGTCTAGAATTGATGACATAAATGTTACCAAATTACTTTTGTTTTTTTTACTTTGTCAGACTCCCAGCCAAAAGATCCAGACCGAAAGCCTGTGCCAGGTGGCACCAATACAGATTCAGGTAAACGGTTTCCATAAAACCAGTAGTAAAGAAGGAATTCTTATCTTCTGGCGGCTAGTCTTTATGTAAAAGACAGTGTTGGACATTTGAGACATTTTTGATGTGCGTTTGTGTCTTCACAAGGAAGATCATCCCTGTCAATAAGGATATAGTGAAGACTCGAGGTTGGTCAATGAATCCCCTTGTTGGTTTTGTTATAACCTATATTGCGGAGTTAATACAACACATGGTCTCAGAAGTACAGCGACAACCAATACATCATTCCTCCTGGACTTTTCCTATTCTGCCTCTGCTACTTTTACTAGTGTACTAGTGTCCTTGAAGACCCAGACCAATTATTAAACTGATGCAGGTGTAGCTCGTAATGCCCTACTGTATCTAGGGAACTGCTTTTCTGGATGAGATGGAAATTTAGTTAGTTGCATACAGTGGATTTAATTCATGGTGATTTTTACTCCTTTATTGTTACGGATGTGCCTGCTGTGGGATATAGGAGGTGGGCATATGCACATCTATGCATCTAGAGTGGTGTTGTCCAATAGAATTCACTTCCTAGGCACAGGTGTGGCTACGGCAACATTGTTTTAGCCACAAGCACTAATTTTAGTAGAAAACACTTTGCATACACTTACACAAGTTATAACAAACCTGGTGATTTTATAAACAGGGACAACACAAGTTAGTGGGAAAATCAACAAAACACAATGTTTAAATGTATATTTACTTAACAAACATCTACCCCATTTAGTGTGAAACTTTGCATTCTTTCTCTTTTCACCAAAGTTTGGAATTATGGCATGAAGCTTCTAAGTTTGTGTCCAGTAGTTGCGAGCAATACTTTCACTTCATCAGAGTGATTGTTGATCATGTTGACTTGCCCAATTAAGTTAAACCAAACATGGAACACATCTTTGCTGTGGCAATTCTCAAAACCTGATTATTCATCTACCACGTTTTCAGCACAGAGGCACTCTGTCATGTGTCCACTTTGCAGCGTCAGCAGGTCCATGGGAACAATGTTGTATGGAAAGGTGAGCTGTCAATCAGTCAGCTCGTCCAATCTGAATAACCGCTCCAGGCCAGCAGACGAAAGCAAGGCCAGACAATAACTAGCAGCTCCAAGTTGCTGAAATCCATCATATTCACCTGTTAAGGAGGATTTTTACACACACGACTTGGTACACATACACCATGTGAATGAGTATTGATCACATGCCTGACAACAGTGTTTATTACTCCTTTTTTTTTTTTACTAATCAAAAATGCAATTCGCCACATCTGGATTCCCAATTCACTGCAAGTGGCTAACATATTGGACAACCCTGATCTGGGCTTAATTTATGAAACACTTGGTCTAGCTGTGTCTATTCAAATTAATGTAATATTTCTTACAGGTGGAGACTTTGGTCTGGATGACCTGAAAGATTCTGTTGACGGTGGTTACAAGCCAGATGACAACCAAGGAGGTATGATGTGGGCTTTACTTCTGATGCCTCAGGTTACACATGGTCAAAATGTGTCGACGGGTCTAGCTGCAGTCTGAAATCAAGCTTGTTCCTAATAGGGTCCTGTGAAACGGCTGCTAATGCTTTAGTTTGGTGTACGCAATACTAATACACATGTTGTATAGAGTGAAAGAAAAGATTTGATGTGTGTTCTCCGTATTGCTGACAAACCTCTTAGTTTACATTATGTATATAATTAACTATTTCACTCTTGTAACACAGCTGATGAACTACAGTATTTAAATTTATATTCTAAAAGAAACATGGGAACACTCACAGTATCAAGTTACTCATTTATTTTTAAATAATTTGTCAAAGTAAAGGGAATTTGACATCTTGCATACAAACAAACCAGCACAAAATTAAGTCATAGAATATTGGTGTCCTTTCTCTACTGTTGGGTGTTTTTTTTTTTTTTTTTTGGTTTGTTTAATAATGTACTTATTTATTTTAATTAAGGTGGCTCTTCAGATACCAATGCAGGTGGAGAAGTTCAAGGTAACTGTTTAATTCTTATATATGTTATTAAATAACCTCTCTAGACTTTGTTTGTTTGTTTCGTTGGCCTTTTTAAAAAACTATTATTGCATTTTGTTGTCATACCTTTATCCGGAAAAATGCTGGGACTTCAAATTTCAGTTTAAACATGTGCTTGGAACGATGTAAAATATGTGACTTAAATGTTCTGTAAATTGATGAGAACAAAACTAAATTGTTCTTGCATTCTGAACTATATGGGCATTTTGGAAATTATTATAGTCCATCCTCTAGAATTGTGTTCTGTTTTTAAAAAAGTGGTTAATTTTTAGATTTGTTTTAAATTTGAGCTTTGATTTATGTAAGGGACAAAACATTATTTGGATTTTAAAGGTGTACGTGTAATTCTTCCCATTTGATAAAACTGCTAGACAAAGTAACAGCTGTAAATAGTGCATTGTTTTCCTTCATCAGAAGGGCAGCAAAAGCCCTGAACACGCTGCCCGATACGATCAATAGCGATGTGATTTTCTTCAGTTGAATCGGGCAGTGTATTATGCTTTGCTATGCGATTTTACAGGATCGTCCTGATCGATTTCAGTCGGCTCGCAAAGTTATAAACATGTTGACTATTTTGAGATGCCCTCGCATCAGCTAGTGTGTTATATACCCAGTTGCAAGTCTCAATGTCGGCAACCAATGAGTTCACCTGCATTGGATATATGACAGGAGACATGCATGTTCGCTCTCGCTCTCTCCCTATTGGGTTTGTTTTGTTTGTTTGTTTCTTTCTTTCTTTCTGAGAGAATACATGTGTGTCAAGTCTTTTTCTAACCAAGGTTTTTCTAGCCAAAATTAAAGATTAGTACAGCCATAGCCTTATATCTTCATCATATTGCTGCTGTACTCACAAATTGTGTGTCCCTTCCTGTGATTTTCATCGGGCAGTGTGGGGTGCCTGCTCACAAAACCTTTTATTGTGACCACCGCCTCCATTTGAGATGTGACGATCACATCGGGCAGTGTGTTCCGGGCTGTAGTGTTACACATAGTTTACTGTACTTGGCTCTGTTTACATTGCTAGTCAAGCATGCCTGGAGTGCAGACAATTGTGGAGGCATGCCAAAGCCCTTAAAGTCCTCCCTGAAGTGGATTGGATTTAAGTAATAACTCATTCTTGTTGACTGAGCACATTTTGTGATGGCTATTTCAGATTAATTTGTTTCTCAGCAAGACTTGCGATTTGTAAACTGATTCAGATTCCTTATTTTGGGATTTCTTTGTTCGGAAGGTTTTGTAGGTTGTCAGAGTTGTCTTGTAGGTTCTACTTGCAGAGCCAAGTCCACTATGGGGGGGGGGGAAGAAAGTAAATTGGAGATTCATATCGCAATCTAAAACTTCACTACACTTATTTTCTATTCCAGACAACCCATGGAAAGAGCTCCTGGAGCTACTAAGTGCTAATATGCCAGAGCACGTTCTAATCTGGATAAAGAATTTACAAGAAGTTGTTGAGCCTCTGAAAAAACATCTTGTGGAGATACTCAATGTTCTCATTAATTAACGTGATGGTCCTTTTAAATTCATTGAATGCATCCATCCTCTAGAATTGTGTTCGGTTTTAAAAATGTGGGTAATTTTTATATTTGTTTTAAATTGCGCTTTAAGTAGAAGACAAAACATTACTTGGGCATAAGGATTTGGATTTAAAGGTGTACGTGTAATTCATTTTTACCACAACTTTTTGTGGTAAACTTTTTGTGGGCCTCTTGGGAACTCCTGCCTTTTTAAATTGTTAAATTTGTGGGTGTAGCAGGGAAATCTAGATCATCCTATTCCAGTTTTCTTTTTTTTTTCTTCTCTTCTCTTTAGAATACAAAGCACAGCTTTAATCTAGTGTGCACTCATTTGCGGTTCAGGTTAACCTTTTTGTGTTCTATGACAAGTGTCGGACAGTTTGTTCAAAGGAAACAGATCAGGTGTATTAAAGGTTAGTATCCTGGGTTTAGCAGGGTTTTTTAGCAGGTCTAATTTCTATATTTACAAGACTCTCGTTGCAAAACTAGTTTTATAACAGTAGCCTGAGGCATTCTGTGTATGTAGAAGTTACTTTGCTGATGTCACAACCACACGTTTCCTTTTAATAGTCCGGTGAACTTGACAGAAAATGCTTTTATAAATATGGCTCAATCTTCAGAACTATGTATGAGCTTGGTAATGTTGGGATGTGTCACATAGACTACAAACATGTTGCTGGCTTTGTTTTACAATGTGTAGTTTAGTAGGACCTCTAATTGTGTTTTGTTTGGTTGGAAAAAAAAAAAAAAAAAAACATAGCTCAATTAGGTCACACGTTCAAGTTGTGTGAATGCATCCTTAAAAGCCAGCAAAAGTGTACAATTTTAATTTAAAATGCTGAATATGTAGACTGCATGTATGCTTCGGTTTATTTTTGCTTATTTAATAAACCTGTTTTTATGCAACTTGCATAATCGGAAGGAAAATGTCTCTGTGCTACTAAATGCACCCACCCTGCAAGCCACCCAGGCATTTTCTTCTGGATGTCTTTGTAGTCGTTCAATTTGCAATCATATAATGGTGGATACTGCTGCACTGCATAAATTAACTTTTCGTCGTCCATGGTTAACTTGTCTTGAGGCATGACGTGTTTTGAGACGTGTGTCCAGGGTGTTAACCTTGCATCTGATTGGTCAGTTTCATTCCAGTTGCGAGACGAAAAAAAAAATAGAAACAGGTTCCATTTTAGCGACGCAGAATTCTCAAAGCGACGCTGCTCGTGAACTTCTAAATTATTCGCTCATGTCCATTGTGGATGCAGCTTAAACCTTATTTTGGTGGTTTGAAGACAATGACAGTTGGTGGCTTTTTTTTAATTTTATGGCTGGTCATAGATATCTGTCCTTTTACAATAACATTTGAAGTGTATTGGTAAATGTGACCTTTGTTTCAGGTAAATGTTTTTAAAGAAACAGATTTGTAGTTATTTCTTATTCTGATTTTTTTTTTTATATATATAAAAAGAGAATCCATCTTGTAAAATGTCCAAATAAAGTGAATAAAATTACTTTAAAAAATAACAGGACAAGGGGCATTTGTGATTGAGTTGTACAGTAAATGTATCTTAGTAAAATAAAAAAAAAAAAATTCCCCTGAAAGACTTTGTCCGTTTTATTTTATTTTGTTTTTTGTATATTCTTTTTTTTTTTAATATGTGTTTGCTAAGATTGGTGTAGAAGTTGTGATGACATATATATATATATATTGGTAGACAAAACTGAGTCCAACTTTTACTCCTTTACCATAGTTGTACTTGACTGGGGGAGAGCATCTGAAAACATGCATCTCTATGTTTTGTAAATCCAAATACTTGAGGTATCAAATGGCATGCCTTGACTATTGAAATTGTGCTAGACATTTCCAGCAGTCTTTTTTGAAGTACAGAACACCCTAATATGCCTATATAAATATCCAAACCCTTGTGTGGTAGTGATACAGTGAGTCAAATAGAACTTCAGTGAAATAACTATTACAACATTGCCCAAGTTATATTTATTTTATTTATTTATTTATTTATTTATTTATTTATTTATTTATTTAAATAAATAAATAAATAAATATTTGTTTGTTTTACTTTTGAAGTGCAGTATTTGACAGCACTCTTTCTTTACCTAGGAGCTGGATCGGGCCAACTTGCTGGCATTATTAGTGCTGTGGGAGTGGCTGTACTTGGGGCTGCATCAAGCTACTTCGCTTACCAGAAGAAAAAGCTGTGCTTCAAAGTACAAGGAGGTAAGTATGAGATGAGAGCTCTGTGAAAAGCTTCTCTACATACTTTTGAAGTGGTTTTAGATATCTGGATTTCTGTAAGCTTGAAGGGCTGCTTTTGTATAACTTGGAGCTTCACCCAACGTTAACCTCATCACCAGGAAACACTACAGTGGTCAGACAGGGTTTGTATGCAACCCATTTGGAATCTGCATTTGAGAATATTGATCTCAATAAAATACACAAAAAATGGGTGGAAAACTTACGTCTATTCCTAAGAGTGCCTTAACCAATGTACAAAAGGGTGCGATTTGTGCAGTTAATTTAACCAGTTCAGATAAGTTTTAGGGCCATGTTTACTACGTAGTAAATCGTTGCCATGGACTAGTTCTGTAACATAAGCAGTTTGTTAGAAAAAAAAAAAAATTGGTGCAAACTTAGAACAATAGTAAATGCATTGTGATTTATGTTCAGAATTATCTTGACTTGTCTAAACAGAAACATCACATCCTGTTACACATGAAAAAAAAAATAGAAAAACAAATGTCATTCCTTTTTCAGGTGGTGCAGAGAATGTAAATCAGACCAACCAACATGGAAATCAGTCCGACCCTCAGCGTAAGAATCTGTTGCTAATTTGACTACCAAACACATTTTTACTTTGTTCACATACAGCACAAGTAGTTCACGGATTCTATTTCAAAAGGCATTCAAACTGTTTTACATAAAGTAATTCAAGGTGAAACCAGTTCCTCAGTTTGTGTTTCTGGGGGAATGAACATTGTGATGAGGTTGTGTAAGCTTAAAATGGTGTAGGACTGTATTTCACGGCAAAACAATTGCTTATTTCACAGTTTAAAGGCAAACCATCAACAGTGTTAGCGTTTGCGTTTCAATTGACATGTGTAAACCAGGTCTAAACTATGCGCAAATTACATGGTCGACCTATAAATACCACTGAAACTACCAGGGAAGCAGGCAAAGAAATGAGAGAAATAAAAGAAATATGGAGTGTGCACTGGATTTCTACGTGGCCAGAGAGAGGAGGAGGAGACGGAGACAAAGACAGAGACGTCCCCAAATATTTTGAAGCCATCTGTCTTTTCTGAGCCTGTCTGACACACAATGTATGTAGCAATTTCGTCTCAACAGACAAACAATCACTGACATCTGCCAACTGCTTCAGGCTGACCTGGAAGGAGACATGTGGAGAGCACATTGTTTCCCTGTAGCACTAAGAGTATCGTCTGCACAAACATTTTATGCCACTGGCTCGTTCTACTGTGGGTTATACTGCAGACATGAGCCAGTCGGCGCTATTGGGTGCAGTGCGAGACGTAACTGCAGCTTTAGTAAAGCAAGCAGGGGAAATTCATCCATTTTCCAGTCTCGGGAGCTGCAGCAAAATACAAAGCAGGGGTGTATTTTTTTTATTTTTTATTTTTTTGGGTGGTATGGGTTTCCTGGTGTCCGGGGAGCCATCGATTTGCATACATGTGCAGCTACGCACACCAACACAGAATAGGCACCTCTACATAAATCGTAAAGGGAGCTATTCTGTGCAACATGCAAGCAGTGTGTGATGCCAACAACTGCATCACAAATGCATATGCAAACTATCCTGGCTCTGCTCATGACTCGTTTATCCTCGCTAATTCCCAGGTGGCAGCTGCGTTTCAGCGGGATGACAGTCGGAGAGGCTGGTTGATGGTGGACAACGGGTATCCACTGAAACAGTAGCTACTGACACTGGTATTCAACCCCACAGATGCTCTTAAAGGGACTGTTGAATCCCCATGCTTTGATTGGCTGGGCGCTTGATTCATTATTTGATGCGAGTTAGCCCACCGGTGAGACCCAGCTTCTTCTAAATCAGGTTTTTTTGCGCTATTGCGGCGGTTCGCTAATGCTATAATTTTTGCCCAGGCGGCTGCGCACGTATTTGCTAAGTAGGGCCCATTATGTATTGAAGCAAATAAATAGTTTCATCACATTCAAAATGTATAATTCTTGTCAAAAAAATAAATGTTCCTACATATTTAAATGCTTACTTGGAAAACAGTAAATGCTAAATTACACCGTGTAACAAATTATTATTTTTTTTTTGTTCCTGGGTAGTAAGTGTTATTTCCTAATTGCTTATGCCTCAAAAGTATAGAAAATGGCTATTATTCCCCACAAACTTTGCTTTTGTGACAGGACAGTGATATTTTGAAATTTACCTATTTTCCAGATTTACCAAATTTACCTAGATTCAGTGCTGAGTAAACTTGGAATAACTTCTAGAACTTTCCAGTAATATAAATAGTAGTATAAATACAGGGGCCTTAAGACCACGAGTTCAGTTTAGTTCCAGCTGCCTAAGTGGATACATATTTGCACTTTTCTGAGATGGCATCAAGGTCATAGGAGACTTCAAAATGGTGGCATTCCTGATGGGTCTCCAAGGCGGTTTTACCAAGTTTCCCTGCTATCTTTGCCTTTGGGACAGCAGGGACACCAAGGCGCACTACCACAGGCGGGACTGGCCACAGCGGACCGAGTTCTCTGTGGGGAGGAACAACGTCAAGTGGGAGCCACTGGTGGACCCCCGGAAGGTGCTGATGCCACCACTGCACATCAAATTGGGCCTTATGAAACAATTTGTCAGAGCTCTAGATAAGGAGTCGGCAGCCTTCAAGTACCTTCAACACTTCTTCCCTAAGCTGTCTGAGGCAAAGGTCAAAGCCGGTGTCTTCGTCGGACCACAGATAAAGAAGATCCTGGAGTGCAATGAATTCCCCAAGAAGATCACTAGTAAGGAGAAAGCGGCTATAAACAGGTTTGTCGCGGTGGTTCGGGGCTTCCTGGGCAATCACAAGGTCGAAAACTATGTGGAGCTGGTTGAGACTCTGGTGAAGAACTACGGCACAATGGGCTGTAGGATGTCCCTCAAAGTCCATATCCTTGATGCTCATCTTGATAAATTCAAGGAGAACATGGGAGCGTACTCAGAGGAGCAAGGCGAGCGCTTCCACCAGGATATACTGGACTTTGAACGCCGTTACCAAGGACAGTATAACGAGAACATGATGGGAGACTACATTTGGGGGCTGATTCGTGAAAGTGATTTACAGTATAATCGTAAATCTCGAAAAACTACTCGCTTCTAAATCTTTTGTAGTCATTTTTGTATTACTTTAGAATAAATACATGCTAATTTGGATTCATATGTTGTTTTTTTCTGACTTTATGTGAACGAAAAGACACAAATTCGCCCGTTTTCTCATTGGAAATAGGTAAATTTCAAAATATCACTGTCCTGGTCACAAAAGCAAAGTTTGTGGGGAATAATAGCCATTTTCTATACTTTTGAGGCATAAGCAATTAGGAAATAACACTTACTACCCAAGAACAAAAATTGTGTTACATAGTGTTATTAAACAAAATGAAAACAAATAAATGTAAAGAAAATAAGACCTATGAAATGTCTCCTTGTCCTGGACAGAGTGATCTTTTAGTGTTTGCTGAATTTTTGTTTGTGATTTAAAAAAAAAAAAAAAAAAAAGTGTATATTTAGACTATTCAGAAATGGGAATTTTTACTGGAAATACATATTATATGCCAATAGATACAAGAAATACAGCCTCATTCAGTCTGTTTCTAATATTAGACCAGGCCTGACGGTCAGTCTGTTTTTCATAGAGCTTTGGGTGTTTTCCAGGCAACATTCTAAAACGTAATCTTTGAAATGCCCTGCTCTCCTTCTGTGCTTAAGATATGGGCTCCTTCCTTTTCTCCAAGATCCCCCTTACATCACCTATTTTATTTCAAAAGGATAAATGTTAAGTAAACACATTGACAATGGTCTCTCATCAATGTTGTCTTGTTCCTTAAGGATGCACTTTTAAGAATACAGAGATTTGCTGTTAAGGGATGTAACGTCAGAGTGGGTCATAATATCATTCTGTGTATGAAATTAACAGAATTGAAATGTACAAAGGGGTGTCTTAAGCCATTCTCTGTGTCTACTTGGTTTCTGCTCACAAACTCCCCCACTGACAAAGAATGCTTTTAGAAAGAGTCGTAAACTAACTGCTGGACAGGTGTTATCTTTTCCTATCATTGAATGTATCATTTAGTTGCCAGCAGCATCTTGCAGAAGGCATGCCAGACAGTTTTGAGTATGCTTTGACACTTCTGACGAAGAGCAGTACCCCTCGTAAATACAGCAGACAGGGCGAAGCCCTGGACCAATTGAGAACAATGGGCTGTCTCTGAATGAGAACAACCAATGAGAAACACCCCACGTGGACTTGGGCACAGCCCAAAATAACCAAACTAACCAATCACAGTGTGGAAGGCAACCAGCCACACCACTTTCAGAAATGCTTGAGTTTGCCCAATGAGAGAGCTGCCCCACAGAAGGAACAGCACTCCAGGCAAGTGAAAGAAGTGAGCTCCACCCGCTAGAAGTGGCTTGGAGTTCGGAGGAACGAAATGGAAGCTAAACTTCTCTGAAGAAAGTTTCTGAATCATGGGAGCATAAATGCTCGAATTCCCGGAAGGCAAGGAAGAACCAATGTTCTGAAGAGTGGCTAAAATTAGCTTTGAAGAGAGCCGTAGCTCTTTTCCCTACGAGAGACTGAAACAGTAAATGGAAGCATAGCCAGCAGCTGGACCTAAGGTCATGTACTAGCCGTACAGATGAATTGCAACAAGAACACTTCTATGAACTACGTAACTCTTCCATTTCAACACATTATCTAAACTGAGTTACTTCTGATCAACTGAACTATTTCCAGTTGGAAAACTGCCAACAACAACTATAATGCTGCAAGACTTTGAGATCCAACAAGCTGATCTCCATTTGAAAATAACTATTTGTTTATTGTGAGCCTACACCAATACAATGCGTACAGCAAACTACCATCTTCATTGGAACTTCAGATCCAAAGAGCTGCAGTGTTCGTCAACACAGATTGACTTCATCATTATATGGAAATCGATAAGTATTCAACATATCTAAATAAAGTACTTTTATGACTTATCGAAAAAGTAACTAGTAAATGCTATCAAGTTAGTAGATAAACTGTTCTAGGAATAGAATATAACTTCCTGTTTTAGAGTGTGTAAGAAATGTATTTTGTTTGTTGAAGTGTGCAACTCAATGGAGTTGCCTCGTAAATGCAGAGAATTTGATTATTGCCCTATTTCTGAGTTAATTTGAATATATAATCAACTGAGGTTGATAACATTAGTTTGGTACATCACGTCTAAACTAAATTAACACGGTAAAACAAATTTGCTAAATTAGGTACTGGAATGTTGGAATGGGGAAATTTTGAAATCTGTAGCATATTGACATGATGGATTACTACGAGAAACGGGTATTGGAAATACTAATGCAAAGTAGACGCTTTGTGGTAAGCCATATTTAATATTGGTATATTAACCATATGGGCTAATGATGCTATGGTCATTGTAATCGTTTGACTATGGAATCAATGAACTGTACACTTTACGCCTATCTCTAACCAATAGCCTTTCCTTTCTGTAATATTAGATTAGTTGTGCACCCCTGTTTATTCTTAAATAAACTATTGTTTTATATTTCTGACATGTTGTGTGAGTGTTGGTTATTGTCCAAGGTAATCCGAGTTCTACATGATCCTGCCAAACTATTATGGTACGTCTCAGTTATTAACATTTGGACATTCTTAAACAGGGTTCCTAGAGACTAATTTTATATTTAAATAAATTGTATACCTAATTCACTACAAGGAGCATTAATCAAAAATCCATTATCTTGCCTCTTATGATTTGGCAATATGCTATACATTGGGGTATCCATTGTTAAGGAAATGATCCATCTTGGTAATTACATTATTAATTAATAAAAACAACAAAATGTATCCAAAATAAATCTCATTTAGGGCTATCGCATGGACTGACCTGACTAAACCTCACTTCTGAAGCCATGTTTTGTTTGTATTTCTATAAGTTTTTACCCACAGAAAGACCTGCCTTTGTACATTACTTTCTGTTTTCGCAAGGTGATGGATACGGCACAAGCTTGCATATTGTGCAGAATTGATAATAAGATCATTGGAGGTGGCCTTGCTAGCAGTATGTTTAGCTAGGAAGTTGGACAACTAAGTGATAGAGAAGTTGATATGCCTTACGAGAATGTTCTAGTTTGGATTAGTTTTATTTTGTGTAACTTTTCTTATGTCTTCTCTTTTTCAGTTTTTAGCAATCTGCTGAAACAATCGCCATAACCCATTTATGCAAACATCTACGTGAAGAATGAAGCCATTTTATTGATGCCTGCTGTACATCAAATACCTTTCTGAATCATCTGTATTTCTTCAGTTAGCTAAACACATTGAATTAATTTGTTTGTTAATTTAAGATTTTGAAAGGTTGCTATTTTGAGGGCAAAAACTATATTCTATCCTGGCATGTAGATGTGGAAGGGGGGAGGGAGGGATTTAAGGTCTTTGCACAAGGAGTTAGTATTTTGTTTGTTTTAAAGTCATTCAATAACTAAGCTGTGCTTAAATGGCTTGACAAACCATGCTTGGCAATAATGCACTATTTGATTTATATGCTGTACAAAAAGATTGCAGACAGAAATGTGCAGTGCAAAATGCTATTGACTTCCTCTGACATAAAATCAGTTTAAAGTTAAACTCAATGATTGGATGGATTCTATTGATTTATCACATGGCTAATTATATTCAGTTAAATTTAGTGTGTATCTGCGTCCTGCATTAATTGAACCATCTAGTGTACAAGGCTGCATTTATTAAGACATGCATTACAATTTTAGGCTGAAATTTGGTTTTATTAATTTATATATTTGGTCATTAGTCAAACCCTTCATTACAGGAAACACTAGTCAAATATGGCACTGGTGCATTTTGTCGTGTTGACACTTATGCATGCAAAACAAGTTTTCTAAAGATTCTGACAAACATTTAGTTTTTTATTTAGTAATGCATTAAGTGTAAGATTGATGCAACTGTATAATGCTCACTTCATAGAATCTGTATGTCTAGTTAACTGTGCAATTCTAAATGGGCTTTCATTCTTTTAATATTGAATTATTTGGATACATTAGTTGCTTTCATTTCTTATACTGGAAATACTTAAATGCTTTTTTTTGTTTAGTTTTTTTAAATGTTCTTGACAAATTAGTCAATGGTGCTTGCACAGATTACACTCTACATGAGGAGTACTTTTAAATTTGCACACAACAGAGAGAATGGGGACATTTCTTGACTTCTGTGCTTTTTTTGTAATTTTAGAAAGTGTTGTGTATATCCATTTGTAAAACCAAATTGGCTAATTGTGTGTTTTTTTTTCTGAGCTAGGCTGTACATTTTAAAAATATAAAATACAAAGTGCCTTGTATACACTTTTTCCTTTGTTTGTGTTGAATGCAGCAGTATATATGCCTAATTTTGTGTTTTGCTGTTAACACCCCAAGGCCATACATCAGATTTTGACAAGAACTAGGGTTATTACTAAAGTGGTAAATATGCCTGAATTTGAGCACAGTTGTAATGTTGCAATGCTTGAACCTGGTAAAAAAAAAAATTGAAAAATCCATCAAAACTGTTTTACCTGGAATCTTACACTATTTTGTTGACTTAACTAAATAAAGTTGTGCCTTTTTTGTAGTCCTGTTTTTGTGACCTTTTTGTTTTTACAATGAACTTCTCCTGGGTTTTTAAAAACTTACTTTAATGTAAGAGTGCATACTTTATTCTAAATGCTCGAACCACTATCTACTTGTGCTAGCATTTTCTTATGTTTAACATGAGGTTTACGTTAAGCCTGAAGCAGCGTTGCACGTTTGGGTTGCCTTGCCTGAAGATATTGTTCAACTCCCTTGAAATGGGTCTCATTGTGAAATTGAGCTTTATCATTTATGCTGTATTACTGTGTGGCCATTTGCATATTTCATTCTTCCATTAGTCTGCCTTTGGGAGAAATCTGCATTTGCAAGTAATGTATTGAAGCCATTAAACTTAACTGAGAAGTATAGAATGCATTTGGGTGCCACATTATCTCAGTTTAGTACAGAAAACAATGTAGGTTTTAAGATGTAGTCAACACCCCATATTGGGAACATTCTAATTGAACAACATATTGGTGAATTTGCTGTTGACCTGAATAGAATCTGGGCTTTAATCAATCAATTAATCAATCAATCTTTATTTTATATAGTGCCGTTCATAGTGGACCACCATCACTGTGCTTTACAAGATGCAGTAACAGCAAGAAAATCCATAATACTTTAAATACAGAGAAATGCATAATACATGATGTACAGTAAAAACAAACAAAAACAAAAAAGCATAATACATTAAATTACAGTGGAAAGTGCATAATACATGATAGTAGCATAATACATGAAAATAATACATTAAATACAGTGGAAAGTGCATAATACAGGATAGTAGCATAATACATGAAAATAATACATTAAATACAGTGGAAAGTGCATAATACATGCAGCTAATGGCAGAAATCGGGCTTAAAGAGCATGAAAAGCAAGAGAGAACGGTTGGGTCTTGAGAGTTGATTTAAAGCGAGCGACGGTGGGAGCATCACGCACCAAAGCTGGGAGAGAGTTCCAAAGAGTCGGAGCCACAAAGCTAAACAAGCGTTCTCTAAGTGTGGGACCCTTTTGCTTGGGGATAACAAGCAAGCCAGAGTCGGAGGACCTCAGCTTGCGGGCAGGGACATAGCGGGTGAGCAGGTTGAGGAGGTACTCGAGACCTCTGATGAAGGGCATTGTAGGTGAGCAGGAGAGATTTGAAAATAATCCTAAACTTTACAGGTAGCCAGTGCAGCTGGGCAAGACAAGGGGGTGAGGTGATGTGATCACGTTTTTTATTTTACATCTGGTAAGGACCCTGGCAGCGGCATTCTGAACTAGCTGCAGTCAGTTTATGGCGCGTGCGGGGAGACCACCATAGAGAGAGTTGCAGTAGTCGAATCGAGAGGGGACAAATGCATGGCAAAGTATCTCCGCATCTGGGAGGGAAAGGTAGGGACGGACTTTGGAGATGTTTTGAAGATGGTAGAAGGAAGATTTGACCATGGAGGAGATGTGGGCATCAAAGGAGAGGTTGCTGTCAAGAAGAACACCAAGGCTGCGTACTGTGGGGGAAGGCAGCAGCAGACAGTTTCCAAGGTTCAGGGCAGCTATGTTTAGATTCTTAAATTGAGTTTTAGATCCTACTAGAAGTTCAGATTTGCTAATGTTCAGCTGAAAATTGGCATATATCCAGGCCTCGATGTCTTGAATGCAAGCCGAGATCCAGACCATGGCAGAGGGGCTACCAGGGTTGAGTTTTAAGTAGAGCTGTGTGTCGTCAACATAGGAGTAAAACATGAGGCTGTGTTGGCGGATGAGGTGACCCAAGGGAAGCATGTAGATATTGAAGAGAAGCGGCCCAAGAACAGATCCTTGGGGGACACTACAAGTGACCGGGTTTGCAACACCACTGCGTCCAGCATAGAAAACAGACTGCATGTGTCCAGATAGGTAACCTTTGAAGGTGGTCAAGAAGAATGCCATGATCTATGGTGTCAAAAGCGGCTGTTAGGTCAAGGAGGACAAGCACAGAGGGAGCACCAGAATCAGCATTGAGCAGGAGATCATTCACAATCCGGTGAAGAGCAATTTCAGTACTGTGATGTGGCCGGAAACCAGACTGTAGAGATTCAAGCAGATTGTTGTCTGTGAGATGTTTCATCAGCTGATTGGCTACAGCCCTTTCAAGAGTTTTTGAGAGAAAAAGGAGATTGGAGATGGGTCGGGCAAGCCAGCAGGAACCAAGCCAGAGTCGAGGGACAGGTTGAGAGTGTGCATAATGGAGGGAGCAAGATCAGATGCACAGAGACGGGCAAGGTTAGTCAGCCAGGGGTCCAGGGGGCACATGGCAGTAGTTGATTTCAACAGTAAGCCGGAAACATCAGCAATGGAGAGAGGAGGATTACTCTCAACTCACTGATGGATAATTAAAACATCCTTAAAGGAAATTCCTACTGGCTTCCAAATTAAGTTTTATTGTAAACTACCGAATTCAAAAACGTTTATTTTTTATATCTGTCGTTGTATTGGGACTAAACTGTTTAATATGCCTAAAACAAATCTTAGTGGGATTTGCCACCTGAATCTCACACTGCCTCATAAAGTCAATGTAATACCCTCATGCCAGATACCGGCCGGTACTGACAGTTCACTGGATTGCATTTAGTGTCCGACGAAAAGCTGCAAGAGGTGGGTGGGGTGTGTTCGCGTTTGACAGCCTATAATAATTGAGAGAGTTATTGATGTTTACCTTCAAAACTCAAAGGTTATAAACACAAAGGCAAGGACAGATTGAAAGCTTTAGGGTTTCTAGGATTGCACTGTACTGTAGGTCATAGTTTTATCGTGTCTTTTGAATCTTGAATATCTACGACAGTGAACAATCACCTGGTACGTTACAGTACAGGCTTAGTACAGTATTTAACTAGCCCTCACAGCCGACATAGAACCAGATTTTCAACTCGAAGTGTATAGTAAAATATCTAATTAAACAGACGTCTTCATTGCATTAGGAATTGGGACTCGTGTAAGGAAAAATAAATATTATAATGTCCTTGTTGTGTGGTTTGCGGCTAAAGGGAAAACGTTTTGCTTGACACCTGTTTGTCTTTACAAGAGATTATCTAGTCTGGCCTTTTTCTGTTCTTTGGGCCTGACAGGAGGATATACAATACACCGTGTGGACCTAAGGAGGATATTATCATTATCAATAGATACGTCTAAATCTCCATATTTTATTATGCCAGGTAGGTGTTTCTTTATTTGCTCTACTTCTCTAGCATGGAAACCGTTAGGTTCAAATACAAACAGTGAACCGGGTACTTTATTTCTATTCTGCACCACGTTAGCTACAGGGAAACATTACTTTACTGTGTAACTGATAAAAAAAAAAAACGTATGCTTTATGAAAAGCCTAGCCTTGGATAGCTTTTGTGGTGCTCTGTATAGGGCACACACATGACGCTGCATTATTGTTGCTCGACACGCGCTGTGATCTACTTGTCTTTTATTTTTTATTTGATTTTTTTTTAGTTCAACGTCAGTAATTACTAGTGCTGTTTTAGTTTGTTAGAATCGAGAGAACACACACACAGTGAGGTGTTCCCTTATGTTTTTTTTTTTTTTTTTTTTTTTTTGAGTGGGTCGAGAATTTAATCACAGGAAACGTTTAATGAAGAAAAGTTTGTATTTCCGAACTTTCGTGTTTTTTTTTTTTTTTTCTTCACTTATATCCATTTTTTTAAAAAAATGATCAGGTTACTGTATAAATGAATCCATAGTGTAGTGTAGTGAAATGTACCAAAACTTGACCCGTGTAATGTCAGAAAGTTATACGTTGTCACATTGAAAGTGGTATGCTGTCAGATTTTGGTACAGGTGCAATCAACTGCGACCTGATGGGTGTTTTCCTATTCTCAAACAGAGGTACATTTAACATTATACATTTTTTTTTGCAAACTTAAACTGGAAACATACAATCAATTTCTCTAAAAAGAAAAAAAAAAGACAAAATGAGAAGTCCACAGCAAAGTTTCACAAGTAAACAAATGTACAAGACCCAATGTATTGCATATGATAAATATTCACATACTATTTTCTTAATGGTGGAAAAATATGATAAATTACATTAACAACAATGTCAAAGACTGGCAAATATGATAAATTAAATAAAAAAAAAAAGATGTAAAAGACCAAAAACAGCATAATGTACCAGATTTGAATGGGCCTTCCCTGCTTTCTTAGCGGAAGTTGTTTAGGCATGCGCAAGCACCTGAAAATAACACGACACTGGTAAGTAATTTAAATCCTTAATTTGCCTTTAATTATAGTTTGAATGTACAGTCTCATAAACAGCAGGATAACATACACATCATTTTGTCAGACTTATGTTACAATGTGCTATAGTGCCAGGGGAAAAAAATTGTATTTTTCTTCAAAACAGGTTTTGAAGAATGAAATACTGCCAATCACAACTGGGGCTAGGTGCCACAGCATACTAATTCACCAGAATCAAGCTCAGATTACAAGTGAAATGAGTTTGGTGATCTCATCATTGCCCACATCACAAAACCACACCATATGGCACAATTATCAGTCCCTTCTTCATAGAAGCCCTTACTGTCATGGGGTGACTGTACAGCTATGGCCAAATGTTTTACATCACCCTATAGAATTAATTCATTTAGCTTCAAGTCAAGTGAAAGCTGCTGAATAATGTTACGTTACTATTGAATTGCCTAATGCTTTGTCGTTTTTCATATCCTTAACAAAAAACTGACAACTGAAAAATGTGACATTTTGAAATCTAACATGAAGTACTGTAGTAGTATTATGACTCCAGGTAGACTTTTGCGAAATTATTTTGTAGTTTCTTTGATTAGATGATGTTAAATACAAGATCTAAATTATGTTCATATCGTTTTTTTTGTTCAGTCCTAAAATTCGTGATGCAAAACTTTTGGCCATACCTGTAGTCATGGTCCATCAAATTTACTCTGCAAACAAGCTTAGGCATTCTACAAAAGGGCCAGGCTTGTATATACAGCCAGTTATTAAACTCTCAACCTACTCTCACTTGCTCAACCTACTGTACATGTGCACTGTCAATTCATATATATTAATAATGAGTGTGTAAGAACCTGGCTGGGACACAAACATATGTTACTCCTGATATCCAGAGTTTGAATAAATATGCTAATTGCATTTTCCATGAGTCTGTTCCTTAAGAACGCCATCATCATAAATGTAATTAGTTTAAGGCATTGGCATGTCGACAGCCACTGTGGAATTTCTATTGCAAATCTTAAAGGTTATATATAAGATGATTATGCTTTCAAGCCATCTGTGAACAAGTGGAGAAAACATGTTTTTAATTTTATGTGGCCCCCTGTTTTCCTTTGTTTTTCAATAAACTTCAGTCAAAGCTTAACAGACCAGGAGACCCAAATTGTAAAACTGGCAAGAAGTTGTTATAGTGTAAATCTCAATCACATTGTTTTATAATATACAGTAGTTTTGTAGAGCTTTCTTTAACTGTACCTGATTCTATATGGAAGTTATATGGAAGTTAACTCTTGCCCAGCCGTCCAACTTTCCCAAAAATACCCAGGCATTCAATGACAAGAGCAGAAAAAATATGTCATCAATTTCAGCTGACAAAAAAAAAAATGATTAGAAATTCATACTATCATACATTTTACTTAGTTTTCTGTAAGTCCACAAAATAAGACACAATTAATGGCATAAATCAACTAAACCCCTACGACACCAGCTTTTTTTCTAGATTAATTGTGCATGTGTTTATGCCAGTGCCTTTAAAGGGACAATTTAAAAGTGTAATGCCCTGTGCATTGAAAAAATATAGTTTTACAACATATTTGAGAAGGATGGTTGTGACAGAAAGACAATGATTCTTGGTAGTAAATCTCCCTCCCGACCTGTGAGGGCGCTAAGTAACGGGAACAGAGTACCCTGGACTGTTTGGCCTGACACTTCGTTCCGAGGGTTAAAAGGAAATCGGGGCGGAGCTTCGGTACATTAACTCATCGACCCGGAATGGAAATGATGTGGCAGCCGCGGATTGGAGGAGCGGTTGCAATCGGTTACCAAGGGGTCATGAGTGACGGTATAAGTTGGGGACAAAGCGAAGTAATCTGTTCCTTCAGTTATGGTTACGGAACGACCCGGAAGGACCAGTGTTTTGAAATATATCGTGAGTGTTTTGTTTGTTTTGTCTTGTCTAAAAATACTGTTTGTCATTGTTTAGACAGCTAAGACAATCCGGAGCTGTAGCCAAAAGCCAGCACCAACCCGAACAACATCACTGCACTTTGTTTCATTAAGGACTGTATATTCACTACGAACACTCAAGCACTCACTGTGGGCTTGTGTTTGTGTTTGTTACATGTGGGTGAATAAGAACGGGGCTGTTTATTATTTGGGAACCAACCGTGGATTTAAACAGAGCAACACACGCCGCTGTATTGCCTGTTAACATTGTTTATTATTTACTGTTGCGCCATCAGGCAATCGGATTACAAACCATTAAACAACAGTGCACCTGGATTATAATTGTCTGTCTGTTTATTGATCACCTGCACCTGCACACTGTTAATCACTTTGCCACAATGTTATACAATCATCTCAATTAAATCCTCATGGATTTCCTCAGCCAATCATGTTATGAGTAGAGCTGTCATTACCTCACTAGTAGATGTTATCTAAAGCAAAAACAGTAAAATATAATAAAGCAAAGTAAAAGACTCCAAAGTACTGGATAGTAAAGCATTATAAAAAACAAATCATGGCAAAGCAAGGTAAAAACATAATATAAGCATGATAAAAGCATAATAAACTGCAAAATTATTATGCAAATGGACTATGGTCAACTTTTGTTAGGGATGCAGCTTAATCATCCTGGTGTTTGTGTTTGCAGTTACAGATCAAGCGTTTGTGACTCTTGCAACCAGTGATGTGTACTTTCAGGGAGCCCTGGTTCTTGGCCATTCACTCCGACACCACAGGACCTCCCGACAGCTGGTCATTTTAACAACACCCCAGGTCTCCAGCTTCATGAGGTAAGATCAATTCAGAAATTCTGTAAACTACAGCAAGGGATGGAAACCAAACAAATATGACATCTGGTTTAAGATGCCAATCTACTTGTTTGCTGAAACCTGGACAGGGTGTATGTCATGACCCCTTATTATATAAATATTTCTTGCATTGAGTTACTCTTTTAGCCTGCTGGCTGACATTTTTCCTTTGCAGCCATAGGATTTGATCTCTGACTTCCTGCCTACTAAATAACCTGAAAAGACGTAGCAAGGATTGTCTGTCCGGGCTCTGTTGTTACTTCCCTTCCAACTAATAACCCTGCCCCTCACTTCACAGTATTCTGACAGTGTAGAAGTCATACTTTTATTTATAACAGCAGTTTTACTTCTCCCAAGAGCTAAACATAGGCTGGCATGACTGTAATGTACAGGAGGCATGAAAAATGACGTAAAGATCCCAGAACAGCGACAACAAGTTTTTTCTCAATTATATACTGCATTTGAACAGACCATACTACATTTTACAGTGTGCATTCCACAGTTAGTCTGTAGGGCATAGTGCTATAATTCACTGTGCATATTTCAATATCAAATGTCCACACCATAAAAGCCCTAAGAGTTTAAAAGGGTTGCTCCCAATCCAAATGCAAAAACACGATCTTCATAGCTTTATCTACTTAAAGCATTGTCTGTATTTTAAAGTCATCAATGATGTGTGTTAGGTTTCATGTGTGCCACATTATAAATGTGTACCTTTCTTGGTCAGACAGGGAGAAAGAAGGGTCTTGCTCAACAGTTTTTTTCAACCGTTTATTTTTAGAATTGGCCTTCAGTGTAGCAAAGAGACGAATCCAGTAGGTCTCCCGGCACGTGTCATATTTCACTGCTGTTAATGGCTGTAAATGCAGTGTCTAACTTTAATGTCACTTGCCTTCTCTCTGGGGCTCTTCACATGACACCAACAAATGTATTTTATTTAAAAATCTATTTTGTGTCATGCACTTAACGCATCTTTCTTTAAACATCAAATCCAACTACAGCAGACAACTGATATCCATACAATGCTGATTATTTTTGTCTCACTAGAATTCATTCCTTGAGATATCTAATAAAACTTGATGTTAAAAACAATAACGTGGGGGCTCCCGAGTGGCGCATCCAGTAAAAGCACTCGCTAGAGTGCAGGATGCGCTGTATAGCCTGGATGTCGCGAGTTCGAGTCCAGGCTATTCCAGCCGACCGTGGACGGGAGCTTCCAGGGGGCGGCGCTCAATTGGCCGAGCGTCGCCCGGGGGAGGGAGGGTTAGGTCGGCCAGGGTGTCCTCGGCTCACCGCGCACCAGCGACCCTTGTAGTCTGGCCGGGCGCCTGCGGGCTTGCCTGTAAGCTGCCCAGAGCTGCATTGTCCTCCGACGCTGTAGCTCTGAGGCGGCTGCACGGTGAGTTCGCAGTGTGTAAAGAAGCGGGCGGCTGACGGCACACGCTTCGGAGGACAGCATGTGTTCATCTTCGCCCCTCCCGAGTCAGCGCAGGGGTGGTAGCGGTGAGCTGAGCCTAAAAAATAATTGTGCATTTCAAATTGGGGAGAAAATAATAAAAACTAATTGGCAAAGACTAAATTAAAAAAAAAAACAAAAAAAAAAAAACAATAACGTGACTGGTTTCACACATCCAGATTATTAGTAGATACTGTAGTACTGTCTAGGTACTGTAGTCCAAAATTAGCGCTAATCAGGGTCTGTGAAGTGAGACATCTATCAGAGCTCTGAAGGCTTTCGATCTTAGGCTGCGTTCACACTGGTTCCGTTTAAGGGGCTTGGTCCTCACACGGTACGGTTCGGTATGTTTGGTGTGAAGTGTTAACAGCAAAGTCTGCTTGGGAAACAAACTGTACCACCTAAAGAGTCTGGTTCGCTTGCTAAACCTCAATGTGAACAACTGCTGGACTTGGTCCTTTTGCACATAGGAAACAAGGTAATCTGTATACAAGGTAATCTGACTCAGAAGTAAACATTTTACACGTAGCTTAGTTCATATTCTGAGGAAACAAGTAGAGCAAAAAAACAAAAATGTCTGTCTTTAGGAACTACATGAGGGTTACCAGACATCCTGTGAAAACTGGGATAGTGACAGTTTCAGCCTTACTTTGTTGTCCCGGTCAGAAACAGTAAAGTTGCATCCACACTGGATTATTTACTTGTATTTAGTTTTTCCTTTTAAAACATTCTGGTGAACTTGACAGAAAATGCTTTATAAATATGGCTCATAATCTTCAAAACTATGTATGCGCTTGGTAATGTTGGGATGTGTCACATAGAATATATACGTGTTGCTGGCTTTGTTTTACAACATATAGAATAGTAGGACTTCGATAATATTTTTGTTTCTTTGGTGAATCTCCACAAAACTTTGCTTTATGCGTATGTAAAGACTTTCTTCTTGTCACAGATTTGTGCCACAGAATAATTTAGTGAGCAAAATATTATTTATCATAAAAGCCATAGCTTAAAATTAGGTCACAAGTTGTGTGAATGTGGGACCTTTTTTGCGTCATTTTTAAAAGCCAGCAAAAGTGCACACATTTAAATGCTGAATATGTAGACTGCATGTATGCTCTGGTTTATTTTTGCTTATTAATAAAACTATTTTAATGCAACTTGCATCATCGGAAAGAAAAAGTCTTGGTGCTGCTAAATGCACCACCCGCAAGCCACCCAGGCATTTTCTGTCTTCTGGATGTCTTTGTAGTCGTTCATTTTTGCAGTCATATAATAATGGATACTACTGCACCTCATAACTTTTCATCGTCCACAATTAACTTGTTTTGAGGCGTGTGTTTGATATGTATCAAGGGTGTTAACCTCGCTTCTGATTGGTCAGTTTCATTCCAGTTGCGCGACGAAAAAAAAAGAAACAGGTTCTATTTTAGCTCGATGAAATTTTCTCAAAGTGACGATGCTCGCTTTGCTTGCTGCTGGTGTGGATACCCATTTGACTGCAGTGACTTCTAAATGATTCGCTCGCATCCAGTGTGGATGCGGCTTAAAATTGTTGATCGTCCTGGTTTTGCCATTGTCTTTTTTTATTTCTTCATGAAGTATAAAACTGCATCAGTGTGCTCTACAAGTTAATAGCAGAGTAATGTATTAGGGTGTGTTTGCGCCATTCAGAAATAAAATAAACAATTATATGGATTTTGTTCAAATCATTCTGATTATGTGTATACCATATGTTTAAATGGTAATAGCTGATCTATTTTTTAAATCTGTCTTTTTGTACATTTAACACGTGTTGACTAGATGACAATATAAAGAAAACAGCGAGTTGTTCTGAGCTGCAATAAAATCACCCGATGTTTAATTTTTAAACTATTATTGTGTTATTATATTCTGTTATTTTAATGGCTTCAGAGTTGCTACGGGGTCAATGAATTGAACAAAAAAAAAACATCCCAGTTTTTCACTGGAAAAAAGTCTGAAGCACTGACAGAAAAATTCAAGCCGAACTGGACAAAACTCACAAAAATAGTAAAATATATTCAGTATTTTCTTAAATTATTATTTGTTTATTTAGCAGACGCCTTTATCCAAGGCGACTTACAGAGACTAGGGTGTGTGAACTATGCATCATCTGCAGAGTCACTTACTCAGGGTCACATAATGAGTCTGTGGGGTAGGATTTGAACCGGGGACCTCTTGGTTACAAGCCCTTTTCTTTAACCACTGGACCACACAGTAATGCCAACAGTAGGAGAACCGTGCAGAAATGTGTAAACTTCATTATTCTCCTAATGTAGGTTTAACACATTTTAATGTATTTTTATTTGCACGTTCACAATATGGTTTGTCAGTTTAATTTGTTTAATGTTCCTACCCCTGCACGTGCCTTGAGTGAATGATCCTGCTGAATTTCACAGCGTGAGTCGGTTTCTAGTGATTTGACTAGAAGATGGCATCAGAAGTGTTGATTGAATCAATTTCCACTTGCAGCTTTCTTAAAACCAACAAACCAGAACGGAGAGAAAACGTAGAGGGCAGAAAGAAAAGCAATCTTGTGCTTTGTATTCGCAGGTGTTTTTTTGTTTGTTCGTCTTTCTGTTTGTGTGCGATATGAGCTACCTTCGGTCTTTTGTCTTCTTCTAGTTTTGTTTTGTAAATCTAACAGGTTGCAGACCATGTGTCACCGATGGCGAGAAAGCACATTCAGTATTACCCTGTTACGTGAGCAAAGGGATATTGTATGTAACTCTGTACATTATGAGTATAAACATTAGGAGCTATAAAGGTCTTGTGTTAAAGAAAATGATTTGAAACTGTAATGGTGCACAAACGATATATTTTAAAGCGAGTATGATTATTCTGCTTTGTACGGTGAAACTGAGGTTTGCATGTTATCTAATGAATAATGTAGAGGAACTTAGAATGTGTTAAACAAAACTGGAGGTAGTTGAATGACATACAATCGACTTGAAAACTATGATAAGAATGAAACTGAACTAAACATACTAGTTTTCAGAGTGCTCTATGTTTTGTGTAGTCCTTTTTTGTATTTTATTTTACTAGTTTTAGGTTTGTGATTTTTAAATGAATGTTGTATGTAAATTGACAAGATGATCACGGTCCCAGCCTGGTTGAGGACTGTTTAATTGATTCAGGAGGGAGGTTAATTGGTCTAAATTGTATTCCTGGTGTCCTGAGGTGTGTACTGAGTGCTGCTACCTGTAGGGGAGCAGGAGCTTTTCAGTGTACCATCTTCTGTACAATAGAGGGTTTGGTGGTGATTGGCTGGTCATGTAGGCAAAAAGCTTACTCAGTGAAATGGCGCCATTCAGGTAAGAGGGAACTGGTGGTGCTGTGCTTGGCTGCCTAGGACCATCCCGGCTATAAGTACTGGTGTGTCCCCTCAGGATATCAGAACCCTAGCCATTGTGGTGGGTAGTGATTGGTGCTTTTTCTTCAGTGTACTAATTTTCAAGAGACTGCTACTGTATTGGTAGCGACTGCTGCTACTTATTTGAAATACTATGTGGTGTTAATGATTATTGCTATCTATTGAAATGCTATTGATGATTGATATCTGTTGAAATACTATTTGTTAATTGTTGATACCTGTTGGAAGTGTTTAAGGCTGCTAATCATGACCTGTTCATATATCCGCCTTTCTGTGTACAATTGCTGAGAAACTTTGGCTGTTAGAACTGGCTTATTTTTTAAATAGGATGGTACTGTGACAACAATAAATTGTTTCATTTTAAACAAACCTTTGGGTGTGGTAAACTCCTTTCTGTGTGTGTGGTGAGTGTCCATCTGCTCTTCCAAATAAAAGAACCTTTGCTCGATGAAGTACTTTATTCTGGTTTGCCTTTATAGTTGGGGTGGAAATTAATGAAAACAATCTAGGGGTTCTCTCACCTCTATATAAAAACTAAAGAGGGTGGCATAGTCAGGACTGCAATTATTACCTGCCGTTAACTGTGAAAGTAGTGATGAAATAAGTCAATTAATACAATAGGTAGTATGTGTGTTATCTTTTGGTAGCAGGGCGGGCTCCTCCGCGCTTCGCCCCACGCCAGCCCCTTTGTTACATAGGCATTCAATACATGCATGAATTAAATTAGCAAAGTGCTCCCCCAGTGCTTTCTTCCACAGCAACATGTAATTATCTAAAACATGCTATATTAAAAACCAGAGCAATATACCTTGCAGATATTGTAAACATCCGGTTCACACACCATATAAACAAGCTGAGTACACATGAAAAATGCATTGTGAACACAAATGTACTCGGTCCTGAAATAAAAAGGGAAAAGGACCAAAAAAACAAACTTTAGTTCGCGTTCCAAACGAACTCGGTCCCTTTGCTCGCAGATAAGTGTGAACAGCAAGCACACTGATACATTGTTTCAAACGTTACGAACCAGACCGAGTCTGTTTGAAACGGACCCAGTGTGAATGCAGCCTTAATTTCGCATCTGTAGTAGTAATAGCACCTTAATCATCAGTAGAATTTCCATAATTCCACCCATATTACTATTCTCTAAGTAGGCTGTCGGAATAGTGTGTATAGTAAGCTATTTCAGAACTGATACAAGTGGTACTGGAGGGGGAGTATGAAATGGAAACACAAGGGAAGATCTAGTCATATTTCAATGATGAAGAGTCAAATGCATTTCAATTTATTTTTGGCTGACAGAAAACAAACAAAATGTTGGTCTCATGCTTTTATTTTAATACACATAACATTTTATCAGCACCTCTAGTAGCACTTGTATCAGTTCTGAAACAGCTTACTACACAAACTATTCCTACAGCCTACCATCCAAATGAGTATACCAGTCCTGAATACAGTGCATACTGGAGAAGTCCTTCAATTTGTCAATCTGGGGTTAATTACTCAATTATTTCCCTAGGAGAACAAATCTTCCAGCAGTTTGCTAGGGATTGCTAATATGATTCCATTCATGTTTCAGGTTCAGGCTCTGTGAAGGCCAGGACGTTCAGTGAATTTATTTGTTAAGGTGGCAAGCATGTGCTCAACAATTTATAATAAAGAAACAAAGTGTTCATTCTTTTGCCTCTTGTGGAAGACTAACTGTCTGCTTTAATCACTCCATTACCCTCTGCTCTAACAGATAGATTTTAGCTTGGAAGATGGCCTTTTCAGTTGCCATGGTGCTGGTTACATTTCACTCACCAGACTGTTGACTGTTTTTATTTAGGACCTTGCACTTTCTCCTCCGGAGGTTTGGGTTTGAATCTGCCTCGGGTCACAAGTAAAATGATTTTGGTGGTCTCAGCTTTTCTCCCAGTGAACATGAGTTCACATTACAAAAAAAGCCAGACAATTCAGAATAATCCCAGGCACAAAATGTTCTGTTTATGAGAGGCCCAGGACTGAATGGCATTTTCATGTCAGGGTTGAGGTATACTCATAGAGCTGTGAAAGGAAGCTCTCCCCTTTCATGGGCACTACTGTAAATTCACAAGCATCACATTTGAAAAAAAGCAGGTTCTTGTGACTTGGTAAATTTAAATTCCACATTACACCGAAACCCTAGAAAGTCATCAGAAAAATATACTTTTTGTCACACCTGCTTGGGCAAGATTATAACTCAGATTTTCAGATTTCTTGACTTTTTTTAATCAACTGTTTATTCGATCAGAACAAATTTTGCTAGAGGAAATGATCCAGTGTCGAAAGGGAGATATGTGAAAGACTTTGTACGTTAAGTAGATAAATGAACTGTCTCATCTAATCATTGAAGATGTTGTGTTATGGTTTCTTGGTTGATGTTTTGCAACCTGCCTAGATATATGATCTATGCAGTTATATTGCTGAGAGTAAATCTGCGTTGAAGATAAAGCAGTGGAATGTGGTGTGTTTGAGTAGTCAATACTGTATTGCACTACATTTCATTGTCTGCTTTCTCTCTCCTCTGTATATCTTCAGGGTGGTCCTCAGGTGCGTGTTTGATGAGGTCATTGAGGTGAAGGAGATAGACAGCAGAGACGCTGCACACTTGGCCCTGATGAAGCGTCCAGAGCTTGGGATAACCTTCACCAAACTCCATTGCTGGGCGCTAATCAAGTACACCAAATGTGTCTTTCTGGATGCCGACACCCTGGTGAGTGGACTGAATTTGTTAAATATCAACGACAATATCAGCAACATACACCACTCCCCCCCCCCCCCCCACAGCTGTAAATTCAAAACAAGAGCTATCAGTAATCAGTATGATGGAAACGCTGATGACCATGATATATCAACAGTATTACAGAATAGTACAATAGTACAAATACATGTACAGCCACAATTTATTAACAATTCTCCAGATATGTGCAGACATGTAAGTGTGACATAGACATGGATGCGTACATGGACATTTCCCTATATTCTCCACCATCTGATATTCTCAATATGTTAAATAATGTAAATACCAGTATGCACACTTACATATTTCCAATTATATGGAGAACCACACATCCAATTGTCATGATACTTAGCATTAACATTATTTAGCATGGATTATTGAGAGTGTCTGATTCTGGGGTTATATGAACAGGTCTGTCTCTCCGTACATCTGTCCGTCTATATGTCACACTTACATAGGTTATTGGCATTATCTGATTCAAGGGATATATGGGGGGGGGGGGGGGGGTCTGTTTGTCTGTATGTCACCTTACATTTTTGCATATATCTGAAGAACCAGTTATCAAATTTTGAACATGCCATTGCTTATGCCCTGATTTATGAAGACAGGGCAATTCAGCTTGACAAATAAAAATAGCTTTCACATGATTTTGAATCTTTTTTTGTGTTGCTGTTTTGGTTTCACAGTAAGCCTTATATTAATATAGTTATAGATTCGTCTTAAAATATGGTTATATGAATAGGGTTTAATCCCTACTCAGGCCCACTTGAGAATGTTTAAATATTAAGATAGACTTGAGTCAGAAACAGCTAAAGGTCATTTTAAAGTAAATCACATCAAGAGTCATGGACCAATTTTCAGCTGAGAATTTTTTACAGAGGTAAATAGTATTTACCGGGAAAACAATGTTTCTGAGTCCAGAAAATGATGATCAGTAGATTTACTTTCATCCTATTTACATTGCTAGATAAAATGTCCAAACTATAGGTTATATAAGCCACAAATTAGCAGTCAATACCTTTCCTTGGGCACACCACATGGAAACAGCCTCTAGTGGCTCACTTGACCTTAAAGCCTAGTAGTTGATTAGTCAACACCAAATTAGATAGGGTTTACCTCATTTCTTATTTTCTTAATTTGTTATAATTGAATAAACTAAATGTTGCCTGTCATCAAACCACAATATTGAAGCTGCGAAAAGGCAATTAACTGATTTAGGACCTGCTTGGTATAAAGACCTGGACTGGAATAGATGTTGAGGGCCAGAATTGAGTAACACTGATTTATATAGCCAGTGAAAAAAAAAAAAACATAAATTACTAATTTATTGAAATATAATATGCATAACTTAAGCACTCAATCATAAACTGTCAGTAAAACTAAATAACCTTTTTGGGCAATGGTAAAAAAACACTTGTCAAAATGTGTAACTGTTACTCAAAGTTATTGAAAGCACTGTACAATGTTAGTGTCTTCATTCTTTCCAGTCAGGTAGCAGCATGGTGCACCCCGATAAAAGTCAGTGGATGCTCCTATTCATTATGTCACTCTAGAGTTGCCCCGAGCTAACTTTTACAGACAGTAGCTGCTCAGGTTGCTAGGCAGCAATCTGCCTGGAGCCACATGCAGCAGTGTCGTCTGGGCTGAATGAACTCAATGGCCTTTCTGTTTTAGACAAGTTTTATTTTTGTCATTTTCATTTTTTTGTGAAATGTCTAGTGCAATGTTTATTGTATAAATTAAATACCAAGAACCATAGTGTTCAGTTGTCATATTGTGCCCTGTTCCAAAATCCGCTGTGGGAGATTGAGAGAGAGAGACAGGGATTGCTGTTCACATGCCAGCACACAGGCGTCTAAGTTTTTTTTTCAATTTACAATATTTACAGAGATCGCAATACAATTGCATTTGGTCCCCGCTACCGTACCAGCAATGGTAATAAGTTTGTTGAGACCATGTGGCGATATCAACAATGGTATAGCACACAGGCAGAAGTACACAAAGAAAGTGTAACAGAAATAACAAATACAAAAATGCAACACCAAACAGACGGAAAAAACATAGCTACAAAGCTGGCCAAAACAGTGGCCGAGCTCTACTCCCACTATAAGGGAAGTCCCGCTCCAGGAACCTTTTCCCTAACACACCCTTAAAATCCCCTAAATGAATTCCTATTCTTGAAAGTTGCGGTTATCCCGGTCTACACACAGTGATAACAACTAGCTCACCCTGGTTAAAACACTGTCATGAGGGTTCACAGCCGATCCATAGACCTTTACCTCCGGCTTGTTGAGAACAAAGAAGCTGGCTTTCCAAGCTCCTCTTTTATACCATGTGGCCAGGGTTGATTGATAATCAATAAATCAATGAACTCCTGGCCACATTCTACACGTGTTTTTATTAGGGAAGGGAATCTAACCCCAGCATTCTAACCCCAGCATTCTAACCCCATGTATACTGTAAAAGTGCGTTGAGTCAAGGGCTGGAATGGAGACCCTGCTCGCTCAGATACTCATGGATATGTTTTTGCTGGGATTATTATTTCACGTAGGTAAATGTTGTGCTTTTGTCACTGTTCTTCAATGTCCGTACATTTTTCCTCTAGGTACTGTGTAATGTGGATGAATTGTTTGATAGAGAAGAGATCTCAGCAGCCCCTGATCCTGGATGGCCAGACTGCTTTAACACGGGGGTATTTGTATTCAGACCTTCTTTGCAAACATACAACAGATTATTTCAGTTTGCAGTGGAGCATGGCAGCTTTGATGGTAAGTCAAGAATGCCTTTTATAACACAAAAATCCTACTGTTTAAATACAGCAAAAGGTTACTACCTTGCTTACAGCATCAAAGTCTGCAAGAATCCCTGAATGCACAGTGTAACAATGCTGCATTATAATGAGATTTTATATTTTTTTTTGCCAGGAAATTGCTGGCTTATATGAACGGAAGTGGTTTTTAGTTTTTTACAATCACCAGCTGCTTACTGACTACAATATGTAAGGAACTGTGCTGAAAGAAATACAAAGGTCAAGGCTATATATTTTTTATTTAGAATCATCTGGCAATCTCAGTCTCAATTCAAGAGTCACCAAAACTAAAGCAAGAGAAATACAGCCGCTTTGTTCTTTATGCTGTGGTAACCACTGGGATAATTGTTTAGTAAATTGAAAATATGAGTCCTTGAAGAAGAAACTATAGACAGTATATTATATAGAAATTGTTTTTATTTAAGGAGGAGACCAGGGCCTCTTAAATTCTTTCTTCAATGACTGGGCAGTAAAGGATATTGACAAACACTTACCTTTCATCTACAATCTGAGCAGCAGTATTGCATACACCTACCTACCAGCTTTCAGGCAGTAAGTATGCTTCCCATCTGTGATTTGTTCAATATTTTAAGTCTAGATTTTCTTAATTCTGTGTTAAATAATACAATAATTATATTATGTATTGTATGATTTAGCATTTAATTCAGATAATGCTAGTAGAACTATATACAGTAGGTGTTATTTTTTCTGAATAGAAGTTAATGAGGTATATTATTCACTGTTCCTATTGTTTTCCTTTTTGTGATGTCACGTAAGTTCTCCTAGTATTCTATTGGCATCCTTTGCTTTCTGGACCTCTCAAGGTCACAACTTTATTTTGAATAAATGTCACATGCTCCACACTTGAATTAATCAAGTTAATTAGCTGATTTAACCCTTCTGCACTTTTTGTCATGTCTGCAATAGCCAGTAATGATGTGCCAGTGTTCTTAAAGGAAGTCTGTTAGAAGAAGTTAAAGAAGATGTTTGCCAGTACAGTTCCTCATTTACCACTAAGTGCCAAATTCAATTCACTTTTTCGATGGAGGTAGACAATTTTAACAAAATAAGAAATAATGCTTCTTTCTCCGCATTGCAAGAAATTATAAATTCCCTAACATTTCTGGATAAATATGAATGGATTGTTCTTTAAGTGCCCTCACCCAGAGAATCGAAACAGTCAAGGTTGGATAGTAAACCACTGTTATCTATTTTATTTGTTTCCTAGTTGTTCTACTATGTTTAGATTTTTCCTCTGTATCCTGTACTTTCTAGATTAAAAAAAGCTGCTCTCTCTGTATGGTTAGTAGCACACTTGGCTAACTACCCCAAGGTTACTGAAAAGCAAACTAAACTAAAGCTGCAGAGTCCAACAATCATATTACACTGCTAAGACAAAAAAGTAATCCAGGATATAGTTTGCATGTATGTACCCATAACTGCAGAGAAGGCTAGTGTGTTCTAATCATGTATCTTGTCCCGTATATAGTATAAAAACTTGCACGTTCAAGCCAAGATACATCTATTAGTAATCATGTTCACTTGCTGGAGAAACAAAGGCTTGTGTTTCTCAGGTTTACACAGCATAGAGGAATGAACATCAACACCTGGACCACATACTGTAGTCCACAACAAATGGAAGGCCCCAGTTATGCACATGCCTACAGTGATCAAACCTCAATAGGTGTTGTCACTGAGGAGTTTCTAACAATGTAGATTTGTATTATTTTTTTCAAATGGTGCACCATGCAAAAACAATTGCACAGAATGACCATGTTTGTATTAATAATGTTTTCCATCACTTTATCATTTTTAGTTTTGGTCATGAAGCAAAAATAGTGCATTTCCTTGGTCCAGTAAAGCCTTGGCACTATAAGTATAACCCACAGACCAGGAGTGTTTTTCAAGAGTTTGGATCTCCATCAGGACATCACCACATCCATTTTTTGAACCTATGGTGGGAGGTGTACAATACCCAAATTCTTCCTTTAATGATGCAGCATAACGACACCTGGGGATCCAGAGCGCTCCAGCAGCATAAGGTAATGATCTTCAAGTGAGGCAGTGCATATCAATTAGGGATTGCTACTATAAACCACCATGTTTATGTAGGGACCACTTTTATACATTGGGTTAGTTAGACAGAGAAAACATGTAAATGAAATGTTCTTTTCATTATCAGTGCAATTGTGGGGCAATGCCTACAAATTTGTTTTAAAAATGTTTTATTCATTTCAAGTGCTTTACCAGGAAATTCTGTTTGACATTTGAAAGTGTTTATTAAATCATACTGAATGCTGCTTTCACACACAGAACCTTTGCTGTGTCAACCCCATAAAGCACTGTGAAATAATCTGAAAAATGTTTTCTGTCACTCTTCCTGTATAAATGTCATCTAGTGCAGATTGGGAGAGGTTCTGGATGCTCAAACTGCACAATTGCATTGCTGTCAAACATAAAAAGCATTGTGCTGTTGTGTCCTATGAACAGTAAACTTAAACTATAATCCATATCACATATGTCTTGTTATTTTTTAGCATCAAGTAGGACATGTTGAAGTCACCATAAAACCTGCTTCTACAGATTTAGACAAGTCATCTACACAACAGCTAGAGTCATCTAAACACGAGATGCCAGCAGTGGAAACTGTAAGGATTTTACATTTTTATAACTTTTAATTTTGGAAACAACGTAATGCAAAAAGATGCACATAACCCTTTAATTCCAGAGGTGCTAACATTATCTTTTCTGAGAACAACTTTCTGGTAGGAGAAAAAAAAAACATTTTCATTGTCAAATGTTTGTTTTTAAACGTGATATCTGGTGTTAAAAATAACAAGGTTCGGTACTACATGCATGCCTTGGCATACTCACCTTGATGTTAAGGTACTGTCATGTGGTGAAAGTAGAGCGATGCACATTTGACACCTTGTGTACCGTACCATAGGCTTGTGTTACATGGTGAGGTTTATTGATGGTAAAATTGGAATGTCTACAGCAGCAGGTACAAAAGGGCTGCATTAACATTTTGTTATTTTGTCCAACCAAGTGGATTGCAAGGAAAATTCTGATGGTCCACTGTGTAACCCATTTAGAGAGAATGGTGCATTTGATCTGTTTTCACAAAATTGTACAGGAATGTACTGTACAGGCAGTGTAGGAAACAATGTTCTGCTGATATATTATATAAACCTGGTATACAATCTTAAGCAAATGAATAGTGCTGTGGCAATTCAGGTTTATATGATGGAAATGCAAGCAACAATCGCCAAATGTTTTTTTATCCCATTTTCTCCCAATTTGAAATGCCCAATGCTTTTTAAGCATGGCCCACCGCTGCAACCCCCGCCCTGACTTGGGAGAGACGCAGACGCGCACATGTGTGCCGTCAGCCGTCCACTTCTTTTCACTCTGCAGGCCCGCCATGCAGCTACCTTCAGAGCTACAGCGTCAGAGGACCACACAGCTCTGGGCTGTCTACTGGGCAGTCTACAGGGGTCGCTGGTGCGTGGTGAGCCGAGGACACCCTGGCCGACCTAAGCCCTCCCCACCCCGGGCGCCGCTCGGCCAATTGTGCGCCGCCCCCTGGGAACTCCCCGTCCACGGCCCCCTGGGAACCCCCCGTCCAAAGCTGGCAGTGGAATAGCCTGGACCCGAACCAGCACTCTCCAGGCTATAGAGCGCACACTGCAGTCCACGCAGAGTGCCTTTACTGGATGCACCACTTGGGAGTCCCCGTTAATAAACATTTTAAGTACAGACCTTTTAGAATCTAGCCCAGGCTGGCTCCAAGGTTTCCTCCAAAGGTTTTCTGGTTCTAGTGTTGAAGTAGTCCATAAATATGCAGTGTGTATGTGTGTTCGTGTGTGTGTGTTGGGGGAGATTTCTATCCCCGTTAATAAACATTTTAAGTACAGACCTTTTAGAATCTAGCCCAGGCTGGCTCCAAGGCTTCCTCCAAAGGTTTTCTGGTTCTAGTGTTGAAGTAGTCCATAAATATACAGTGTGTGTGTGTGTTCGTGTGTGTGTGTTGGGGGGGATTTCTATGTTTTGTACGGCCTTTCTGCTGGAGATTACGTGATATTAAGTCAGAAAAATTGGTATTTTTATTGTGAGAAAACGATTGACCATGCCCTTAAAGTCGCGCTGACCAAAGGACGTTCTTTTGCTGTTTTGCGTGACAACGTCACAGAGTCAAAACTAAGGGCTAAGACTGTAGAGACGATTTTCATGTGCATGTAAATCCAGCCATATTGTTTGAATTTGTTAATTTATTTATATATTCTGTGAAGATATATTCCATACAAAAAACACCTCTTCTTGGTGCTTACCTGCGCAATAAGTTAATGACTGATTATATAATATTGAGAAAACGCTGTACGCTTAGTCGCAACATTTAAGGGTTGTTTCTGCCTTTGGATATACTTGTTCTCCTTTCTGCAAAAATGTAATTGATTGACTTTGATTCAACAGTTTGTACATAAAAAGGAACCTCGTAGTTCAGATTCCAGTCCTCCTGAGCCAGAGATTTTTCTGCAACCACCGTCCAGACCTGCCGAAGTATTTAAAGAAGAAATGGTACATAGAAATAATCTTGCATTGCTTTAAAGTAACATTGTCATGACTTATGACCCTTAATTACAATATACCTGAATACAGTATTCCAATCCCCAGACCGCTTGAAATAATTATAACACATCTTGTTAATATGTCTGTAATTCAGTAGCTGCATATCTGCAGAAACATTTTAGTATTTGTAATTGATGTGAATTAATTCAAGATCTGCATTTCACTCCTTTTTTTGATTGAAAAATGCTTTTGAAGTGTTTTGTCTGTTACCCATTTTAAAAAATAGTTTAGTTTTTACAGCACAAAACTCGATTAATGGACAAAATAAGATCTCCTGTTTTAACACACTATGAATTGTATGTGTTGGAGCTTTTTAAAAACATTCCTAAGCCTTCATGTTAAATGCTTGATTTTGACTCAGCAGTTGATAAATATCGAGGAATCCCCCAGATCAGATGACAGAGTTCCAGAGCCTTCACCACAACCTAGTCCTGATGTAGAACTGGTACATTAAAGTTATCTTGCTTCATTTTAAACTAACGTGTGGTTAATAACATATATTATACATTTTGGCATCAATAATCATCTAATTTTTCTAACGCATGTACGGTATTATCAAATAGCTGTTGGTGTGCTGGATGATTTCTGAAAATGAAATGCTAGAAATGAATATACCATAATTGAAAACATATTTCTGCATTAATTGTGATATAAAATCTGTACATACTGTTATCATTTTTATATTTCCATGTGTTAGGTTTTTCTAGGTCAGAATTAATATTTTAACTTTACATTTTTAAACCTGGACTCTGCATATTCTAGGAAAATAATCAGGAGACACATATTAAATAAATTAAATTGTAAATTCAGATTTAATTTCAATTAGATTACGTATATTCCTTCCCTGCATGTTATTCTGAAAACATCTTGGAGGAAGAAAAATGTCTAAATCTAATCTGGAGCCTATGTAAAATCAAAGGTATGGTTAAGACATGGGGCATACTGTCTGGCTCCCTCTGCCAATTCATTTTCATACCCCAATGTGGCCAGAAAAATTCTCTAAGAATCTGCTATCTGTCACCTGTAATTTTAGTGAGAATCTTCAGCGGTGAAGAGGTCAAGAACTGCAAACAGTTATGCTAGTTTAGACTCGAAAGTGGATTCTCCCTCCTTTGCAAGCTGCCACCAGTACTTGGTAACAGTGTAATATCAGCATTATACCTATAATTATTTACCTCCAGTGGCATCCCAAGACCTCCCCCAGGAATACTAATAACAATTTTTTAATAGTGGTGTTTTTATGGGGGCCTGTTCAATCTTAGGGCTAAATAAAATATAAAAGTAGTTTATTATACACCTATTGAATACTGAACCAGTAAATGGAACTGCCCCTAACCAAGAGTACTCCTATCATACCTCAACTTCATCTTGAATCAATGTCAGTCTGCAGTATATAGGGGATTTCTAGGGCTAATGTCTGCTGTCGAACAAGCTTTCCCTCATAGGGCTAATGCAGAGGCCTTCATGGACTTCCTGTCAGACTTGACGTATCCGGGTACTTCATTGTCTGACATGCTAATTGTCCCAAACAATTGATCTGAAGTGTTTTCCTCTTTGGCTCTCTTCAGTGATGATGATCATGAATTGAATGGTCATTATAGTCTGCTTCTCAATTCAGGACATGATAGTATCAAAAATCAAGGAGCAAGGCACAACTCACAGCTCCCAGCTCCCAGGCAGACTCAAGAGAACGGCAACAGATAACATACACTAAATCACAATGTATCACAGATGCTGGAAAAATACGGACATGAATGTAGAATCCAATCTTATTGAAAGTGCTGATTAGCACTTCATATATATATATATATATATATATATATATATATATATATATGAAGACTGCATTAGACAGGCACAACTATATATATATATATATATATATATATATATATATATATATATATATATATATATATATATATACATACATACAAGGTTTGGTTTTTTTAATTAAAAAAGCTAATAAACAAACAAAAGACTGGCTCACTATAAATGTTACCAATAAACTTATATCACACAGGCTTTCACTCATGCTTTCACACACCCTGGCTTTCACTTCTTATCCTCTCTTACAATGTAAGCCTCCACACACCCACACGTGCACCCTCACCCACACACCCACACGTGCACCCCCATGAGCAGAGCCCATGCTCTTTCACATACATAAGATTGCTGGCTGTCTCTGCCTGGCTCGGGAGAGGCTGCCCACAAGTGGATGGAAGGAAGGAAAGAAGGAAACAGCAATAATAAGTTCACCATTTCCTAAACAAGTAAGAGATCAAATATGTAATTATAATTAAACTTTTGGCAGTTTTAAAAAATATTCTACCACGGGGTACCTACAGCATAGAGTATTTTATAATTGGTGTCATGTTTATAATGTGTCTGGAACTCATGAAAACACAATCCTAAGCATTCTTGTTAAATGGTTGCTTTTGACAGCAGTTGATAAATATCGAGGAATCCCCCAGTTTTGATGACAGAGTTCCAGAGTCTGAGATCCAAATACCTTCACCACAACCAAGCCCTGGTGTGGAACCGGTACATTAACATATCTTGCTTCATGTTAAACTAATATTTGGGAACAATGGTATATAATATAAATATGTGGCATTAATCATCTTATCTGATTCTAACACTGTATGTATCAATTAGCTGTGAGTGTGTTGTATGACTTGAAAGGCAATGCAAAATGGTGTTTTTGAGAAAATAAGACTTATTAGAAGTCTGTTAATTTGTTCCTTTGACAGCTTTTGAAACTTCTCCCTTCAATTCTGAAGATGAATTGATGAAAATAAATGTAATTCAAAATGTGTGTAAATTATTAAATTATTGTAAAAACTTTATTTACAATCAATAACCATGTCTATAAAAATAAAAAACAAATTGAGTCTACCTATTCTAGGAAAAAATAAGAGACATATATAAATAAAGAAAATACTGCTGTTTTTTTTTTAAATTCATTTGTGAGCTTTAATTGTACTGTATTTTGACCACCAGAGATTCGTCACTAATAACAAATGGGCTGCAGCATCTATGTTAGTTTAGATTCTGAAGTGAATCTTCATTACAGATTCATGGTAAAACATGTAGAAATACTAAAAGAAACTTTAGTTCAGTGACAATGTTTCGTCAAGGTATTTTCAATGTCTTCTGTTTGGTTTCTTTTAGTATTGCTAAATGTAGCACTATTCAGTATTCAATAGTTAATAATAACATTTTAGAAAAACATATTCTAGATGTGTTGTGGGTATGCAGTTAATGTAAGAAAAATACTGCATTTTCTGGCCACTGTACAGTATAACTACAGCATGACAGTGTGAAGTCTCATCTTGCCCAGCAGTTTACTTTCTGGTTAGAGGCTGCTCTCTAGTGGATGAAGGGAAACATTATTATTATTATTATTATTATTATTATTATTATTATTATTATTATTACATACAGGTCAACAGGGGTCTGGTTTGGTAGTAACGTTTTAAGATAGCATTGCAGTATTAAAATGTGTTATGTCATACTGAAGCAGAAGGTTTATTGAAGTTTTTTTATTTTTTATTTTACAGCTGGATCTTGCCGCCTCTGTATCTGAGCTCTCACTTGGTACCGAACCAGAGCCATATGACCCAGAGGGAAGGCAAAAGTGGGAGGAAGGACACATGGACTACATGGGAAAAGACTCTTTTGAAAACATTAAGAAGAAATTGGATAGATTTCTTGAATAGTCTGTTTTCAGTATAACTAATATGGTGCAATGGGTTGTATTTCACCTCTCAACCTAGGAAACTGGACAACAGAACCACCCCTTAGAATTTAGAGCGGAATGAAAGCATAGAGCCCTCAGACATTGACTTTTCCAGCAGTTTTTGAGCCAGTATGCTCACAAGTCTGACATGAGTTTCTGCCTTAACATTGTTTTCTTTTTCTAAAGACTTGGATAGAATTACGATTTGATTTCCCTTTTAGAATTAAGTGTCATTACAGTATTTGACAAGCCATGATTATTGTCTTTATTAACAAAATTACTGATTTCCCTTGGGTTTGAACTGCAACTTGTGAAGTGGGTAGATTCCAGGAAGTAGCAGCAACTTTTTATTAATAACCTGCATATTTCAAACTAAAATAAAATTACAATATGGATGCCGTGCTAATATTGTTATTCTTAGTGTGAGGTAAAACAACGTAGATTTTAGCAACTGTGTTTTGCTGTACTGACAATGTAATGCAAAATAATTTATATGAAATGGTGGTTACTTTTAAAAGTGCCTCTTCTGAAAACAAATGTCTGGAGATGCCTGGTGCAACCTGTTGTGCAGCCTTTTATGCTGGACAGTGACTTTTATAAACCTAATGTAATGGTTAATTTATGTAAAATGTAATACTGAGTAGTCAGCATACATAATATAATGAATCAATTTATACACTATAACGACCAAGAAGATGTAAATATTTTAAATATTTACATTAAATTTTCCAAACTACAGTATAATAGGAAACTCACCTTTTGGTAAACGAAGTACCGGTGTAGTGTTATTTTCAGGTACCGGTACATGTTTAAAAGTGGTAGGCCTATGCAACTCACTGCGTTTGCTCACGCATGCCTAAAGAACTTTCACTAAGAAAGCAGTGAAACGCCCATTCAAATCCGGTCTTTTACATCTTTTTAATTGAATTTATCCTATTTGCCATTTTTCTTTTACATAATTTCTAATGTAATGTATCGTAATTTACCACCATTAACAACATAGTATCCAAATATTTATCATATGCAATACATTGGGTCTTGTAAATGTGTTTACTTGTGCAACTTTGCGGTGACTTCACATTTTGTCTTGTTCATCATGAATTGTTTTTTTTCTTTTTAGAGAAATTGGTTGTCTGTTTCCAGTTTAAGTTTGCAACAAAAACATGTATAATTCACTTTAGCATTTGCATTACATTTTGCTACAACCCTTATGGCTATAGCAATTGATTGCTAGGTCAAGTAGCAAAATCTGGCAACGTACCACTTTCTGACATTACACGGATCAGGTTTTGGTGCACGTAAACACATTCTGACGATATACCATTTTCTGGCCCTACACCGGAACCGTTTTACAAACACTGTATCGTACATATGACCACATCTAGTCGGAGTTCAGATACATTCTGAAGAGTAGGGTTTGGGGGAGGGAGGCAAAGCTGATTGGATGTTTCAAAAAGTGTTTCAAAGTACACTTCCTGGTACTGAAACAATCATTGTATAACAACCGGTAGCTGCTTGGAAGTCAAAGGTAAGTTATGCTTGTAGACATAATATTTAGAAAAGATGGTATTTAAGAATACATTATGGGGACGAAAGTGCAACATATAGCTATTTTAAATGTACAGCAGGTTTTTGGTGACGTGTCGTTGTCGTTCCCCCTTGACAATTAACACCGATACAATCTTATTATGTCGCCTTCTGTTTTATCTCACGCAAAGTCAATAGTAAATAAGTACAATTATTTTAAAATAAGTAACACAAAAATACAGTAACGTTTGCTGTATAATCATAGGTTTGTGAAGTTCCATGTTTCTTCATACTGTAGTGGTTTAGTGTTAGGCTTTTATTTTTGTCGATTTAACTACTGTATATCATTGTATGCATATTAGAAACGTTTTACAGTACGGTACAATAACTTTTTTTTTTGCATTCTATAGGTTGACGTTCCAGATGTTCAACAATAGACCGATAACATGGGGTGCTTCATAAATCAAAGGTAATCGTCATGGCTATAACCTTTCAGGTACTTCATGCAGTGCTGTTCACTGGATTTACATTTATAGTAATTGCATAGTATAACCATGGGAAAACTGCACATTTACTGTGGTTTTACACTGAAAAAGCAATGGGCATCAATAAACTGCATGTGGACATACACAGCAGTAGTTTACTGGTCTGCGCTAACTGCAGTCTTGCAGTTTTGAGTTGAATAATTGTGAATAGGACCTATTGCTGCCAATTTGTTGATATTTCTTTTTTTATGTTTATTTAGTATGTACTGTAGGCAGCTTTCTGTATGTGACTAACAGGGAGCATACATAATTTTATTAAAGCTATGCAATCTTTCATTATTAGTTAAAACGTGTTACAGGATAAACATGTATAATAAAATCAGGTACATGTGTCCTTGCTAAAGTGTATTTGTTACTAAGCCAGAAGACTGAAACACATTCAGACAGTTATCAGTGAAGTAGGTTCAATCAGATCTGTTAAAGCATATGAAAGAGTTTAATACAAGACCAAAACTGGTAGACTGCTTCAGGCAAATTAGGTGGTCTTTTGCCATGTAACACCACACACTTACATTTCTGTTTCTAGCTGTTTCTATTAAGATTTTAAGAAGCCAGCAAATCTGAATGTATGCAACATTTATTGCCAACACTGTACAGTATTCAGATTAGAAAATCTAAAATACTAGCAATGGCTTTTTTTCTCCGTTTTAACCCACTTTCTGTAAATACTTTATGGGGCCACGAAATGCAAAATATTTTATAACCGTAAAGGCATTTCCCAGTACTGAATTCTTTCTCCTGTAGAATGCTGATGTATTTCTTAATTCAGGGAACATGCTTGTTCTTTTTGTACTGCAGATCCTGGATGTTTGCAGTATTGTTGCTTCTCTGCAGTATAGAGTATTTGATTGCAAGTGATCATACTGATGCAAGGCCCAATTTTATCGTGATGATGGTAGATGATCTGGGTATTGGTGATATTGGATGTTACGGCAACAACACTGTGAGGTATTTCAATTAATTTATCATTATCAAGTTATAGAAACGCATGCAGGACAGAGACAGGAGACAGACAATGTGTTGCACCCTGTACAATATTCACTGTCCTTTGCCTGAAGGGGTTTGTGGTAGAACGGTGCAACCCATCCCAACAACATGATATAAGAGCGCTTTTCTTTTTTATTGGTGCTGCCTGAAATTCAACACATTCCCATGTGTTTTCTTCTTGAAAATAACTAGTGATTTTGGTTACTCCATATACTGTGAACAAGTGCTGTAGGTATATTTTTGTTTGTTTGAATTTATTCTCAAACAAACCACAATTCTTACTTCAAGCAGCATAAAATGTACTAACATTTTTGTTGTAGAACTCCCAATATCGACAGGCTAGCCCAGGAGGGAGTGAAGCTGACCCAGCACATCGCTGCAGGTCCATTGTGCACCCCCAGCAGAGCTGCCTTCATGACAGGCAGATACCCCATCCGATCAGGTCTGTAGCCACGAGAATACATTGATAGTGTAAAGGTGAAGATGAGGTAGATTGTGATTTTGGAAGTTTTAAAAGGTGTGATGTTTCTGAATTCTCACATCATACAGTTACACCTGGAAAAGAAGTAAGAATCCAATTGCATAGCAGTTTAAGCCTGTGGCAGAGCAGGGCTCTGCCCTTGTAAATATTAGCAGGGATGGGCTTAAATTCCCCTCCCTGCCCAGGTTTATTGTGTCAGGTGGGAATCATTAACAATCAGTCAGCACTCAGCCACCTGACATAAAATGAGGCCTCAGCTCCTCATTAGAGAGAGGTAGCTGAGGAAGCAAGGGTGGTTTTTCTTTGTGTGCTGGGGTTTTATTTATTTATTTATTTTTTTTAAATTTTGCATTCCAGTGAAGGCAAAGCTCAGCCTGGAAGATTTTTTTTTTTTGTAAGTTTTACTTTGTGTTTATTGTTTGTGTTTTTTAAAAAAACCTTTTGTTTGGCCCTCGTGCCTGTTTATTTTGAGTCTTTTATTTAATAAAAGTGTTTTGTTTGAACTGCAGTTTGTCTCTGGGCCTTATCCCTTGCGCCACCCTGTCACAAAGCCATTTAACAATTAGCTTCATTTAGCTTGTTACTGTCCCTATACTTGGAGTATATGAGTTATTGAAGCAAAACCTTACAGTAAAACCTGAAATGGATAAAACCACAATGCTAATCCGATAGAAGTACTTGGTGTTCTCTTTCTGTTCACTTCTTTTCCAAAAAGGTTTCAGGGGATCTACAGAAATGTTCTCTCCCAATGACCCTGACACCTGTCAAAGCAATGTTCTCCAGACAAGCGGATCAATTTATTTACATGAGCGTTGAAGTTAGGTGCTTAGGGTTATTTTGAAATTAGCTCTATTGTAAGCGTGACAACGTTTCAGATGTCAATGGGCCAGTTTACATGTGTTTTATGTTTTTCACGTGAAGTGGCCATGCGTGTTGGGAAGAAAAACTTGTGAAAGTCCCCCAAAAAACAGCTGCAGTACTTTAACAGGAAGTTCTCATTTACCCATGAGAATCAAGGAAATGCTTGCGAAATCAACGTCCACTTACACATGTGCCTTACCTAAAGACACATGGGATAAGTAAGTTACCATGGTCCAAACATGGCAGCAGGAAAGTTAATTTTTTGTTTGCAGTATTTTCCTTATCAGATTGAGATTGCAGATAACCCTGCTTTTCTCCATCTTCCCTAAGACTTTGCATAATGCTAATCATGCATGGATCAAATTGCATTTGTCAAGTATCATACAGATTGTATTTACTAAGTTTCTGTTTAAAACCACAGTACACCCTCGCTATAACGAATGTGTTGGGGTCCAAGCCTTTTGTTTGTTATATCGAGGGGCTCGTTATAGCGAAAGGACAATCAAAATGAACAATAAACTGTTGGAGTAAGTTAATGAGATGAGAATTGTTCGTCTCATGTATGCAGTATTCTGCCTTTGCTTTATCCTATTTGTTACAACACAGTACAGAAAGCACAAATCCCGAATTGAAGCTGAACATTTATTCAAAATCAATCTGACACCAAAAGTGCACCAAATCTAAATCCAACTTGCAAGAATCCCAAAATGAGCTCATCCGTCATTGTTGCTGAACAAGCCAAAAAAGTGCTTTTTGACAACCTATATTGCAACATAAAATGATTTTCGTTTTGGATGTATAGTTACACAGCGCACGCTTTTTATTAAGACAAAAGAGTTGACTTCACTGCGGAGGTGGTATCCCGCGCATACAGACCGGGATGTTGACAGTGTGTGTTTTATATGATTTTTTTTTTTTTTTTTCAGGGTCAAGGGGCCAGGTTCGTTATAGCAAGTGTGTACTGTATTAATACAAATGTTTGATAAACTGCATCGTGAGCTTGTGAATTCAGGTGGTTACAGCTACTGTACAGTACTTCAGAATACACTTGCAAATATCTTTCCAAGCAACTGTCAAAACTTTATTGTAAAGTACTACTAAGTAGTATGTTTAAATGTGTATAACTATACTCCCATGCAATTTCTCCTAGCTATGTCTGAGCAAAATCCATGTCCACCCTCCATTTACATCAGTTGGAGGGATGAAGAGACTCTGTGTTAATATCCATAATAAGGAAAGAAGATATGATAAAGCAGCTTGATACAATGCACAACACGAAAATTGTTTAACCCACTCTCAGGAAAAGGCTTTACATGTAAACGCAAAAAGGTACCATGTCCACGTTTATTTCACGAGGCAGAAATGTCTCGAGATAAAGCAAACACTCCTGTAAATGAACCCAATGAGATCATTGGTTGGGTTCTCTGTCAGGATGCCTGTCATGGGTAGGGTTGTTAGTTTCCACTTAATTTCCTAAATTTGTGCAGGGCTCACTTAGGGTCCAATTCCCTGTAATGCAGGAAGTACATTTTTTGTGCTGTGGCATGGAAAATTATAATAAAGTCATAATAAAATCGTTGAAAAGAAAAATGAAAAACGTGCTGATCTGCTGCTGAACGTCACTGTATTGTTTTAGCTTTATTTTAATTTTTCCTCTGATTTCTCCAATGTGGTGTATTTTAGGCATGGGCAGCACTGGGAGGGTTCAGGTTATTTTGTGGACTGGGGCTTCTGGAGGACTTCCTTCTAATGAAACAACCTTTGCGACTATACTACAGAAACACGATTACTCTACTGGGATTGTAGGTATGGTATTTTTGAAAATTCTCATCATAAAGTAGGTATACACAGTTTGAAGATTTCTTTAAGATATAGGAGTCTGGATGAAGGTTTGTTTTGCAAAAGATGGTCTTGAATGCTCATTACTATGTACAGAGACTGTATACTGTATTATAGCTATATACATAAAAAATACTTTTGAATTAGAACAGTCTGGTTGAAACTTAAAATTCAACGACAACAAAACACTACTCTCACTATTAGCACCCCCCCCCCCCCCCCCCCCGCCTCCTGCATTTCATTATTTTTTATTTTGCTAAACATCATTTCTATAAGTCCTATTCAATCCCATTTTTAAACAAGAAGTGTGTGGCCCCAGTCTGAAACATTCATGATATAACTGTGTTAACACCTGTCCACAATAACGTGTGTATTTCTGTGTGTGTTTGGGGGGTGTTACAGGAAAATGGCATCTGGGAGTGAACTGTGACAGTCGAAATGATAACTGCCATCATCCTGTTAACCACGGCTTTGATTACTTCTATGGACTGCCTTTCACCCTCTTCAATGACTGTAAACCAGGCGAAGGCACAGATATTCTGGCAGACGTGCAAGCTGTCTTCAGACAAGCCTCACAAGTGCTGGGCCTGGCCCTGCTTACACTGCTCATTGCACGACTCACTGGCTTTTTTCTGGTCAGCTGGAAGCTCATAGTGCTGCTCACTATTACTGTCCTTGTGGGTTTCTGCTCATGGTATGTACCATTTGCACTTGTCCAGACCTGGAATTGTATTATCATGAAAAACCAAGACGTCATTGAGCAGCCTATGACCCTGGAAACTCTCCCACAAAGACTTTTGAACGAGGCAGAATACTTCATAGAAAGGTATATTATATCATATTTTAATGTGCTCCATCTAAAACCAGGATTTAAAATTCTACGAAATTACGAGATGATGTTTTTGTGTCCTATGACAGGGTTATGTCACGTTATTATTGAATATGTAAAGCAGGTAAAAAGTAAAGTAAAAGGGTCAGGAATAGGCAGAAGGTTGTAATGCTCTTGTTTATGTTATACAATACAACACCCACTCGATATATTGCAGGTGTTGGGGTCCAATTTAAGTCCGCTGTATATATCGAGGGTCACGATATAGCAAGAGACCCATAGAAAAACAAATAGGCTAACAAATACTGTACAACCACTCCCTCGTTTTATCGGGTGCGTCAGGGTCCAATATAAGTCCTCTATGCAACCCACATTTTTCTCATTTTCCGTATAAAAAGCAACACACCGTTTTAATTCGTACTGTGGTGGGTAATTGCTTCTCATCGGCTTCAGTCTCAAATTAATTTCATGAGTCTTCCTCTCCTTTCTCAAATGCACAAACCCATGTGACAGTTGGCTAAAATAAAAACCGCTTCAGCAAGTAGATATTTAATTAGCTTTGTGTTATTGTGCAATACGTGTGTATATGATAACAGTACGATATTAATGTTTTGTTTTTAATTGTTTTGTATATTTTTGTTAGTGATAACGAAATAAAATGAACAGTAATTATTATTTATTTATTATTTTCTCCCAATTTAGAATGGCCAATTATTTTTTAGGCTCAGCCCACCGCTACCACCCCTGCGCTCGGGAGGGCGAAAACGAACACACGCTGTCCTCCGAAGCGTGTGCCGTCAGCCGACCGCTTTTTTTCACACTGCAGACTCACCATGCAGCCACCCAAGAGCTACGGTGTCGGAGGACAACGCAGCTCTCGGGCAGCTTATAGGCAAGCCCGCAGGCGCCCGGCCAGACTACACGGGTTGCTGGTGCGCGGTGAGCCGAGGACACCCTGGCTTACCTAACCCTCCCTCCCCCTGGGCGACGCTCGGCCAATTGTGCGCTGCCCCCTGGGAGCTCCCGTCCACGGTCAGCTGTGGAATAGCCTGGACTCGAACCGGTGACGTCTAGACTATAGAGCGCATCCTGCACTCCACTGCACTTCAGTGCCTTTACCGGATGCGCCACTTGGGAGCCCCTAACGAACAGTAATTCTAAGTGCCTATGTATGTTTCAGCTAAGGCATATGCAGTTTGACAGTAAAAATGGGGAGCCAACTCCAGGACTGTGATATATCCGAATCCGCAGTATAGCGAGCGGCGATATAACGAGGGGTGGGTGTATATCCGTCTTTTAAAAAATAAATAAATAAAATGTACACACATCTGAAACGATGTGAGAGATATATAAATAAAGGTGCATTCTGTGTAGCAGTTATCAAAGAAAGTCTATGGGGTCAGTTAGCTTGTTTAATATACCTACAATTTTGGCTGTTTCTATTGCAGAAACCAGCAAAGGCCATTTTTTCTGTTTATTTCATTTGCTCATGTCCACACTCCGTTGTTTACATCAAAGGACTTTATGGGTAAAAGCCAGCATGGCTTGTATGGAGACAATGTGGAAGAGGTGGACTGGATGGTAGGTAAGTGGCAAAATGTTTTTTATTGAACCTGATTTTATGAATGTTTGCAGCTACAGTTTACAACTAGTAACATTAAAGACTAGTGTAACAGTTAGACTGCATCTATTAGGTGTATTCTCCAAACGGTAGTTATGTAGACTTGGTATATTATTGCTGCTAAAATCCTCTTGGAGACCAGTTGGACAAAACAGTATCAAACCTATTCTCTCAAACACTGTGGCTATATTGGGTCTGCCAGTATAGGGGACTGAACATTTTACAATAATGGCAGTACTTGTTTGGAAGGAGGCTGATGTAGGGTGGAGTCAACATAAATAAAGGCATGGGTTCATTTTTTTATGGTTAAACCAGATCATTCAACTATTATTTCTTACTGAATTCCAATGGTGTATTCAAACAGCCTCATGACAAACTGCTCTTATCAGCTGAGAATGTTTTTTAAGTTAATTTAAAAGCTTAATAATCTTAATATTTTTTTTTTGTTGTTTTTACCTTGATGTTATATAATATGAACAGGTAGAATAACAAATGTGGTTGAAAGGTTGGGCCTGTCAAACAAGACAATGATGTATTTTACATCTGACCACGGAGGCCATCTTGAGGATTCAGACTCCAGGGGACAGAAGGGGGGCTGGAACGGGATCTATAAGGGTAAGAATTCCGATGACATCACACAGCCGGAGCTCTGCTACTACAGTGCTTCTGCATAATGAAAATCTGGAAAAGTTTAGGCACAAGATGAGTTGGAAAGTAAACCTGTGATCAGGCTCCTGATGAATGTTATGAAGGCTTATGGTTTTCAGCCACATCCTATGAAACTGCATGCTCATCAGAAATTAGCACCTGTTTTTATTAAAAGTTCTGCAAACCACTGCATGCAACCATTTTTTTTAAACTACTGTATTTATCTTCCGTTATATGTCTGCATGTTGAAGTATTATTGTTTTATAAAAGCCTGGACATTCCCTTGTAAGTCTGTAGTTTACTGTATGATACAAATAGTAAAACACAGTGAAGTGTGATGAAGTTGTAAAGCAAGGTAAATGACCGTGCTAAGTGACCATGACATTAAGTTTTTTTAGTGCTGGTACAGGAACACAGATTTTTCACTGTCGATTCTGAAATAGTTGGTATTTCAGTTGGTAGCTTACAGTGGGTGTTCGGTTTAGAACCTAAAGAGAGCAGGTAGGGTTCAGCAACTTTTCAACAAGTAGATTGTATGGAAATAATACTTTTTGTACAATAATATATGCTTCGTTCAGGCTCTTAAAGACTAGAGCTAAGCCAATGAAATTCGTAAAAAAGCAGTACTGTAAAAACTAGGAATGTTTTTTTTTTTTTTTTTTAATCTTGCCACTATTCAAATGAAATGCACCTGATATTACTCTACTTAAGACAGGTAAAGGAGAGCCGAAAGGATGTTTCTCGCATAATGCTTTGTCTCCCCAGTTATTCTAGCCGAAGGCAGCACTTGTCTGAAAAAAAAGTGTATCTATTTACATTTATTATACTGTCTAATGTATTGATGTCCTTAATAGATTGCTCTAAGTCTGTACTGGGTTTTTATAAACCAGGTGAGAACTCTGTAAGAAACCAAAAAAGTGTCAGATTCCAAAGGCTTTCTATTCATCAGCTTGCTAGCAGGGGGCTCCGCTATGCTGTGTGTTAGTCCTGCATTTAAGCTGCCTTTAAGCTTAAATGCGTAGTATAACCATGGGAAAGCACGGTAAAACGGCAAAAATGCCATGCAAAAATGTTGCGGTAAACTTTTATAAGGGATATCTAAGTATGTGATCACATGTAATAAACTTTTAAAGGGCTCTATCACCTGGATTTGATAAAAAATATATATTTTTCATGTCAACGTTTGTTGGCTTTTTTAATTTAAATCTATGGACCATATTTTGAAGTACGTTCAAAGGCACATTTTCAGAAAGGAATAATACATGTGTAATATTTGAAAACTATCAATAAACTACTTAGTTGCAGGAACGAGCATATACAAGTTTTTTTCTTGCTAGGTATGTTGCTGACTTCACGCTACAACATAGGATCCAAAGTACAGTATAAATAAATAAATGCCCATCACCTATCAATATGTTTTGTATTTTTTTCTGCTACATTTTCTCAGCTGTAATGCCTACTATTTAAGCTATTAAAAAAATTCAAGCTAATATTTACTTTCTTAATAATTACTCTACTTAATATTATAAAATAGTTCTTCAAGACATGTTAAAATTAAAAAAAAAACTGGATCACCTTTTATTTCCAAAATGTAATTTATGTTATAGTTATGCGTTTTTTTCAGGATACGCCTATGAAGCTTATAAGGTCACAACCTAAGTAAATACACAACTATATGTAAATATATTCATAAAAAAATAAAAAAATAAAATAAATCTATGAGAAAGCTGACACCAAAACCCATTATTGATTATTTTGTTTATTTTTAATTTTTCCGTTAGGTGGAAAAGGTATGGGAGGCTGGGAAGGTGGTATCCGGGTTCCTGGTATTTTCAGGTGGCCTGGAACACTATCCCCCGGCAGTGTGATTGATGAACCCACCAGTCTTATGGATGTGTTCCCAACACTAGTGAATCTGGCTGGAGGAGAATTGCCAAAAGACAGGTAAAGGAGAGCCGAAAGGATGTTTCTCACATAATGCTTTGTCTCCCCAGTTATTCTAGCCGAAGGCAGCACTGGTCTAAAAAAAAAAGTGTATCTATTTACATTTATTATACTGTCTAATGTATTGATGTCCTTAATAGATTGTTCTAAGTCTGTACTGGGTTTTTATAAACCAGGTGAGAACTCTGTAAGAAATCAAAAAAGTGTCAGATTCCAAAGGCTTTCTATTCATCAGCTCGCTAGCAGGAGACTCTGCTATGCCTTATTGACAAATATTTCCATCTGTTGTTATTGTTTTAAGTATTGTTAAGTATTATAGCACAGTTTCAAACACATTATTATTATTATTATTTATTTATTAGCAGACTCCCTTATCCAGGGCGACTTACAGTTGTTACAATATATCACATTATATTTTACATAAAATGATTTTTTACACATTATTTTTAAATACAATTACCCATTTATACAGTTGGGTTTTTACTAGAGCAATCGAGGTAAAGTACCTTGCTCAAGGGTTACTGCAGCAGCGTCCCCCACCTGGGATTGAACCCACGACCCTCCGGTCAAGAATCCGGAGCCCTAACAACTACTCCACACTGCTGCCCTACTACTCCAGACTGCTGCCAGACACTAGTCTGGCACCCAGTCCTGGGTTTCAGAACTGCCCTCGGTGTGTGTTATTTAAAAGATCAGGAGGTTAGGTAATCAGATAATTAATTACCTGTGGGCATTTTTGGATTTTCCCAGTGTGGGTTATGCAAGGGATCATGAGGACAAACCAAAGGACCCCAGGTTGCCTGATGCATATTTCTGCAAGCGAACAGACGCTGTCATATTTCACTCCCATCTGATTTCACGCACTCATTGTGCAAGAATGTTGTACAGCAATTACAGCAATTACAGTAGGTCGGTAATGCAGCAGATTCCAGTTTGAAGCTTTTGCTACTGACAACACTACTTCATATTATAAGCAGTGTATTTCTACTGTATTTGAGTTTTAACGGTCTCATTAAAACAATGGATCAATTCATAAACTGGTTCTTAAAAAATACCCATGGGCTCCTACCTTTTCTTGCTCAAAACCGTTTTATAATGTTTGAAGAATGTTTCCACCCACAACATTTTCCAAACCTAACCTTTTAGAGAAGGAATGCTGTGGATGCATGGGCATTTTATTTCTTGGCACAAGTTCTTAGTGGTCAGAATCTAGGTCATGATGACCAAACAGTAGAGCTAATAAAGGCTATCCCATATAAAAGTTTACTGTAGTAAAAGCATAGCAAAATGTAATAAAACATAGTGAAAGCATGGTAACGCATTGTAAAGCATTGTAAAGAACAGCAAGGTATGGCAAATCATATTAATAAACATGGCAAACCAGGGTAAGCTATGGTAAATGCGTAGTACTTTTATAAAGGGATATCTTCATAAGTATATGATCACATGTAATTCACTTTTAAAGGGCTCTATCACCTGGATTGTCAACGTTTGTTGGCTTTTTTAATTTAAATCAATGGGCCATATTTTGAAGTAAATGCAAAGGCACATTTTCAGAAAGGAATAATACATGTGTAATATTTGAAAACTATCAATAAACTACTTAGTTGCAGGAACAAGCAGACACAAGTTTTTTCTTGCTAGGTGTGTTGCTGACTTCACGCTACAACATAGGATCCAAAGTACAGTATCAATAAATAAATGCCCATCACCTATCAATATGTTTTGTATTTTTTTCTGCTACATTTTCTCAGCGGTAATGCCTACTATTTAAGCTATTAAAAAATGTCAAGCTAATATTTACTTTCACTGAAGCTTACATTGTTTAAAGCAGTGTCATCGTGTGTGATTCACATGTTACCCATTTCTGTTTTAAAAATGCTGTTCTTGTTTTTAAGGGAAACTAGATATTGCAGTTGAAGTACAGTATGAGTTTCTAATTGTATTTTTTTTCTAAAGGATTATTGATGGCCACGACCTAATGCCCCTGATGGAGGGTAAAGTCCTACGCTCGGAGCACGAGTTTATGTTTCATTATTGTGGAATTTATTTAAATGCAGTTCGATGGCACCCGCAAAATAGTAAGCACTGTACCATTTAGAAATGTGTTTTCCATCATTAAAATGTAGCAATTGGGGAGGTGGGGGTGGTAAGACTCCTATGCTCAAATGTTGCCTGTGTTTTGTTGAACATTAATATCAGAATGTGTTACTGCATATTTAGTATTAATCTTATAAATTCTTATAAATGGGTCTGTAGTTGAGAATATACTATACGTTGGCAATAGATATTTCTATTGAGACAATAGCCTATATTTTCCATTGCAGGCTAGCCCACAGTAGCAATTGGCAATCTGTATCTCTTTATGAAAAGGACCACTAAGTTATATTTTGTATATATTTTCCTATTTTATCTACACAGTAAAATTACTCATTCAAATGTTTGACAGGGGGCAGCAGGGTAGCAGGTTCACTAGCCCCTAATGTCTTGGGAGTCTTGAACCAACTTGCAGAAGAGGTCACACCCTTTGTAAACTCATTAGTGCCAGACTTACTTTACTTTATTTTTTTGTATCTACAGGTGATGCTATCTATAAGGCTCATTTTTTCACTCCGAATTTCAGCCCAGAAGGAGCAGGTGGATGCTATACAATTCATATTTGCCGGTGCGATGAAGGGTTTGTCACTCCTCACAACCCCCCTTTACTTTTTGACCTCTCAAAGGACCCCTCGGAAAGTACACCCCTTTCCCCTGATGAAGAGCCACTGTTCTTCGAAATCATGCAGAGGATACAGGGGGCTGTGAAAGAACACAAGGAAACGCTGACACAAGTTCCGCACCAGCTTTCCTGGAATAATGTCCTCTGGAAACCATGGCTACAGCCATGTTGTGGGACCTTCCCTTTCTGCTCGTGTATTGGAAAAAACACAACCACATAAATATCAGCATAGGTGGCAGGTAATGGAGAACAACTGGAATATTTGTAAACTTGGAAAGAATGAATTCTAATTAAAACACATTGTTTTGCAATTATAGCTATTAGTCCTTTTCTGAGAAATTGTTTTTTTACAAAATGTATTGTGTTGCTGAATTTTTGCCCAATTGAGAATACATGTGACATCAATCATACGGCTACCTCTGGCAAGATCTTTGGTATTTATTTTAGGTTCTTGATTTGAACGCTGAGGATTGACTGATTGTCGTTCTTGTTATTGATGAAAACTCCTCAAAGGTAAATTAGAAAACTAGACGTAGGACTTAGTTGCAAGTAGTTTGTAAGTTATGTTTGTATCATCCTCTTTTGATACTACAGCTTGCTGAACTGCCCTCCCATTCTTTTGGTCCTGTTTGTTGGCAATATAAATCAGCAGATGGTGCTGTTTGTCCAATAAATCTAGCATTTAAGACATGTTCTGGTCTGTTTATTTTTCTGTGTTATGTCTTAGTCTTTACAGTGTGTGTGCTTTAAGCAGTTTTGGGCAGTCATGTTGTTGTTTTGCTTTTCTAGGATTTTTCTAGGATGACTAGGATTTTGATTGATTGTTTTCCTATACCTTGGTAAGTGATTCATAATAAGCAATAAATGTTCCGCTATGCGTTAAAAGCCATTGGCTAAACACAAAAACAGCAGTTTGTCAAGGACAGCGGAAAAGTGTACTGTACACACATGGTCTAATAGATTTAGTTTAGTCATAAATCACCCCGCTGTATTCCATTGAAATGTTGAGAAATTATACAATTTTCTGCTTGAAGTAATTCAGTGGAAAGAAAGTCTGTAGTCTAAACCTCTACTGGATGTGTTTAAAAATCAGGATATACTGTAGGCTCATTTACATTTATTTGGACACATTGGCTAGAAATACAATAAATAAGATGTTTTTTTCTTTTCCTTTCTAAATGACGTCATTTCTTTTGACATAGATACTTTTCAAATGGAGCGTTAAGTCTGACCCCATTGCTTAAGGTCATCTAGACAAAGCCCCTTCTATCCCTGTCTGCCTTCATTTAATTCCTTGAATCCTGAGAAGAAACAATTTACAGTCAATGTTAAAAACATCACTGAAAGTCATCAGCCAGTATGCATGGCAACACCACACTTCCTCCCTCTGCCTAATGACTTTAACATTTCATGAAGTTGGAGGGAATGTAGTTTCTGGAATAGAGGCAAATACTGCTTTCATTCTTTCTTGGGAGAAGCCTTCTCAGGTAATATGCAAAAAAGAAATATATGGAGATTTGTTGAGATTATCTAATTTGTTTATAGTAGGGCCTCTCAAGTATCACATAGGGGTTGAATATGAAATCATTCTGTTAATTCTGAATGACAGTTGTCCTAAATTCTAGTTATTTGAATACTGTATGTGCTGTTTGATTTAGGATCATAATACATGTACACTGTTAAAACTTTCAGTAAAATTAGATAATTCCATAGTCTGCAAATGTATGTTGTTGCGTGTTTGAGACTTGTGTGCAACTGTTCAGCAACAATAATGGGAAAGCAGAAGGACCTCGGTGACTTCACAAGGGGAATGATAGTAGTTGCCTGTGCAACCATCTTGTCCCACAACAACGTTGCTGCATTGGCCATTGTGTCCATCATGACAGTCTCCTGGGTGTTCCCAAATATTTGCAGAAAAACACCAACGGAAATCACAAGTCTGATCAAAAGAAGGTTGTGACGGATCGATCCAACAGGTGTGTGCAAAGTATACAGACGTGTTACAGTGGCCTAAATTACAGAAAGCTTCAACACTGGACAAGTCGCACGTGTGTCAATATAGTAATATCTTGTAGGAAAGTAATTGATTGGCAAAAAATGTTGGATGATTGTTATCCTTTATGGTACAAAATGCACAAGAAAAGTGTTAATGATCAATGTCACTGTTAGCATTTAAAATGCTAACTTTTTTGTTTTCTTGATTTCCCACTCATAAGTGTGAAGCAGAACCTTTTTTTATTATGAGTTGTGGGCTTCTCAAATGATCTTGGGGGAACTCCCTTGTAGAGCATGAAGTAAGACTTTATCACCACAAGAGGACAGTACAGTACTGAAGTTAGCATGCTTTTCAGAATTGGTTCAGTTGCATTTGACAACTGGCACATTTATGTTATTTTTCTTAATTTTTTTCAAAGCGCCAAGAAAACACACACATAGACAATGTGGGCAGATGCTTTATATTTGTTTCCCATGCTCGCTGTATACCATTGTTCAGCACGACAGTGCCAGACTGGGGTTTTTGCCATTAGAAAGCTCAGTAGAATAATTATGACAGAGAAAACTCCCTTTGGGCTAGCTAAAGAAGGAATGTTTGTGGGACTGTGGTAAAGACATCAAAATGGATGACAAATAGACATCATGATCCCTCAAATCAAATTAGAATAAAGTTACTGCTGTTTCTGAACGAGAAACCATTCTGTTCTAATAAATTGTCATTTTTTTGCAGAATATGAATCATTTCATATTTCTAGAATTACAGTATGTGGTTCCAGCAAATTAATGTACAATTTTAAAGCCTTTTTTTTTTATAAGAGAGTTGTTAGAATAGTGGATATTATATACTATTTCAAGAGTTGGATAGATTGGGTTGTACATTAAACTATTTTATTAATTTATTTTCATTTGACTTCTAAATACAGTGCTACCCTGTTATAATGCAGTTGTTGGGGTAATGCGGTTGTCTTTTCAAGAAAACTTCTTAGGTTGTCTTCGTCCGTTAGCCATCCACACAATGTAGATTCTGCAACATGTATATCTTTTGAAACTGCTGCTTGAGTTTCACCTTTTCTTACTCTATCCATCGCATTTTAACAGAAAGATTTTCGTTTGTTGCTGTCTGCCATGCTTCATAGTGTATATCTGGAACGTTCACCCAACATTTGCGAGTCAAATTGCATTATGGGGGAAATGGGAGTTCCGCACTATGACAGGTTGTGTTATAATGGGGTAGCACTGTAGTTTTAATGATCAAAAAGTGTATATAAAACCAGGGCCGTACCAAAGGGGGTGCGAGCAGTGCGGCCGCACAGGGCGCTGACCTCGGGGCACCGATTGGCTGACGAATAATAATAAAACAAATTTGTGCAATAACAATTCAAAACAAAAATAACACGACAAAAGAAATGAAAGCGCTTTATTATTCGTCAGCCAATCGGCTGACGAATAAGAAGAAAAAGGAGGCTGACGAATGGGGAAGAAAAAGGAGGAGGATGGAACGCCATCAACTCGACTGGTTGGTTCATATGAAACGGGGATATGACCTTGGGTAGAAAGGCCGGATTTGGACACATGGAGACCTTAGAACTGTCTCCTGCGAAACGAGTACATGATGAATGCACCGAAAGCGCATGCAACTCGCTCACGCGTTTTGCTGATACCACAGACAGCAAAAACGCAGTTTTATAGACACAAGCTTCATATCCACGCTGTGGAGAGGCTTGAACGGTGCCTTGGTAAGGGCTTTTAGCACCACATCAAGGCTCCATGACGGTAAACTGGTTGTCCTTGGAGGCCGCAAGCGTCTTGCGCCTTTCAGGAACTGAGATGCCAGAAAATGGCAACCAGGTGATAACCCGTCAATGCGTACATGGCAAGCCGAAATGGCGGCTAAATACACTTTAAGTGTAGAGGGAGATTTCCCCTCATCCAACAGCTTCTGCAGAAACTGTAATATCACTGCCATAGGGCAGGAGACCGGGTCATGGCTCTCAGCCAGACACCAACTCTGAAACAACTGCCACTTATACGCATACTGCAACCTAGTAGAGGGCGCTCTCACACTCTGAATGGTCGATATAACCGCCATCGAAAGCCCTAAGGCTGACAGGCGCTCCCGCTCAGGGGCCAAGCCCATAACTGCATGAGTTTGGGGTTCGGGTGCCATAACTGTCCTTGAGCTTGGGACAACAGGTCCGCTCGCAGAGGGAGCTCTCTCAGGCGACCGTGCAACAACTGCACCAGACTCGGGAACCATATTCTCCGAGGCCACCGAGGAGCGATCAGAATCACTGTCGCTTGCTCTACCCTGACCTTCTCCAAGAAGGCGGGGAGCATCGGAATCGGCGGAAATGCATACAGGAGCCCTGGCGGCCATTTGTGAGCCAGTGCATCGACTCCTAGGGGGCTGTCGAGGTCCTTCACCGAGAACCATAGGGGACAGTGCGTGGTCTCTCGCGAAGCGAAGAGATCGACTTGCGCTGTGCCGAACCATTCCCAGATGCGCTCTACCACCCGAGGGTGAAGACGCCATTCGCCTGCAAGAAGACCTCCTCTGGACAGGAGATCCGCTGCGTAATTGACTCTGCCCAGTAGGTGAACCGCACGCAGAGGCTAAACGCTGTTGTGCCCAAAGCAACAGCCGTGTTACCATCCGGTGAAGACCGGGGGACCGCAAGCCGCCCTGGCGGTTGATATACGCCACTACCGTGGTGTTGTCTGACCGCACTAACACGTGCTTGCCTAGAAGCATTGGCAAGAAGTGCCGAAGGGCGAGGTCCACCGTTCTGAGTTCCAGAGCATTGATGTGGGCTGACCTCCAGAGTCCTGACCACACTCCACGTGTCCCTATCCCGTTCCAGACTGCTCCCCAACCCTGGTTGGAAGCGTTGGTTGTGATGACCTCCCTTCGGAAGATGGGACCCAAGCGTACGCCCTGGCGGATGTTCGACGGAACTTTCCACCAGCACAGTGCTTCCCAGCAGGTTCGGGATACCCTCAACCTGCGGTGTTTGTCTCTCCGCGGCTGCAACGCGAAGGCATTGAACCAGGCCTGCAGAGGTCTTTGGTGTAGTAAGCCCAAAGGAAGGGCTTGCGAGGCGGCAGCCATCAACCCCAGCATGCGCTGACACAGCTCCATGCTGACTATTTCTCTCAACCTGAATAGGGAGAGACACCGCTCCAACGAGGCAACTCTTTGTGTCGACAGGGTCGCTTCCATGGACACTGAGTCCAGATGCACACCCAAAAATTCGGTCTGTTGGCTCGGCACGAGGCGGCACTTTTCTGAATTGACCTTCAGACCTAGCTGCTGAAGATGGTCTGTAACCATCACTGTGTGCTGTGCCAACTGCTCCTTCGACTGCGCGCAGACGAGCCAGTCATCCAGATAGTTCAGCAGTCAGACTCCTTGAGCCCGCAAGGGAGCTAAAATGGCATCCATACATTTGGAAAAGGTTTGAGGAGCTAGTGACAGGCCGAATGGGAGGACACAAAATTTGTACACCCTGCTCTGGAATGTGAAACGCAGATACTTCCTGTGACCCAGGCAGATGGGAACGTGAAAGTATGCATCTGTCAGGTCCACGGTGGTGAACCAGTCGCCATGTCGGACTGACTGGATGATGTGCCTGTGCGTAAGCATCCTGAACAATAACCACCATAGGTATTTGTTCAGTACTCGCAGATCTAAAATAGGGCGGAACCCGTCGTCCTTTTTGGGCACTAGGAAGAATTTGGAATAGAACCCCTGGTCGATCAGAGCAGGGTCTACTTGTTGAATGGCATGCTTCCTGAGCAATGCCTGTATTTCCACATTCAGAGCTGAGGACTAAACCGGGTCCTTCACTGCAGTTACAACCACCCCCCTGAAGGGGGGAGGCTTTAACTGGAACTGAAGGGTGTACCCAGTGGATATAGTTTTGCGCACCCAGATATCGTTGGTGCATTGTTGCCAGAACTGGAGCTGTGGAACAGTGTAAGGGTGGGCTAACAGCTGCCTGGATGCCTCAGGGCTGCTTTGGCTGTGCTCGCTCACGAGGGGCCTGGCCAGAGCCACGAGGATGTGACCTGCCACCTCCTCTAGGGCGCCATACTACGTGCCGCGGTCTTGCCAACCCAGGCTGGCCGCGCGCTGATGGACCTACGGGGGAAGTCCTACTACCCCGTGGTTGCGCCTGCTGCTGTGGCGGTGTCCTACGCCATGGCTGTTCCTAAGGCCAGTTTGGCTGGAACTGTTTATTTGACCACATCTTAGCCATTTGCAGCGACGCCTCCCGCACCTTGACGGAGCGTTGCAACATCTCCTCCACCTCCGGACCAAATGTGTGTCCGGGTGTAATCGGAGCATCCAGCAAAGGGGCCTTGTCAGGCTCCTGCACTCTCGCCTGCGAGAGCCAGAGCTGTCTTCTGGCCACCACCATAGACGCGATGCTCCTGCCCTGAGCCCGCGCGTTGAGCTGGGCTAGCTTCACCAGCAGCTGACTGAGTGTGCCTAGCTCGCTTCTGAGGGCTGCAGAAGGGCACTCAGGTAGGTCTCGAAGGAATGCCGCCAGGTAAACCGTCAGTAGACTGGCTATATTAGACAGTCTAACTGCCTCCGTGGCCGCAGAGTACCCTTTTTTCAGGTGTATCTCTGTGGTCCTGCACTGTTTATTGGGGCAAGCTGGGTCTTTAGTAAGCCCAGATAGTGTCGGCATCTTCACTAACGCGGCGAACGCAGCGTCCACCGGTGGAAAGGACGCTAAACCGGCCTTACTAGTCCCTTGCATAGTAAAGGCCGAAGCCTTGCGAGACGTTGCAGGAGCAGAGGCCGGAGCCCCCCAAGTAGACTGCACCTCTTTAACAAAGTCCGGGAATGCCGGAAGCATCCTGGACTGATGGGACTGGGCTGAAGGCGACTCAAACAGAGATCGCCGGGGAAGCTCTGTCCCAGGCCAATCGATGCCCAAGTGGCAGGTTGCTCTGTCCACCACAGACCACACAGGGTCGTCAGTATCCATCACCTCGGACTCAGCGACCTGATCCGAGTGCTGGGAGGCTACCTCAGCCTCTATACTGTCCCCTTCCAGGATGCCAGATGCATCCCTGGAAATGGCATCGATATCCCAGTCCTGAGGTTGCAGTGGAAGGGAAACGGCCAATGGAGGTTGTAAAGGAGCCACTGGCTGGTTGGCGACGGGCCCAGTGAATTATTCTGGGGCTTGAGGCACTGCATTAGCAATGGACATGAGAAGGGACTGCTGTCCCATCATCATCTCCATGAACTGAGATATCTTGGAGGTTAACTCTACCACCCCCGACCTGTCTCTGCATCGCCTGTCGCGACGAGGGGAACAAGAGCGTCCTCTATGTCGAGGCGATCTGGAGGGCGACCTAGACTCCCGACGAGGGCATACCCTAGAAGGGGAGGGGCTGCGAGCCCTAGCACGTCTGGTGGGGGACCTCTGACCAGCTGTAATCTGGGAGGCCGGGCTCGTGGAGAGCTGCAGTCGCCCTGGCGGCATCGCTGTAGACGACGGCGGGGCTGAAATGGTGTGGGAAGATCCCAAGGAGGGAGAGTGCCCACCCACTGATTTCTTAGCCCTTTGCCGAAGGGTGCGTGTCTGAAAGCCAGCACAACGGTGGCAAAAAGCCCTATCCACCAGCGCGGATACGGCGTGTTCTGGCCCAAGACATGCCACGCACTCATCATGCGGGTTACTGGCAGGCAGCTTCGCCTGGCAAGACGTGCAACGATGGAAGCCTGACATCTCCGTCGAGCACGACATCGAAGGTGCGTCGAGCGTCTAGCGTCGAAGCGCCGAGCGTCAGAACGCCGACGCGTCGAGCGTGTAGCGTCGAAGCGGCCAGCGTGTAGCGTCGAAGCACCGAGCGTCGAAGCGCTGACACCACGCAGAGCGAGTACCGAGCATCGAGACGCTAGCATGAGACGCCTAAGCGTCGGCTGACCCACAGAGCGGAGACGCTAGTGCTGGTACAGTGTCTTATTTGGTGAATACTTACCTTGGTGCTTAAGGGAGTATTGTGCTTTGTGGTCATCTTCTTAATGGTGAAAAGGGATTTTTTTTTGGGACGCTGCAGCAAGTGCTTAGTGTACTGATGAGTGACTGTAGGGCAAACTGTACAGCTACCACGCGGTGGGGAACACACAGCAGTGGAAGATTTATAGAGGGCTGCAGAGCAGACTCCACATACACACACGGTCTAGCCAGGTAAGACCGAGGCTGCAATACACGCGTGGCCAAGGCCAACGGCGCGCGTCCAAATAAAATATATATATATAACAAATATATAATATATATACAAAACCCAAAAAACACACAATTAAATATTAGAATAATATACTAATAAAGAAAAGACGAAGACCACGAGGTTAAACAAAAACGCGATGCCGAAGCAAAGCGTGACAGGATATATAAAGTAATATATAAAATATATATACACAATTATATAACCAATTTACCAACAATAAATGCAACTGAAATAAACTCGGAGAAGGGGCAAAAACCAGCTTCTCAAGCCTAAGCTCAATGAGTACAGACAGTTACAGGCTCTAGTACCTACCGCTACCGATGCTGAAGACAAAAGAGGAAGAGAGTCTCCGCGCGCTGCGTGTAGTAAGCTCCCAGGGGGCGGGCTTACACGGCAGCATGCGCGGAGGCCTATCAGCAGCTTTGCTATAAAGCTCAGCCAATCGCTACTGCCTGACGGCAATATCCCATACCTTGATGGTTATTTTCGACTTGAAAGGGAACGTATTTTTACCACACGACTACAAATATTTTTTTGCTGATAACGGGGTAAACTTTTCGCTATCAATTTGAAAAATGGACGCAGTGCGTGGCTACGTTTTCTCTCATCTGATTTTCTGGAAGCTGCATAGCAAACAAAGATCTTCAGTTCATATGAAATGTTGGGGTCTGAGCAGGACGGCTGCAGCGTATCGTCAAGTAGTTGTTTTTGCACTGTTGTTTGAAAAATGCGACCACATATAAGAAAAAAAAAATATAACCAGTGGGTGAAATGCCATTTTTCACACTCTGTCTTCATTGTTATTTATCTTGAACAGTAGCCTATTTTATTTCTCACCGATACTAACTAATGTTTAGTGTTCCAGATGCATTCTTTCCTTGTACTGTGTCTGCATGCGCTCTCTGGCTAAACAGTAGCCTATTGAAATTGACGTGGCAACTGTTTTTTAAAGTGCGACAATCCAACGTGGTTTCAGTAAGCTGAATATGATAAAAATGATCTCCGAACCTCCATGTGCCAAGAACACTTGTCCAATCTAGCCATTATATCCATTTAATTTGCATTGGCCAGCTCTCTGAACTATGACCATGGCATCAATGACTTTGCATCACTGAAATCAAGAAAAGTACATTTGTGTGCTCTAGGTTTCATTTCTATTGGTGCATTCCATTGGACATTTACAAAAATGTTTTTTTTAATTTTTATTTTATCCGCGGACTGCAAGTTCCAGTGGGGGCGCTGGATTTATATCTCGCACAGGATCTGTATGGCTCTGTATAAAACCCCTTTAAAACCAAGTGGAATATGGAGTTTTATGAGGCACAGACCTCTCATTAAGCATTAAGACTAATTTTCCACTAAACCTCTGCAAATCCAATAATTTCCCCCTACCAATCAAGTACAGTATATACAATTTAACAATTAACATTCCAGATACCAACAAAAGGCTAGCTATCATTTAGCAGCACAATATCTTTAATATTATATTTAATTTACATTTTTTTTCTTAGATTTTTAATATATACACCAAGTTAAGAGTTAGTTGTTTAAACGGTTTGCAAACAGAAGCAGTTTGATGTTTGGTGGCAGCAATTTTGATAGTAAAATCTATTGAAGCAATTTTGAAGCATGTTTGGTTGCTGATTACGTATGCTAAGTTTCAGATCAATTGGTTCACCTGTTCCCGAGATGGTTGACGCAGGATCGCAATTATTTTTGCATCTGAACTGTAATCTACACGGGATTATACCTGCCAAGTTTCATGTTGATTGGTTACACCGTGTGCGAACAGGAGTAGTTTAAAGTTTTGTGAAGAAAAATGACAATAATACAAAATAAATACATAAATAAAGAAATAAATAAATCCTCTGTCCTCTGTCGTCATGACAGCCCTATTTAAAAAGCATATTATGATACTTGCACATGTAAGACGATAATATTTCACATACCAGTAGAGTGCCACCATCAGTCCGGATCAAATTTCTTATTAAAGCAGAACTATACAATAGTAATGTATGTGAGCAGTTTCATTAGAATTTTAGATGGGAATCGATGAAGTCTTACTGGGTTGATAAGCCCTATAGGTGTATATTTTACCAGAAGCAGGCTGTTTTATTTCAGAGGGAGGGTGCAAAAATATATCTTCATTTGTTGGTCAAACTGAGCGTGGTTGTGGGGCCCTGTATCTTTAAATCAAGCAATAATGCCCAATAAAGTGGGCATTACTCCTGTGATAGCTGGGCACTCATAGCCTAAGCCTCTCTTATGGACTTGCAAGGGAATATAAGTTGGTTAATTATTTACATTTGTATTGCAGCAAGTATCAAGGGCTGCCTTCCAGCACTGATCTTACATAAATAATTCATCTCCCCTGCCACTTAGCCTCCTGTGAAGAGGAAGACTTAAATTAAAAGCTGGCATGGACATTTAGATTGCATTGCAGTATTTTCTGAGATAGCAATAGTGGTAATGGAAAGCAGAAACCCTGGAAAAACAACAGAATAAATAGTAGGTAAAGATAATAAATAGGAGGAGCTGATGTGAAAATTATGGAACAAAGTGGACAAGGCAAACACCTAGAAACACTGTTAGTGATGTGAGGCATCCAGAAAAGAACTGATACTACATGAGAAAGTGAACACAGTGTTCAAATTGTATGGATAGAGGACCATATTTACCAAAAGTGTATTACTAGTGTGACACTTGAACCCTTTTTATCAAAGGAAAATACAATAATGTTAGGACGTTGAAGTCCTATTGTAGTCAGTTTACTTTGCGTACTGGGGTAAATACATTGTGCATGTTTCCTTTATTATTTCCTATTATGATTACTGCAGGATTCATAGTTTTAGTACAGGAGTCTCATACCAAAATACTACACAAAATGAATTCTGAAAAAAAATCTCCCAAAATCTTGATCGGCACTAATTACAGCCTTTTAAAGGTGATTCGGCTGAGTAAATTGCTTATGAAATCTCACAAGTAATGGTAAACAAGATTGTTGTGTTGTGTTGTGATGCTTTTATGAATTAAGGATCAGTTGAAAATCTGTCTGCTGGCTATATGTCATCTATGAGCATAATCAGTTGTGCACACTGCTTTTCAGTGTCAGACAAACACCCTTTATTAATTAGGAAAATCTGGCTAAAAAAAATAAATAAAAATCAGCAATTGACAGTCAGCTTTGATATTTTGGAAGCCCCTTAGAAGGAAAATGGTTTCTGTCAAAGGTATTTGCTCATTTACATGCATGTGCAATATTCTTTGGGGGGGAAAGCCCAAAATAAAGTTCAGTTTGTAACTTTACTTGGGAAAATCCTGCATTCCATAAGCCAGTTCATTTTTTCCTTTGTGCTTGCATGATATTGTTGTTGGGAAATAAGAGTTCATGCCCTGTTAGTAGGTGGGAACAGTTTATCTGCTTTGTAACAAATTACATCTATGAATAACGGAATATAACCACACTACAGCCAGCTGTGGAATATGTTTTCCATTGTATATATGGAGCTTGAATTAATACCATGGGAATCCTGGGTGGAATGCTAATCAAGATTAATTGGAAGCATCTACAAGTGGTGCACTGCATATTAGAAAAGAGCTCCTTGAACTCCTGAAAATACTTGTACTGTGCTTTTATTAAAAAAATGTGTTGTCACTGTAATCATTTAGGGAGTCTGGGCTTATGAAATAATGTGGTTTATTCACAGATGGGCATTTACTTTTTATACTAGCACGCCCATAATATACAAAGTAAACTTGAAGTGTTCAAATTTGAAATAGAAAGAATAAGACTGTTATTTACACACGGTTGGTTTTAAGAAAATAATAACTTTCTCACATTTTGAGGGCCATCTCATTTTAAATTCAAGATATCTAGAGAAGGCATTACCTGTAACTCTTCCCTTAAACAGTTATAGTGTAGTGTGTAGTGTTTACAACAAACGCATACTTTAACTTTCCTGTGTCCGTATCGTGGCAATACATTTTTCAACATAATCATTATTTGTATTATATATTTTTATTCACACATTGTGTTCGTGTATCATAAATCAGCTCGGGAATGAAACCAGTGCTTGTGAATAATCGCCAAGCTTGCCTTCTGACCTTCGATACAGCTTGCATTTGAAATTAGCAGCGGTACATTCACACCCAATTGTGACCTGTTCTCAGAAAAGAACAGTGTATCTCTACAGCCTGGATGCCCCCGATACCAACACACTCTTTGTAGGCTGTAAAATATTTAGTTGCAATTTAGTTTAAATCAGAGAACTATCATTTTAAATAATGTCCTTTATTTTCCAAATACTGGTTTTACGGTTCTAGGGTTAGGGTGCAGGAGAATAACATCTCTTCCTCCTACTCAAAACAGGTCCCAACAAATGATTGTTAGAAATGCTTATGGACTCCATAGTATGCATTGTTATATATTGTTATAAACATGGCTTCATATGCACAGTATTGAGATGTAGGAATAATTAATGGTTAGAAAAAAATACTGGACACTGGCTCTCGTCTTCCTTGACTTTTACAGCATTTCATTCAGAACAGTGGAGAAAATTATTGCAAGCAAAATTTGACACAGTCTCTTTGTATTGTCCTAGAAGCATCACTATAGTCAATGTATCAATATAAATGACTTCTAGAATGTGTCTAGGTACACAAGTCACTTTAATACTGTTAGGCAAACCTGGCCTATTCCTTCTACAATTATTCATGATTTATCAAGTTCACTGATTCTGATTGTGTGAAGTTAAAGCACATCAGAGGATTCTTGTGTTCTCATGGTACTAGAGAGATTGGATGTGTCGGCTGCTATTAATCTAGAGAGACATGGGCATTCTATAGAAAAAGTTTATGTTCAGCAGATAAAACATTCTGCTGTGACGCTGGCCATTATCAAGAGTCAATTACCTTTCTAAGAACACAATATAGACCCTCTGAACCAGCTTATCGTTTGACTTTTTTTTTGTAATTTGAAACGAAAAGCCCATGCCAATGGCTACAGTAAGAGGACATGAGTGCTTCCCCTCAAAGCTCTGTGAGCACACCTCAATCCTGAATTGAAGGTATTGCAAATACTGGTTTTGTGATGTGGGTGCTAAATTCAGACCACCAAACACATTTAACTTTTGACCTGAGTCAGATTCATAAGAGCAAGTTTACAATCTCCTGGGGGGTGCACCTTAGGTTCCAAGGGTCTGCATGTGGGCCTCAGGCCATATTAACAGGAACACTGACCGTTTGAAGCTGTGGTTGCAGGATCCAGCATGAAAGAACCCCATTTTTCATTTTGTATATTTTGTGACAAATTAACTTGACATAAATTAGCTTTTGCCATTCATGGCTTTACTTTCCCAGGCCTTGAAATGACCTTGAAGCTAAACAAACCAACATTTTTACACCTCTGTCTGACTGCTATGGTACACATTTAAAATACTGGCTTCTTCATGTGTATGAATTCATGTGTTTTTCATGCTGTGCATACTGTTGTGTTTTTAAAATGTTTGATGTTTGTTTGAAGTATGTAAGGATTAAAGAAATCTGGAGGAGGAAAGGATAATTCTTGATTGTATGGAGTAGATGGTGAATTTTCAGGCCAACATTAATTTGCTTGGCCCATATACAGACGTGCTCAAATTTGTTGGTACCCCTCCACAAAAAACGAAGAATGCACAATTTTCTCTGAAATAACTTAAAACTGACAAAAGTAATTGGCATCCACCATTGTTTATTCCATATTTAATAGAAATCAGACTTTGCTTTTGATTTTTTATTCAACATAATATTGTAAATAATAAAACAAATGAAAATGGCATGGACAAAAATGATGGGACTGCTAACCTAATATTTTGTTGCACAACCTTTAGAGGCAATCACTGCAATCAAACGTTTTCTGTAACTCAATGAGAGCAGCAGTGTGGAGTAGTGGTTAGGGCTCTGGACTCTTGACCGGAGGGTCATGGGTTCAATTCCCGGTGGGGACACTGCTGCTGTACCCTTGAGCAAGGTACTTTACCTAGATTGCTCCAGTAAAAACCCCACTGTATAAATGGGTAATTGTATGTAAAAATAATGTGATATCTTGTAAGTCGCCCTGGATAAGGGCGTCTGCTAAGAAATAAAATAAATTATTAATGAGACTTCTGCACCTGTTAACAGGTAGTTTGGCCCACTCTTCCTGAGCAAACTGCTCCAGCTGTCTCAGGTTTCATTGGTGCCTTCTCCAGACTGCAAGTTTCAGCTCTTTCCATAGATGTTCGATAGGATTCAGATCAGGACTCATAGAAGGCCACTTCAGAATATTCCAATGTTTTGTTCTTATCCATTCTTCGGTGCTTTTAGCTGTGTGTTTTGGGTCATTATCTTGTTGGAGGACCCATGACCTGCGACTGAGACAGAGCTTTCTGACACTGGGCAGTATGTTTCGCTCCAGAATGCCTTGATAGTCTTGAGATTTCATTGTGCCCTGCACAGATTCAAGGCACCCTGTGCCAGGCGCAGCAAAGCAGCCCCAAAGCATAACCGAGCCTCCTCCATGTTTCACTGTAGGTATGGTGTTCTTTTCTTTGAAAGCTTCATTTTTTCGTCTGTGAACATAGAGCTGATGTGACTTGCCAAAAAGCTCCAGTTTTGACTCCTCTGTCCAAAGGACATTCTCCCAGAAGGATTGTGGCTTGTCAATATGCATTTTAGCAAATTCCAGTCTGGCTTTTTTATGTTTTTCTTTCAAAAGTGGTGTCCTCCTGGGTCTTCTTCCATGGAGCCCACTTTCGCTCAAAAAGCGACGGATGTTGCAATCAGAAACTGACGTACCTTCATCTTGGAGTTCACCTTCTATCTCTTTGGCAGTTATCCTTGGTTCTTTTTCTACCATTCGCACTATCCTTCTGTTCAATCTGGGGTCGATTTTCCTCTTGCGGCCGCGCCCAGGGAGGTTGGCTACAGTTCCATGGACCTTAAACTTCTTAATAATATTTGCAACTGTTGTCACAGGAACATCAAGCTGCTTGGATATGGTCTTGTAGCCTTTACCTTTACCATGCTTGTCTATTATTTTCTTTCTGATCTCCTCAGACAACTCTCTCCTTTGCTTTCTCTGGTCCATGTTCAGTGTGGTGCACACAATGATACCAAACAGCACAGTGACTACTTTTCTCCATTTAAATAGGCTGAATGACTGATTACAATATTGGAGACATGTGTGATACTAATTAAAGAAACTAATTAGTTTGAAATATCACTATAATCCAATTATTTATTATCTTTTCTAAGGGGTACCAACAAATGTGTCCAGGCCATTTTAGAATATATTTGTAGAATAAGCAATAATTCATCTCTTTTCACTGCTTCTTTGCTTTATTCTATGACATACCAAAGGCATGCAAGTATACATGATAAAATAGCTTTTAATGTCATCACTTTTCAGGAGGAATGAAGCATTATTTCAATGAGCTGTAAGGGTACCAACAAATCTGAGCACGTCTGTATGTATCTCAACCCATGGGTGGATTAGGTAGTGCTATATACTTCACTGTACTTTATCATGATGTCATGCTTTACATTTTTCCAGAGAGCTGGAAAATCTCTTATCCAAGTGTGATGAAACTTGGCATTATCCCATACATAATAATAATACCTCATTTTCTATACCATTAATACCATTTAATTGTAATTACATTATTCATTGCCATCTCTTATTCTATACTATTGTGTAGATGCTGATGATGTACATCAACCTTTATCAGCATATTGATTGTTCTTTTTTTAATGGCAAGGGATGTTTATTCACATACTTGTTATATCTTTTAAGGCATAGTTATTCTAAGTTGTTTTCCCCTGTACATCAACCTGGAACAAATTGTTAAGCACCACTGAACAAACAGAAAATATGCCCTGTCTATGCTGCATTAATTTGTAACCTGTTAAACTGAACTATCATTTAAAAAAAAAAAAAAGAAAAAAAAAATTGGATTCCCTGTTTTACATCTATGAAAACTATCTATTGGTAACTTACATGTAGACACTTTAATGTTGCTAGCTGTGAACAATAAAGAAAATGATGTCTACCAGGATAAATTATAATTATCCTTGTTACTGGTGAAATTGTAATCACCTCCCTTTAAAACCGTGTTGTCTCTAAAGCAGACCTGGCTAATGACTTTAAAAGAAGGTGTAGATGCATTATATAAAGGGCATCTGATTTTCAGGTTTTACCCGATTTAACACGATTTCTCCCCCCTGAAGCTTTTTTTTGCATTCGGGTTAAACCCGAAAACTCTCTGAATAAGCACATCACATGTGCAGGTGCCTGTGATTCAAATGAAACAGAGCAGAACTGGCACCGTTGACGGTAAGCTGATTTACCTATTAGAAAAATGTATCTTCTTAGTGTAATATATATATATATATATATATATATATATATATATATATATATATATATATATATATATATATATATATATATACAGTGCCTTGCGAAAGTATTCGGCCCCCTTGAACTTTGCGACCTTTTGCCACATTTCAGGCTTCAAACATAAAGATATGAAACTGTAATTTTTTGTGAAGAATCAACAACAAGTGGGACACAATCATGAAGTGGAACGAAATTTATTGGATATTTCAAACTTTTTTAACAAATAAAAAACTGAAAAATTGGGCGTGCAAAATTATTCAGCCCCCTTAAGTTAATACTTTGTAGCGCCACCTTTTGCTGCGATTACAGCTGTAAGTCGCTTGGGGTATGTCTCTATCAGTTTTGCACATCGAGAGACTGAAATTTTTGCCCATTCCTCCTTGCAAAACAGCTCGAGCTCAGTGAGGTTGGATGGAGAGCATTTGTGAACAGCAGTTTTCAGTTCTTTCCACAGATTCTCGATTGGATTCAGGTCTGGACTTTGACTTGGCCATTCTAACACCTGGATATGTTTATTTGTGAACTATTCCATTGTAGATTTTGCTTTATGTTTTGGATCATTGTCTTGTTGGAAGACAAATCTCCGTCCCAGTCTCAGGTCTTTTGCAGACTCCATCAGGTTTTCTTCCAGAATGGTCCTGTATTTGGCTCCATCCATCTTCCCATCAATTTTAACCATCTTCCCTGTCCCTGCTGAAGAAAAGCAGGCCCAAACCATGATGCTGCCACCACCATGTTTGACAGTGGGGATGGTGTGTTCAGGGTGATGAGCTGTGTTGCTTTTACGCCAAACATAACGTTTTGCATTGTTGCCAAAAAGTTCGATTTTGGTTTCATCTGACCAGAGCACCTTCTTCCACATGTTTGGTGTGTCTCCCAGGTGGCTTGTGGCAAACTGTAAACGACACTTTTTATGGATATCTTTAAGAAATGGCTTTCTTCTTGCCACTCTTCCATAAAGGCCAGATTTGTGCAGTATACGACTGATTGTTGTCCTATGGACAGAGTCTCCCACCTCAGCTGTAGATCTCTGCAGTTCATCCAGAGTGATCATGGGCCTCTTGGCTGCATCTCTGATCAGTCTTCTCCTTGTATGAGCTGAAAGTTTAGAGGGACGGCCAGGTCTTGGTAGATTTGCAGTGGTCTGATACTCCTTCCATTTCAATATTATCGCTTGCACAGTGCTCCTTGGGATGTTTAAAGCTTGGGAAATCTTTTTGTATCCAAATCCGGCTTTAAACTTCTCCACAACAGTATCTCGGACCTGCCTGGTGTGTTCCTTGTTCTTCATGATGCTCTCTGCACTTTAAATGGACCTCTGAGACTATCACAGTGCAGGTGCATTTATACGGAGACTTGATTACACACAGGTGGATTCTATTTATCATCATTAGTCATTTAGGTCAACATTGGATCATTCAGAGATCCTCACTGAACTTCTGGAGAGAGTTTGCTGCACTGAAAGTAAAGGGGCTGAATAATTTTGCACGCCCAATTTTTCAGTTTTTTATTTGTTAAAAAAGTTTGAAATATCCAATAAATTTCGTTCCACTTCATGATTGTGTCCCACTTGTTGTTGATTCTTCACAAAAAATTACAGTTTCATATCTTTATGTTTGAAGCCTGAAATGTGGCAAAAGGTCGCAAAGTTCAAGGGGGCCGAATACTTTCGCAAGGCACTGTATATATATATATATATATATATATATATATATATATATATATATATATATATATATACAGTGCCTTACATAAGTATTCACCCCCCTTGGACTTTTCCACATTTTGTAGTGTTACAACCTGGAATGAAAATGGATTTAATTGGGATTTTTACCATTTGATTTACACAACATACTTAACACTTTGAAGGTGCAAAATATTTTTTATTGTGACACAAAAGTTAATTAAACAAAAAAAAGACATTTGTATTCACCCCCCTGAGTCAATACTTGGTAGAAGCACCTTTGGCAGCAATTACAGCTGTAAGTCTTTTTGGGTAAGTCTCTACCAGCTTTGCACATCTGGATCCTGTAATTTTTGCCCATTCTTCTTGGCAAAATTGCTCAAGCTCTGTCAAGTTGGATGGGGACCGTTGGTGAACAGCAATTTTCAAGTCTTGCCACAGATTCTCAATCGAATTGAGGTCTGAGCTTTGACTGGACCATTCTAAGACATTCAGGTTCTTGTTTTTAAACCACTCCAGTGTAGCTTTGGCTGTGTGTTTAGGGTCATTGTCCTGCTGGAAGGTGAACCTCCGCCCCAGTCCCAGGTCTCTTGCAGACTGAAACAGGTTTTCCTCTAGAATTTCCCTGTATTTGGCTCCATCCATCTTGCCCTTAATCTTGACTAGTTTCCCAGTCCCTGCCGATGAAAAGCATTATCATAACATGATGCTGCCACCACCATGCTTCACCGTGGGGATGGTGTTCTCAGGGTGATGAGTAGTGTTGGCTTTGCGCCACACAAGTTCAATTTTGGTCTCATCAGATCAGAGAACCTTTTTCCACATGTTTGCTGTGTCTCCCACATGCCTTTTGGCAAAATCCAAATGGGATTTGATATGGTTTTTTTTTTCAGCAATGGCTTTCTTCTCGCCACTCTTCCATAAAGCCCAGCTTTGTGGAGCGTCCAGGTTGTAGTTGTCCCATGGACGGTTTCTCCCATCTCAGCTGTGGATCTCTCCAGCTCCTTCAGAGTTACCATTGGCTTCTTGGTTGCTTCTCTGACTAATGCCCTCCTTACCTGGTCACTGAGTTTTGGTGGATGGCCTTCTCTAGGCAGAGTCGCGGTTGTGCCATATTCTTTCCATTTTTTAATAATGGATTTAACGGTGCTCCGGGGGATGTTCAAAGTTTGGGTTATTTTTTTATAACCCAACCCTGATAGGTGCTTCTCCAGAACTTTATCCCAGGCTTGTTTTGATAGCTTCTTGGTCTTCATGATGCGGTTTGTTTAGATATGCTCTCGAACAAACTCTGGGGCCTTCCAGAAACAGGTGTATTTAATCTGAGATCATGTGACACTTTAATTGCACACAGGTGGACTTCATTCAACTAATTAGGTGACTTCTGAAGGCAATTGGTTGCACCAGAGCTTATTTAGGCGTGTCACAGCAAAGGGGGTGAATGCTTATACAATCAAGACTTTTCAGTTTTTTATTTGTAAATAATTTTGAAAAATATGTAGATCAGTGACAAAAAATCCTAATTAAATCCATTTTAATTCCAGGTTGTAACACTACAAAATGTAGGAGGGGTGAATACTTATGCAAAGCACACACACACATATATATATATATATATATATATATATATATATATATATATATATATATACGTACATATATATATATATATATATATATATATATATATATATATTTTTTTTAATTACAGCAAGCTTTAAGGTTTTTGCTTTTTTTGCACACTTTTCTTCCCAGTTATTTGTTTTATGAGTGCGTGTTTAAGCCAAGAGCATTTAGATAACAGTCAATCATTTCTCTTTGTAAAACAGCATAAAGTTGTTTAGTTTTCCTGTATGTTCTGTGTGCAATTATACTTGCAACACTACAAAAGAAAATGGAACGGAGAAATGCCTACGTGTGTGTGTGTGTGTGTGTGTGTGTGTGTGTGTGTGTGTGTGTGTGTGTGTGTGTGTGTGTGTTTGTGTGTTTAAGTAAATGTTTTGCACACTGTATTAGTGAAGGCTAAATGCCCAGCCTAAGCAGTACTGGTTTTGTTTGAACTGTTTATTTTGGCCCTTGTGCCGTGTTTGTTTTGTGGTTTTTGTTAATAAATGTGCAACATCGCTTTACACTACAGCTTCTTGTGTCTGAGTCGGTAACAGCTTGGGCTGTGACGTTACCCTGTCACATACACTTATCTAATTTTCAAACACACTGTGATCCAAAGTGGTTGAGTATACCTTGACATAATGTAAATGAGTCTGATGTATACCACTCGAAGGCACAGCAACCATTGGTTACCTCACAGACATTTTACAAGAATCATTGGCTGTTGTGTCATTGGTTAGCATAAGAAAAAGGTTTGTTACAATAATGGCTGAGTGACCACCCCCCAGAATGACATCACTTTTTTATTATTAAGAAGAAAAAAATGCATGTTTATCCACAATGGTTAAAGACTCACTGCCCATAGCCAGTTGACGTCACTTCTCCACTATCCTGCCCAACTGTCTTTTCCAGAGGATTAACTCCCAGCCATGGCAACATTATCCAGAAGTCTCACAAGAGAAATTAAACTTTATTATACACAAAATGCACTCAAAAAACACTAAAGTGGATAGAAAAAAATGTTATTAACAGTGATTCTGGAATTTCTACAGACAAGACAACTAATAGTAGTATGCATTAAATCAGTTTGAATGGAATCTCGACTACTGTGGGAGTTTTATGCCAAAATTCATGGCCAACATTTTATTTTTTTGTTCTGCTGGATATGGATATAGACTGAAAAAGCAAAAGCACATTTTCTGAAAGAAACAAAACTACTTTGTAAGGGTATAAAGCTAGGAAGAAAATGTTATTGCATTCCTCTTAGAAAAGTGGCCTTCCTTGTTGCACTTTGAGTACAGTGAAAAACTAGTACCTTGGAAAAGACAATTAAGAGTGGACCATAACGCTCTCCAGCCTTCTTCCTGATCACTGTAATCTGTGGTCTGTCTCATTTACACCACAGTGCAGGAGTCTTCTACAGTAACCTCTACAGTATTTAGTTTTTATGTCATCTCATGCATGAAACACAGCTGTATTTGAAGCTATGGTGAGGGATTTTCTGTCACTATGCAACATTTGTAAAGGGTGGTTTACACTGCATACATTTTATTTCTTACCACTCTAATATTATTTGATGTGCATTCTGTGTCATCCTGTATTGCTGAAATTATTGCTTTCATGCATTATAACTACGTAATTACAGTCTCTTGCCATTTCAGACAACACTTGACAGTTTCTGGGGTCTGAACATGAATGCCGCACAGGGCATGTTTCATGTGGTGAATGTGGTTAAAAAAATGCTGTTTGACTTATGTTTGCCACTGTAAATGTGCACAATAATTTGACAGTGTTCCCATGCTTCTCCTATGGTTATACAATGCATTTACCATAGTTTGCCATTTTTTAAAAAAAATATGCATTTACCATAGTTCTTTGGGTTTTTTCACTGCTTTTGTACTCTTCACCATGCTTCACTATGCTTTATTACAATTTGCTATGCTTTTTGATATGGGAAACTTCTATAAAAGGTGAATGATTGTGTCACCTTTGTAACTAACTTGCTTATTAGCTTTTGTGTGCATGGTGGTTTTTTTTATTTTTGATATTTTTGTTTGAAGACACTTTTGAAAGTTTTTCTATTAAGCATGTTGTTATTGTGATCACTTTCTTATTATTTTTTAGTTTTTTATATATATAAAATATTTTCCTCATATGGGCATAGCTTCCACTTTTTGTTATAGTTTAATCAAAGAAAGAAAGAAAGAAAGAAAGAAAATTAAGGAAGGGCAGCAGGATGAGAATACAGAGCAGCACAGTGAGAAAGCCAGCAAACTGAAGCAGCTGGCAGAAGTCGAACCGAGTGCAGGTCTGAGTACGGAAAACATATAGTGAGTTATGTTTTAGGAATAAATGCCGTGCTGTCTTCGTGTTAACCAGGTGAACTGGAATTGGTAAATTAGGTTAGTGAGGCTGGGGTGCTGCTTTCCCTGTAGCTGGCTGATTTTTAGTATTAGTATTTTTAATTGGGACTTGTGCTTTTAGAATTTTTTTTTCATTTTTGCTGTACTTTTTGCTGGACTATTTTCTTTTTGTGTTATTTATTGTTTCATCACCTATCCACCCCCAAGGAACAGAGAGAGGATACTGTTGGATAGGAGAGACCCTGCTCCCTCAGAGTGACGTTACTTGGATGCACTGGTTGTCCAGTCTTTTACTGGGACACCAGGCCTCCCCCCTGTCTCCCCGTCCCCCATCTTCTTCCACTTTCTTTCCCTACTATCTTCACCGGAGGTGACTAGGATCATCATTAAAATTAAGATTTATATTTTGAAAGGTTTCTACCCTGGTTAAATAAAAGTATTACTTTATTGACAATGGATTGCTTGGTTGGTGAGGCAGGCCTGGTGCACAGAATAGAGGGAAATCTACATGTGAGAGTTGGGAGGCCTTCAAAATAGCTCAAAATAACTATCATTTGAAAGCGGAAATTCAGCAGACAATTTAGGTAAAGTGAAGTGAACTATAACATGGTAGCCAATAGTTCCAGCATAAAGAAACAGAAGACAGCTTTGTATTTGTATGAATGATGTTTATAAAAACGTCACAGACCCGATATGCATGATCTATTTTAAAAGACACATTTCGTGTTCAGGTATCGGAAACATTCATTTCTAAATCAGGATGTGGAATACTGGCCTGTTAAAAGGACTGCTTTTAAATTCATCAAGGAAGTATGAGACAAACGGTGCCAATAAGAGGGTGATACATTACAGACTGTGTGAAAAAAAAAACCTTTTTCTGTACATGTTGCTCTGTTTTTATATAGTATTTATAATTTTCTGTCAAAACTTGCACAGAACAAACATGGTGCTATGAATGTAGTCTCTACATGAACCATAAAATCAAAATGTTCAATCAGAAGTCCCAGGTAAAAGTATAAGAAACTAAGTAGGTAAACATTTTCGACAAACCTTCTTTAGTGCACTAATTGCTACACTAGCAGAAACATTTCTGTACTTGACTTAGTTTCTCATAGTTTTACCTCTATGTCTACATGAACTTTTATTCCAGAATACAATCGGTATCATCATTGTGTTGTTCTGAAAACTGTTATCGAGAATTCTGTAATTTGAATACCCTCTTTACGACATGGAATATCTCAGTATTCAGAATATAATTGTAATACTCTCTGTGAGGTTAATTGTTACTTTTTTAATATCTTGATGATGTAAGTCTGCAATTTTAGAAAAATAAAAAGCAGAATCAAAAATATGAATATACAAAGAATTTCCAGCTTTGAACAAACAGGATGGGGACTAAAAAAAGATGCTGTACAGGGTTAAAATAGCAATTTTGAGCTGAAATACGATGGTTGTACGCTTCAGCTTTTGTGAGCCTTCTTGGTCAGATCACCATTGGAATTAAGACTTTGTTCTCCTAGGTTTCTAGCCTGGTTAAATAAAGACATTAATGCTAATTGATTGGTTGAAAATAATGAAGGCAAGATAGAAACCAACAATCACCAGCAGGTTAGTTAACAAGCCCCATAAGAACAACTCTTACCTGGAAGCGCCTGTGTCTGGGATTTTTATCGCTCCTACAACTGTGGCACCTCTGGATATAAATTGTAATTTTGTTACCTAAGAAAAAGATTAGTACTTGTTCTTTCTTGAATTGGAATTAGAAAGTGATAAAATCATGATCTATAAAGTTATACAAATGTACTTGGATTGGACGTAGATTTCTGACTTTTATTAACTAAAGCTTGCATTAATTTCTCAAATGCACTTAAAGAACAGGTATATGCTGTATAGTATATAATTAGGGCGTCTGATTTTCAGGTGAATTTTTTTTCCAAATTCGGGTGAATGCTTTTTTAAAAATCAGGTAGAATTACTTAATGAAGAGTAAATGTTCCGGTAGAAATCAGGTTTTATTTAGAAAGAAATAAGCAAATGCTTAAGCACAAAGTGTTGACAACAAAGTTGTAGCCAACAGTTTAAATCCCCAACGTATATACAGTATATTTCCACACATCGGGGTATGCAAACCTTTGAGGACATCTGTCTCTCTCTCTCTCTCTCTCTCTCTCTCTCTCTCTCTCTCTCTCTCTCTCTCTCTCTCTCTCTCTCTCTCTCTCTCTCTCTCTCTCTCACACATGTTTGCATTTCTATATTTGTGGGGACTTCTCAGACTCTCACTGTATTTTTATTTACTATTTCTAACTCTAGTCAGACAAAACTATAGGGTGAAAGTCGACAGCAAATTAAATATTTTGGAACTTTTAAAAACAAATTCGAAGGCATATTTAGCTCTTAAAAAGGTGTTTTACAAAGTGCGGACATCCTCACAACCTTGTTTTTTCAGGAGTTACTATCTTTGTGGATACAAATCTCAAATTTTGTCTGCACATTGATAGTAATACCTGCCCACCCACACACACACAGTTGCATTCCTGTAAATCTCTTAGTCTCTAAGCACCAAACACAAGTCAAAAACTCTCACTGCACTCATGCTGGCTAGCAGGCAATTGAAATATGACACCGCCTGTCTCCTCACACACATAGCAGCCACTGCAGCAGCTCAAGCAAGCTGTGACACAGGTAGTAGCTTGCTCAAACACACACACACACACACACACACACACACACACACACACACACACACACACACACACACACACACACACACACACACACACACACACACACATACAAGCACAGCCTCAACTGAAATAGTGTCCAGAATGGCTTTTTGCTGTCCAATAACTGTATTGAAAAATAAAATATCTTAATGTCAATTGATAGTATGCTCTTATTAGAAAATAATGATTGATGCTTGCATACTGCTCTTTTCTGTAGCATTATACTTGAAAGTTAACATTGGCTAACATTGGTGCTATGGGGAAACACAATATACTGTAACTTTGAGCTGAGATTTTAAGATGTCCTCCATGGATAATTCTTGTCAGTTTATTTCTGTTGTAACAGACACTTCTACTCAAAAATCTCAGCTCAAAGTTTTGCTGTCAGGATTTTTAAGAGCCTGTCCTATGTCTGTGATACAAGTTGTAAAGCTACTTTCCTAATAAATTGGCAGCAGAAACCTGCTTAGTTTGATTCAATCACTGCTAAAAGTACTTCATAAAAAGTTGGCAAATGACAAGAGAAAATTAATTTTCTAATACCGCCTAATCGGGATACTGATAATCGGGATTTCCACTTAAATGGGATACAACTCTGGGAGATGGTTCTTCCCAATGCTACTTCTGTCGTTTAATTGGGATGTCACTTTGTTTAGTTGGGATACAGTATTTTCAAATGATGAACGGAGATTGCTTTCCACAGCAAGACAGGTTGCATAGCACAGTGAGTACGTGATTACGCTGTGACGTGTAAATTGCATAAACCACATTGAACTCTTGAAGGAGCTGGAGTCTCCTGTGGTTTCTCAGGGTGCTGTTGCAAAGAAAGTTGGCGTGTCAACATCGCCGGTGCCTCACCTTGTTTCATGTAGAAATAAAAAACAGAGATTAATTTTGTTTAGGAATAAAAAAAAACATTGACTGGTATTTTAAATTATGTATTTAACATTAAATCACAATGTGATGTGATTTCATTCTTTTTCTTTTCATTAAGAAACAAAAAAGTGTGACTAAGGTCGTCTCAGCTGCCTCTCGTTTAATTGGGACAGACGCTTATTCTGAATATTTTTTCCTTCTCATGAGGCGTCCCGATAAAGCGGCGCTGACTGTAATATGATTGGTTGTCATATTTGTGAAATAGCACTTGCGTTAATATGGAGCAGCTGCTAGTTCTTTCTGACATACTCTGGCCTTGGACCATTTATAAAGAGACATTGTGTAAAAACTGCTACATTTTCATTTTCCACTCTGTAATCTCCTCAGGGTTTTGTATTCTACTGTTTAATCAATTTTCTGTTACAATAATATCAACACATAATGTAAGAAACATGTATGACAAATATTGCAATGCTATCCCATGTGTGTTTCAGAATGTATACTGCAGCCCTTTTGCTTAATTACAGCCTAATGAAATGACCCCTAGCTATTAAACACTGAGTAGCACCCAATTTAGAAATGAAAAAAACATATTAAGTTTATTTGAATGAAAAGCTCTTGCAAGCTATTTTGTAATAAATGTTTTTTCAAATGTATAATTTTGACAATGGGTGGTTTACTCTAAGGCAGTGGTTCTCAATCCCTGTCCTCGGAGACCCCTGTGTCTTCTGGTTTTCATTCAGCTCTCAATTACTTAACTCAACCCTTAATGGAACTAATAATTATCTTAATTTGGCCTTTTTAATTGTTTTCTGCTCTTAAACAGTTGGAAATTTCAGCCTAACCATACAATGTTATAAGTAACTTGAAATCTGCAACTTTTTAGGAGAGGCAAACAATTTAAAAGGCCTAATTAAACTCCTTGTTAGTTCAATTAAGATTTTATAAAAGTAATTGAGAGCTCAGTTGGAATGAAAACCAGAAAACATGGGGGTCCCTGAGGAACAGGGTTGAGAACCACTGCTCTAAGGCAACGCCCCCGAAGTGATACAGAATGTCTGCTAGTTTGAAGAATTTCACATTTTTGGTAAAGTGACATTCCTTGTGTGATTCAGCATCTGTTCAGAATTATCCCGAACAGGGTGAAATGAGGATCCAGCTTATATTACTCCATGCAGTGTGCTGGGTGAATGTGCTGTGACTCTCCACTGTGTACCCTTCTCCCAATCCATAGGTGAATGCAGCTGGCTTCGACATAACAACTACTATATAGGAGTCTTGCTCATCAGCTATTAAGAGGTAATAATAAAAAAAAACCTGCTCAGAGGTGGAATTAAGCCAACTAAGCAAGAAACAAACAAGCAAACAAACCTATAAACAGACACAACTGCTGTCACCCATGAAAATGAGATGTGTGGCTAACCTTGCTCACTTGTGAAAATTATTTGTGGTCGCAGTTCAACTTCCCTGGTAATATATTACAAACAAATTAAAATAAATAAATAAAATGGTTTGCAACAATACTTATGTAAGTGTTTTAAAATGCTGTTTTAAAATGTTGCTATGGAAAAAATGATGTTGCTATGGAATCAAAGTACTACAGGAGAGGGTAAAATTCTTGATTTTTCCTTAGGACTTTAGCCAATAATAAGTGATTTAATTGAATAACAAGGAGCCTATAATGGTTTTTAATCTGGCAGCTGTAAAGCATTCATCAGAGATGGCTGCCTTTTGAATGTAAGAAATGGGTCCCTACACTTTCCCTGAGTCTTGTCTCTGGTCCTGTTATCACTATTAAGACTTATGTGGGTGAGTTTAGACACCCATCCGCACCAATACTCTCAGAAACAAATTATTTCAAACATTAAAAAAAAAACTTATTGAGTTTCACATTACTGATTACTAAAGGCACTTTCCCTTTACTTGGCATACTGTATTCCTTCAAATTTAAGACGCATCCCAAATTTCCCACCCTCAACTTGAGGAAAAAATTAAAAATCAAATAAAGATGCATTTATTCATTCAAAAAAATGACGTATGGAGGCAGTTTGCAGCTGTCTGCTCACTCAGAGCATTAGAGTTATATGCTGCTTCTCATTTTCAGTTGTGATTACTCACACGTGTTTTTCTCCCTTTTTGTAAACTGTGGTATTGCTTTGCAAGTAGAAAAATATGTGGGTCTGATTAAAACTGAGCCTAATAACGCCACAGTGATGCTGCTGCTAAACAAGAAGGCTTGCCCTGAGCTGAGCTGATGCCTGGGGAGCCTACACCTGCTTAACGCAGCAGCAACACTTCAAGGCTACTGAAACACGGCCATAGCTACACAGATCGGCGCGGAGCAAAAGCTTACTTTGTTTACATCAAGGAGAGTGTCTGCTCCGCAGGATAACTACTACAGAACCCTTCAACTACAAATCAGTTATGTTGCTGTTTCTGTACTCCGGCAGTCACATATTTTGTTGCCGATTTTAATACATGCATCATTATAGTGTACTCGAATTTAAGACACAGGCCATTTTTTAGAAGAAAAAAATTGGATAAAAAAGTGCGTTTTAAATTCGAAGGAATACGGTAACTTATTACTGAGCTCTTTAGCTTATGACAGAACACACATGGGGTGCTGTGTGAGAGCCCATATGTGCAACTTACAGTTTAAACATGTTTACAATTGATAGCTGTTTCCTATTGCCTCTGTTCTGCATTGGGTATTGGCAATTATGAAAGGCTGATAGCAAGTAACATTTTTCCTTGTGGATGCTGTAGAGTAATGGTGGCCAATATGTAGATCTAGATCCACTAGTGTATCTCGAGAGATTTTTGGTGGATCTTGGGGCAAATCTGAACAAGCATCAAGACATAGCACACACATAGCATAGTTTGAACAGGGCTGATTGTGCTTTTAAAAAATAGAATTCCTGACAACCAATACATACAAAGAAAAATGACATGAATTTCAAACAGTAGATGTCGCTAATAACTGTACTCTGGCTTCCATACCTCAGTAACCTGAGCAACAAGCTTCCTCAATGTATTTTTTGTCCTTTTTTAATTGAAAATGCTGATATGTTTGCATTCTGTTTTTAATTGTTAAATCGCTACTTTAAGATATTGGTCACCACTATCTTAAAGCCAGATAATCCCAACTGATCAAAAGGGTTTTACTTTATTGTACTCTTGTTCTCTTTATTGCTGGTGGATCACGGATCCCATTGAGATCCACCAAAATAGATCTCAATACTTGTTGTATTGGCCACCACTGCTGTTTGACTAGAGAATGATACAACACTACATTTTCATTAAACATCCTCCAAATAAATCTATGAGTGGTATTTTGGGTTTATCCCTTTTTCATATTAATCTGGATGTAATTACCACTGAATCCAATAATTCCTTTCTTCAAAAATGATATTCCAATTCTTAGGGGTACCAGCGAGGTGGTTTCCATCTCCTTTCCATGGTCCAATAGTCAAACCCTGACATGCATTAAAAGTTAGTGGTGATATTCGATTCTCCTATGATTCTAGCAACCACTACATTATAAGATTTTCCTTTTAATGACCACATTTTTATGTAGCGTATATCACTGCATTGAAGATAATACTTAGTAAATTAATGTATTACATTGTATCGTTTAAGAAATACTTACTTAAACCACCCTTTTTAAAGTGCAGTATTCAATAGAAATGTTCAGGGATGACATTATGCTTCCTCCCTTGTGCTGTTCATCTTGGTAATGCCTTCAAAGCAGCACACGGTGCACTGTCATCTCTTTCAAGTTTTATGCCAAGAGATTTTATAGCAATGAACAGCTTTGCTACTCATGGTGTATTATAGAGTTACCATTTCAAAGAGAGCTACATGATTGTCATCTGTGTCTGGTTTGCAGTATCCAAGCCAGGCATCACTCTAAGGCTTAGCATCTGTTCACCACAAGTAGATACATTTTTATAGCATTATATACATTACAGCATTTAGGGTGTGTTCATGAACTCAACCTGTGTAATCTCTTCGGAGGGCTTCAAGGCATGAATTTTTTCTTTAGTTTTCGAAACAACCTAATACAGTTTGAAAAGGGAAGTTGTCAGCGAGAACACAAAAGTTATGGTTTTCTCAATGATTGAAAACACTTTCGGTAATGTTTTACAAGATCTTCAATCTGACAGAGAGGACGAAAATATAAACCGGTCTGTCGTTCGTGGAAAATTTAATACTGATAGTACTATTATTATTAACTATGATCATTATGCAGTTGTGCCGTGTAATGGCTTTTTCTTAGACTGATATAACCGATTTTTTTATTTATCTTTTTTTTACATGAGTTTTCAACTCTTAAGTCTAATACCACTGTAATTATTACTGCTGCTCTTCAGTTTGAGTTTGCTCAGCCATTTTGAAAGTGAACGCTCTGAGAATCCAGCTCTGAAGCTGGACGACCAGGGTGTGCTCCGAAATTCATCTCCTCTTTCAAATGACAGCACAGAGCACTCCAGGAGTTTACGAACGGTCAGAGTGCGCTCTGACACACTAAGATTGAGTTTACAAATGCACCCTTAGTGTTTACCAGGTTGGGAGTTTTTATTTGTTCTCTATGGAGAAAAATTATGTTAATTAAATTACGTTTTTTAATACTTAATAATTAATGTCTGAGACACCAGACATTACCTGCTAGATAATTGATCTCAACAATAGTTAGGTGCCCCGAACTGTGGTGGAAATGTTTGAAATTGTGTTTTTAGGTTTTTATTTTGGACTGGATCCCTTAAGCTGCTTGAAATTGATGTCAACATTCCTGTTAGCTTTTGGAGGGCATTTACCAAAGGATAGTGAGACCCTGATTGACTAAGATGATCCATGAAGTTTATAATGTCTTAAAAAGTGTATTGTCTTAAAAGAAATCTACAACTCATGAACATACCTGCACGAGCATTTAAACACTGGAATGCAATGCATCATCATATGGTAACATAGAGGTTTCAAAGGTTGAACTTCTGGATTTCAATAGATACAATAGGTGATTTCTGATTTCTATAGATTCTGCAATGGGATAGTCCTTTTAAGGAGATAGAAGTCCTTTTAAGGAGAGAGAAGGTACGTTCTGGGTCCAAAATTCAGTGCAATGATAAAACCATGATGCCAAAGAAACACTGCAATTATAATTGTACTACACAGCAGTGGGCATCTCTGTTTCCCAGTGTTCCACACATTGCAAGGAAATTAAAGCTGTGATCTGTTTATTTTAGTTGAAGTTACATTCCTTACAAAAATCCAGTAATAAAGACATTTTAACCACTATTATAGAGAGCTCTTGCTTAAGTGGGATTCTTGTGTTTTTTTCTTAATATCAGCAGCCTTTAGATGCCATGGTGAACAAGTCAAGATGTCTTAATGCTGAGGATCTGTTAACTCATTTTAAGGTCTATGTGGGGGGTATTGCTATTTGTCCAACTTTTTTTTATTGAGATCAGCAGTGAGTTAGGAGTGCATTTTTAAACGTTTGAGCAATGGTGTGAACAGAAGGGGAGGTTTTGAGAGTGGTTCAGCTTTTTAAGATCTTATATAGCAGCCCCACAATATTTTTTATATAAGTCTGTTGGAGTAAAATCGGAATTGGTGGATGTCGAGTGGTCCACAGATCCAGCACTTCACAGAACAGTATAGTGTAGTTTCAAGATGACAGATTGTTCCGTGTTTAAAATGTAAACAGTATGAACTTGTAGCCACAAACCACATCATACAGAGCTTGGAGAGTGCATGGCAAGTCAAGAAAATGCTCTATTCATTAAACAAAGAAACATTTTTTTTACTACAATTGAGTAACTTTTTAGCTGGGATAAAGCATTTTAAGAAAACCATACATTCACATTAGCAAATAAAACTTTTAGGGAACCACAGTACATGAAAACAGTGAAAATGTCTACATATATAACTATTCACTCTTTTACTTTGACATATTTTTATGTTGAGGTATTCCTGGAAAGTTACCTACAAAACGATATACTGAGTTTAAGTTATACAACACAACACATGTGGTCAGAACGGATTTCCTGTGAAACAGCTATAAACATATTTTTGACACCTCAGTTTCACAAAGATTTAAGGTACTTGTATATTACTTTGCAGGAACCTGGGTTTTTACCATTTATGATATTACATTTCTATGGATGCATTTTTGGGGGATTGCAATTAACTCTAAGGATTCCTAGAATTGAGAAATTACTTTGCACATTAACTTCTTGACCCTTAAAAAAATGTATGCTGGTAAATGTACACAATAATTTCAGTTTCTATGCTTTGCCATGCACAAAGGTTTAATTTGCCTTGCTTTATCTGTAATGACATGCTTTCACAATGTCTTTCCACATTTTGCTTAGCTTTTATCACGGTGTACCACGTTATTAATAAATGCATCGTTAGAGTGAGCTAACCCCACACTACAGTATGATTGGATCCCTACACGCCTAGAAGTTGTATCCATTTCAGGCTTTGAGAATTTAGTGTAATCAGGCACACTTCTTTGTGGTTTACCAAATTGATGTCAGGTTTGTATGACACCAAAACCTCAAATGGCTCAATATACGACTTATATATTACCACCTCATGTTAGTTAATCTATTAAAAAAAACTAAATGAAGCACAGTGTTTAATATATTTAATTTATCTACCCACATCAGTAATACTAAAATGGATAAAAATGTCAAAACAAACCAAAAAAAAGCTGTTATGGTCTGTCAATTCCTATTGTGAGTAATTTTCATGAAACATGTATAACAATTTAAGAGCTTCAGATTAAAGTTATTCAACACATGGTGTCCTCTGTTCTAAAATCTAAACAGAGCATTGAGATACTTTCTAAACTAATGTCAAAACCAATAGTGTTTGTGTTATTCAAAACAAAGGCATTTCCTTTTGGTCTGAGGTTTGTTCAGTTGCTTTTTATCAGAACTATGTATATGGTTAATTTGGAAAACCAAACCAGTTTTACCACCCAGTGTATTCAGCAGCCTGAAGGCAGCTGGAGTTACATAGGTTGAAACCAGATGTCTTTAAAAGGCATGTCAGGATGTGAGGGGGTGGGGACGTCAGGATAACACAAATGGTATAAAGTGGGGCAAAAACAGCGTGGCTGCGCAGCGTATTTCTTAAGTAAATACCAAAGTTATAAAATAAAGACTTTCAGAATAAATACAAATAAACAGGCACAAGGGCCAAAACAAAGCAAACACAAATGCATGGATACCTTTTTCTCACAGACACCGATAGCATTCATGCTCTCTCCTATGCTTTCCAAATCACTCCCCCCTGCAGCCAAAGCTACCGGTTCTTATAGTCGTGACAACCCCATAGTCACATTCTGCACAGATTTTACTAAAGATAATCAGTCTTTCAGAGATTGAGTTTGCGAACGTACCTAAATGCTGTAATGCATATAAACCCCTCCATCTACGTATGGTGAACAGATGCTAAGCCTTAGAGTGACTGCAAACCAGATACAGATGACAATCATGTAACTCTCTTTGAAATGGTGACTTTATAAAAGCTGTTCATTGCCATAAAATCTCTTGGCATGAAACATAAAAGAGATGACAGTGCACCGTGTGCTGCTTGAAAGGCATTACCAAGATGAACAACACAAAGGAGGAAGCATAATGTCATCCCTGAACATTTCTATTAAATACTGCACTTTAGAAAGGGTGGTCTGTGGAATGTATTTCTTAAAAGATACAATGTAATACATCAATTTACTAAATATTATCTTTAATGCAATGATAGCCGCTACAATAATCAGTCGCTGACAGTCATGCATTTTCACGAGGAGTTTAAAACAAAACAAAACAAGTAGCGGACGGCATTTCCACCCGTCCTACATTAAACAAAATGGCTTTTCGCTATCATATTTTAAATACATAAATAACACTATGTAACACAATTTTTGTTCCTGGGTAGTAAGTGTTATTTCCTAATTGCTTATGCCTCAAAAGTATAGAAAATGGCTATTATTCCCCACAAACTGCTTTTGTGACCAGGACAGTGATATTTTGAAATTTACCTATTTCCAATGAGAAAACGGGCGAATTTGTGTCTTTTCGTTCACATAAAGTCAGAAAAAAACAACATATGAATCCAAATTAACATGTATTTATACTAAAGTAATACAAAAATGACTACAAAAGATTTAGAAGTGAGTAGTTTTTCGAGATTTACGATTATACTGTAAATCACTTTCACGAATCAGCCCCCAAATGTAGTCTCCCATCATGTTCTCGTTATACTGTCCTTGGTAGCGGCGTTCAAAGTCCAGTATATCCTGGTGGAAGCGCTCACCTTGCTCCTCCGAGTACGCTCCCATGTTCTCCTTGAATTTATCAAGATGAGCATCAAGGATATGGACTTTGAGGGACATCCTACAGCCCATTGTGCCGTAGTTCTTCACCAGAGTCTCAACCAGCTCCACATAGTTTTCGGCCTTGTGATTGCCCAGGAAGCCTCGAACCACTGCGACAAAGCTGTTCCAAGCCGCTTTCTCCTTACTAGTGAGCTTCTTGGGGAATTCATTGCACTCCAGGATCTTCTTTATCTGTGGTCCGACGAAGACACCGGCTTTGACCTTTGCCTCAGACAGCTTAGGGAAGAAGTCTTGAAGGTACTTGAAGGCTGCCGACTCCTTATCTAGAGCTCTGACAAATTGTTTCATAAGGCCCAATTTGATGTGCAGTGGTGGCATCAGCACCTTCCGGGGGTCCACCAGTGGCTCCCACTTGACGTTGTTCCTCCCCACAGAGAACTCGGTCCGCTGAGGCCAGTCCCGTCTGTGGTAGTGCGCCTTGGTGTCCCTGCTGTCCCAAAGGCAAAGATAGCGGGGAAACTTGGTAAAACCGCCTTGGAGACTGTCACAAAGACGGCCGGAGTGGGTGGCGTCAGACCAGATGCAGGAAATAAATAAACAGAGAGAAATGTGATTTGGTATAAGCTGGGCGCGTGATCGCGCTCAGCATTTAATAAACAGAAAATAAAAGGTTTTAAACACAAAAACACGGGACACGGCACTACACGCCAAAATAAAAAGACAAACAAAACGGACTACACAGTAAACAGACAAACGACAGACAAACGAAACACGGTGAGTGAGACAGTTATTCACTTTTATATTTACGTTCTTTCTTATTATTTAATTTCTCCTTCTCCACACTCGTTCTCCACTCACCGAACACCTAACCCCGACTGAATGAAAATGTGCATCTATATATACTGTTGTGCTGGGATTCAATTACTAATTAATTATTCACTTGAATCCCAGCACGTGAATTAATTCTGTGCAACCCCGTGCTCGCATATTATATTTTAAATGCACGTGCGTGATGTGCAATCCCGTGCCTAAATACAAATATACAATTTAAACACACGTGAAACACAGACCTGTTTATATCCCGTGTACCAATCTATACACCAACATTAACATACGCACGCATATTATACAACATAGAACACACAAATGCACACAGGGGCGGGGCACTTTGCCACAGAGACCCATCAGGAATGCCACCATTTTGAAGTCTCCTATGACCTCCCAGCCGTACTCATCATACTTCAAGGCGTCCAGCAAGGTCTTGATGCTGTTGTAATCCTCTTTGAGGTGCACCGAGTGAGCCAGGGGAAGAGACGGGTACTTGTTACCATTATGGAGCAGCACGTGTTTGAGGCTCCTGGATGAGCTGTCAATGAAGGACAGTATAACGAGAACATGATGGGAGACTACATTTGGGGGCTGATTCGTGAAAGTGATTTACAGTATAATCGTAAATCTCGAAAAACTACTCACTTCTAAATCTTTTGTAGTCATTTTTGTATTACTTTAGTATAAATACATGTTAATTTGGATTCATATGTTGTTTTTTTCTGACTTTATGTGAACGAAAAGACACAAATCCGCCCGTTTTCTTATTGGAAATAGGTACATTTCAAAATATCACTCCTGGTCACAAAAGCAAAGTTTGTGGGGAATAATAGCCATTTTCTATACTTTTGAGGCATAAGCAATTAGGAAATAACACTTACTACCCAGGAACAAAAATTGTGTTACATAGTGTAATAATCCCAGGCAATACACAGCAATGTTTATTGCACTGTTCTAAACAATGGGTTACAGTCCCGAAATAATAAATACAGTATACACACACACAAAGACACACACACGATCACAAGTCCAGAGTGAGTGCTAACGTGCAAGTGGTGAAATACAATTTATTATGTACAGTTGTGAAGTGTTGTCCGGGTTGGTGCTGGCCTTAAGCGACAGCTCCTGGTACGTGTTAGCAATCTAATAATAACAAACGAGTATGATTAGACACGACAAAACAAATAAACACTAAACACTCACTGTGCGTTTTTGGTTCTCCTTTAGCGGTTCACTCGCATCCATAACAAAGGAACAGATTGCTTAACCACGTCCCCTTTTGTACAGTCAGTCACGCCTCCTTGGTTAGCGAGTGCAGCCGTTTCTCTTCCAATCTGCGGTTGCCACATCGCTTCCCTTCTGGGGCGATGACTTGGTGTATCGTGGCTCCGCCCCCTTTCTAGATGGCCGACTTCCACCTTTCCCTGGAATGAATTGCCAGACTATCCAGTCTGGTGCACTCTGTTTCCTTTACACAGCAACCTCACGGGTCGGGAGGGAAATTTATAACCAAGATTCATTCTTTCTCTGTCACATGACCATATCATCTTTTTTGCTTAAGTACAACAGCAATTTTATGCCATAAAGCTGGTATTCTTGGCTGCCAAGATAGATAATCAGAAGTAGAACTGATTCCAAAACAGCAGTTGTTATTTTTATGCTATCAAAAACAGTTGAGAATGGGATTCAGGGAAATGCAGGTTGGCAGCCCCATACTGCTATGCAAATGCAAGAACAGGTGAGGGTTATGGGTACACATTCTTGCTGTTTTTTGGAGATGCTGGGGGGGGTGGGAAAGGGCACATTTAGAGTGATGTTACAGGTCTGATACTTAGGGTGGGGGTGAGTACCAGCGAGCAGGGGGATGTGTATTTATGAAGGTGCCGCCTTTGTGTGTCCCATAGTCTGGGAGTGGTAATAGTTCTTTTTTCTCAGTGACTGAGTATAATAAAACTTTCTTTTTTGGTCATGACCAGTAGGGTTTAATTCAATCTATGTAGGGAATATGGTTTGGGAAATTATGATGCAAGAACATGAAGGACATTTTGAGTAATATTGATTTTAATTTGATTAACAATTTGAATTGAAAGCTTGGCTGTGGTTCTTAGTGGCATAGAGACAATCCTGCCTCTCAATCTTTCTATTACCTAATTGTTTTCTAATTTATATCTCGCCCTCTAAATTAACTCACTCTGTATTCAGCTTCATGGTGCTCAGGTTTCAACATTCATCGAGACAGTTCTCCTTTGGTGGGGTCCAGTCTCCATCCACATCTGAATGGGGCAATATTTGGTAACATTCCCCAGCAACTACTGGCATAATGTGCAGGGAGGGGAACTTGAGCACTTCAGGGAACTTCTCAAGCTGGATAATTATTACATCATAAACATATGTGTTGGAATGCACAATGAATGTCAAAAGAGAAGACATATGGCCAATGGCACTGATCCATGGCAGCTTTTAGCTCTGACCTTTCATCCTTGATTGCTGACACATACACCAACAGAAACTCCAGAAGTTCCACACCCGGGCCGAAAGACATATATTTTTTAATGTCATTCATTTTTTTATGAAAACTCTAATATTGTTTTTATGTATTCAGATTGAAAAAGATAATTTGTAGAAAAAGAAAACAGAAAAAAACTCCCCAATTTATAAGTATAGTCATGCAGTTGATAATATCATTTTTAAGAGATAATTTTGAATGGGTGGCCCTGAAATTAGTTATTGAAAGATATTGAAATTGCATTGCTATAATTTATTGTAGACAACTGTGCTGATCCTATCATAGGATGGATTCAGGGGTCTATTCAATTGATTTAAATGTTGGTGGATCTAAATACAACCATCCTTTAAATCACTAAATAGGACCCTCAAAACCTTCTCAAATTTTAACTTTCTCAGTGGTGGTGGCTTTATTTAGATATGCCACTGTTGAGATCAAATTAGCAAATCTGACATTTTATAGTATTAAAACTTGGAAAACATAATATCAAACCCCATTGAAGATGTTAAAGGATTAGACAGAAGTAGAAGAAAAAGATGGGTAAATGCCTTTTTAAAAAAAAATCTACTGGAATTTCATGTAAAATACTGTAGTGTACTGCTACTATCTTTCATTCATTCACATAAGGTTTTCTGGCTCCACTTGTGTACTCCTGCTAGGATTTAAACCCAGAACCAAAGGACATAAGTCAATGACCTTACCATAAAAGAGTCAGCACCTTCTTTCAGCTAAACCCCTCCCTCGAACAAAGCATTAGGTTGAGCTGGCATTAATGTATTAGATGTTTCTAATTCAACTAGGGTGTCAGAGTAAAATCAATAAGCTGCAGTAAGAGTGAGGTGGACAAACAGGTGTCAAAGTTGGACCCAATTTTGTATGTTCCAAAAATAAAACATCCCTACTGTTGTCACCAGAGCAATGCGTTTATAATTAGTGTGTCTGTGCATACCTCTGTGATCTGGATTTCTCACAGCTTTCTGTGCAGTCCCTCTGCTTCTTCTCTATATTTGCTTAACATGATGTATTTTTAATGTGTATTTAGTTTTTATATTTAAGAAAGCAAGAAGTGATGCCAAACAATCACTGTGATTTTATATTTGTCATCTGATTGACTAATTTTACATAGCTTCTATGTGTTCCCTGCCATAAAATGTGTTTTATTACTTTCCAGATGTAAAACATCAACCTTTTGAGACAATGTGATCTATTTCAATGATCTAAGAAGATCTGAACACCATCATCCCTAAACTTGTCAACCTACTTAATTGACAGAATGGTCAGGCAAAGATTAGTATACAGAGTAAAGCTTCAAACAACATTGTACTGACCTCTTACCTTGTTATGATGTTTACAATTGCTCTGAGTAGATCTGAGTGCCATTAAGGTACTTTCGGTTGTTTTGAAATTGCCATTTGGGATCAGAGTTGCTGGAAAGTAATTTGAAGCTTCTTACTGTTTAAAGGATATATCAGCACCTTTTTATTCTATTGTGTTACATGTTCCCTTGTGTTGCTACAACTGTTTACGTAAGGTGTGTTTATAGTTTTTTGTGTGTTTTTTTTACATTTTGACCACTTTTTAAAACTTTTAAATTGCATTCCCTACATACATACACCTTACGTAAACAGTTGTAGCAACACATGGGAACATGTAACACAATAAAATAAAAAGGTCCTTATGTGCCCTTTAAGCTGAGTTGAGTTCTATCATGCATTCATGTTCTCAACATAATCATTGCAACACATTACAGTTTAGTGCTAAGAAAGAATGTACTATAATCTGTGGAAAAGAGTCTTTTATTCTATAAGATATGTAGCACTGACTTGACTGGTTTGGCAAACTCATGTGGGCTTACATTTTAATGAGCTGACATGGACTTAACCATTCTAGACAAATAACTTTCAATGGAAAATATATTCTTTAACTTAATCCAAAATAACTTAATTTTCTGTATTCTGTATCCACTAGAGCTGAGACTAGCAAAAGAGAAACAAACAAAATGGGACTTTAAAAGCAACAAGGCATTAAGGATCAATCTTCTCTTTGTTTCCAGTTAAAATTATAACAAGCAGCTGACCAAAAAGTGACCACATTTATACTTGACTGGGACAGTTGAAGGGTCCTGCTGTGCCTGGACAGCAGAATCCAGCTGAAACTACATCAGACCACACAGCCAGCCTTCTGGTCTAAACTATTTTAAGATTTCCATTTTTTTCTCCTGGAGATGATATAACAAAAGCACCTTGGCCCAGATTCAAGAGAAGCATTGCTCTGTCCTGTTTGCAATAAAAGGAAGAGCTGAGCATTTCATACAGCTAGTCTCTACAGGTCTTATCCACATACTCAGGCATGGTTTCTTCTCCAGTTGCTAGGCATCCAATTCATAAACAGTAGGAACCTTGATAAGGGACTCGCAGCGGATCCCTGTTGTTGGCAGGCTTGAGAATGTGTTTTCTTTTACTCGTGAGAATTCGTTTTTCAGCTGGAAACCAGGCCGGTTCCGAACATCTGGAAATGCGGACTTGTGTTCCCATTTCACATCTCCAGGGTTATGCATACAGCCAAGGAACCAGACACAAATAATAATACCATCAAAAATGAATTGACGCTGTTTTTTTTCTAAAGGGCCTCTTTGATTTTTCAAAATCCTTATGTTGGCATGGCCTTTTTTGCCCATAATGGGACTTTGTTCCAGTAAACTTACTCAGTAAACAAATGAGCAAATAAAAATCATGCCCATTATAATGGTCAATGAATTAGTTGATCCAAATGGTGTTCTTTAATTGGAACAGTTTATTTGAATGTACTTCGTACATTTTAAATTAATTGTTCAAGTGGACACACCAGTCTCATTTGAATATTGTTTTGCTGTTTTGTTTTCACTGCAAGAAACACATTTCTATTTTTTTGCTGTTTTCATTTCACAGCTTGGTTTTCTGTCTGGCAGAAAAGTATGACTTACTGTTGCAGCCTGCCCACGTGAGCTGATTCTTGTACTGTACATTATGCTTTTGCTACTTTGTAACACCCACAAATATCAAGCGATTCAGGATGAAGTTCAACATCTTCAATTTATAATTATTTATAATTAGTGCTGGACAAATATCCGAATATTCAAACAAGTATTTTCTAACATGCATACAAAAATCAGATGTTTGTATTCGCTAGAAATGACAAAAATACCTTGCACTTATTTACCGCCTCACCAGAAGTTGCGCGACAGTTTCAAAAAATGGCAAATGAAAGAGAGCTCCGTATGATATGTGAGATTAATACCTGTATATATGTATATAAAAAAACAAAAAAACACAGCAGCTCTTGAGCCTCTATTTAAAAGTTTTGGACAGCAAACAGTACAAAAACCAGATTATGCATGCGCACGCATAGTCATCTCTATCGAAGGCCATCTGGGTCAAAAAATGCGCTGTGCTGCTTTACAGCGAGTCAGAATCTCATGAGACAAAAAAAAGCATTCTGAAATGCCTCGCTTATACAGTACCCAACTTCCTGGAAATGTTGTGTAGTGATTTTTTTATATAGAATGTATATTTTTTGTTGTGAGTTTTTGTGATTTGGAATGTAATAAACGAGAACCAAAACAGTGAGTTTTTTACCCCTTTATTTTACAACGCCATTTCCACATTTGTTTTATTTGAAGTGTTTAAAGTTAAATTTCAGTTTTCGTTTTTGCTTGTTCAGCTACAAAAAGGCTCAAGTAAACCTCATGTTATTACTTTATGAAAACGTAAATAAAAATAAATAAAATGTGGTGTCAACTTTATGTACTACTTACAAAACAAAACAATGTTTAACTTGAACTACTATTTGGCATCCTTTGTTTTGTAGTTAATTCACTCGGGTAAGGTAAGGCCTACACAACGTATTCTTTACTCCTGGGATATTTTTCCACTTTAACGTGTTACATAGTGTAACATCTTGCTGTAAAATAAAGGCACACACAGGCCACGCCCCCCTGCCCTGCTGCTATGCATTCTCTGCCTGCGTTCAGAGCAATATGATGGCTTTTATTGCTTTTTAAAAATGAACGAATATCCAAATGAATATTTAAATTATGAGCGCATATCTGAACATGAAAATCCTGTTTTTATCCTAGCACTAATTATAATACAAAAATTACAAATATATATTTTTTACTTCACCATACAAATAAAAATTACTCTGCTTACAAACTTGATTGTGGGATCTGAGGACGGCCACTTGCTGTTGTGAGGAATTAACCTCTCAAAACCCCAGCCCCTCACAGACAATTTCCGCCTGGGGGGCTGTGCCCTTAAATAAATCACTATATCTTCCAAAGTATAGACAGCACAGGCATGGTTCAGGGCTTGAATTCAAGGTAACCCCTTGGGCATCAAGACTAAAACCTCAGGTGTGATAAAAGTCTTACTCAGTACCACACTGGAAGGAGATATCCAGAAAAAACACATAAAAAACAACAAACGCTTTTCATTTTTTTATGTTCTATAGTCATTTTTTCAACTTGTAGCATATGAAAAGAGCCAGATTTTTTTCCAGTGCTTCACCAACATGTCTAATATACTGGGTAAAAATTTGGAACTGTTTGAACAAAGGGATCAAATTCTACAGGAGTTTTTACAAAGCTAAGCCCAAGGGTCCCCAAACCTCTCCAAAAATAAACATTGTGTAAATCTTTATGTCAATTGATATACTAAGTTCTAAAAGGGATGTTATCTTCTGGCACCTCACAGGCTAGCCATAGCTACATGCATTTGCCTTTGAAAGGTTTTTTTTTTTTGTTTTTTTTTTTTTTTCCCTTATCTCATTCAAGAGGTGGGTGTGTTTGTTTGCACATCAATTACTCTGTGATGTATTGGGTTACAAACACAGTAAAGGCATGAATGGAACGCTTGTGACCTCCCCTACAACGTGATCAGGGAGATTCCATCGTCATGAAGGTTGTAAGACCACAGCAGCAAAACGCAAGCTAGTCGATTGCTTTTGTTTTGAATGCATGGGGGTACTAGACACATTGTGAATGGGATATCTCAGCGGTGAAATGACGGATTCGAAAAATTCCTTCGCTGTTTGACGGTAGGAAAACAACGATTTTGATATCGAGTCAGCTTTTTTCTCTTTTGCTTTTGTAATAATATTAAAAATGCGTTATGAAATATAATATTTACGTGCAGTTCCGTGTTCCGCCGGCGGGACAAGAGGGGCGTAAAGGGGGAGAGAGCATACAGTAACTGGCCATTCTAAAATTGAGATAAAACAATTATGCACTCAAAACAAAATTGTCTGAAACTCTTGCAGCTGGTTTCACATACCCTGATATCACGTATTGTGGATTACCTCACTTAAGGTAACATTAGGTAACCCAAAATCTGGCAATCAAAAACAGTTTAATAAAAGTCACAGAAACAGCGACAAACGTTAGCTATAAAACAAGAATAATTTCATAAATAAAACATAATCAACATCAAATGTGATCTATAGCCACACACACATATAATTCAATACAATAAACAAAGTGCAAATCACGCATGCAACATCAAGACATTCCATGACGAGCCAATACACCACAGCAGCAGCAGCCCACACTCTTTAAATTAGCAAGCAATACTGTAAAAGTACAAAAATAATTAAACAAAACACTACCCCAGATATGTTGCTTAAACCCTTTTCAGCAACCCAACAATAAGAAAACTTGTGAAATTGGCATCTGAGAGGAAAAAAAATTTTTAATATTACATTTAGGAAAAGACATAACAAAACAGCCATAATGTATCTCTAAACTGGAAAGATACTAACGAAAATCTTCGTTTAATACAGTATAAACTGATGACTAGAATTTACTGCACTTGTAATGTCCTACACAGTTTTAATGATAACATTCCAGATACTTGTTTAAAATGCAAAATTCAAACAGATTCCCTGATGCACTGTTTTTGGGACTGCTGGGAAATTAGAAAACTATGGTGTGAGTTGAAGAGCTGGCTGTCCTCTTCTTTACAGGCTACTATGGATTTTAGCCCCTCTCTCTGCCTACTCCATGATTCAATTCATGACTCAAACCTAAGATATCCCCTTGGCTGGATAGTGATGTTCTTTTCACTTGTTTTGAAGAAATTAATTCTGCAAAACTGGAAGTCCAATTCGGCTCTGTGGATATTAATATGTGATGGTTTGCTTAACATGTATAATGTGCAGTTTTTCAAATTGATACATTATATATAAATCATATATTTGATGGATTGTTGCAACCTGTACATAGAACTATATTGTATTCACTTTGAGTCTCATCCCCCTTCCCAAATGTAATTTAGATTTTTTGTTTTGTTTTGTTTTTGTTATCTGTGCAGCAAAAAGTAAAACAATAAAAACAGTTTTACAAAAAAAAAAATTAAAACTCACAGCCAAACCAACAGTACATTTGCTTCAAGGTGAGTGTGAACAGCAAACACATTGATTCATTAAACTGATTATGTTTGTAATAATCCCAATGTGAACACGACCTTAAAAGAAAATCAAAGCAAAAGCCTAAACACGCTTATTATAAACAGACAGGGGCGATGTTAAAAAAAAAAAAAAACACAATTTTCATCGCTAATTCGAGCCACTACTCACCAGACAGATCTCTGTCTCAACGGTTGCTGAAAACAATGTACACTACAATAGTGTATTTCAGCTGGCGGAACTCATCTGGGAAACAGTCCCTCTTCAGGTTAGTTCCTTATATCTGCTACAAGTAATTCAGTTATTTCCATTATTTAATCTCCATGTTCACCATTAAGTGTATTTTCTTTTTCTACTGTATAGCATTTAAAATATCTGTTTACAGGAACTACGTATTGCTAAAAACAAAATTTAAAAATTTAAAAAAGCTGCTCTCACAGATTAAAAGACCAGGTAAGTTATTCATTTGCTACCATGTGAATGCACAAATGTGCTGGCATATTTCATTAGAATGTTTAAACTATTCATTTTTAGATTTTTTTTTTAGTTTTTAGGGCTTCCTCTGTTTTGGGGGTTAACAGTTTTAACTTTGGGAGATATGCTAAGTGATTGTTAATCAGGAAATGAATGTTAGCTTCAATGTAGAGGTCAGCTCAGGCTCGAGGCACAAAATGTTCTGCAACATTTTCAAGGGAAAAAAAATAGTTATTAAAAGGAAAACATTTTATCAGCTCTAGAATGTAATTTGAACGTATCAAAGCAATACTGAACACTGTGTTGTTGTTTGTATCTTTGTTTCAAATCAATACTCCTTTAATTGATTATATATATAGCAATTACAAAAGAACATTCAATAGGTAAACATGGGCAGAATTGAGTGGTTATTCACATAACACATTTAAACAAAGCATTTGGAAATGATGCAGAATTTTACCAGGACTGCTGGTAGACACACAGCCCATTGTCTCACCTCCCAAATGTGCATGTTCCAGCATGTTCCAGCATGTTCAACTCAAGGGACTGCTTTGGATCAGGTAAAAGTACCATGGTGGTTCTAGAAGCATAAATGAGTGACACCAAGGAGGTGAGCTCAGGGCATTTTCCAAGACACTTTTGGTTAGTTTTGGTACATAATAATTTTGCAGTGCTATAGGTAGTGAGATGAATATAATTATAATTTGTTTCTGATGTTGGGAGTAATGGGTGATATAAAGCATATTAATAGGCTATCTTCCACAGGTTATCAACTGATGAGAATGTTCCCCCTATCATATCCCATTGTCATTCACTAGTATTGCTTACTTCTGGGAATTCTGATTTACCCAATAGCCAGGTGGACCCTTCTTTCTTTCCTGGTAAGACACAAGCACAATCTATTTTATGAAGAATACAAAGTGACACTAGAGGGTACTAAGCAATATTTTTATGCAGTTTGCACTTTTTTTGCACACCTTCATAATCTTGCACGAAGTCTCTAGACTGTAACAAAACAGACAGACAACAGTATTCTGGAATTATGATTACTTTAAAATGCATGGTAAAATGTAATGCATTTATGCTGCTCTTTCATGTTTTCCTTTAAAACCTATGTCACGTATATATTCAATGTGCAATCCTCCATGACTGTATCAATATATTGCACCTATTTAAAAGTACATAAATACATACATATGTACAGACATACAAACATACATAAACTATATTTTTCACTGAGACAACAATACACCGGTAATGTCCAATATGTAAAATTTGGATTGCATAGCATTCTATACCTATTCCTTGCAAACAAACAGCAAACTCCAATAAAAGCAATATTTGAACAAAGCCAGATAGCAAATGTTGAACAATACCGTTAGTTTGTTTAGGCAGTGGCAATATTGGCTATCCCAGTCCTGACTACAATGATCAGCACTTGCAGGACAACAAAAAAAGGGGTCCCCTCCTTGGTAATCTTGAGGTAAATGAAAATCAATTGTAGCCCATTATTACTAATGTAAGTATGACTGACGCTTGACTATTTTATGTATATTGAAATAAAATGAAGTACATCAAATAATGATATAATAAACATTCTACTGTGAAAAACTGTTTCTCGGCACTGCTATATTCAATTCGCAACCAAATAAATAAAACATTCTAGACTGCCTTAGGCTGACTAGTTTAAACAGTGGAATTTTATAACTTATCATGCATCTGTTGTAATTCAACACAAATTGGAATTAGGAATCAGTATGTGCTTTCCTGGCCTCCTAATAATTACCTTAGTATAAACCATGTGTGTGCAATGACAAATGACTACATAACGCTCTAAAGACTATATTGTGCTGTTTTTTATAATAAGGCATTTCTTCCTGATGAATGACCTGTAGTGGCCCCAATCTGCCTCTAATAGCGGAGGCTTACATTGATTACAGAGGTATTCTTTAGAGCTCTGAAAGACTTGTACTACTTGCATGTATTTCTTCAATAAAAATTGATTTGTAGTAGAGGAAAGAGAGGCCATTCAGGCCAGATACTGGTAGCTGATTGATTGATCTCAGAACTAGTCAAATCTTAGAAGATCCCAATGATTCGGCAACGACTGCGTGGCTTGGTGACCCATTCTATACACAAGTCACTGTCTAAAAAAGTGTCCTAACTGGTGTACAGTTAAATGTTTAAAAGCATAAAACACTCCCAGGATTAACATTGACAACAGTTTAGAGCAGATCCCATCACATACACATCATCATATGTAGATTAGAAGTTAATACAGGAGGGAGTGTACTGTGACCAGGTGTAACTTATGCCTTAAACACTGAATAAATAACAACAGATGAACTACAAAAAAGGTCTACCTCTATGGATCCCAGCATGGATATCGAGCAGCATTCCTGTCACCTCTCAGTTTACTGTACCACTATGCTATGTTCTGACATAGCGCTTTACAATTTGAAACTTCAGTTGAGAAGGGGGCTTGATGAATTACTTATCCCAGTAGAAGGTGGGCCCCATGTATTAAGGATGGTTCCCTGGAAATTGTATGTCAGCCGACTACTGTATGCTTGTCTATTGGCGGATAAAGGTTACACCCTTCAAGGGCTGTCAACACTTTAGTGCTAAATAAACAAATGGACCATGGAGGTCTGTACATTTAGTCTTCCTGGAATCTATTATTAATTCAGGGATAAATAAAGCACAGCAAGTCATTTTGGAAGGGAAACAGTACTCTCATCTTTCCATTTTGAAACACTCGCAAAGATTAATTATAATCAAGGAAACACAGTCTTTAAACAATATGACTACTGTAGTCATACTTTTTTGGAAGTATTTTATATTTAGTGGACAGTCAAAAGTTAGAGCATTTAATAAATGCAATTTAGATTTTTTTTTTTAAATCATGAGCCTCCATGAAGGATTAGTGTAGTTCGTAAGATTAAACATGGGTAATAAATGCTTACATACACAATGATTCATTATTCAGTTTCCAGTCATTTAAAAGAAGAAAAAAAACAGAGTGATACCAAATATTACACATGAGCTCTCCCATGATCCATCTTACCGTATGTACCATAATGTAACAATTACCTTAAAAGAATAAACATGACATACTTCTATAAAGACTCTGACCTGAACAGAAAGTGATAACACTCAAACTTCAATTTAGGCATCAAACAATAAATAACAAATATAGAGCAGCCCGATAATTGGTTCAAATAAAATATGCCGGAGGAATACTTCCAAGAGCTTTTCTTCGCATTTGATTTTCATGACCTCTGTCTGTCATATAACTGCTTGCATTTTAAGATATTTGACAGAGCCAATGATTTATCCTTCAATGTTAAATCTGGAACACATGTTTTCCTATTATAAACTTGTTGATAGTGTGTAGATGATTATGTAATCTTTTCTTCTTTTTCAGGCATTGAAGTTGGCATTACACTTCCAAACTGAATCTTTGTAAAAGATAACAAAAGGATAACACTTTATTTCAATTTCCATTATTACGAATGTAATTATGACTGACATCTGATTAGTTTATGCATATTGAAGTCATAATAAGTACATTAAATAATTATATAATACCGTAGAACGGGACATTTTGGCTGGTATTAAATTCGGCAGATTTGCTACCTTGGTAGATTTTGACGGTTTTTGAATTGGCGTGTTTCACTTAGCACGTTCACAAAGAAAAAAAAAGACTAATCTCCTCTTAATGTAGTATTCCATGTCTATAATTCTTCCAAATGACTTTAAATTGCTTGACCTCCAGTTAACACACATTCTCTGCCCATTACAGATTCTCTATGTTGTAATTATTTCTTCACCACAGGCATGTGTTATGTGTTTAAAGTTACAAGTAGCTAGAGAATATTAAAATAGACAGTACAGTATAACTGTATCATTGTTTCTTAATTAAAGCTTCGAAAATATCACCAGTCAGTAGCTTCAGTCAAGAAAAATAGCTGTAATCCCCTTTGGTAAACTGTATACATTAAATGTATTTCTAGAATTCAAAGCTCCATGACACATTTAAGAATTTTCTTTCAAGCAATGTTTTAAGATTTTTTTTATATCTGACCACTCTAATATAATATAATTTTGTATGTGTAATCAATGGGTTTTCGATACATTTCTTGACTTTGTAGACCTCTGTCATTTTTTTTTTGCTGGCATATTTCATTAGAATGTTTAAACTACTTGGAGTTAGTGATCACATCATAAATTCCAGATTTTCTAACTCCATTGATGTTGTCATGAATGAATCTAAAACCTGTCTTCCCTTGTACAAAGTGCGGTCACCTTTTTTGAGTGAAAGGTGTATGCGGCAGAGATAGATGTCTCTTTGATAGAAACAGTTTAATTTATGTGAAGTCTTCCCACTGATGATGGGAATGGGAATGTAGAGACAGAAGCTCTGCTAACAAAATTGAAGTTTTTGCAGGTATCAGGCTTTGACAGACTCACTGAGAGCAGAAAATTACCCAGGACTGTGACATCTACTGGAAGCAGGCTGATCTTTGGGATGCAAATTGAACATTTGTGAAACTGCATGTGTGTTAAAATGTTGTAATAACTGTACTGTGTTTTAAAGAATATAAAGCCACCAGAAATACTAAACAAATTGTTAAAAAAACACTGTTCATACAAGAAGTTACAATATGCTCTGTATTAACCTATAGTTATGTGAGAGCATTCTATATTCCTGTTTATTCTGTTATAACACTGACAAATATTATTGTATCTTTGTAAGTCTGAGTAAAAAGGGAGCTAGGTTGGGGTCATGCTGACCAAAAAAGACCTTTGAAATGAGCTAAGCTTGTCTTTGTCTGAGCTACTGGTGCCAAGGTTTATAACCTTGAAGAGAAAAGCAGAAACGAGCTGAGAATCTCATTTAATTAACTCAAATGTTCACAGTCAAGTCTCTTATTTAAAGAAGTAAGCTTAATCTGAAAGTAGTCTTTAAGCTAAACACTTGTATTCTAGAATAATTCAAACAGAATATAAGTGTAAATGTTTTTTTTTTTTAACTGAAGAACTGTTAAGTTTGAAACTAAGAAAATATAGAAATTATCTTAAAGTAAAAACTTCAGTCAAAACATAACGACACCAGTCTGTGTCAAGCATATAACAGGCTTGCCAAAGAGAAGGTAATTAATCTTGGCAACCTTTGCTTGCTTGCAGTACCAGGCGGGGGGTAATTAAAGGAAATAACTTTTTGGCAACTAATGCAAGTTTTAATGTTGGGGGGGTTGAAATCCAAGGTTTCTAAATGAGTGATCTTTTACATCCAAGAAATACCTCCTGGTACAGGAAAGGGGAGTCAGTGGTGAACTATATATGGCTTCATTAAATCATAGAAATTAATGAAGACCTGGTAAAAACAAGTGAGGGAGAGCCATAGCATACAACCATGTTATGCCATACATCTGAGAAAATGCTTACAGAAAAGTCTTCTATTAATGATGGATGACCTGGACAGAAAAGCAGGTGATCTGAAACTTGCCTGAAGAGGATTTTTGTAAAACAAAAAAAACAAAACAGGTCAAGTTTATTTTAAAGCATTGAATAGCTAAAATGGGACTTATATATTTTGACTATGTTCTTGATAGACTGGATTTGAGTGAGAATAATTGGATATATAGTTGCAGGCTTAGAAGTTTGCTACGGACCTACCAGCCCCAATCCAATATGATTTAGTTAATTGTTAAACCACATCTATACATGTAATAAAGCCAACCTACTAAGAAGGATGTATTTTGATGTTTATAGGGAAATATATTTTTAACCCAGGATCGGAATAATTAAACCAAAGTAGGTGTTATATATTAAACACATCTTTCTATGTATTCTTCATATACTGGCACTGTATTCACATGCATGCTGTATTCAGGAACTCCCTGGTACCAAAAAAGAATAACAGCAGTTCAAAAGTTCACCTTACATATTCTGGAGATGTAGGAGAGGTGGACTAGGGGATGATGGCCAATTAATCTTATAGAAGGAGTTACCGGGTGTTTTGAAAATGTTATTCACTTGAAGGACATGAGCTGTCAAGGCATATTAATGTTTAAAATTTATTTATGACTTCTGACGTAAAAAGCGAAGCAAAAACTCCTATAAAAACCAAGGTAAAATCTTAGTCAAGTGTCACTCAACTTGCTAACTACAAGCTGATGTGATCCATGCTATGAAGATCTCTGATCGAGCTGATTGCTGTTGGTGTCGTATTTAGAAGTTTTTGCCTTTGAAGACAGTTTCTGTCCTTACATTATATTCTACACTTCCATATATATTTTGGAAGGTAAGAAATATTTTTTATATTGATGCATTGCTATAAGGTATATGATTTATGTTTTAGACTAAGAGAGCCTGTTAAGGCACTGGACTTCCCAGATTGCCTGTCAGCTGGGATTCGACGTAGTCTGTAACTACTCAATCCATTTTTAAGCTTTTAATAAACTGAAGGAGTACTGATACTATGATTCATTAAAACTTCAAATCGAATGAGTCTGTGTCATCTTCTTGATTATTAAAAGTCATCTGGATACATTGCAAGTCCAGTGCATGAACGATCCACTTACAGGAGTCCGAAACATCTTTATGTCCTCCTGAACGTCTCCCCTGAGTTTAAGAGTGTGCTTAGAGTATATATATAAATAAAAAGAGTATGTACGAATCTGACAATGTGAATGTCCGGTCTGCTTTTAATTTTTTTCAAGCAAATTGGCTTCATCACACTGCCATTCTCATATTCTCATATTCACTTTGACATCCGAACACATTCTTTGCCTTGCCCAGTGTTTCTTTAACCTGTGCTGCATACCAGTCTGTCAGAGGCTGGGATCACTCACTGTATGCCACAATCTGATTGGTGGAAGAATTATTGACGATCCAATCAAAACCTCCAATAAAGCCAAAATAAATTCCCCGCCAAAATTTCCTGTTATACGGTATATATATTTTTTACAATTATCGACCTTGTACCTGTTCTTAATAACTCTCTTCCTATTTGCTATGAATCATGATGGGTTTGGGGTTGTGGAATACATTCACTTTGAGCATGATTTCAGTTTATGTGTTGGAGTTGATCACCACAATTCTTCTTATTTTTGATGCTTAATCTATTTAGATTTCTGATCAAATATATAATATGCCATCTGGATCTCAGTTCTAGTTCTGTTGCCATGCAAAGTATATTGAAAGCATAGACAGCCCGTGGGTAGCAAGCAAAAGGGCAAACAGAATACTTGGCTATATAACCAAAAGAGTAGAATGCAAATCCAAGCAGGTTATGATGAGGTTGTACAATGCACTGGTGAGACCAATTCTGGTCACCGCAATACCAAAGGGACACGTGGCTCTGGACAGAGTCCAATGAAGAACAGCCAGACTAATCTCAGGGCTTAAAGGAATGAGCTGCTGTATGAAGATAGGCTGAAAGAACTGAATCTATTTAGCCCAGAACAAAGAAGAAATAGGGGGGGCATGATTAAATATAACATTTTAAAGAGACACTTCTCCACATAGAGGGTGATGAGCTCTATCAGCTACTAGGAACTAAATGTCCTCCTCTCATTTGTAGATGTTCTTGTTCTTATGTTCATAGTGAAAACACAGTAAAGCAAAGTATTGTAAATTGCAGATAAGTATGGTAACACATGATAAACAACATGGTGAACTATGATAAGGAATTGTAAATGCATGGTATTAGCTTGGAAAAAATGCGAAATTACTATGCAAATTACCAAAATTACCACTTTTAAATGGGTTTAACCACAATCTCAAGTGTGGGAAACCTGTAGTTGCTCATGGTAAGGCTGTTGCAGCAAATTAAGGTGTTTGCTACTACCACATTTTTTCTCAAGGTATTGATAGGTTGACAGATGCTTCTTCTTTGATGTGAATTTACTCCATATATGATGTGTTTTTGTAGCTTTTAATGTTAAGGACACAGTAACAGTGGTGAGAGCTGTGTGTGTATTCGCTGCTTGATAGACAAGAGATCGAGACGGAGGTTGAGGTGGCCCCCGCAGGCACGCAGGTTTTATTTACAATCAGAGATGGAAGCCCACGGAGGGCATACGGCCAGCATACAAAAGGCAAAAATAAAACACTACAAATAACTATCAACAAAAGTTGCAGTGAACACAGCTAGCGCTACTCTGCTAATAAATGGAGGTACTGTGGCCAGTTGGCCATAAGTGACCAGTTGTCTATATAAAGTACTGGATATGACAGAGCCTTCTGACTTTTGTTAATTTTTGTTAATAGAATTTATGTAGGTTATTATAATTGTTTTGTTTGTATTTGCAATTCGGTAGCACTTTAAAATATTGGCCACAAATGCATATGAATTTCAATAAAATGGTATAGGATTTCATAGGAGTAGTATCTTAATAACTCATATTTTGTAGACATTTTGTAATTATTTTTTTAGTTTTGAAGAGAACTTTAAAAATAGCCACAGATTCATAAATAATTCAAGTGAAACACCACAACAACTAATCCTTTGAAGTTCATTTGAATTTACAGCCGTTATTTTAAGGTGTAACCAACAGTTTGGATTTTCTTAAAAGCTAAATCACAAAGAGCATATTGAAAAATTCCTTTATGATGATAACTTCAGTTCAAGGCTGATGGCTTCGCTCTTCCAACACTCAGTGGATTTGATTGGGCCAGTGCAAACGCTGTGAGTATCTTACTTCAACTGTAACCGATTCTAGCTGACCTAATTGGGGAATTACTTTCCAATCCAGATGTTTAGTCAATTAGGGAATAGAAGTATAGAAAAATCCTAATGATTACCAGAACTCATGTACTCCAATACAGCTGGTAACAAGTTTTATCCTGAATTTGCATTCATACTCAGTTTATTACCATACATTTGGTATCTGTCAACACCTGTTTTTGTTTTACACACTGGCTTCACAATACATTTTCATGCTTCTTATCTAATTTTTTCTAAAATGTGTGACACACATTCTAGTGTCAGCAGTTGTTATGAATAAGTAGAAGTGGGCTGCTCTTTTGTGTTGTTCTTTCAGAAATGTTTCAAAGTGAAGAACAAGTATTAGATTAAAAGTTGAACAGTGAAAAGTGTAATAAGGGGCCCTTATTCATAGCACACAGAATATCAATGCATTTTATTTAAAATATACAGTAATTTAAACCATGCCATGAAGAATGTGTGACAAACACATTGTAAAACACACTGCTCAGTTACATTCTCCACAATAATAATTGCTGTGGATGCCCCCTGTGATTACATTTCAATATATGCACAAACTGACAGTTGAACCCACACAGACCCTTTATAGGAAATCTCAGTGACATCATACCTTATCACTCCATTTCCTCCAAGCTGCAAAAAAGTCCCCTGTTGCCAACAGTGAAAACATGTGTTTCAATTCAATTCTTAAAGCAAATAAACTATAATGCTGATGGTTATTTGACCATCATCATGAGTGTAAATCACTACAGTTCTCAATACATGTTTGTAGAGTAACACTATTTATAACAGTTACAGTAGAAAGCTGATATGTTGTTGCGAGTCAGACTCTACCAGACTAGATTTTAATTCACAGCAAAGTCAACTGAGGCTCCATTGAATGTTTGTTAGTGTTATAATATCTTCTAAGTCATCATATATAAATATCATTGCTGTTGTTTATTCAAAACACCCATACTGCAGCCAAAATCTGCATTTTGCACGCGCAAAACTGCGTTTAGCGGCCGTAAAGTTGGACTTTAGTGGCCACAAAAAATGCAGTGTATGAAAACAATGGCTTTCACTTGCCGTTCTCCACCTGCTATCAAATTGGCACTTTACCACCATTAATCCATTTAAATGATATTGGAATGATGGATTGTCCTCTCCGCTTGTCTCGGTGTGAGCTGTGATGTGGATAACAGCCCTCCTCCTGCTCCATATGGCCTCTTTGGTAGCATAACTGATGTTGGCTGAGGATTTGCCAAATAACTACATTTCATGCTGAGTGACCTCAGCCGTAAAATCTCCTCAGAAAACATTTATTTTCTTTTCCATGCGCCAGAGGACTTTACTGCCCTTCCTTTGACATATTTTTTGTTTGGTTTGATTTTCATGCTCCACAAATTGTCATACAGTGCCTACTGCTCTCTGAACTCTTAACTCACCTCACCTCTGGGCTATAAGTGCGGCCACTAAATTATCATGATTGCAGATCATTATTTGTGCGTGTTGAATAATTTGCATTGCACTTAAGCTTACACAGGCTGCAATGTAAAATAATTGCCTGGCCGCTAGGCAATTTGGATTTTGCAGCCGCAATTGTTTGCACTGCGCCTATCCTTAAATCAGTCCCTTAACGTGTTCCTACCCCATCAAAGGTGCAGGATCATCGAAACATTGGTTTGTCTGCAACAAACTGTATTGGTTTATTTTGTTATATGATTGGGGATCATCTACATTTTGCTGTTTTAACCACCAGTCTGTTGCTTTATGGAGATTTATGGTAATAAGCAGTTTTTAGTTATTTTGTCATTTTAATACAGCTCTAGTTCACTAAATGTGTGCTCTGGCTTAGCTTAAATTCAGTGCTTAAATTAAGGTTGAATGCAGGGGGACACTACTGGTCTTGTGAAGCAAAACAGAGCTGCTGATTCCCTTTGTTTTGCTTCACTTTGATTCTTTGTAGTAAAATTCCAAACTTATGACACTACGTCTTCTTTTTCATATTTTTTTTATTTACATATAATAGAAACCTGCAATCCAGTACATTGTAAAAACTTGACTATATTTTCTTTTGCAGTTATACGTGAAACATCTTATATAGTAAATATTTATTACTTACAGTATAAAGTGATTATATGGTAAATACTGTGTAATCAATGTAGTCATGGGTAACTATTTTAGCATGACATAGAAACCAACTTAATAATTGATGTTAACATGTAGCCAAGGTTAAAGTTAGCTTTCAGTCACAGGGCACATACTTACACTTACATATACCTTATAATTAGGGCTTCTGATTTTTAACTTTAACTGATAAAAAACGATTAAACACCCCTGATACCAAAAAATTTAAATCGGTGGTTAGCCAATAAACACCAGAAAAACATGGTCACTGAATTCACGTTGACTTAAAAAGAAAATAAAAATACTACAAAAAACCATAAACAAACTACCTTTACCAGTGCAGTTGGTCATTGTCCCTCCTTCCTGACTTGTATCTATCATTGATTCGTTCTGAATACTTTAAACCCACCCCAACTACTGGCAGCACATTCCTACATTTCTACTGGAGACTCCGCTTGCGAGATTTAAAACGAGATTACAATTAGAAGGCTTTTTTTGTGGGATTTAACGGTATATTAGTTAGTGAGAATTTAAAACAGAATTGCAAATTGTGGCGAAATATAAAAAAAAAATGCCTAGACACACAAAAACCCCAGAATAATGTGCCCATGACCATAATAATTTCGTTATGGAAGACAGCAAAGGAAAGAAGATACAACTTAAGTGTGCAAGTACTGTCCAGTTACTATACATATTGTGACAGAAAAAAAACGGCCAAGCATTTTGGAAAATAACTGAAAACAATAATTTCATACAGTATATAAAAAGCAAAAGCCCTGAAAAAAAATAAAATGAAATTAATAAAAAAAGTTTAACAGGTATTAAAAATAAAAAAAATCCTAAAATATAAATACAGGATCATCACTGTCAGCCTTATTTCTTAGAGTGACCAACCTGACAGCCAATCAGAAGAAGAGGGAATAGTAAGTAAACTAATTACAGCAGGAGTAAGGAGAGCAAGTATAATTCACTGTGATTGGCCCATATAGTACAGTATATCGAATAACAACCTCACGGATGATGTCAATCATCCTGGTTTTAAATAGAGTGGCCATTACCTTATGGTAAATGGCTGGGTGGTACAGGTCCAAATGAAGGTGGAGCCTGGGTCTGCTTGTTTCTGCACATAAATAATAAAGCACAGCACAGCTGAATTGAATAAAAACCATGAAGAAACCAATACACTATTCACACTGCCTAAAACATTTGCTATCAACAAATGCTGAAACCATGTGATTGGCATTCTCAATACATTTGACAAATAACACCTTACCTCAGCTAAAAGGGGGGTTTCAAAAGGCTGTTATCAGGGTTACAAAAATGGTTATATGTAGAGCCCTGTGTTTTTTACAAATATGAAATAGCACAAAATAAAACTAAATGCAACATATAAAACAAAATAAAACTAATCGTTTGGGAATTAAAATTGTGATGGAAGAGAAGAGACGTTTGTTTCTAAAATGCCTAAACTGTGCATAACAATTAAACAACGCTACAAAGAATTTGAGGATGAGGGGATGTATGCAGCCGACGGTGACAAAATAATGATTTTGCAACTGTCGGCTGGAATAGGAGTCGAAAGATACCGTCGTTAAGCATTAGCTGTTTATTCCTTTTGGGGAAAATATGGCTTGTTTGTGCTTGTATCTTGTATTAGTATGCTAATCTTTGTTTTATTTCAAGTGGTGCAAACTTTGCACTGGAGCAAATGCTGTTTTGGTTTTGAATGAATTTGAATGAATGAATCTGCTTTGCTTAGTGTTTAAATACTGAGAAACCCCATGTTTGTTTTGTATACTGGAGCCCTGCTTCAGTGCAATGGGATTGAAAAACAGCTATTGTTTTTTTTCTGATGGGTGGATTGCTGTATGTGCAGTTATTATGACAGCCCCACAGTAGAAGGGCAGTATAAATATATATATATATATATATATATATATATATATATATATTTTATTTTATTGTATTTTTATAGAGGTCATGGGCAGTATTCACTGTAAATAGGCAGTTAATTAAAAAGAGTTGGGGACTGTATGTTACCGTTACTGTCGCTAATGAGAAATTATGGTAACTAAATTATTTTTCTGTGCGAGGTTTGTTTATGTCAAAATGTTAAACTAAAAGTTGATAATGTTTAATAAAAAGTATCTATGTAGTTAAAACATGATGTATACAATACTATTATTGATATACATCTATTTGAGTTGTTTTATTAATGTGTATCTGGAATAAAACAAAATAAAACTAAATTTGTGAGAAATAAAAATAATTTCACGGAACTCTAGTCAAGTGGCATTGATAGTTTAATGATTATATTGTTCTAGTTTATAGTATAGTTTACATGTTTTCAGTTCAGTCACGAATGTAAACTCATGGCTCTAATAAACCAATTATTACATGAATCCCCTGAAACAGCCATTGCAATTTAGTGTTGTTTTTTCTTCAGTCCATCAACACATGCCTCTCAAGTGCTATTTATTTATTTGAATGTATTGCATCAGGAGTATTCTCTTCAGTTGAAACAGCTGGTTCCTAGAGATTCCTATGGGACAACTAGAATAAAATGGAAATTGTATTACGAATCTCACGTACATAAGGTGACCATATGACTTTATGATCAGCGGGACTATTTGGGTCAGTTCAGGCTTTTCAATTCAAAAACCCAATGCATTCTGGTACATTTTACCTGTCTCGGATACCATTTTTTCCTTTAAGAGAAGCAGGACTACGCTTACCAGAATGCATTGGGTTGTGAGTTGAAAAGCCTCAACTGTCCCGCTGCACACAGAGCCATATGGTCACCTTACAAATACGGAACCCTGATACCAACAACTACACTTAATTGTAAAAAATATGAACTGCTAAAAAAAATGGTTTTGTCCTGCAACAAGACAGAAGGAATCTGAACTGCAAATCTACCTGCCGACCTGGAAGGGCGCTAAGTAAAGGTTTGCCTTTTCAGGGTTGGGCTGACTCGATGGTAGAATGGAACTGGAAGTCAGCCATCTTGGTGAAGGGGCAAAGCTGTAAGACTGCTGAACAGCAGCTCTATTGTGATCAGCTATGTTGTGCACAGCGATTGGATACAGCATGACGACATACTGATCAAGGGGGAGAGTTTAGCAGTACAAAAGGGACACAGCTACGTGAGTACGCCCCCTTACGCTGATACAGTAACAAGCGCTGTTATTGTTGTTTTTGTTGGCAGACGAGTAGCAGATCAGGAGCTGTAGCAGTCAACCCAGCACCAGCACCCGGAGCACCTGCACTGCCACACTACCACACTGCCTCTTACAGCACGGAGCACTCTGAACTGTAATTGTTTGTATGTTATAATTTTGAACCTTTTTGTTTAGGACTACAATCTCACCGTTTCGACCCCTACTATCATTGCTGTTAGAGGAGTATACTTGTAAATAAAAACTGACAGTTTATTGGAAATATACCATCATTGTGGACCTTCGCTCTTTCCAACACCACTCACGTACTGACAAATGCGCATAGCTCATCTGGTTGTATTGGCTGAAAAACAAATACATACACAAAGATAATTGTATATAACATATATTTAGGTCACATGCCAATGCTGATATGAACTCAGATTGCCCAGTCAAGCAAAGTCAAGCCTTATGGAACAAACATATGTTTTTAATATATGGTAGAAAAGTATGATCCTTATATTTTTCATATATAGAATTGGCCCCTTTTTATATTTAAAATAAATGGGATTAGTCTGTAATCCATATATTTATTTTATATGGATTACAGACTAAAATATATTTAAAATATATCCCATATATTTTAAATATATATAAAAGGGGCCAATTTCTATATATGAAAAATATAAGGATCATACTTTTCTACCATATATTAAAAATATATGTTTTTCCATAAGGGAAATAACAACATAATGCAATATTTGGTTCTGTTTAGGTTAAAAAAAAAAAAAAAAAATCATACACTGTACTCTTGCCTATTTTTTTGTATTTTGAATCCCACTGTGTGTTACTGTCATGCCACCTCCTCCATCACAAGGACTGGGCTGGAGTGAATTATTTCAGTTTATATTTTAAACTCCTACTACCCCAGTTCAAATCGTGCTGATTTGGCACTGCATAGATTAATTTCAAATTCCTATCTAATGAACAGTGAACAGTGCTGCTCCCAGAACCCGAGTAAATGATTTGCTGCATCGCAGGGGGTTTGATGCTGGTGAAATCTTTTAAAAATGAAAACATAATAAAAAGGAAAAAACTTTTTACTTTAAACATTACAAAAACTTCTGTGTAGTAATAATAATAATAATACAAAAATAGTATTCATATTAGTTTATCTTAGTCGTTGTCATCTGGATGGGTATTGCTAAACTCAGTGACCCGATCTTTAGGGGTGATTTTTATCGTTTTCGACATCTTTAATTAAACAGTTTGTTCATTAGTAACAACACACTAGATACTGAAGTAAAAACAATTATTTTATAGGCATATAAAGCAAAATTGCCTTTGTTGATGATTATATATGATTTGGTTATCAAACAAATAAAAAAAAAGATTTGCATGTTTTTTGCCCCACCCCAAGTGTAAAACTAAAAATTCTCTGGAAGCTCAGACAATCCATGTTTTTCCACATTATTCCACAGCAAACGGATTCCTAGGATCTCTTATGATAACTACATAGACACCGATCATATTTTGCTAGTCCTGTAATCTACTTGACTTGTGCTACATTCCATAGTTAAAGTAGTTAAAGTACAGTATGTATTAGGATTGACTGTGAGCTTTAATTTTAAAATAATTATGTACAGAAGATTATCTAAGAAGTGTGACTGCTTTGAGAAATGGAGTCAGGCAGTCAAGGTGTCAAAGACAAACATATCAAAGCACCCACACGGTATGAGTAGATTTTAACTGCTGCCGGTGCAGGAGTGAAGGATTGGCACAAGATTATTCTTAGATCTATTTCCAAATGCAGACCCTTTGTTTTTCATTTTCAGAGATTAAAGGGGAAGCATCTGCAGTGAAAATTGAGTCTTTTGAACACCATCTTTGAGAGACCTGCAGAATCCAAAACATCCCTTTAGACATCGAAGAACGTATTTAGACCTATTTTTGACAAAACTGTTAGGAGATGTATTGGAGAGTGAAATGGTTTTAACATCTTCAAGTCTTTTTTCCTGTCACTAACCGCTAGCTGCCTCCCTTATTGACTGAATGCTTTGCAGCCAGTAACATGCTTTGACCCCAAATACACTGCTGAGTTGAAATGCCCTAGTATGTGAAACAGTGCAGTTTCAGATCAAGTTTTTGGTTATTAACAGGAGAAAAAAAGCTTGTGAAAGAAAGAAAAATTACAGTGACTGACATATGTATCCTGTTCATGGACAGCTGCAACAAAAATAACCTCCCTCCAAAGATCTATTACAAGCCATTCATGTGAATCATCAAAAAAAACACGATTACAGTATGAGTTACTACAGGCAATGAAAAAAAGAGTGGATGGAGGAGGGACACCTGCAAATAACAGTGAATTAATAGGGAATATTTAAAAAAAAACAGACATTGCTTTACTGTTAAAATTTGGACTTGGTCCCAGTTGCATGTGAAGTTAGTCCAATTTAATTTTCAAGTGAGCAAAGTCAGCTGCAGTATAGGAATCTCATAGGATTTGAATAACAGATCTACATTAGGCCTTTGTGTGTCACTGTGTAACATATTCTGTCAGATACATCTCAGAAGATACCTAATTTAAACTAGTTCAGACAGTTTTATAAACATTTGAATTAAACCAGACTAATCACAGGGCTTAAAGAAATGAGTTAAGAAGATACATTGAGAGAGCTAAATCTATTTGGCCTAGGACTGAGAAAGAATAGGAAAAACTTGTTTGAAGTTTCTAAAATCTAAAAGGAGTTGATAAAGTTACCCCTTGACAATTTTTAAAACTTAGCACAGAAATCAGAGGACACAGTCAGACATTAAGTGGAAACAGACTTAGGACAGACTCAGGATAGATATTTGTTACACAGAAAGCGGTGTATGCATGGAATGGGTTATCAAGTTGTTGCTGCTGAATCAATGGGATGAATCAGCTACTAGGAACTGGACAAGCATTGATGGACCAAATGGGCTGCTTTCATTTGTTCTTATGTGCTGATTCCTTTATATTATGATATGGTGGGCCAAAAAACAAACAAAACAAAAACTGTTGATGTTACCACAAAGCCTCAAAAAATAAATTTAAGAGCACCTACATGTATCTCAGCTGTTTCATTTAGCAAAGTGGTGGTTCAGGCAGGGAATTCAAACCGTAAACATCAAACATACTGTAATAGACTCCCTCATTGTCAGAACGTTCGGCAGTCAAATGGCAAGTATCTCATTGGTCATTTGATAAACAACTCGCCCAATGATCTGCTAGAAAGGGCATTATATCTCAACTCAATCCATTTGTCTCTGCTGTACGTCCAAAGTTCACCTCCTCCTCCCCAGCCTCCACCTGTTTTTTGGCTATTTCTGAAAGGGAGGGCAGCTTCCCCCCTGCCCATGGCTTCCCTACAGTCAGCCTCTCCGCTATCAGCAAACTAAATTAAGGGCAGGAGTACCTCGAAGGGCGAGGCCAAAGGTGTAATGAAAATATGTATAACATAGTATTTGTTGTCTAAGCTTTAATAAATATTATTTTCTATTGCATGAGTTTTCCTGACTGAATGGCTAATTCTTAAGCTTAACACTTGGGGTAAATTATTATGTTTTGATATTTTGAAGGTTTTTGTTTTTAATAGTGAAATTCAGATGCTATATGTTGATCCCAGAGGGGTGCACAGTGTTACAGTAGGGTCATTCTGAGGCTCAGGATCCCACTGTCTGCTAAAAAGATTTTTTAAAAACAGATCTGCTGAATAACCCAGCAGACTGTCTTCAGACATGACAACCTCAGAGGGTTTCTACTGAAAGTTGGGAGTACTCGTCAGGTATATATTATGACCAAAGCTTGTATGTCAAAACAGAGAGAGTAGGTGGGGCTGATAGAGTTGAAAGGTTACTTTGTCACATAATTTGAATGGAATGAGAAGTGCTATTAGTCCAAGCATTTAGGACTCTCCAGATCAGCTTAAAGGTAGATACTGAGAAAAAAATGTATACCTCAATATTAGAGCAAATGAAGAACCACTTAGAATAATAGAAACACCATAAAATATACTCTTCAAAAAAAGAAACACATAGGTGTTTTGACTGTACTTTTTATAGCATTAGTATGGCAGTTTGCATAGTAAAATTGATAGTTCTAAAGAACCTTAACCTGTACAGAAATCATTAAGATATTCAATAAAGTCATTTTCAAAGATCAAACAAAGTTCAAGGTCAATTGAAATCAGTAATGGGTATGCCCACCATTGGCATCGCCCATGGATCAAATCAGAGCCTGGATAACATGCTGGGGAATGGCAACCTACTCTTGCCTGTGGCTTGGGGTGACATCATCACACATGTCGATCAAGCTCGTCCCAGAAATGCTCAACGGTGTGCAGATCTGGTGATCGAGACGGCCAGGGAAGCACTTGAACATTGTTCTGAGTGAGGAAAGCTGTGGTGACCCAGGCTGTGTGCGGTCATGCATTGTCATGCTGGAAAATGACATTACAATGGTTCATGAATGGGATCACATGAGCTCGTATGATCTCACGACAATAGCGCTGAGCTGTCAGGTTGCCTTGAACATGAACAAGATTGGTTCTGCCACTGTCTGAGATTGCCGCCCACACCATGACACTCCCACCACCAAATCTGTCAACCTGTCGCACACAGTTGGCCGCAAAACGTTCATGACGTCGCCTGTATGCCTGGGCTCTTCCATCTGCACGTCGAAGTAGAAATCTGGATTCATCACTGAACACCATGTTTCTCCATCTTTGTATGGGCCATACTCTGTGATTATGACACCACTGAAGTCGTAGTTGACAATGTTGCGGCATAAGAATCACTCCTCCAACTTGCTCGGATACCTGCCTCCCGTAGGCGGTTTCTGACAGTCTGGTTGGAAATTCTATGCATTCCTGGTACTGCAGATGTTGTAGAGGTTGCAGTGGTGAACCTGTCACGTAAATGACGTAGGCATATAAATCTGTCCTGGGCTGCCCTCGTCACACGTGGTCTACCGGATCTTGGGCGGTCAAGTGTTGTTCCATGTTGCTGGTATCGGTGCCATAGTCGTCCTATAGTGTTCTGGGAAACATTCAGATGCTGTGCCACGGTGGACTGAGATTCGCCGGCTTCCAAATGTCCAATAAATAGCATTATACCGTTAAGCCTTGGTAAGTCTAGGCATAACATCAAATGTGTCTACAGTGAACACCAATAAGACATGCAAGATGAGAATCCTCCACTTTTATACCACATCTCGGCATGTTGCATGTGCAGTGAATGCACATGAATATTGCAAGTCTTAAACAAATGGTATTCATTTGGGGAATATTCATTTTGGTGTAGGTCATGCGTTTTCGATTCTGATAATGTGACACTGTGGGAGGGTATGGGAATTCACTGGACACAAGACAGAACTTTAGTTGAGGACGCCGCTTGGCGCACAGATTTATTTCCGCCACAAGGTGGCACTGTATCACTATCTTCAGAGCACAACCCAATACCAGCAATGGTAAAAGGTTGGCCATTCACTCGTGGTGCACACACAGGTGCTCAAAATAATATTACAAACAAAAGGGCGAAAGTAAAACGTTAAATAAAACACAATAACAAAACTATTAATAAAAGGTGCTGCTCTTGCAGCGTTCCCCCACTGTCGCTACCCGCACGGCTCGAGTCTTCAGCCTGCGCTTTGCTATTCCCCTGCTATACTTTATGGGGTTGCCCAGGGTTTCCCTGCTAAATACACGTGTCTGATTCAGGTACGTAAATATAGTTATTCTTTTTTTTCTTCTCCGGTTTGGCTGTCTTCCTCTGCCTTGTTTGCCTTGGTCTCTTTTTGGTTTCTCCAGTCTTTCACAACCAGGGTTGTCACTGTTGTTCTTCCTAGATGGGCGGGGCTGAGGAATAACAAAGCACAGTTTTTATAGGTCAGGCAGCCCCCAAGGCCTGCCTCCCGACCACTCAGAGAAAGGGAGAGAACACACCCTTACCCAACCTCTCTGTGTCATCGCCATGATTGACAGGTGGATCCTACAGAGCTCCCGACCCCTCTGCGACAGGATCATGCATACATCAGATAGCCAGCACAGATCTTGCCCTGTTACAGACACTGTCAGCAAAACGTGTTTAAATAAAATACAATTCTTTTGATCAAGTTTTGTTGCAAATTTTAAGAGACTGAAGAAAAAATATCTGCTATGTATTTCTTTTTGTGAAGGGTATAGTATTGGGACATATAAAAAATAATTAAAATTACATTTGAAGCAACGTACTCTGTAACAGTAGCATTGCTAATCTGTACTGAGTTACTTCTTTGCATCTGCATTGTAAATTTAATATCAAATTACCATCTGTTTCAAATTTTTTGTTTGATTCGGTACTTGGCAGCTAAGTTTTAACATTCCTAATAATTTAATACAAAAACCACTGCCAGAAGAAGTTAATTTAAACAACTGAAATGACACCTTCTGCTTTAAAAAGAAAAAAAAAACATATTTTAAGTAAATTGTTTTTATTTATTTTAAAAAAATCGTATTATTCTAGAAATAATAAATGAAAATATAGCAAAAGCTCAGATATCACCAAGCTACTTGGAGATATTCTTTATTACAATATCGTATTTTACCCTTATAAACATAGCTATACATTAAAGTCTTTTAAAGACAAATAATTTAAAAAAAAATAAAAAACAGAAAACCAGAACATCAAATGTGGCTATTTAAAAGCAAAAGAAAAATCCTATACAGAGTCTGTGTTGTGTTTGTATAACGTTCCTAATTATCACCTCTTGTAATGCACAAAAAAAAAAAAAACCTATGGTTACCATTTTAAAAAAACTGACACATGATCACCATTGCCAGTATTTTAGTAAGATTAGGGTTAGTAAACACATCATTATAATATCTATATTATGAATGGAAGTCCATTGTTTTATAAGCAAATGGTTTAGCCCCTTTTTGTGTTGATTCAAATATCTATTTGAAACATTTTGTGGCTTAATGACATTAAATATTGATGACATATACATTTATATTTGAATGTGGTCTTTACACTTATATTCAAATACTTATATTGCATGTTTTTTTTACAGAGAGAGTACCCTTCACTGATGCCTTTGTGTGTGTATGTTTTTAACTTACATACTTTACAGTACTATTGTCATAAGCATGGTACATGTTGTACTATCCACTTTCAACCAAACCAATTAGTCTGTAGTCATATCTTTATTAACAGTATTTTTTGCACTTGACTTGGGCAGTTCCTTGGGCATACATAAAAAAAAAAAAATCACTGAAAAATTAAAATACATGAACATATGTTGCTTTTGAATCACTTCCTATTAGATTTTTAGCAGTGCATTTGTAAAAACCTGTGTCCATCTGGGATGGCTTCTGGATAATTAGTGAACCTTGAGGGTGAAGGTACTTGTTGCCGAAAAGCCGTGCATGAGATGTCACTGTTAGACGTGTTTTGTCTGGCAGCTCCCATGTTATATCTGCCTTAGGAATTCCTATGGCCATGCAGTTTAACTGGATTGCAGGTCCGGGTCTGGCATACGTCACAGGCGCTGGCCCATTTGTAATCCGCGGTGGGTACGCTATGACTATCACTGGAACACTCATGAGAGAGGTTCCATATTCATTGACTGACTTGCAAGAATAGGTCCCTCTGTCATAGACGGATGCTTGTTGAACAGTAAGAGATCCATTTTGCAGAACTGCATAGCGGCCCACTGTTTGAGGACGGCTAAGAATCATCCCGTTGGGTAATGTCCAGAAAAGTTTAGGTGGAGGATTTCCACCAGCACTACAGTGGAGCAGTAGGTTTTCCCCGTTAATGATGCTTACCAAACCAGTGTATGGGTTATTAATCTCAGTTTTTTTACCAATTTCTAATGAGACCGTTCTTTCTGTCTGCCCTACTTCATTCTTTGCCAAGCAGTGATAAGTGCCTGCTTCTGTGACAGAGGGACTGCTGATGTGCAAGGTACCATCCTGTCCGTGGTACACTCGGTATAACTGACTGCCACTAGTAAGCTTTGATCCATTAGGAAGGATCCAGACAATTTCTGGTGTTGGTCTACCCTCTGCAGAGCAATTCATTCTTACAGAGGTACCAACAGTTAATGTCAAAGTCTCATTTAGTGGGTTCTTAAGTACAGGTTTCTCCAAGTTTTCTGTAACATCTAGGTCTATAATAAGCCTGGCCTCCCCTCCTTCATTGCGTGCGATGCAGACTAACTGCACCGCATCAGTTTTTCTTATGGATTTAATGTCAAGGGTTCCATTACGATGCACTGTGATCCTGCTTCCATAGTACGGTGCAGGAAGAACAACATTTTCTGGCAAAAGCCACATTACACGGGGGAGCGGCATCCCTTCAGCTTTACAGTCCAATAGTTTGCGTTGCTCCTTGATTGCTGTTTGCTTGACTGTGTTCACTGCATTTCTATGGCCATTAATAGATGGCGGAGCAACCTGAACATCCACTCTGATTACTTTTTTATCCTCCCCTGCTGAGTTTTTAGCAAGGCAAGTGTAGTTTCCATTATCAAACCTTTGGGCCTTCTGTATCAGAAGCATACCATCACTGTGTACCTGATACTTATCAGATGAAGTTGGGATGATTCGGTTGGTTGGAGAAAGCCAAATTATCCTGGGGGCAGGTTCTCCTTTTGCATTGCATTTCAATGAAATAGGCTCTCCGTATGGCACGTTTATAACAGAGTATGTTTTATTTTTGATTGTTGGGGAATCAGCCACCACCTTGACATGGACCTTCATTTCATCTTTTCCCATCCGGTTTTCTGCATAGCAGGTATAGTTCCCTTCCTCTCTCATTCCAACTTCATTGAAGTAAAGGGTGCCATTGTTGAAAACCACATATCTTTTGGTGCGTATTCCACTGTCATCTGATTGCATTACACTGTTGATCATAGTACCATCAGGAAGACCCCAAGTGATGTCAGGGTCAGGCAGCCCTGAAGCTATACAGTCAACTTTCAAATCTCCTCCGTACGTCACCTTCTTGTTGGTTTGTTGTTTGTATTCGATCTTTGCAGGCTTCATCATCACATTTACTTTCAGTAGCACATAATCATCGCCCATTTTGTTTCTGGCAACACACAAGTAGTCTCCTTCATCTTTTTCAGTAACCATCTGAACCACTAACGTTCCATTAATATACACTTTTATTCTGGGATCAAAACTGAAAATAAACCAAAAATAAAAATAATTATAATTAATACAGCATGTGATTAATGACATGAGTGTGTGTGCTGATCCTATGAACACTAACCTTTTTAAAGGTTCAAATCCATACTGAAGAACACTGAATGCACTTTAGCCCAACAGACTATGGGCCAGAATGGGGTTGTAATCATTTCCAGATGGTTTTATTAGTAATTACAATCCCTTAAGGATGAACACACATTATCTTTATCAGTGTAGGTTTTCATTTGATTGTTATTTATTTAAAAACATTCCTTAGACAATTAAACCCTTATAAAATGTTACTGTGGCATACCATGATAAAGGCACAGTAAATGCATTGCATAAGCAAGGGAAACTGCCCAATTACCTTGCAAATAAACTAAGGAAAACTTTTATAAGTGCAATTACTTCATTTTAGCCAGTAATGTCACATACGGTAATGTCATTTTAAAAAGATATGTTTTCTGCATTATGTTACTGTACACTCAGTTCAATGAAGAGTATAAACATACTGATAATTGATTTGTCCATTCCATAACATACTTTTCTTATTCTGCATAAAAACTGAGTTAAGATGTCTAAAGCTATATCATTATTATTTTTTTTTGCTTTGAAATGTGTCTGAAGGCACAACGCTATAGAGAAGAGTTCAACGTTGTGTTGGTAAGCACTTATTAGATAAGAATCATGCTATGCCAGTGTGAAACTGTGGGACAGATGAATGATAAAATATGAATGATTACATATTTCCTCAGCAAAGCACACAGAGTGCACTGGGGACTTAAATAACTGCAGACCAACATAGAGCTTTAGAGTTGCACTTTCAGCTAAGAAAATGTCTTAGAAATGTAAAATTGAACTAAACAACAAAATGGATGGCAGTTAAAAAAGGGCAGTAAACTAGCTTTTAAAACTTTACATACTACGTTTAGTTATGGTACATACAAATAAATACTGGCAATTAAAATATGTAGACATGCAATTTAAGTATTTTATTCTGTGCAGTATAGATAAATATAGCTTACCTGTATTGTGTATCAACAAGTTTCTTTGAAGGAACTCTCCATATTATTCTTGGACCTGGATCACCTGAAGCAGAGCAGTCCAGTCTCAGTGCACCACCATAAGTGACATCTGTTCTCTGAGGCGATGTTGCTGTAATTTTTGCAGTGGTCGTTTTCTTCTTTACCGTCACGCTTACTGTCCTTCTGGAAGCCCCTACTGCGTTGCTTGCCATGCATTCATAATTCCCACTGTCTTTTGGGGATAAGTTGCGTATGTACAGGGTTCCATTGGGGAAAACAAACAAGTTGCCATTCACAAACTGAGACGGTCGGACCTGTGTTCCATCGAAGAGGATCCATCGCACGTTAGGCACAGGAGCAGCTTTGGCAGTGCAGTGAATGTAAACAGTCTGTCCTTCCGTAAGGGTAAAGTTCTCACTCCTTTGTTGCTGAATCATAGGAGGCAATGCTGCAACATGAAGCCTGACAGATAGACTGTCGGCCCCAGCTGCGTTACTTGCTATACATTTGTAAATTCCTCTGTCTGGAAAATTAGTGGATGTGACACTTAAAGTTCCATTTTCAAACAGCATTATTCGACTGCCAGTTTGGGTGGCTGCACGCATGATTGTTCTGTCTGGTAATATCCATGATATCTGAGGGGTTGGCAGTCCTTGTGCCCTGCACTCCATGTTTGCAGTGTCTCCAAGATAAACCGTAACATCTTGATAGCGGGATACAAGCATTCTGGGCTGCTGAGCTAAAACAATTAACGTAACTATCATTTTATCCACACCGTATTGGTTTTGTACAGTGCAAAGGTACTGTCCACGGTCCTGAAGTTGAGCATTTTGAATCACAAAAGTCCCATTTTTCAGTACTTCAAATCTTTGGATCTTTCTGTTAATTGCAATCACAGCTCCTACAAAAATAAAGACATTATTAAGTTTATATTGCATATTTTAAGCTCATGTGCTCGAAGCATTCACAAGAGAAATAGCAACCTTCATAATTTGTCACATTTCCTAATCTTAACTATATAATGAACAAGCTGACAACAGCTACATTATGTTGTTAATTCCAACCTGTTAATCCTGGTTGCCTATTCATGTTTCAAGTACAGTGCTACAGAAAAGAATGGTTGACAAGCATGACATTATTTTTTTTTTAAAGGAATATTGTTAACTATCAATTGACATAGAAATTTAATTTCAAGCCAGAAGAAAGAAAAAAAGGAATTGACACTCATCCATTGAAAATAAAACTTGTAAATGTAAATGACATAATACTACTACTACGACTATGACTACGACTACTACTACTACTAATAATAATAATAATAATTGTGCTTACCAGTAGATACTTTAGTCCATGTAAGGAAAGGTTCGGGTTCTCCCACAGTATCGCATGGGAGCACAGCATCCATTTCAGCTTGAACAGACACTGTATGCAGGTTGTTCGTGGTGATTTTAGGTCTTCCTCGATAGACTCTTACATTGGGTGAAGGATGTGGTATGTTTAAGCCATTCTGAATAGGTGTTTCTACTTTTGGAATGAACGGGGCAATTGGGAGCCTGTGATTATAGACACCGTTCCAGTGTGGGCGAGTGGTAGTTGTAATGAGTGATGTTGTTCTTGTTATTGGTGGGGTTCTGGTGCTACTTGCCACTGTTGTAGTGGTTGTTCTTACTGCTAAAAGTGAAGCGCTAGTAGCAGGTCTAGGTGTTGAGAGTGTTGATGATCTGACTGGAACTGTACTTGGTTCTTTATATTGTGTTGTGGCAGTAGTAGCAGGTCTAGGTGTTGAGACTGCTGATGCTCTGACTGTAACTGTACTTGGTTCTTCAGCTTGTGTTGTGGCAATAGTAGCAGGTGGTTTGGTCCTAGTGGGTGTCTTGGACAGGTCTGGTTTCTGTACCATGTAAGGATTTTTTCCATTCTGATAATATGGGTACCTTTGATTTATGCTTGACAGTCTAACACCAGTACCTTGCCTGTCAGGGATGTAATTTGATCCAAAGTTTCTTGAGCCTGCTATAGGTCCAGTTTGTATCCTGTTTGAATGTCTATTCAGGAAAGGTATATGTGGTCGGTATGGTGGAGAAGCTGAAGTTGTTGCTGGTCTTGTTGTTGGCATGGTAATGGAGGCGTAATTTCTCCTTGGTGGTGGGGCCTGTCCTGCAAATGCTATTATTTCTGGTTTGCTGGTGAAAGATGTATTTATTTTATGATTCTGAGGCCAGGATCTGGTAAATGGAATGGGAGGTCTTGTTGTTACTTTAACATCATGTTTCGTAAGAACAAAATCTTGGTTAGAGCTAGTGAATATACTGGGTTTATTAGCTGTTACTAGAAGGCTGTTATTGAATCCTTCTCCTCCATGTGTTTTTCGTATCTCTTTATTTTTCACATGTGCATTAGACGTATTTGGTTTTGTATGGGATTTAGGGGTCTGATCGACCTGTACAGTGGTAATTTTTGAATAATGTTCGCTAGTACTGCTGGGAACTGGTGAGGAGGAAGGTTGGATTGGCAGCACTCCTATAGTATATTTTTGTTTGGTAGGCTCATCTTCTGCAGGTGTGACAGTGTGATTTGTAGTCTGACCAGGATAAACTAATTTTGGAATGTTTTTATGCTGGTTTTCCTTATCTGGCAGCCACCTCTTAGGATTCTGAATAGTTCCCGGGTTAGGTGTTGTAGTGGTAATTAGGTCAAGAACTTTTGTTGTGGTAACACCAAAGTTTATAAAGTCTGTTGGACTGATTGCCAATGAACTTCCTACATATGGTGTAGATGTAGGAACAGCTTCTGTAGCAACTTGGATTTTAATAGTTTTTTCAGGTCCCCTTCCTGAGATGGTTGACCCAAAAGTTCTTGAAACTACAGGTGTAACAAATGTACTACTTGTGGAACTCTGTGTAGCTGGAGAGTTTGATTTGACTGTCACATTGTTAACAGAAGGATTTGTACTTCTGATAAAGCTATTAGAAATGACGCCAGGCCTACCTTCAGAGTCTGTGTTCACTATCTGAACAACAGTATTTGTAGATGTCTGATTTGGTGACATATACACAGTAGAGGTAGTTGTTGGTTTAGTATTATATGATGTCTTTGGAAGTTGTCTTTCTAATTCAGATTCTCTGACCTCTGATTTGACGTTTGTAGACTGCATCATCACTGATGATTGGGAAGTAGTAAGAGCTACAACTGGTAAAGATGTTCTCTCAGTTGCATGTGTTACAGACATTTCTGTTTTCATCGCAATTGTAGGTCTATGTGGAATTATTTGGCCTGGTCTTGGTCTTGGTCTGTATCTTCTTCTGTTACCAAGCCTCCTCCTTGAATATGGTCTCTGACGAGAATGTGGTGTGGCTGAATTAACCTGGGTTGTCTCTGTTGTAGTACTAGCTGCTATGTTTTTGATAGTTTCAGGAGACAAATGCGTGTTTATTGCATTTATCGGGTTTCTTGATTCATGTGTACTATGATGTTTTTGTTCATTCTTTTGCTTTGATATATTTTCTGTAGTGGATGTTCTGCTAAATGGACTGGGTGCTTCTGTAATAATAACATCAGCAAATGATGGTGTAATACTGTCTGCTTTAAATATGTCTTGGATTCCTTCTTCATTTAATGTTGAATCTGTAGTAGAAAGAGTAGTTTGCTTTGATGACCTTTCAGGCTCTGTTGTGCTTACAGAAACTAATGAAGTGCTTGAAACAATAAAAACAGTATTTCTTTCCAATGTGTCAATGTGGTTTTGTTGTATATCCATACTGCGCATACTAGTGGCCATTGATGTTTTTGGATCTTGTTCACTTACATAATTTTCCTGGAAAGATTCCACAAAGTCTTTTGTTTCCTGTGGGACAGAGGTTGACTGTAAAATTTGAGTATTGGTTGTACTCACAATATTCAAGTCTGTGTAAGTTTGGGGAGCAGGGATTTGGTAAGTGTGGTCAATCTCCTTATTTGAATATGTGGGTTCTGCAGCCAAGCGACTGTTATCTTGATTAAATCTACTTTGTGGCGTGGTTACTGGAAAAAGTTCCTCGTCTTCAAAATTGGTCTCATCTGTGGATAATTCTTCTGTGTTATCTGAGGACTCATGTTCCTTTGTATTCAAATGTTTAGATGCTGAGGACTTAATTTTCTTAACATTTTTGGTTGATGATGTTCTAGAAACTACACCATCATCTGATGATGGTGATGTTGTTGTTTTTGCAGCAGTCCTTTCACGTATCTTCGCCAAAATGTCCGCCCACCGTTGTGGATCAATTTTATTATTTGACACGTTAACTCTTCTCCTTGCGTCAAATGTCCGTTGACCTTCTGGCACAGCGCTTCCTTTTGGTTTTAATCTGCTCTTTATCCTCAATCTTCTTCCAGAATTTCTATGTCGATACCCAGGTGTTTTATTTTGATTACCTCCACTTTCACTCCTTGTGTCACTGTTGCTGGATAACCTTTCATCTTGGGGTTGCTGAAAGTTCGAATCTCCAGACGCCTCTTCATCCACATTCACTCTTACTCTAATTTTTGTGGAGACCCCTGAAACAGACTGTGGTTTCATGGAAATCCTTTTGGACGGGTGTGTTGCTCTCTTCCTTATAACAGTTATCTTGGTTGCAAATGTATCTACCCCATGCTGATTTACAGCTACGCACCTGTAATATCCACTGTCACTGATCTGGCTCTGCTGTATGAATAGTGTGCCATTTTGAAACACATAACCTCTAGTCGTGTTTGAATAAACATTTACAATATTATTGTTTGGAAGAATCCAATCAAGTTGTGCATCGGGTATAGCAGAAGCGTTGCATGGCAGAGCAATAGGCTCACCAGTATATTTAGTTAGGGAACTCCCTTCTCCTGCAAAAGACTGAACTGTTGCCCCCAGCACTGACACCCGAAAAGCCATTATATCTAGATCGCCCTTGACTTGTGCAATGCAGTAATACACACCAGAGTCTGAATGGTCCACTGCTTTAATGATCAGTTTACCACTGGTAGAAATAGAAATTCTGTTATCTCCGCTATTGTGTGGAACCTGCACTTTAGTGCCATCTGGTAACATCCACTGTACTGAAGGATCCCCTGAGCTCAGGACATTACAGTTCAGCTGACACAAAGTCCCGGCAACTACACTCACAACTGTTTTTGTCTCTTCTTTCGATTCTATCATGACCCATTTGCTTCTCTGTCGCCTTGTAATTTCTGTATCTAGAGTTTGTGAAAAGCGAGTAATAAAAGCTAGCTTTATATTCTTTGTGGTTGACTGCTTTCTGTTTAACTGTATGTCGACAGACGATTGCATCAGCCAGGAAGGCTGGGCTAAGATATTTGCTTTCACACCTGTAAAATAGTATGCATCCTTTTCAATATCTTGCTTATATCTGAAGCTTAAATGTGGTTCTTTGCTCAGCATAATTTCTTTCTCTAAGTGAACAGGTACTTCGCTGTAGTACGCGATAAGCTTCCATAATTTTTCATACCTTTCACGATCTATCGAGCATTCCACATCAAGTGAAAGAGTCATATTAATAGCGATCTGCTGTGGATTAATGTGGTCCCATTTAATTTTGGTAGAATCGCTTGGGGAGTTGATTCGGCAGTTCAAGTCTATTTTGTTCCCATGCTCATCTGTCATATTCAGTGTAACATTTCCAAATGGCTCCTGATATTCTTCCATAGACATTAGTTCACTTTCATTGTCTTCCCCTGGTGAGCTGGTGCTGTGCTTTAGTGGTGACTGAATAGTTGGTCTAGTGCAAGAAACATCATCTAGTTGCATGATCTCCTTCTTTGTTAGCTGCTTGGGTTTGGAGCACATTGGGCACATTTGCCCCCCTTCATAGGCTTTATCCTTTTTGCACTTTAAAACACCTGTAAAGACAAATGAAAATTAAGTTAAGAATACGATTTTTACCTATTAAAAATCTGCCATAATACTGCTGTACATGCCACAACTCCAGGTGACTGCACTGCCATGCTACACAGAGGGGTGCTTTGTTGACATCGAGGAGGACAGAGTCCGCTCCACAGGATTAACTACTACAAAACACTTCAACTGCAAGATGGTGCCTGTGAAGACTCAGCTCAGCCAGGACCATCGCAACGACCCGGAGTCGCCGGGAGGCCGGGACTTTGGGAGCAACAGCAGTAGGTTAGTTTAGGGGATGTTGATCCCAAACAGTATAGAGAGGGTTTCGTAGTGTAGTAGGTTCCTGGAGCAGAATGTCTCTTTTAATGAGGCTAGTGACCACCTTGGGTAGCAGACTTTTATTTTTAGCTTTGTTTTATATTGTTTTCTTTATTAAATCTGACACTAGGCCTACCATTGCTGGTACCCTAGTGTCACCACTTGTGTTGAATTAAACCTGCGCGCCTGTGCGGCGTGTCAATACCCAATGTTCTGTGTCTGACACACACATAACACTTCCCCCTGTTACAGTACTATAGAATGTAGTTGTAAAAATTTGATTTGGGACCAAATAAATTAATGAAGTCTCCTGAGTCATGTGATTTTTTTAAATGCTCTAGGTTGTTTCAGCCAATCAGAGCACAGATAGCTATTTATGTTTACGCAGCAACAGCACAAATCTAACTCAAACCACGTAAAAATACCCTCAACTAGCCATGCAGCTTAAGGTATGGTTGAGGGTATACTGAATGAAACTTGCATCATACAGTACCTGGACCAGTCGCTGCTGAGCTCACAACAGATTGTAAAGCCACACAGCTAGAAAGGACCGTCAACTTTAATATCTGAAGCATGCTTAAAAAAATAATAAAGCAGCACCTGGTTACAGGAATGATTACACTTGGCTAGCACAAGTTTTCAACTCATGTTAACTAATGCTGGCCGAGTGTAAAAAAAAACATATATCATATATATATATATATATATATATTTATATACCTCCTGTGTTTTTATTCCAGTTCAGAAGCCAGTTCAATCTGCAGTCACATGTCCATGGATTTCCATGAAGATAGACATTCTCCAGAAGGGGCAGAGTTCTGAACATCTCACTGGGTAGTGTCCTAATGGCATTATCAGACAAATAGAGGTGCCTTACTGTCGACATTTTAAAATACTGCAGGAATGAAAAAGTTGCAAAGGTATTGGGGTGAAGCTGCTGGAGGAGGTTCCCTTCAAGGTGGACCAGCCGCAAGGAGGTCATCCCGCTAAATGCATCAGGGTGAATAAATTCAATCTTGTTGTTGTCCACATGCAGTCTCATCAAACTTGATAGTCCCTGAAAGGTTTGTCCAGTTATAACTTTTACTTTGTTATAACTCATCTTGAGCACCTAAAGAGAGAGAGAGAGAGACCTTTGTTACTGCAACACTACAAAAAGATTGCATGATCTACAGCTGTGACATAATACATTAAAATGTTGTCTTTATTGTCAAATTATTCAAAAGCAGATTAAAATGTGTGCCTCAAATTTACAGTACATCATCAAATACTAACACTGTGTATTTATTGCTAAGAAACATTGCCAGAACAATCCACTTTACCATGAGATCAGAATGGTGTGACCACTGTATATGCATATTGTGTAACCTAACTTTGTCATACCTGGAATTATTTTAAAGTATTTTTTTTTGTTGTTAACAGAAGATACATCTTACACGAAAATCATCAAACAATATGCTTGTTTTTCCAGCATAAATCACTAAAATATCACAGAAATTAAGTTTTACCTGTAATGATATCAAATCTTTAAAGACTGCATTAGGTATATTGTGTATGTCATTTCCATGAATCATGAGCAGTTCCAATTTTCTGAGTCCAGCAAGGGAGCTTTCAGTTATTGAATTTATAGTGTTAAACCTTAAAAAGAGAAATAAAGAATGGGTATTCACAGGTATTACATCTCCTGCTAAACGAATGAGGCATGCTGTAAACTGCATTTTCGCATTGTATTATTTCTATTAGGCTTCAACAGCGTACTCAGCACAACCTTTACACATTATTTAAGACTGATATTAACTGTAAAGACTACCAATTTAATAAGGTTTGTTTTTCTAAGTGATTAGATTTTATTCTTGTGTTATTCTTGGGCCTTTTTATCCTGGATACCCCTACACTTTATTGTTGCTGACATATTTTAATGCATCTCTATTGTACCCCAGATAAAACACCAACCACACGTTTGGCTGGAGTTGAACAACCCAAAGAGAATCGGAAAATACTAAGTAAGGCCAGAACTACAAAGAGTGACTTATCTCTGATAACACTGCTGCAAATAATACCATGGAACACAAACCAGTTTATTTAGCGGATGTGCTTGACTGGAAGGGGTTGGCCTGTTTCCCCCTGGGCTTCCTTTGGAAACTAGGTGAATTACATCTGATAGAAGCTATCCTGGAGTGCACAGTTTAAACGCATCATTTAATAAATTCCATTGTATTCTTTAAAATGTTAAGAATCCAGGGACAGAGTGAATTTTTCTTTAGCAAAAAAGAAAAAAGAAAAACTACAAACCCTAAATTGATTCTTTCTACATGTTTGGGAATTCTGGCAGGCACTTGTATCAAAGATCTGAAAGTGCAGTGCACTTCAGTGGGCAGGTAACAGGCACAAGGATGAGGACAGGATACCACTGCTTCTGGCAGCCCTAATGCCACAATCAGCACCAAGGAGAGTGTGTGAAGATATGCCATCTTGAAGATTTCTTGAAGAGATTTTTTTCCTTCCACAAGCTGAAGTCACTGTAAGAAAAAAGTACCTGTGTTAACTCAAAGTTGCAAAAATTGAAAAGTCCTAAAAGTTCAATAAGATAGAATTGGGTCAGCACTGCTTTTTTTCTGAGCACTAGAAGGGAGCAGTCTCAATTGTGTCTTGCTTAAAAATTACATTTTCTAACCCTGACCTGAAAACCCTTTGCCTTTCAATCCTGGCTTCTCCACAGCATATACTGCCAATTGTGCAACACAGTGTGGTGGTTTTGTGATGTGGACTGAACTTAAATTGAACCCAAGGCACTAGAGGTGAAGGCCTGCGGTGTTAACTAGCCCCCTAGGAAACATGGAACTGCAGGCATACTTATTTGAATTGAGCAACTCCATGTCCCAACAGTCATGAAGTTCTTTAAAAAACATGGATGAAAATATTCATTCAAATAATATTTTAAGTGCTACAGAGTTCAAACAAAATTAGAAATCAGAAAGGATCTCTGAATGTCCCTGTGGAATTGATAATGCCAGTCTGGAATATGTTGTTGCATTCTTAGAAGGAGCTGAACAATGAAAATTTGGATTTATTTCAGGAACTGCTTCTCATCTCAGTTTAAGCTTTGCTTTTGTGTTTCGACCAGTGAAACATTCAAAAGATTACATCCCAAAACAAACAATTCCAAAACACTTGTTGGCAGATGGCAACAATTGGCTCAAAAACACTTTTAAAAAAAGTGAATTTTCATTAAAAAGGAAACGTTTCTTACAGTACCCCTCCCCAGCGTTAAGCCATCAATATAAGACCGCAGGGAAGCCGAAGACTTTTTGATGTTCAAACCAGTATATTAGGCTCATACTACAAATAAATCTTGGGCTTCCCTTTATTTGACCTGAATTGATGACTTTTCAGTTTAATGAACAGAACTGAATGGCTCTGTGGAATGTTCATGGTTTCTAAATGTATACCATATTTCTGCTTGCCTGCCAATAAGTGAAAAAACAAAATAGATTTTGTGTTATTTAAAATCCACCATGGAAAAGCGTGACTTCAAGTTTTTACTGCAATGCAGAACACTGATCAAAACATCAGTTACCTATTTGGCAGCACTTTATCACTAATTCTCCAAAACAGAAGTTATGGTGGGACCATGGTGGAAATTGAGACTAAATGCCTCATTCTCTCCAATGCAGACTTTAAGTAAAATGGAAGGGGGGGGGGAGGAAATATCCCTAAACACAAATTCCTAAAAAAAAAAAATTTGTCATCCTTTCCTTAAAACTGTAAAAAGCTGTTAGGCGTCCCCATCTGTGAAAACCATCATATTAGAAAATCAAGCTCAAACAGACAGTGATGATTAATCCTCAGAAATGAACATTGCTTCAATTGCTTCCCCTGCAGTTGCCTCTAAAGTCTATTTGTGTGCTGCAAATGTTTATTTCCTTTGACACTAATGCCGTTATTACCTCCAGCATGTACTATACCAACAAACCCGGTGTCACGCCAGTCCTCATTTCAACCACTGAATCTAAGCAATGCTACCAAGTTACTAAACGCCAGAGGCGAGGCAAGCCAGCCTGGAGTCACCGGTGCTCAATGAGGCGAACCTGTGGGAGCTCAAGGGCCAACGCAGAGTTCCTGTGGGTCGGTACACACATTTTTCTTGCCTATTGCTGATACTGACATACTTGAAACTTTCCTTATAAATAGCAAGACAGATTACTCAGTTGACACTAATATGACATTCATCACCCGTTGAGGTATGCCATTTAAAGTATGAATATGTTTGAGTTCAAATAACTTTAGTTTCCCCAAGCCTTTTTACTTTTTAAAAATATATATTTACACAACTGAACCTAACATATAAAACAGTATATGGATTTTTAAATGTAACTGTCTGAATAGTTTTGGTTCTAGGGGATTTTAAATATACTGTGGAATACTAGTTTAACATAATTATATCTGTTTCTAGTCTTAGAATACATTTCAAATATATATATATATATATATATATATATATATATATATATATATATATATATATATATATATATATACAATTTAATCTTTTAATTACTTAAACCTTTTGTATACATGCAAAAAAAATAATAATAATAATAAAAAAACTTCATTTTTCTCATTTGATATCTATTTCTGAGACGTAAGTTTGACACATGATAACCACATCAACTGGTGTTTGCTTGGATATTAGTCAAGTGAGACAGTATAAACTGCGCTTTCAAGTTCCCGCACCACGCTCACATCACCATTCTTATTCAGACGCTTCTTATTAGGGTAAATACATCTGAAGTCCTGTTGATTTTGCTGCCACTTGAGAATGTGTTTGTGGGTGTGCTTGAGTTACCAGTATGTATAATCTAACACTATTTTAATCATTAACATGCTCGAGTTACAACGTCAACACTACCAAATACGATTAGGTATCAATTCAATTCACCGTCCTTTTTATTTGTTTGTTGTTGTTTTGCTTTACCTGCAAGCTTTTTTTGGACTAATTTAGCACAGTACGTTATGAATTAAGTATGGTTCTACCTGTGTCATCTTCCCAGACGTACTATATACTCTGTTAGGAATGTCATAAATATATGTTAAAAATATAGCCTGCTTTAGCATTAATTAATACTCGTATCGTATTTACCCTAAGCGACTGTGCTCCGGTCATGTGGTAAAAAACAAACAAACAAACAAACAAAAATTCCGGTACCGTACCTTAAAATCTTATTGTAATAAAATGTGATTCTTCATTCTTTAAGTGCTCATTTTAGTCCCAAGTTTTTCTTCTTGACCTTACTCAGACCACAATTAACAAGCTAATTCAATGTCAATAGATTTCACATTACAATCCCAAAGTCCAGCTGGTTACTTAAAATGTACAGTTGCGCTTCATAGATTTCAGCACTATTCCTGTGCAAGTGCCCAGCTTGCAACTCATCAACTCCAAAGTGACCGATATATTTTATTACAGTCGTTGCAGTGTCCTGTGCAACATTTATTCTTGAATTACAAAAAAAAAAAAAAAAAAAAAAAAAAAATACGTGAGGTGCTGATACTGTGTTGAGTAATTTTCTTTTTTATTTTTTAGGAGTTTGTAGTTTCTAGCCTGCACTGCTGAGGCAGTATTGGGGACTCCTCTGTTTTGCGCCACTGTGAGCAGGACTACCAGAGAGTTTGAAGTTCAGTCTGAGGATGCGATTTTGTTGGAAAGAGGAGGGGCCTGACAAACTGCGTAAAATACAACACCCATTTATTTATGTTTTACATTTTATTTAAACAAACAAAAAAACGTTGTACCAGCATTTTTTTTAGAACTATTGACCTGCTTGTAAATAATATATATATATACACTATTGAGAAGTGACTAATAAGGTAATTTAGGGACTCTAAAATATTCATTTTTTCATAAATAATAATAAAAAAAACTTTAAATCTTTGAACAACAAAAGCCTAGGCTACGTATTATTATTATTATTATTATTATTATTATTATTATTATTATTATTATTATTATTATTATTATTATTATTATTAAAGCACCGTACTATGGTATAGTGTCACCATGATTTAACAGGATAAAATAACAAGTAGGTCACAAAATGATTTTGAAAGATGTAGCTGATCACTACTGTAAATCCCTACATGTTTTAAAAAGGGTTAAAAAAAAAAGAGAAACAATGTTAACAAACTTGCAATTATAATATCACTATCTATGATTTTTCTTCCAAAAGCCTTATTTCTAAAGGGGTCGCCACTTTTTAAAAGTAGTCCCTCACTTGCTGATATATCATCCATAAATTTAAATATTCAGTTATAAGTTTCAATTGCTGATATTTATTTAATTTATTTATTTATTAAGGTAGGTCAATTGAGAACAAATTCCCTTTTGCAATGACGACCTGGCCAAGAGGCGAACAATATTACAGCATGACAGAAAGTGCACAAAACATGAAAGAAAACAGACAAATAATTAACCAAATGCATGTACATCACAGGTCAACAGTGAGTCAAGCTGGCCATTAAAAACAACCTCAGAAACAAACCCCGGCAGTTTTAGCTTGAGTTGTAATTCATTCCAGTCATGAGCTGCAGCATACTGAAATGAATTACACCCAGCAACAGTGGACACTCTGGCAACATCCAAATTAATAAAAGCGTTAGATCACAAATTATAAAGAGACCGAGATCTTTAACAACTTTCTCAAATAAAATGGCGATTTCCCAATCAGTGTTTTATATATTAGTCTATACCAATGAATCAGTCGCCTTGTGTGAAGTGAAGGTCAATTGACAAGAGTGTAAAGATCACAGTGATGAGAGCGGTAGGGAGCACCAGTGACGAATCTTATGGCAGAATGGTATAAAGCATCCAGCTTCATAAGAACAGCTTTAGAGGCTGTTTTATAAACAACATCACCATAATCAAAAATAGGAAGTACAGACATCTGCTACTATACATATAATTCACAGCAAAGCAATTAAAACTGATTTACATCCTTGAACTGTGTAAGTACAGTATAACACCAACTACAGTACACTATCAACAGCACTAAAGCTGCATCTGTTATACTGATAATAATGAATTATGTAACTTTTACAACCCTGTCGGAACCTTTCACCTGGGGCAATTGATGTCTGAAGCACCAAAAAAAAAAACACAAAATGAAACACATGTAGAAGCACTTTACATTCCATCAAATCATGCATAAAATTGACTGCCAAAGAAGAAGAAGAAGAAGAAGAAGAAGAAGAAGAAGAAGAAGAAGAAGTTTGACAAAAAAATATTATAAATAACAATTAGACTTGAAAGTACATCTCTGATTACTTTGAGGGGTTTGGTTTTGCCTGTAAACTGCTTCAAGCATGAGTTAGTTAAAATGCCTGATTAGTTGACAGCTTGAAAGGTATAGCCACCAACAGCGATAGAGAGACTATTAGTAACTAATCCCTTGTTAAGTAAACATGTGGGGCTTTGCTTCTGGTGACAGTGGGGAGGTCTTTCAGCCAGCTTCTGGTGCACATACTGATCCACAGGACAAAATTACACAGAAGATAATGACAGCTACAGCATCATTATAGGGGTCTTTTTAGCCGAATGAACGCTTGCCTCATTTAAAAAGCTTATAATTTACAGACAAGATTTAGCCCATTCCAAATTCCAGAAACAAGGTAGGTTGCTGCCATTGCTTCCTCCTGGGTTATCACAGAGTTAACCTTTGACAGAACCTACAGCTGTCCACTGCTGCTAAAACAGTCATACGTATTCATCAGCACAATAAGAGCCCATTAAAGTGGAATGCTAAGTAAAGGGTATACAATTTCAAAGAAGCCCAGATACTATAACCACCACTGTGCAAAGATTTAGTGTTAGATATATGGATCTGAGAAAGGTTAAACAGCAAACAGCTCTTTTTTTGTTGTTGTAAATCACCAGGCTTGTCTTGTGGTAGAGGTTCAAGTGCAATGAACTACAAAAAAGTTTGTTCATAGCTACTAACTGTTTTTCACCTAAACAAGTAATAGTATTGAGACTTGGGGCGTGATTGTTGCCGACATCATTTGTTGTAATGATTTAAAGCTGTCTACTCATTTTAATAAGTATACTGTTCAAAATGTGGTAAAATGACTGAAAATACAATAAATAAATGTCTGTACATTTACAGAAACAAATACAGGTATTTAGTGAGAAAAAACAAAACAAAAGAAAACTTGTTATTTAGGATTCTGCAGCAATTTTCAAGGGACAACATGCTAGAACTTCCCTCTCCCTATAGCACAAAACACACACAAAAAAAGTAGAAAAGAACTTGTAGGATTTTGGTTTTATTTAACAGTGAACACAATCAATCCATTAGTGATTATCAGAGGCATATCTAGCATTGTAGCTTGACTGGTTCAACTAAATTCTTCAAGATACACAAAAGGATTCCTGTTGCCTTACCTCACCTCAGTAAATGTATAATACTAAGAATACAACTATAATAAGCAATACTTGGAGTTATTCAAATTTAAAAATAGCTTCTGCCTATTGTTTTCCATTCTTTCTGTATAAGCTGAATTCAACTCCTGTTTTTTAGTGTTTTAGTTTGTTGCATCACAAATATAAAATCATTGCCAACTATTACTGCTGCTTTGTGGAGTTCTGATTTTTCTTGACGTTCTTTCAGTTTTGTAATTGCCGAACCCCAGATTTTGAAAGGATTTGTGTATAACCTGTCAAGTTTCTCTGCATTTTGATAGAAAAAATGTAAAAAAAAAACAAAAAACCAAAAAACACACACAATGGGCTCTATGTATCATTGATTTATCTTTTGTAGCTTGACTTTTCTTAAGTTTTTGTGACTTCGTAGACCCACCCGCGATGCACTAAAGTCATCTTAAACTTCTTACCGGGCGGGCACTAGGACCTGGGGGAGGCTGCTGCACGCGCTAGTGACTGATAGGCCTACTTGTAGCTAACATTTTGGTTAATGTTAGCTACTTCTGTGGCTTGAGACTGCTAGCTAACAGTAAACGGACAGGAAAAGGCTCTGACAGGACGGATTCATGCAGATAGGCTACGATGTGAATTTGTGGAAAGTTAGAACAGAGAGAGAGAGAGAGAGAGAGAGAGTATTCACTACTATAGACTTTGGTCATAATCAAAACTTTGTTAACCAATACGTTTTTATGTGAGGCTGCCTGTAAGTTACAGTGTGCGTTCCGAGCTAGCGAACGGTAACGTTAACGGTGTCTTTTAAATTTGACATAAGTTATGTGGCGATGATATCTAATTAACGTTGTATTTAATGTAGTTTTGCGATCTGTGCCAGGCTATAAATGAGACAGATGACGTAACATCACGCACATATCTTTTCATACTCAATTGCTTTCATTCAGTAGGCCATTGCAAAACAATTATCAATTATCATGTGCAGAAAATGTGACATAGTGTTGATCACAATGTCATTGTATTATCCTCAATTTCTCAACTGTAGGCTAGCTAACGACTAACGTTAGATGGATATACGGAAATTCTTCAAGAGAGGCAGTGCCAGCAGCTCTGCCAAAGGCCAGTCCGGTGAGAAATGAAGATTTTACCAGTTCAAACAAACAAATTAAAACCTAAACTGATGAATCACCTATTAAGCCTTGAGTTATTGTAAATATGAGTTTAATAACAATACATGTCAAAACACAGCGGACAAGAATGAGGGAAAGAAGCTGGAGGCTGACAGGGCTGATGGAGCATGTCATATTAAGTAAGTCATTTTAGATCAGTGTCTAACACAAACTATGAGACAGGTATACTTTTAGCCAACCTTGACCAAAAATAACCGTATTTTGATAGATTTTACACCCGTTGTTATTAAAAATACATGAAAAGACGTTTTGGGGGCTTTAAAAAAAATCCTGGGGGAGTATGCCCAGACCCCCCTAAAAGAGGCTTAGACCCCCTATCCATGAATCACTAGTGACGTCCCTGATCTTCATCATCGTTGCTGGAGCTGGTTGAAGATACCTCTGTCATTTTTTTTTCTTTCTGGTGTGGTTTTAACGCATCCAATGTGCAATCACCTTGACGGACGAATTTTCTGATGACGCACGTTAAAATCAGATGCATGATCGGATCTAGTGTGCAATGGCCTTAAGTTTAAAAGATTAGCCTTACTAGAGACTCTCTTGGGAACCCTCTCTGGGTTATTATTATTATTATTATTATTATTATTATTATTATTATTATTATTATTAATATTATTATTATTATTATTTATTTCTTAGCAGACGCCCTTATCCAGGGCGACTTACAATCGTAAGCAAATACATTAAGTGTTACAATACAAGTAATACAATAAGAGCAAGAAATACAATAACTTTTGTTCAAGTGTGACAAACCACAATTCAATAATACAGCAGATAATAGTGATAGTTACATCAGGATATGATTAAATAGTTATAGTTACATCAGGATATGATTAAATACAAAATACTACAGGTTAAACACTTGGCAGATTACAGTATTCTGAAGTACAGGATTAAATGCAGTAAAGTAGGGGGCAGATAAGAGCAAAATAAAGCACATTTAAATGAAGGGTGATAGTGTCCCAGGATACAAACAGAGGAGTTCTACAGGTGCTGTTTGAAGAGGTGAGTCTTAAGGAGGCGCCGGAATGTGGTCAGGGATTGGGCCAATCAGAAGTTATAGGGGTGGGATGTAAACACTTTTTAAAATGTTTGTGTGTAGGTGCTAGACTTCTGCAATTCAGTTTTGAGAAACTTGCGTGGCTTGAGTATTTTTATAGCAACAGAACGAACATTGGAAAAATAAATAAATAAAAACTATTTGTCCAACAGGCAACATATAACGGCAAATCTTGTCCCTCACACAAATCATCTTGTCTCGGCACAAGGTGATATGAATTGCACACCCCTGCTGCCGACAAGCTTAAAGCCAGCAAAGGGAGATTTAGAGACAAATATTAATACCTAATTGTTGGACCAACAGAACCCAGAGCCACCCAAAATGATAGGTAAGCCAAAAGTTATGGACATCAAATTAAATTGAAAATCAAATTAAATTGCTATGACATTTGAAGCTACTTACTCTTTAAACATCTGAAAAGGGGCAGATCCTAATTCACCACCCTTAAACTGTACGGTACTCCCTCAATAAATTCAATACAAATATTAGGGGGTAATATAACAGGGTTGCACAATTTATGGTAGTATGGCTAATTAAATTAGAACTCCATAATTCAAAAATTAAATCCCCGTAAGTCCAGTTCATCCATCTCAAAAACACACACACACACACAGATATATATACTGTCAACATTTATTTCAGTAAGTAATTATCTGTTGTGTACCAAGGTTATGAAAAGCATGACCTTGAACACTAGTCAATTCACTGTCAATGCAGCTGAGCTTATTCAGACTGAAATATTTGTTGTTACAGTGCCTTGCGAAAGTATTCGGCCCCCTTGAACTTTGCGACCTTTTGCCACATTTCAGGCTTCAAACATAAAGATATGAAACTGTAATTTTTTGTGAAGAATCAACAACAAGTGGGAAACAATCATGAAGTGGAACGAAATTTATTGGATATTTCAAACTTTTTTAACAAATAAAAAACTGAAAAATTGGGCGTGCAAAATTATTCAGCCCCTTTACTTTCAGTGCAGCAAACTCTCTCCAGAAGTTCAGTGAGGATCTCTGAATGATCCAATGTTGACCTAAATGACTAATGATGATAAATAGAATCCACCTGTGTGTAATCAAGTCTCCGTATAAATGCACCTGCACTGTGATAGTCTCAGAGGTCCGTTTAAAGTGCAGAGAGCATCATGAAGAACAAGGAACACACCAGGCAGGTCCGAGATACTGTTGTGGAGAAGTTTAAAGCCGGATTTGGATACAAAAAGATTTCCCAAGCTTTAAACATCCCAAGGAGCACTGTGCAAGTGATAATATTGAAATGGAAGGAGTATCAGACCACTGCAAATCTACCAAGACCTGGCCGTCCCTCTAAACTTTCAGCTCATACAAGGAGAAGACTGATCAGAGATGCAGCCAAGAGGCCCATGATCACTCTGGATGAACTGCAGAGATCTACAGCTGAGGTGGGAGACTCTGTCCATAGGACAACAATCAGTCGTATACTGCACAAATCTGGCCTTTATGGAAGAGTGGCAAGAAGAAAGCCATTTCTTAAAGATATCCATAAAAAGTGTCGTTTACAGTTTGCCACAAGCCACCTGGGAGACACACCAAACATGTGGAAGAAGGTGCTCTGGTCAGATGAAACCAAAATCGAACTTTTTGGCAACAATGCAAAACGTTATGTTTGGCGTAAAAGCAACACAGCTCATCACCCTGAACACACCATCCCCACTGTCAAACATGGTGGTGGCAGCATCATGGTTTGGGCCTGCTTTTCTTCAGCAGGGACAGGGAAGATGGTTAAAATTGATGGGAAGATGGATGGAGCCAAATACAGGACCATTCTGGAAGAAAACCTGATGGAGTCTGCAAAAGACCTGAGACTGGGACGGAGATTTGTCTTCCAACAAGACAATGATCCAAAACATAAAGCAAAATCTACAATGGAATGGTTCACAAATAAACATATCCAGGTGTTAGAATGGCCAAGTCAAAGTCCAGACCTGAATCCAATCGAGAATCTGTGGAAAGAACTGAAAACTGCTGTTCACAAATGCTCTCCATCCAACCTCACTGAGCTCGAGCTGTTTTGCAAGGAGGAATGGGCAAAAATTTCAGTCTCTCGATGTGCAAAACTGATAGAGACATACCCCAAGCGACTTACAGCTGTAATCGCAGCAAAAGGTGGCGCTACAAAGTATTAACTTAAGGGGGCTGAATAATTTTGCACGCCCAATTTTTCAGTTTTTTATTTGTTAAAAAAGTTAGAAATATCCAATAAATTTCGTTCCACTTCATGATTATGTCCCACTTGTTGTTGATTCTTCACAAAAAATTACAGTTTCATATCTTTATGTTTGAAGCCTGAAATGTGGCAAAAGGTCGCAAAGTTCAAGGGGGCCGAATACTTTCGCAAGGCACTGTATATGTTACATTCTCATTGTAATGTATTCTTGAAGACAATTTGATTTATTTCTTGCCTGTTGCATTCCCTGTTCCCACACACTGAATGTGCCAGCATGTATCACTCACTTCATCATAGGAGAAGGGCCGTGTATGAACTCCTGCTACATGATGATCATATTATAGTATTGAGATTTCAGAGCACTCTTCTTATTGATAACAGCTGATGCTCTGCCTGGATGCAGAGGCTCCTGTACCCTGGGATTTTTGAGAACTCTTCACAAGCTGGACATTCCCATGCTTTATACCCCCTGTGATAAATTAGGTGTCAACTAATTTGTTTGCTTCAGACAAATGGCAGCTAAAAACCAAGCTAAGACCACCAGAGCTCATTTTATCAAGGCCACTGGGTAAAAACTGCTAGTACAAAGATGATTTCTACTGTACAATATATTATCAACCCATTCGAACAAACAATTGTTGTTTACAAACCAACTTCAGAATGTTACATTTATTTCTTTGTGTAAACTGAATGTTAAAGAGTATGGCTTCAAACACAATAGCTGCCGATAAATATCTGCCCATTTTTTTTTCCTATTGCACCAAAATGTGAACCAAAATGCAATTAACCTTATTAAATACAAAACATATATAGTAGCAATAGGTCCATGTTAGAACAGGATTACAACTTAAACTTAAAATAAGATCTGACGCTATTTTAATATTTAAAAAATAGAAACCTCTGAGTTTTATTTATTTTTCCTGTGCACTGTACCTTCCTGTAACTGGTTTTCAGCTCAGCTCAGCGCTGCTGTGGAATCCTAGCTGCTCTGTGGTTGTTGAAGTTATATGAGCCTCAATACTCTACAGTGCTACACTACATGCTGGGATTTAGAGAGAAAACTTTTTGTACAGTAGGTGCGCTTTTATTGGGATTTTGGTGCAGGCTCGTTAAAATAGACTTTTCCTCAAGGGAATTTCTAATTTGGAAGCATTTCCCTGCATAAATGAATGCAGATTACTTTAAGCATTGAAAAATCTATAAGAATATATATATATATATATATATATATATATATATATATATATATATATATATATATATATATATATATATAGTTCAATGCACAATATACTATAACAAAGGACTATATTGTGCAAAACACATTAAAGTGAAGAAATATGTATTATAAAAACACATAATGAAAGCCAGTTGGGGGACATTTCTGAGATTGGTTATTTGACTCAATACAAAATCTTTTTAGCCTTTTTTTTCTTTTACAGCATAGTGATGTATTGCTGTATCCTGCTGACATGTTAGAACAAACCAGCATGTACAATATCAGGCTTGTTGCTCTAGTTATATATTTTCAAGAAAAACATCAAACCCATTTCTCTCTGTGTTGAATAGATTATAAAGTACAGCAAACAAATATGGGTTTGGAATAAAAAAAAATACACATAATAAATCACTCTGAAGCTAGTTTCACACGTATCTGTAACACATTGCGGTATCCCTAATGCATCTGCTTGCAAAATGTGTAGTGATTATCTTATGTTTAGGCAAACCACAAAATACCCCTCTGATTGGCTTTTTAAAACTTTATCACAGCTCCCCCTTTTTTGTTTTCAAATCTATGCTCAGTACAGCACTGTATTTACAGCCACTTCATTTGTTGTCATAGCTTTTCTCAGATTCTAGCAGTGGGATCAGAACTGTCTTCCGCACCTAAGGGTTCCCCACACAGACTGTACCTGCCCTGCCTTGCAAGTGTATGTGTTGACTTAGCGCATGGAGTTTTCCAGCTCTATGGGGGTATCAGCCCTCCCTGCCACTGTAGTACTATATAACAATCCCAAGACAGCATGATTTAAACCTGAGAACTTGCTGTATTCCCACCAAAGACTGACCTTCCTTGCTGGGACCTGAACTCACGGCAACAGGGTGGGGAAGGTCAGCATACTGAGACACAGCACTCTTGTACTGTGAGTCAATGCACTAGCCGTGCAACTGAGCTTTATTCATTCTGCAGTATTTTATGGTATATGTCAATGGTCTGAAATTTGATATGGCAAACAAAATGGTCCACAATTCTTTAAGTGACCACATAGAACCTCATCACCAGAACAAAGGGGAGAACATATGGAGATGCTTTCACTTTACAAAGAAATAGAGGAGTTGGAAATGTTGTATCTGTTGCATATTAAAAAAAAATGACGACATGTTGTACATTCAAATGACAACTCTGATGTATTCTGTGAAATATAAAATCTGCATTTTTCTCTTGAAGTCAGTATCAGTCGCAACGGAATAAAGCAGACCTGATAGTCGGTGCAACAGACCTCTGAAGTGATGACTTTATGGGATTTCTACACCAATCTGACAGAATAATCTTTGATGATAGTTACTTATCCCTCCAGAACAACTGAAGCACCTTGCATATGTACTACTTCGAATCAGTGCTGTCCTGTCTGCTCTGTGTGTGTCAGGTGTTTTACATTGTCTGTAAATGACAATATACAGAAACAGCAGTAGTCCAATTTGGCTGTTGCTGTTCACTTCAATTTGTATTGTAATGTTGTTTTTGGGACGTTAACTCAGAGAGAGGCTGCGGCAAACAGAAGAACTCAATCCGCTTGACTTGGCCAGATACAAACCACATCACCTTGTAACAAATTCCCAGTCACAGTTTAATCCAGTCTGTTTGATAACGTATTCTTATTTATATCTTTATTGTTCAATGAAAGACCTGCCTTCTTGAATGGAAAACATTTGCTGCTGCTGTGTGGTACTGATGATTTTCACACACCTCGGCCTATTCCCTTACTGTACGTATTTCCTGATACATAATTCCTGCACAGTGCCACACACATGTGTTAATGGAATAATAATGACATTACATAAAAAATTGCATCCAACAGTTATTTTCCTTCATTAACAAGATAATACACCACAGGCAATCATGTACAGCATTACATCTAGAAGGCTAAAGGGCTGTCAAGGTCTGTTGCATTTGTATTGGCTTTAATACCTTCTGGCCAAAAAAATAACTTTACTGTAATTGTCCCACTAAAGAATTCCAATTCCACTTTTTTTTGTTTATTGTTGCTGTTCTTAGTAAGATATTTGTAGCCCTAAGGTGTCACTTTGGTGGTGGCAATGTTTATTTAGTTATTAGAAAGTAGAAAAGGGTCATAGGGTTCAAGTCACAGTCTTGCTTTTAGGTGCCTCTTTACACCTAATACCTTGAGATGTTAACCTCTTTTTAATCGTTGGTTTTTTTTTGTGAATTACATTGTTGCTTTGCTTTTCAAACAATAGCACTACAGCTCTTAATGCGCTACATCAGGTGGGAGTTACCTTTCTTAATAACCTTTTCCATGAGAGTCCACAAAGACATGAAACGATTATCAACACCATACCAGTATGTGTTTTTTACACAATCCTGAAGTTCTGGTCAAAAATGGTGTTTTGAATCCAATGTTGCTTTCTTCCTATCTGCCAATCATTCATATTGCAGAAAGACAAAACAATCCATTTGTGTAGATAATCCTATTTTAATTAAATCTTAGTTAAGAAATAGGAAGAAGTGTCTCCAGTTATGAGTATGTGTGTATATAAAAAAAAAAAAATCAGTTCTGGCAAATACATATATGGAAAAACACTACAGAAGGTCATTTCAGCACCTCATTGTTGACTTGTGTCTTTGCGTGAGAGGTGTTTAAAGAAACCTCGTGAATAGCAACACTGTCAGTGGGGTTTTCTCTGTATTTAGAAGAAAAACAAAGCATGACTTTGCATGGTGGTCCCAATTTGGGTAGTTCATTTTTGTGTATTTTTAACTGTTATGTATGGTTTGATAAAGTTACTACATGTTGGACTTCAATTATGCAAAGGGACTCACATTATTGATACATGTCACACTGGCAATATACAAGGTTTTGAGTAGTTGGTTAAGTATCTGCATAAACCAATTTAAAGCAGCTGTATCCCAGGCTGATCATGGTTTTGACATACTTCATCAGTCTATCACTATGCTTTTACTTAGTTGCTTTGTAATGTTTTCTGGAAAAAAAAAACACCCCACAAAAAGTAGCATCTGGTAATGTGTTTTGTGGAAGCAACAGCATAAGCACAAGTAATCAAATCCGTGGAGAAAACCTGGAGCTTCTACAAGCTCTGACTTATTTATTTATTTATTTTCACTCACCTGGAATTACTCTTGCGCTGCAACACCTCATTATCAAGAAGTTAATGACGGGACAGCAGGCACATGTTGACACTTATATGTATGGAAGTTAACTAAAGTAAACACAATATACAATGTTCAACTTCTACTTATGGAAAAAAAAAAACATGTTTTTTATATAATAAAAGATAAATCAGTGAAACAGTGGCAGTTGATGTCAAAGTGAGACATTCAGTATTTTTAACAGCCTTTTGGATTTTTACTTGTTGATTGTCAACATTTTTTATATTATACAATACACCTCAAAAAGAGGCCAATATGAGTGTTTCCATGGATACTGTTTTCTGAGCACCTCGTTTCTCAAGCACAGTAGGCAAGGTACACAACTAGTAAATCACTCACAGTATGCATTGTACTTTATTATTAATATATTTAATGCAAGAATGTCCTGCTGTGTTAGGTAGTACTAAAATTTAACATGGGTCAAAGTGGTGACATGAGGTTCAGAAAAGGTTGCAACTGAGCCACACTCCCTTGTAAATCATACACATTTCAAGCTGTCATTTCTTTCACTTTCTGCACAGCCTACCCTTCATGAGATGCTGAAAACAATCCTTCATAGCATGGGCTACCCACTTCCTCTTTGACAAGATACATTAGAGACATTATTTAAACAAGAAAACTATTTTAATGTTGTAATAATAACCACCATAATCCAGAAGCAAAAGTAGATGCTTTCTATTAAAAACAGCAAATACATGCTGTACTCGCCATTTGTACATGCTAATTAAACAACAATTTTCTCAGCTTTTTAGCATTTTTAAAAAGGAGGTCTCCCAAACAACACCTTTGCAGTAGACCATGCCTGTAACAACCATTAAGTAAACTTTACAATATGGCCAATATTTATTGAAAAAATGAGTTAACAAACCAAAGATATCAGCATATCCTAGGGACAATCAACACCTCTTGACAGATGGTGTCCTTCACTTTAGCTGTGCATGCTGTTTTTGACCCCACAGGAGCAATGGAATGGCGGAATGCCATATAGCTTACTCTGAAAAAGAACCAGCCAAATGGCTATTGTGAATGGTATTTATATATATATAACTACAGGGGAATCATAAGTAACCATATGCAGTACTCTATATTCTAATTACTGTAGGACAGCACTGTGGTCAATTCAGAGCTTCACCATGCTGATGAATCTCAAGTCACAAGAGAAGGGTTCTATTTTTATAACCCAAATTACTCGAGTGGAAGTCCTTTCTTTCTTTCTTTCTTTCTTTCTTTCTTTCTTTCTTTCTAGTACAAACCAATATTTTTGAGCAATACTGTGATCCACAATACAAACTGTTTATGGAAACACTAAGCAAACATTCTAAAAACAGATAATAAAAAGCAGTATTAAAAAAGCAGGCACGATCCATCAGCAAATCAGATCTTTAATAACCATTTACGTCCAACACAATGGATTTCCTCAGGAGAGTCTCTCGTGTAACCTTCTCTACACATGGAAACAATATTTTTGGGAGTTTCCTGCTAAACTGCACGAGAATCAAACTGAGCCTTATGCATGGCTGATTTAAATATCACCCACCTGCCCTCCCCATTCATTTGCATAACATTGGGGAGAAAGTGGGCATTCCCAGGAAAATGAAAAGCTTCACATGGAAACGCAAAAAAGTCCATGTTTATTTCACGAGACAGAAATGTCTTGAGTAAGAGTAAACACACATGTAAATTAAGCCATTGAAGCCTCAGTATTAGTCTCCTCATTGTACATGTTATAAGTAAACAGTTGCAAGTATTGCCAGTTTTTATCAGATCTTTAAAAAGCCAAAGTGAATAATGTGCCTCCAGTCTGAGTGAGCTGTGACAATTGGCTGCGGATGATCAGTATTTTCAATCAGGAAATTCACTGCAAGAATCAGATATCTAATAAAAGATATTAGGAGCCAGCCAATGAAAGCCATCTGTCCCTTACTGTAGGTTCCCAAATTATTACCAGGCTGTGGCCAGGGTTAGGCCTGCCCCTGTAAAGAATATGTTTTTGTTTGATTTGCACATAAGAAGGTCTTTTTGTTTGATTAGATATGGCAGGGCTGGAAGGTTAGACTCCCCTCCCTGTCTAATTGAAAGGAATGTGCAGCAGGTGGCCAGGTGTCAATTGAAGAATTGACAATCAATTAACCCTTGTCACCTGCACCAGTCTTGAGATACATGCCAGGGTGGATAACCAAGGAGAGTGAACCGGATGGACCAACCATGATTATCAATGCATGTTTAAGCAGGATAATTGTTACAACTTTAGGGTAGGGATTCATTTAGGGGATTTTAATCCCACCTAAGTTTATTTAGTTTGTGCAGTGTTTTGTTTTGACATTTTGTAAATATCCTTCCGCACTAGGGATACCATTGCTGGTACCTTAGTGGCAGCCACCAACCCCTTGTAAATAAATGAAACCTGAATGCCTGAGCAGCGTTTCGACTACAAACCCTCTGTGTCTCTCTCGTCTCTCAGCGGATACCCACACAGTAACAGAACGCCCGTTACACAGGCATTTGTCAACTTTATGCTGACCCTGGAGCTCACGCTTTCTTTAGCTCACACATACTGCAGACTAATTCCCAATAAAATGTATTTGGCTTTACTGAGGGCCACTGATTAAGTCAAGTGTCTTGGGAAGGAGAGACATGCATTTGAACAAGACAGCCTTGACAATGGAATCTGCATACTTAAGTACATTATAAGGAGCGTGTAAAGAGTATAAAAAATACTTTCAAATTAGGTCTCAAATATTTATAAGGGGAAAGTAGCAATTACCACAATAATGAGAGGACTACACAATAGACTAAGCATGCCATGTAATAAAATTGACCACAAAATAATGAGCACAATTATACTTGATTATACATTTATAGAGCCATATCAATTGGGATCTTCAGATGCAGAATTTAAATGATGTAATAGACTGACTTTTAACAGAAACTGGCTACTGGTACAAAATAAGTTTAGTTTCCTCTGAAATAATAAGTATGGCCTGTGGGAATATTGCCAGCTACAAAATTATAAAATAGGCATGATTAATGGTATTAACACCTACCGAGGGAATTAAGCCCAGCTTGTTGCTTACGTATATACAATACAATGATGCTTTCAGTAATCACACGCCAGCAGAATGCTAAACACAAGCTGTATAATGACAATTACATTTGGTAATTTGATTTATATAATGGTAATGTTGTACCATCTAAATATAATATTGCATATATGCTTTCCAAACTAAGCAGCACAGAAGAAGCCTTGTTTCTAAAAAGTATTTCTGCTGTTTATTCGACATATTTGGAGACAAATAATATAGTATTTTTTTTAAACGTATACCCTTTGTGACATTGCTCTCTCCATTATCTGCCCAATCAAAATCATTTTTTTACATTGCCTCCAATGGTAATTGCAGTTCCATGCTGGGGATTTGTTTCTGTAAGGTTTTAAAGAAGGTAGAAGGTCAACGCAGGGGTGGTAGCGGTGAGCTGAGCCTAAATATAATTGTCTCTTCTACATTGGGAGAAAATGATTTAAAAAAAAAAAACCCACTACATTTGAATAAAAAAGGGCAACAAGACTGGCATTGGTATGGAGTTGAAACCCGGTAGTGTGTGGTTTTGTATTAAGAGTGGTTTGTGATGTGCATACTTAGAAGGGATTGTGATGGTCCACTGCAGTAGATTGCTGGCTGCCTCAGTATCAGAAAGAAGAGGCAGTTGTGGTAAAGTAATCAAAAAACACCATATGCTAATGGAAATAACTCTTTCTATGTGATAAGGTATATGGCTTAGCTTTAGGGCAGGGGAATTGGAAATAGTCTATCATCTGTAATAAAACAGAGCTTTACATTTTGAAAAAGCTCAACCCCCACTAGAGATACATTTCACAGTGTTTTTGGGGCGGACTAGGTCATAATACATCCTAGGGTGGCTACATCACTGGCATTGTGGTAAAATAAAAAAATAAAATATAAATAGCAAGGCTTTTTTTTCTTATGTTACTTTACTATTGAGGCGGTAATTGATATTTTGTCACTGCAGGGGGTGTTCCTGTAATCAATCCTCACCCTAAAGGCAAAAGCCTCATGGGGTGAGAAACTTCAAACATGGTTAATGAATAAGCACACTGTAAATACATGTTTCCGTTGACTTTTAGAAGAACAAATGAACTAATACGTATTGGTATCTGCATAATACAGTACTATCTTACTACACTCAGTAACAACTACAATATACAGTATATGGGGTTTTCTCAAGGTGCTTGCTTTGACAAAAAGTTTGAACATGGGATGTCACAAATAATGTCTTCTAAAAAATTTAAGGAGCAACGTTTCAACTTGAATTTTTCCAAAACACAACAAGAATCAAATGTGAGTATTTCAAGTAAGCACTACCGAAATGAACAGATACATTCATTTTATTATGTGTGTAACACCAGTGATATGCATCTGAACACAAGACTGGTATTAATAAATACAGACCACTGTGGTCAGATGAGCTTACAGATCTCCCAAAGCAACTGGATTCTAACATTGATCAGTACAAATAAGACATGCCTGATGAAGAGTTGTTATTGAACATATACGTTGGATAATGAAGATAGGTCAAGAGAGCTCTAAAAATGTAACAAACCATAGCACCTTCCAAAGTAAAAGCAAGCTTTTTAGGAATGTGCATTGTAGGACAGCTACCCATCGTGCTCATATAGAATAGAGTTAAAAGCTGGAGTTGAAGGTGACGTGTTTTCATAAACCAAATAATGATTGCATGACCATTCAATTCTCTTAACACCTTTCAGCTACAAATGTAGCTGTTCTGGGTTCTCACAGGGCTTTGGACGCTAAAACCGCTGACTGTAGATCTCCAGAGAAAAAAGTAACCAGTGTCACAGTATAACCTCTCCCAATACTTTTGTGACTCACTTGCCATTTGCTTTTACACCTGTTTCATCTCTTTCATTGTATACCTCCTAAATACACAGCCTCCAGTTTTGTTTTTTTGTTTTTTCCCAACTCTGGAGCTAGGCTATATAATATGACAATAAATCTACTCTCACCTCTGAGGAGGTTCTGGGAGGTGTGTCCACTGCCGCTGAGCAGGACATATAAATTACCTGTGCTTATCAAGCACCGCCCAAGGAGAAGTGTGGAAATAAAACAACCCCACCCACTCCGTGCTGTTATTAGGTTATTCCTATATGTTAGGGGAGTCTGTACGTCTGAATTAACAATGAGTATCCCTATTAAACCCATCATTAATTAACTCTCAACCTGTTGCATTTTGACTTCATATACAGATCTAAAATTATCTGGAAATACCTGAAAATACCTTCTCAATACTCCATTTAAAAAAAAAAAAGATTTTCAGATGACTGAGTATATAGGGATTTATTTGTAAGCTAAAAGCTACCAAATCTTATAATTTAGGAAGAGGGATAGCATTTTTGTTTATAGACCCTATGTACTAACCTTGATTTACAGTAGCTCCCATATATGGTTCATGTTCTCATCTGCTTGTGGATCAGGATTTCGTGCCTTATTTGTTGATGTTGGTAGCTGCATGCCGACCTTTGCCTTGCCATGTTTTAACATAATCTTCAGGTCTGAACAGTGCCATTGGCAGGTCGACTAATCTGGTGAACAGGAGTGACGACAGCGTAGATGTTAAGAATGATAGTATGTTTTTTTACAGTTAATCATTTGTAAACTGTGTAATTCTTGCCTGAGATCTGGTGCGATCTGGCACAAAATAACCAATGGGTATATAGTACATACATAGATATAATGCACTCAAAGATAGAATATGCAGGACTGGTAATACTGGTTTGATGTTTGTTTTTTTTTGTTTTTTAATTTAGTCGTTGCCAATTATTTTTTATTATTTTCTCCCCAATTTGAAATGCTCAATTATTTTTAGCCTCAGCTCACCGCTACCACCCCTGCGCTGACTCGGGAGGGGCGAAGATGAACACATGCTGTCCTCTGAAGTGTGTGCCGTCAGCCGCCCGCTTCTTTACACTCTGCAGACTCACCGTGCAGCCGCCTCAGAGCTACAGCGTCGGAGGACAACGCAGCTCTGGGCAGCTTACAGGCAAGCCCGCAGGCGCCCGGCCAGACTACAGGGGTCGCTGGTGCGCGGTGAGCCGAGGACACCCTGGCCGACCTAACCCTCCCTCCCCCGGGCGACGCTCGGCCAATTGAGCGCCGCCCCCTGGGAGCTCCCGTCCACGGTCGGCTGTGGAATAGCCTGGATTCGAACTCGCTACGTCCAGGCTATAGAGTTGATGTTTATTTTGGTATCGTATACAGTACAGGATATTTGGAAATGGTCTTAAAAGAACCCCTTTCACCTGGATAGTGTTATATTAAAGTTCTATCAACTACTAAAAACAGACCAGAACATAATTTAAAAGTCCCGCACTTGCTATGTCCTTTTTACACTGTTAGTAAGTTTTAACATTTTGGCCCTGGACTTCATCAATTCCTGGTTTTCCTAAATGTTAACAAATAAAATAACACAACAGGTCAGTGGGAATTGACTAAACAGAAAATCAAATTCACATACACATTACATTAGATAAGACCTCACCTTCTTGTGCTGCTCATTTATATTATTATATATTATTCAGCCCACACAGTGAAGGGTTCCCAGCAACCTTTACATGATAGCATTTCCTTCCTAATTCTTTGTGTGTGAGTGGAATATGGTTTCCATCTGAAAATCTGGAAAAGAAAAGGTTAGCTATCAATAAAGTTTCAGTGTAGTCTTTGAAGAAGTTTAGTGTGCAGCGGTGGGTGTTTGCATGTGTGTCTGGGAGGAAGGCGGTTAGCTCACTCTCCATGGTGCCATGCAACTGCAGGGATTGCTTTGAGGGAAACCTAATTGATTGGAATGTTACACTGCTTATGTAACACTATGTTGTATTGTGTCTTGCACATTTAATTAGTTTATAATAAAATACATTACGCACATGTGTAGAAACATTCATATTCATATTGTATTGTTATACACTGTACTATTACAAGTTTATCTTTTAATACATTACCAGTTCATGTTTTTATCTAGTCTACTGTGCACTGGTATAAATGAAAATGTCCCTCAACGTCTTATCACTTACCATTTTTGGAAAGGCGTTTCAGTCTTTATGAGAGGATTTTAACATTTTGGAGTCCAGAAAAAAATTCTACTGTCCAGCAACATGGAAGGAAGTTCCGGGCTCAGGCAGAACAGCAAGCAACAAAGCAGCAGAAATCCACTCTCGGGCAAACAAGACCAATCTCCAGCTAAGGCAGATGACTTCAAACTAGGTGATGTCTGGACATCAAAACATCAGATACAGTGATTTGCTCTTTGCAAAGCCTTTGAAATTAAAAACTCGTTTATAATTTAATTTGTACAGTTAACCCTGTTACTTATAGTAGAAGACTTCTTGTGACCATGGTGAGTGGACAATGTTTTGTTTTATTTGTAAAGAATGTTACTATTCTCCCTTCTTTTCAAAAGGGTTGTACATGCCAGTTGTAAGTTTCTTGCCAATTGATTATTTTCAGTGTGTGAGACAACACTTATGGGATGTTCCATGATAAAGTAACATTTAGGGATCGATATCAAAATATTTGTATGAGCCCAAGACTCCTTGGTGGTCTACTCATCACCACAAAAATGTTGAAATCGCCATTAGTTTAATATTGATGACTCAATCAGTGTAACACATGTTATGTACCACTTTTTCTGGAATGGCAATTAAAAAAAAAAATGCTAATTTGAATTGTCTGAGAAGGACATACTGATGTATACTGTACAAACAAGGGAAAACTATGAGAAAAAATGCAGTCAAGTACACAAATAGTTGATCGAATGCCTTCATCATCAAATGTATTATCCTTACCTTATACAACAATAGAAACATTTTGAACATCAAAAATAATAATTACATTTAGAATTTTTTTTAAATGTATATATAATGCATGTAGAAATAATGATGTTGTCCCAAACAGTATAACTATTTATTTAAAAATGGTAGGTGTACAGGCTTTTGAAATTCAAAGCCCAACAACAGTGAGAAATATACTGTGTGATTTTAGCTTGCGTGGTTTTAAACCCTCTGGTCAAGCCTGTTCCGGTAATTAAGTTTTAAGTGGTGTTTTTCCTCAGATCAGATAAATGCCCGAAGTGGAACCAAACAGGCTGACAGATCAGCTGATTAGTTTGGTCTGGGGACTCTAAGTTGAGCTGTCTTGTTGACAGGAACAGTTAAAAACTTTATTATGAGACTTTGCTTCAGATATTGTCCAGTGCACCTTTTAATAATTTAATTATCAATTATTCAATTGATTATTCTTTTAATCCCCTTCGTCAGGACCACATGCACAGACCAGATTTGTTAGTTCCATGTAATGATGGAAGCTGGGTGGCTCTGCACTACAAATGTGCACATCCTTTTTTTGAACAGAGGTTGCTAAATAAAGAAAATGTCTTCATCTTTCATTTTATATGCTCTTCAGGACTACACATTATGTAAACTGTTCACTGGAGCCAAAGATTCAATAGATACCTTCATTTTTAATAAAGAATGTATACTTCCACAGATGTGGTTTATATTAATAGCATCTGTTATAGGGATGTCCTATTGATATCAGACTTGGCTCAGTAGGTTTAGGATCAGTGATTTAAGCACGAGCTGTGAAGTAAGGCCTGAGAATTTATGAATTTCAGAGATGCATTAAGAATAATTAATGACATACTTTTTTCCTCAAAAGGATTTAAAAAGTTCACATACAAGGTAATCCTGTTTTTTTTTTATTATTCTCCTGCTTTCCATGACTTTCCTTAGCCAATGACCTGCAGCTGTGAACTTTCGCTTGCCTTTTCATTCTTCCAGTAACAGACCTAGTAATCTTTTGATCTATGCATCTGTTTTGCCATCTTAAGGTCCTGACAGAACTGAATAGCATACAGCTCTCTGCTCCTGAGTTCTCTATTGGGAGTATCCACTGTTAATCGTAGTATTTTGAGGAGTGCTTACACAAGAGATCATTGTCAAAGCTGTTTTCCTTGACAAACGCTTATAGGTACAGTAAAGGTTCTTTAACAATTGAGCGGCATATATTTATAAAAGTTCCCTTTTATGTTAAACAGAATTTTCTGATATCACAACCTATTGTCAATCACTAACAAAAGGGCACAAGGAGATAACAGCCACTGGATAGAGTTTTCATACTAGAAAGGGAGACAGTTGCCACCAAAAACAATTGAGTTACACTGTAGCCATTCTACATCGAATGCTGTTGACATTTTAAAAAGAAGTAGCGGGGTTCTGAAAAATATAGCGTTTTACGTCCCCATTTTGAAAAGATCTTTGTAACAGATTTAAAGTTATAAGTGTAAAAAGCTGTCAGGATATTAATAATGAAAAGAAAAATTACAGGTACGTTATTTAAACAATTTTTAAAACTATTACAGTGAGCTGGCACTCTACACAGAAGCGTGTCTTTCTTCCCCAACTGCTGCCCCTTAATGGGGCTTTTAGCTCTCTTTTATATCATGTGGCGGTTCCCAATTAGCACCAATTATCTAATTTTGGAATAGCCACATTCTTACATGTATTTGGCAGGGATAGGAATTTACCCCATCCCTGCCAACCACCACCACCAACACACAAACAAAACACTATTTACAAGCAGGGCTCTGCCCTGCCACACCGCTGCTTACTCTTTAAGGTCCTGTTGCAAGTTGCATAAACATTCCTTGAGCTTAAGGGTGTTTCGGAAAGCTACTAGGGGTGTAAAAAATCAATGAATCATGATACTTTCTTTACATGATACATTTTATTGCAACAGAGGTATGTATTGTTTGTATTGTGATACAAGACCAAAAGCACAATGTAATTAATTGCAGTGCACCAAATGGTTCTTGAATGAACAGTTGGTTTGACTTTAATGTAGTACATATTCTCCCTGTATCATAAAATGTTTGTCTTTTAATAAAATAGTCTATCATTAAATTATCATTTGATCTTATTATACATCATACAAACAGCCCATCAGGACCATACACATCGTATCACAACATGCCTGTTACGAGACGCGTTGTATCGTGACATTAGTGTAGTGTTCCACCTCTAGTCAATGATATCTTTAGATAAAGGAACATGTATCATTAAGTGTAAAACATAATACTTACAGTAAAGTGTTTTATGCAATTGGCCACTGGATTGTAATAAAAAGTAAATTAGGTACTGCTGCCACTGCGAGTATTAGAGAAATACATGATTTGATTTGATTTATGGATGACTGCATAAAAACACATTAAGCACCCAACTCTGAAAATGGTAAATCACAACAAAGGGCACACAGAATCCAATTTTTACATTAATTTAAATTAGGAACATGAAATCTAAAAAACAGTTACAATATATTTTCATACATACCCAGTTTCCAATGAGCTGTCATCCTCTACTTCTATTGGAGATCTGGATCGCTGCTCCTCCGTGGACTCTGCCTTGATTGATTCTGGTTGATGATTAGCGTAGCATTGTGGGATACACAATACTCTTTAGTTTATCATTTGTATATCATTTGTGCACATTAACATTAAGAACTTAATTGTTTCAGATCGTAATTATTATTAATTGTGTTAATCATTTTAATATGTGAATGGTATATTATAACAAAAAAGTTTGGAACAATGGCCCTGGCTTACCCTCTCCAGTCATTCTGTTAAAAAGAACACTCCATTCCGGGTCCAAAAAACTTCGGAGAAGATATCCCTCATCGCTTTCTGCCAACTGCATCCTGCATGTATTTGTCATTACTCAGCTTGTATTTAAATCAGGTTAGCATTTACATGTTGTCATTCTATATACTGAAGATACTGAAAAAAATGAAAAATAAACTTGCAAGCTGAAGCTGTTTTATTTATTGAGGGTAATATAGGTCTGTACTGTTGAAGTCATATTGAGGGTTTAGTGTGATAATAAGTATATATTGGTCTCTAGTAGAGGTGTGAAATTTTACCCTCTCTTTAAATCTAATTTTCTACTTCTGATGGAAATGGCTGAATATTCAGATCAAAGTTGATTGGCCATCATACAAGATCAAAAATAGAACAAGCATCAATTCTCTTAATTTCTTACTCAGCCCAACAAGTGAGAACTTCAGTGCATACACTCAGATGTTTGGTTTTTTTAACTCATACACATACAAATCTAAGTTAAAAAAAAAAAATTGTGGTACATGGGTAAAAAGATAAATAATTCCATACGTTGTTGTGTTTATATTAAAAATCTATTTTTGACTGGCAATAATACATTTCGATTCAAAGAAGTGTTACAATTTTGCAACTTTCTCTCTAACAGACTTTAATATTGCAGTTTATCTATAGATTTCAACCACTGCAGGACTAATACAAGCCACCCTTCAAAGGAAAGCATTAAAAATACCATATTATTAGTGACAGGGGTGCAAATTTGGTGCTACGGCCCTAGATTCTTGCGCCAGGGTACCTCATATAGTGCCAGCAACATTCAATTCTGGAGCCAGTAAACATGTTTAATTAAATATTCTTTTTTTTTTTATTCCTTAGCAACCATAGATGTTGATAGTTTCTCATTGAGACTGGACCACTCACATGACCCACCCACAGTCATTCACATACACAAGAAGAGATGGTTCATGTCGTGTTGGGTTGTGAGTGGGGCTTGATTAAGACGGGGTTTGATAATTTAGCACCAGTAGGCTATCTGATACTACAGTTTTAAAACAGTTTAGTACCAATTTTCAAAACGATTTGAGTGACCCTCGTCCATTTTTTGATCTTTGCATAACATTTTTAAAACTAGCTACAATTTGCTCAGCATGTTTGTATGGGACTAATTTAATAAACCTTTGTCGTATGAGAACAAAATGTCGCTGGTATGTCCATAATGTAATTCAACACACATTTTACACAGTTCTCTTTAAGTTCTCTTTTGTTCAGTATGTCTGCTTTCAATTTATGACAGAAAGAGAAGAAAAACTTCTCAGTTAATCAATTAGATATGCAATGACTGAAGTGTGTATCCTAAATGGTTGTTACCGATGAGAATCAGTACAAAACTGACCCCTGAGGAGGTAAAGCAAACAATCCTATTTCTTTCATAGAGTACTTAAAATTCTGCGCTAGGTCTTGAATTTGCATTCAGTATCCAGCTGTGCATCTGATTGCCTTGCCCTGCGATCTACCACATCTGTGGATGGCAGGAAGCTAGCCCAGAAGGGGAAGTTCCTGGGTAAAGAGACGCAAGGTAAACGGTGGGACCCCTGCAGTGAAAAGTAGGTAGTGCATGTAAGGCAATACTTCATCTCTAAACTTCAAGTGAAAATGAGTCTGATTCTTCTGTACGGTTGTCAGGTTTTTTTGTATTAATAATGACCCAATGAATCCAATTTCTCTTAACATAGCCACTAATTTGCTATGGAAATCCAGTAATACAATAAAATGTCATTAGTACATAGAAATGGGAATGGGATGAATATCAGAAATTAAATGGAAGCCTGTTTTTTTCTATATGTACCACAGTGGAGGCTGGATGTGAGCCAGCAACCCCACACACCACTACGCAAAAGAGCCAGACTCCTCTACATTTGTCATTATAGAGCTTTTAACCCCATCTCACTGACAGGAGTCATAACCTGTAACAGCACTGCATCATCTAACACTGCCTATTAGATAAACATAATGCAGAGTCTCAGTGTGTATTTCATGCTGCAAACAAAATGTAGTGTCTGCGAAAAAAAAGTCATAATAAACACCTATTTAGTCTACTTTCTGATCTCTAATTTTCTTGGTTTCTTTCTTCAAACAACATATTTAAAATGTGTGCTCTTGTTTGTGCAATAAATACAAGAGCAGTGTGTCTGACTGTTTTACTGACTCACACAGACAATTACCCCTGTAATCTGTAGGAAATTATACGTGTGAATTGTGTTAGCTGGGTTAAAGGATACGCTCTTTGAATTCTATTAAATTGTTATTTTTCTGCACCTGAGATTACTCTCACGTCATTCTTCTCTTTCAATAGGTAATCTGTACAATTTATTTAACATTCTTTTAATGGACTAAACAAATCATTTATATATCTATATAATCTATATATATATAACTTCGCTTCCCGCAGGTAGGGGCTTCTCACGGAGGTCGGACGCGAACCCGGGACCTCCCGCTTTGAAGCATAGCGCAGATACCGCTGTACAAAAGAGCCAGACTCCCTTGCAGAAGCAGATATCGGGCTTATGTCTTCATGTTTAGATTGCGTCACCTACCAGCCCTGACCCCTACCCCTGTGTACTCTACAATACAATTGCTACTTTATATTTACAATTGTGATGTAGCTTACAGTATATTGTTGTAACAATGCTTTGGTTTAGTGGATATCAGTTTGGAAACAGGTAAACACAAATACTGAAATACATATCAAAAAGTGATTTTGTTACTTTGGTGTAAGTAGTTCTGTAAGGCCCAATTGCATGCTCAGTTGTGCATATGAGAAATCCATTATGAAGCCTAATTCAAAAAGATAGAGCTGAAGAACAGTACTACATAAAAAAAACTGTGGAAAACCTACTACAATGCCAGTAATTACAACCACTGTAAATCGATGCTTATTATTTCCCTTTGATGCAGCTTGTTAATACATCATCGCTGGCAATTACAGAGAGAACAGTAAAGACATGTAAAGTACATGGCCCAAGACTTACCGCTTAGAAACAGTATATTTATGTGGCTTCAGAGCCATAAAAAACAATAAATGCCTCCCAGACTTGTGCCACTCAGAAGGTCAGTTAGTTTATATGTCATTCTAAGAATTTCTCTTGTGTCCTGTAATTGGCTCTTAAAATTAATAAGGTGTTGAATCTTCCCCTTACTTTATCCAAACCATGCAAAAATATAATACAGGCAAAATGTGCTTATACTGCAGTATGCAGCTGACTGTGCTCTCATCACACATGCTTGTGAAAACGTGTCAGGAGATTTTTTAGTGTCCCATGGTGATGAGCAACAAGAGCAAAGTTTTGCCAGAGCATGTTCGATGGCCTATTCTTGAAAATAAGCCTACTTATCATGGAGGAGCAAGAGTGAAGTCACTATATGAAGGTCCGGCATGGGATAAGTACCAAACAACTTCCCAATCACAGCAGCAACATGCAAACTGTTTTACCAGAAAAAAAACCTCATTCTCCTCATTCTCAAATTTAACACAAAATTACTTTCTAAAAAGCTGTCTTTGTGTTCTCATCGCACCTGCTGATGAAAACCTTGCTTGTGCTAACTCAGTGTCCCTTAGTGATGAGCAACACAATTAGATTAAGCCAAGAAACATTGCATGTCCTATGTCCAAAATGTGCCTTCTCATCTTCCGTTATAGCAAAAGTGTTAACTGTTGCAGATGCAGCCAGTTCAAACAGATATCTTGTAAACTTGTCTGGGGCTACCCTGTTACTGTATGTACATATTTAAAATAGACAGATGTTATTTTTCCTAGTTTTGTGTGTAGGGCTTTAGTTTAATCCATCACCTGTTAAAATCAAATGTTTAATCCATCATCAGATCCTATTTCATTGCCTTTTGTCATTTGCTGTTGAATTTGTAATACCTTTTCTTCCCTTTCTAAATTCTCTGGAGACTCAGGTTTTAATAGCACTGTTTTGAAATATATATAAACCTGAAACACTGTACCTGAATTCACTGTGTTTTTATTGTATGTAGTTGTGTTAACAATTGTGTTTTAAAACCTAAATTACTACACCTGGCTTTGCAAAATAATGTCATGTGTGATTTGGCGAGTTGTCCAGTTAGTAGACAGCAGACCATCCTTTCCATGTTCATCTATGGATATTACTTTACCACATTCCTTGAACTTCTAGACTTTTATTACTATACTTAAGAATGCAAGTTCAGTTGCAGTTTATAACTTCAAAAAAAGCACTGATGGTATACTGTAGCACAACTGGTTTATTAGGCTTCCAGGCCATAGGCTGGGAAGCCTATTGTTATTGCTGGGATTCTTCTTCTTATTATTATTTTTCTTTCTGCCAGAGTTGCTCAAAAACTCACCAGATTCGGTAGGTTGGTAGATGCTTATGGGATGATGGAAAATGCTAAAGAACTTATGTTGTAAGTCACATGATTTGGCCGCCATAATGGATTGAAAAAAACATTTAACCTTAATACAAAAATTTGTCGTTTGAAAACAACTTACTGTAGAGTGCTGAAAGTTGGTATAGATGTTGAGGGATAGTCCAAGATTAACTGGCGTTCGTAAGAAGCTGATAGGGTGTGTGGTATGGCGGCCATGCTGCATAAAGTCAAAATCGCACAGTACAGACGTCATAATCACAAACTACAAAGATCTTCTCCCAAACCGCTAGCCCAATTGAAACAAACCCAATGGCACATATGATCATAGTGTGGTTGTCTTTAAAGGGTGTTAAAGGGAAGTTGCTACAATAAAAAAAACATGGCGGCCATGTTGGATGACATCATCAACATACAAAACTGGCTACAAAAACCTTCGTCTCTGAAATCATTAGTCCGATTGAACCAAAAATTGGCATACATGATCCTAGTGTGGTTGTCTTTAAAGGTTGTTCAAGGGAAGTTGCTGCAATGAAAAACATGGCAGCCACGTTGGATGACATCATCAACATACAAAATTAGCTAATAACTCCTTACAGAGTGCAGATAGAGCTATGGTTACTATGGAAGACATATAGTAACTCATGTATGCTCTATCAAACAATATCATTGCCTGTGACCTTTGACCGCTCCTAAAGGTCAAATGTAAAATTGGCTTATAACTCATAATAGAGTGCATGGTTACTATGTAAAAATGCCACCAAATGCACTATTTGCTAAAGTGTTTGGTACTGGTAATGTATTCTGCACTATTTGCTAAAGAGTTTAGTACTGGTACTGGCATTTTGCACTATTTGCTAAAAAAATTGGTACTGATACTATTACTGGCATTGTGCACTATTTGCTAAAGTGTTTGGTACAGGTACTTTTACTGGTACTGGTTGTGGAAGCCGTAAAGTTGCTGGCAACTCTAGTTGAACTTGTTCCTGTTAACACACCATTTTGTTAATTGATCAGTTAGAAAAAGCATGTGTATTTATATGCTGGTAAAATGATGTTAATAAAGTCAATAAATGCTCTGTTTCACTTTTTACAGCATTGCAGTCTGCACCACCTGAGGTCTGGAATGTCTTTCCACATAAAAAAGTAATTAGTGTAATATTTATTATATATTTCTGGCCATGTGAAATAACTCATAGAGACACATATGATATATGTAAGAAAAAAAAAAACTGTATGTAACATTTCCATCCTTGACTAATCACATTTTCCAGTTGCAGAGGCCAAGTTGGTAATAAATAAAAATTATGCAAACTGAAACTTACTATACATAAAACATACCAGCAGTTTATGTAGAGTATGATTATATTCAGCAACCACAAAAACATCATAAAAGCACCTTTTAATACTTTACAAGCATACCACTACTATTACAGTTGCAGGCCATTTGCATAAATAGGTGTCATGGAAACGGCTAAAGGTAGGATTCAATCAAAATATACAGGGCCACTTTATGACCTTTTTTGTTTTTCATCTCTATGGCCTTTCAATCAAACTTACAGGTCAAAGATGACACACACCCCAATAAGATGACACACACAGACACCAATAACATAACACACACCAATAAGCACATCTGTATGTGACAATGGAAAATGTGATTGAATCTTGCTTAAATAATATGGTGATAAACTACCAGACACAGGAAGAAAGCATGCACACCATTGATTTATTAATGCTATTAATTATTAATAAACTAAGACAGGCAGGTGTGAACATTTGCTAGTTGTTCTTTCTTGACCTTTCCTATTAAATTGATTATGAACACACCTGAAGCAACCTTATAATAATAGCAGTACTTGCATAACAATTAGTGGTGTGGATGTATTTGTTGTTCAACCACTGAAGAATTTCTGAAGCTTTTTAAGTAAAACAAGCTTTGAAAAGGATCTTTACAACCCACAAACCACAAACCACAGAATGCTAAATGTAACACTGTTAAGTCAAAACCTGGGTGCTTAGTTATGCTTTATAAACTTGGCCACCCTGAACAAGGGCAAATTACTCTGAGTTATCATAATGGTGTTTGCACTATAAAACAGCGGGTACTATTATGCAACAATACTATACAAACTAATACACTAACCCTAGAATTACATTTTAGTTATGACACTGTTATCCTTACAGCATATTTTAAAAAGCACTAAGTAACAGGAATGATAACAGTGTGCAATTATTTAATGCTAAAGCTCCATATAATGCAGGGCTGTAGCCAGGCATGAAAAATGACTGAGGCACTTGCCTGTGCTCCCGGAGCCCCAGAAAAGGGAGCCACCAGCTACTGAGTATTAGGGAGAAGTGGAGCTCCTGCTGCCTCCATATTGGCCAGAGGCTCCCTGCCCGAGTTCACCACCCAAGAGTCCGGAACTTTTGCTGTCGGAGGGTCCAGAGCTATCGCAGGTTGGGGGTCCGGGACCGTAGTTGCCTGGGGTCGCCGGCTCTGCTTCACCTGTGGTCGCAGGCTCTGTTTTGCCTGGGGTCAGCAGCTCTGCCTCGCCTGGGGTCACCTGCTCCACTTGTCACTGGTGGCGAGTGTGACGGAGTGCCCGCCCCCTTTTATGTATTAATATTATTTTCATTTGTATTATCATAAGTATTATTATTGATGTTTATATGCGGGCAGACGAAAACCATCCAACCACTATTATTTATTATTTGAGACCAGCGAAAAAGTCGGTCTTATAATGTTTAGTTGGCATGGATGGGGTTCAAGCCCCGTCCCTATAAACCTTGTGGAAATGTGGCTGGAGCCTTAATAAGGTAATTGTTTGATTAATAGGTAATTAAGGCTCCAGCCACAGAATATAAAAGGACCCACTCCGGCTCATTGAGGAGGCTTAGAAGTGTGAATGCAATACTGAGAAAGAGAGTGAATGCTACCAAGACGGCTAGGTAAAGGTTACTTGTTTTTGCAACGTGTAGATATTGTGTGTATGTGTTTGTTTTGGTTTGGCCAATGTGCCCTTCTCTTTGTGGTTTTTGTAGAAGAGTTTAATTTAATATTTAATAAATAGACTGCTGCGGCAGTTTCAACCCTGTACCTCTGTTTGTTTGTGTGCTGCTTCCTGGACGATGACGTCACCACCCACACCACTCAAGCCATCTTAACCACATATATAATTAAACCATAGATATGCGTGTGTGTATGTTTACATATTTACGTGTAAAGTTATTATTTGTAATATATTGAAATACCCGAACCTAATTTGAATACATTTTAACTCATTTTGTATCATACAGACACACATAGTGCTGGTTGTTTTGTTGTTTTGACTTGCATTAATAACGTTTGTTAATATACTTTTTGGGGGGGAATTTGCCATGACACCGCCACGCTTTGTTTGTTGTTTAAAATGATATTCTGATTGACATGCAATACCGTATGTTACTATTGATCATTTAAAAAATGCCTTATGTACCCCGATCAAGCAAAGGATGGGCTGTGAATGATTTTTTTTTTTTAAAGAAAACCGGAATTTAAAAAAAAATCCATGAATCTAAAATCGAAATAGGGCCAAATTTAAACCCAAAAACGCACAGCACAGCCCTGCACATGAGCTTAAATCTAATTTTCAAATCTATGGTACCTTTTCTTTAGAGTATGTATAAATAATGTTACCTGGGCAAACAAAATATTATTAGTTTCTTCCACAAGTAAACCCCCCCCCTTGTTGTCTGTTGTTGTCTTTAATTTCTTTAATTTCTTTAACCTGCTGTGGCAAACATATCCAACATTTCCAACATATCCAACAGCCCTCCCTGCCCCATAACAAATGATACACCTGCTTTTAAATATCATATCCTCTTACCATCCAAAAGATGTATGCTCATTGCATTCAATTCCCCTTTCAACTGTTGATACCTGAGCCCAAATCAAATCAACTATTAAACTTTAAGAAATTTACCGTATACAGGGACGCAAGAGGATACCATTTATTGTAAAGGATGGAATCTCTACTGTCAGAGTTGTACCACTGGAAAACCTGACTATATATTCTGTATTTTAAAACTTATTTGGTACAATTAATATTGTGCATAGTTTATGCCAATGGAGCGACTCTAAAGCATCACCTCATTAATTAGAATTAAGAATGTACATTTTGGAAATTATTGTATGGATAACATTTCTGGACAAAGCAAGCAGTATATCTATCTACATTATCTACTATGTAATATATTCCAAGCTAAGGGGTTAGTAATATAATAATACAAAAAACAACTATGTTTGTTTTATTAAGTGTCCCTGACAAGCTTGTCTCCATACAGTAGTTGTTTTGAATTATAATAAAAAGCATGCATTAAAGAAAATGTGTAAGTTGATGCACATTGTATACACAAGTGGCTTATTCTAACATTAGCTGATTTGTTGTGTTTGTTAAATTCCTGCTACACTCCCATTTGTCTCTATCTACTGTATACACCTCTTACTGTGAGCACTATATGGTTTTGCTCTAAGATTTCTCATCAGGTTTCTTTTTACTGTATGGTCTTTCTATGTGGTGTATAAGTAAGAAGAAAACAAAATAGTGAAGTATGTGGGTGTCCAGATGTTTTCCCTTGTTGTTTTGGCTTACACTGAGTAAACTCAAAAGAGTTAAACTATCACATTCTTTAGATAAGAACCTGAAAAGCTTTAAAAGGCATAGACCAAAACTGTGAGACATGTGAAAACCTAAAACACCTAAGAAATGATGCCTACATAAAACTTAGCATATGCATTTCCAGACAGGTAAATGGAAAATCTATAAAAGTGGATGAGTGGCACAGTTGTGTTTGCTGTGAAATGCTCTATAAAAATAAAATAATAATAAAAAAAAACTTATGAGGTAGGGCCAGATGGCCACTAAAGCCAGATTCGGTTACTTTTAGCATCTTAAAATGACATAAAATATTTATTGGATTGGGAGTCTGTTTAACTAAAATCAGTATGAGAAATGCAAGGGGGTCTTAATAAGCAAGAAACTTTAAACAATCAAACGTCAGCATCAAAACTGCAAACTAAATAACATTTCATTAAATACTTCAGTTCTTGACTACTCCACAGCTAGTGTTTTTTGACGAGGCTCAGTTTTTCTCTGCAGAAGATCTGCAAGTTCCTTCTGTTTAGTTTCTTCCGAGCCTGGTGTATGATGAGCTAGGAACATAATCCATTTTATTTATTTAACTTTCTGATCTGGATACAAGCCCACATGCACATTACTACAAATGTGAAATATCCCAGGGATGGACCCCGAGGCTGTTCGGATGTGTTTTCAGTTGTCCCCTACTGGAAAGCCCTGTAAATGGAATTGAGCCAAGTTCAAGTGCCTTAGTTTTTATTACACTTGAATTTCGGCAGGCGTAGCTCCACTAAGCTTCATGCTAAGGCCATGAGGAATGGATGTTTCTCTGTGCTAGTTCCTACTATCACTTGATAATTTTGAAAAACAACTAAACAAAACCAAAACTTATAACGTCAATTACTTGTCCTAATGACAATTATTTCCATGACTTTATTGCAGACCAGCCTCTTCTGAATTTGTCAGAACACATTGGGGGTTATTTTGAGATCCGCTGGACGATAGTGTTATTCATCATTATTTCAACAGTTTTTTCTGCACCTCTGTTTTTGCCACTAATTTTGTATTTTCTAAAGCTGCAGAAAAAACGTTGGCAATCTAGTTATTCTGATGCTTTCTTTTTGGCGGAATATATAATGATCTAAGAATCCGTGCCTATTTTCCAAAGTGGTAGATAATTTAAACTTCCACCAATTTGTTTTCCGCCTGCTTCAGAATGGTTAATATTTGCACACACACATTTGTATTGGTAAATGTCAGTACATTTGCCAGTATATTATATATGTAACACTTTACATTTACTACAAACAATCTGTTACTATTACACAGTTGCATTGTCCTGAAATTCTACAGATTTTCTTAATAGTGTAGCCTACATACAAAAATAATAAGAACAATATTACAAAAATAAAATAATACAATATTATTAATAATACCGGAACGGAGATTACACCGTTTAAATGCTCATTCCTTATTTATTTAAAGAGTAAGTAGTAGGGTTCCGAAAAATATAGCATTATATGTTCCCAACTGTTTAAATAAGGTACCTGTAAGTTTTCGTTTCATTATTAACATCCTGACAACTTTTTACACATAACTTTAAAGTGTGTTTCAAAGCTTTTACGACTGTAAGTCGCCCTGGATAAAGGCGTCTGCAAAGAAATAAATAATAATAAAAAAATAAAAAGCTCTTTTCAAAATGTCTGCTCTGGTGCACTGATAGTGTAAGAATTATTGCCCACATTGTCAAACGGGTAACACAGCAATAACGATCCATGATGTGGTATGTAACAGAAAAGCCAGAGTGCTTGCAGTGATTTAGAGGACAGATCTCAAATCCCAGTGCACTAGAGCAGCCATTTTGAAAAGAGCTTTGACACAGACTTTAAAGTTATAAGTGTAAAAAGTTGTCAGGATGTTAACAATGCGCTAGTTTACTGTTTTTTTCATGTGAAGAGGCCATGTGCATGCATGTTGGGAAGAAAATCTACAGCTGCAGTGTTTTAACGGGAAAGTCTCATTTACCTGTGAGAATCAAGGAAATTCTAGTGAAATCAATGCCCGCTTACACATGGAAATACGAGTTTCTCATGAAAATATTTATTAGCTTGTTCAAGTGCCTTACCTAAAGCCACTATAAAAGTCACATGGGAATACATAAGTTACCATGGTCCAAAGATGGCAGCAGGGAAATAAATTTTTTGTTTGCAGTACTTCCCTTATTAGATTGATGTAGCAGATAACCTCACTTTTTTCTGTCTTCCCTAAAACTTTGCATAATGCAAATCATGCATGTATCTAAATGTGTTTGTAAAGTATCATACCGATTGTATTTACCAAGTTTCTGTTCAAAACTATTACTTAAAATAAATTGCATCGTGGGCTTGTGAATTCAGGTGGTTACAACTACTGTACAGTTCTTCAGAATACACTTGCAAATAGCTTTCCAAACAACTGTCAAAAACGACTTTATTGTAAAGTACTATGTTTAAATGTGTATAACTATACTCCCATGCAATTTCTCCTAGTTATGTCTGAGCAAAACCTGTGTCCACCCTCCACTCCACTGGAGCAATGAAGAGACTCAGGTGTTAATATCCATAATAGTGGAAGAGGATATGATGAGGCAGCTTGATACAATGCACACCATGAAAATTGTTGTGGAATTTTTGCAACTTATTTTATACTTCTTAATATTCCAATACTTTACTTAGCAGAAGCAGTCATACAAGTACAGCACAAATGAGGATGCTATATTTGGTATAAAGAGATTCAAAATAAGCTAATAAAAATAAAGATCGCAGTGCATCTCTAATAGCAGGACCCTCTTCATATCGCTGTTGTGCAATTCTTGATGACGGCTGAGGTAACTGTTCCTCCACTTCGCTCACTGTCAGCAGCCGCTGATGCCTGAACACCTCCTTCCGGTCCTGGCACAGATTGAGCAGGATACAGCAGGCAGTAATAATTTGGGAAACAAACTTGTGGTTCACGTCAGTACGCTTCAGTAGTATCTTCCACTTTCCTTTCAATAGCCCAGAAACCTGTTCAACCACCACTTGGATTTGGCCCAGTTATTATTAATAAAGATATAATCTCCCCCCACCCCACAGATGATGTGTGAAAAGTAGTGTGGGTGACAACATTAAAAACAAAATATTAAAAAAGCAGGCACGATCCATCAGCAAATCAACCATTTACGTCAAACACGTAACCTTCTATACATGGAAACAATATTTTGGGAGTTTCCTGCTAAACTGTACGAGAATCAAACTGGGCCTTACGCGTGGCTAATTTAAATATCACCCACCTGCCCTCCCTATTCATTTGCATAACGTTGGGAGGGGGGGGGGGGCAGGACAATGAAAGAAATGCATGGAAATGCAAAAAGGTACCAAGTCCATGTTTATTTCACGAGCCAGACATGTCTCGAGTAAGAGTACACATATGTAAACTAAGCCAATGAAAAGAGAAATTACAGGTACATTATTTAAACAGTTGTGAGCACGTGGGGACATATAATGCTGTATTTTTCTTTAAAGCGCTTAAGAACCGCAGAAAATTATGCATGAAATGCGATCTGCCAACAGGTCAAATGGAGGTCCACTTTAGAAAATAGGAAGATGTTTTTTTAACTGATTAAAAGGTGGAAAAATTCAGCGGATTTTGCCGTTTTCACCGAAAATGAAACCCCTTTCCAAAACCGACACTGAAGGTACAAGTATATGTAATTAGTCTTCAGGACTTCCTCTTTAAATTGCAAAAAAATGACATTTTATCTGGAGAGTTGCGAGTTCAGAAGCAGGAGGATCACCTGAGCACCTGGTTTCCTTTGAACGGCGTTAAACCAAACACAACTACTTTAAAAGATATACACTGGCTAATGGAATGTAAGCCAAAGAAGAAATATAAGCTTCACTCAATCATGGGAAATTCATTATCTTGTTGCAAAACCAAATCTCCTGAGATCCTTGTGAGAAGTAACATGTTGGAACCGCTGCACTTCTTTAACCTTGAGCATCAAGAAAATTAATGTTGAAACATATATATATATAATTTATCCTAGTTCTCCCCTTTTGTATACTACCTGCTGTTAAGACATTCCACTTTATTCCAACAGGTTTTAAAATCTGTTTTCTTACCTCTTATAAGCACCAGCAATATTATCACGAGATCCTGAAATAACATAAAACAATTATTTTTTTTTTAAACTGAAGAACTAAAAGATTCCCAGCGATTTATCTATAGCTATTTAAAATATTTGCTTATCCTGAATTAACATTAAAAAACAACAAGTTTCAGTCATATCAGATTTCATCCAACTAGAAGGAGCATAAGTCAACTCCTACATCCAAATCCCTCTGCCAGGGGTGGCGTCAAAAAACAGAGCACTTGATAAACCTGAGGTAAGCAGAGCGGAATGCAACTTTCCACTGTCTAGTAGACACACAATACTGTAGCAATTACGAACTAGAACGTGGGTGTTTGGCACTAGATACAACCAAATTCACAAAAAACCTTTTTGAGAATACTGAGGAGTTCATGCCAGGGAGACCATTATACTGTGCTACTAGTCACATTATTTTATCAAGATATTTCACACACCTATTTTAATTTGACTGAGTACTTTACATCTTTGAACTTGTGGAGGTTTATAATGTCTCTCTGCAAATAAGTCTTTTTTACAATCTGCGCCATCAACTGCAAAATCCCAGGAAGCAAGGCATGTTGGTTTTTAAGACAGAGGTTATATTTCTTTTCCAGATACCAGGAACCTAACATTGCTGTGCCAAATATTCTGGCCTGTCATCAGTCACTGCGTGGTATACTGTCTACACTAAAAAAATATATAGTATTGTGCTAGAACCCAGTAATGACCTATCAGGTAACACAGGGGAGCTGTTGTTTGGGATTAAGAGAGGACAGTGAGAACCAAGTGGAACTATAAATACATCATTCTGTCTTGAGGCAATGTCTATTGGTTAAATCACATCTTCCTTTAGCTTTATATTTTTAATAGCAACATTTCCAGAGCCCGCCTGTCTAGCTCTAACAAAGCTTTCAATGTAACTGGGGGAGTGTCAGGTATTCCAAGTCTGGCCTATTTGTTAGAATACTTCAAGTGCTATTGCTATGGTTTCAATGTTAACATTTAGAGGGATGTGATATTTCAAGGGTAATTGTGCAAATCAATGCAGAGTTAAAGTTGAAATTCTTCTCAACTTTGTCAAACAAGTGGCTTCACTTTTAAATGCCCAACTGTGTTTCTGCCAAATATATACATGTGGTATACATACACTAAGTATATAAATAGAAAAACACACCTAGGCTGTGTCAACATTGAAACTAAATGTAAGTGTAATGTGCAAAGGATACCAGAAGAGAAAACCAATAACATTTCATAAAAAAATGGGTCATGAGAAACAATCTAGTGCTCATAAATTGGGAGTTATCACATCATATTTTAAATACAGTCTGTATCTAAATGTTTGATTTCTAACATTAATCACATATAGGCCAAGTACGGAACTCTGCTTTTCTCCACAGCCCAGCAATATCTCCATATCAATCCACCTCTACCCCTGTATTTAGCTCCCCTGGCCACCAGTCCTACTAGCTGATTAAAGTGCCCTAGAAACCCCTGAATACCATTACCAACCCACTTTGTACCCCCAAATGATCTTCTCCCAAAGCTAACCAATGAGACACGACTGCAATATATGGATTTGCAGGAACCCGAACCAATGAACCTACTTCGTTTTTAGGTTGAATGAAGATGCACCATCATTCCAGAACCACTCATTTTAAGCAAGCAATGTAGTTCCTAATCCAACCCTTGTTTTCCACCCAGCTGTAATCCCATTCAAGGGCTATCCAAACATGTTACACGAGGTACAGTAGACTTTACAAAGACACTGTCTGTAGCTTTGTGATCTTGCTGACTGAGCAACAATAAAACAGGCATTTATACTCCTAATTCAACATGAAGCTTGTTTGAAAAAAAAAATAACATGCATATGTGAAAAATCATGAATGCATTAAGATTCTTCTAAAGATAGTAGTTGGACTGTCAATTACATAATGTTAGTGACATTCCAGATTTTGGCAGTTCCAGTTTCAATTATTTCATAGTGCTTTCATGATGAAGACATTTATTTGAGAAATCACTTTTCACTTTAGTCATGCCCTGGCTCATGTTCAAATGATTTCTCAAATCTTCAAACTAGAGCCCACCCCAGTCAAGCCAAGTCAAAATTATCCATTAAACTATCCATTCTGGGAGGGCAATATGTATGTTACCTTCAAGCTTACAAACAAAACAAAATATTGCATGTGCCCATTTTTGCATTAATGTTCTTATACAGCACTGTCGCAGACATTGCTTAGACTCGCTGGTGTAACCTCCATCAAAAGTGCATTTCCGGTATAAGAAAAAGTAATTAATGAAGAGTCGTTTACTCAAATTGTTGCATTCGTAGAGAAGTCTGTTGAAAGTCTGTACACTTGGACATTAACTTTATCTAATGTTTATTCAAACAGACTTGTGAAGTTCAGACGTGGAAAATATTGAATCATTTTTTTTATAGTTTTTGCTAATTGAGTGCTTTCATCGCCATAGTAATTTATGACTTGCTTTACATTATATATTTAAAAATTGGCTTGTCAGAGGAGTTGAACTTAACCAGCAGCAAGCATTGAGTACCTTTTCCCATGGATACCAACACAATATTGAGGTCTCAGAGTAAGTACTTTGAGGGAGGCACCAGTTTGTATTATGTTTATAGAGAAGTAAAATTGTCACTAGGTATAGACTATATGCTAATAAAACACCTTCAAATGACAGTAAATAATTTATCTTCTTTGCCAGGTTTTCCAGATATTCATTACATTACAATAAATGATCATGTCTAAATAATGCACAAAGGTTTAAGGAATCTGTGCCATTTCAATGTATTTCAATGTAATAAATGGCAGTGTTGTTTATTTTAATTTAAGCTAAGATGCTGCATAAATTTATTAGAACTGATTTTTTTTTTTTTACAAAGTAATATAAATGTCTACAACTGTCTTGGTTTGAGAACCATGGGATTGCTGATCAAATTTACACAATACTTTAACATGGTCCATTATCCACATCTGGAATGTATAATGAAACTACATGAAACCATTTAAAATCTTTATACTGCATAAAATAGTGTGAATTAAAATCTTTATTATGTATACCAATATATATATATATATATATTGTAACGTAGCGGGTTATGAGAAACAGCAGGGAGGGGGTTAAAACCTCCCTGCGAGGGAATGTACTTTTGTTTGATTTGTGTTGCTTTATTGTTTCATTTAATTTGTTTAATTGTTTTATTATTAATTATCATCCGCACCTGGGCTATTAGGGAATTAGACCCAGGTGCGGAGTTTAAAAGGAGAACAGGCAGTATGCTCGGGGCTGCTAAAGAGAAGGAGGCAGAAAGGAGTGCTCTGCTTCCTAGCAGTCCCGAGAGAGAAGGTACGGTGCAAACCTGTATGGTTAAGTGTGTGGAACAGGGAAACGGTTTAGCCGTCCTGTGATAGTTAGGTTCCTGCGTGTGTAGTTAGTGCTCAGAAAGAGCTAGGTGTTTGTTTTTGTATTTTATTTAATTTTGTGTTTATTAAAAATATAGCGCGTGAGCGCTGGGAAAAAAAATCCATTTCGTGTGTCTGGGTCGCATTCTTAAAGGGGCAACGAACCCGAGTGAGGGTGAGTCTTTCACAATATATATATATATATATATATATATATATATATATATATATATATATATATATATATATATATAAAAAAAGAACCTGACCATCCTTCAGACTTTGGAAACTATGGGGTTAACATTCCCTAAGAGGCAGGTAAGAGGTAATCGTGTGCACCTGTCCCTGAACTCTCCCATTAGAGATGAAGACTGCAGAGGCACTGTTATGGTGCATATAGGGGCAGTCGCGTCACCTGCCAGGGTGGTGGAACCAGGGCACGAAGCGCAGATACACCCTGCTCAGGAGCGTCAAAATGATCTCTTTCTGTCTTTTCAGACTAAGCAGCAGGATACAGCTTCAGACGATCCAGCACTGCCGGTTGTACCTAATCTTCTGGAGGTTAAGGGGAGGAGGGACTCGTGCACACAGTTGCATTAACTACATTGTACAGCGCCTTAAAAAAAATTAAAAAAAAGTACAAACAGCTGATCCAAAAAAAAAGAAAACGTGGCTTTGTTGAGCTGATAGATGCGCTGTACCCTAAACAAATAATCAGAATGAAAACCAATAGGTAACCAAACTCAGGAATTGAAACAGTTTTGCCGTTTCTCTCACAGCAGCATCCAGAACTGTTTTCATTCTGATTTATTTCTTTAGTTATTCAGTGAATAATAAGTTGTACATTTACCGCTCCATCTCCAAGACCTGGATGGACTTGGTTACTGTCCCCTTGATGAAGCCGGCTGCACAATCCGTGAAAAATTACCGTGACCAAGTGTGCCCCCGCTACGCATCGCTACTGAATGGAACAATGTCAGCTAGAAGACAACCGACTCGGGGATGAACGAGAGCAGCAGCACCAAGCACAACTAGCGCAGCTGTTCTCAGATGTGATGGAGAGAGTGACTACTGCCCGCACACAAGAGAAGGTACAGTCCCAAACAGCCAGTATTGAATTGACTAAAATGACAACCTCGTGGCTTTCCTGATGACCTTTGAAAGGGTCACCAGGGTAGCTGGACAGAGCAGACCTGGGCAGTGAGGCTCGTGCCATATCTTATAGGGGAAGCCCAGGATGCTTATACAGCCCTGGGTAAGGATGCGGCCCAGGATTACAAGCAGGTGAAACATGATATTTTGGATCACCTCGAGGAAACTCTGTTGGTGGAGCAGTTTGTTTACGTAATTGCAAGTACAGTACACATCTGGATGAGGCAGCATCATCCATCTACCCTACAGGAGGCAATCGGGTTAGTGGAGGCTTTCATGGATGCTGACCCAAGTCAGTCGGGTAACCAGACACCGTTACTGCGGACTGGGGCCCAACAGATACCTGAGACCGCCCAGGCAGCAACAGAGAAAGGTAACCCTAAGCCCAGCCCTGGGAAAATGTTGTTGTGACTCCTCCTGCTTCCCAGGTTGCTTGCTTTAAGGGTGGAGATATTGGAGGCTAAGGGAAAGCACTGGGAGGGACCTATTTGATCTCAGTAATGGTTGGAAATGCATGACCTATGCCTTAGTGAATTCTAGGAGTAGGCAGACGCTCATTTGAACTGTGCTCTTAGCTGGGACTCGATGGTGCCCATTGAAAGCAGTGGGAATCTCCTGTATCCATGGAGAAGTAAAAGTGTATCCGACTACTTGAGTTAGAGTGCAACAAAGACTTATTGTTGTCTTTGTCTGGAAAAGGCCATCTACATTATACATATACATGTTTTATTTTAGTGTATACACAGCTAGGAATACTAGAATCAAATCACCTAAGGGATACAAATTGGGTTAGATGCAAAACATTTGCACAAGCATAAGTAACTGCCAAGACTGTAGAGGGTTTGAAACGTGCCAGTGGTTTTGTCCACTTCAAGGGGACTAACTTCAGGACTAGAGAATCCCCAGGAACTGAACACAATTAGACCCAATTACAGTATACTAATCAGGTGATCTGATCAAGTGAATCAAGTTAGTGATCATGGGAACCAACTGACAGACCAGTATATAGGAATAAGAAACCTGAATCTTAAATGATTTGAAAAATAATTTTCTGTGTGTTATAGTGCAAATAAAACAAGACCACATTATATTCCTCCTCTTTATAAAGTTAATTTATACAATTCTCATAATTTTTTCCCATTGTATTGCTTTTTAACAGTGGCAGGACTTAAACTAATATTATTTGTCATTTAAAATGTTAGTGGAATATACTGTTCTACACAATGCTGTAAATTAGAAAATACAGATATGCTGTAAATTAGAAAATGGATCAGAGATGTCCTTTAACCTGATTGGTTAATACAAGGGTTTTAATAGCTGATAAAGGACCTCAAATGTTATCTTTCAAACTACAGTATGTTTAATCACTGTTCCAAATCAATCCACCCAAAAATATGTAAATACAGTATTCCTGTATTTTACCTTTTTTTCTGCTTAATGAAAGAAAATCTTAGTTCTTGTACACGCCCTCTGGATGTTGTCTGTTAATTTTGGTTTTGTAATATTATTTGTGTAGTTATTTTAATATGAAAAAATCCCATCCAAACTGCAAATAATAATCTGCATACATTTGCATGGGGAATAGCGAGAGGAAAATATACAAACAAATCAAAGATTCATTTTAGTTAAACAACACAATGGGGGTAGATGTAAGTATAGGCACAGTGCAAATAATTGCGGATGCAAAATTCTAATTGCATTGCGCCCTATGTAAGCTTAAGAGCAATGCAAATTACTCAACACTCACAAGTAATGATCTGCAATTATGATAATGAGGGTCTCAATGAGTGCATCGATCTATTTAGTGACCGCACTTGCAGCCCAGAGGTGACGGAGTTAGGAGTACAGAGGGTGCTGAATGACATTTGTGGAGCACAAAAATACAAACCAAACCAAAAAATATGTCAGAGGCACAGGGAAAAGAAAAGAAACGTTTTCTGAGAAGGAGCTGAGAGTCCCTATGGCTGAGGTCACTCAGCACGAAACAGAGTTTGGAAAAGCCTCAGCCAACATCAGTTATGCTAGTATCCTTAGGAAAGGATATGTATTGGCCATCCCTTTTCAGCATGACATCCAGAAATTTGCCTAGCACTCTGGAAAGTGGATTGGGCTATCCCTCCAGACATTCCAACTGGTCTGAAAAGAACCAGAGGCTAAGTAGTGCAGAGAACACAACACTTTCACATGTGTAGGGATAGCGATCCCTAGATTGGCGCTGGGGTCTAGTTCATCCCTCAATTCAGCTATTAGGTCTAGGATGACCTGTGGAGTGAGATGATAACATTTTAGCATGTCAGGTGAAAACCATTCTTTACATACACCGTATTTTTAGCGGCTGCTAAAATCAGACTTTACGGCTGCTAAACACGATTATGGGGGTTTTGCACCCGCAAATCACTTTGCGAGTATCCTTACATCTACCCCAGTGTGTTCCATTATCTATAGACTCAACACAGTATATTGTTATAGATTAACTGTATTATAAATGTGAACACAGGTGAAACAATATTACTCCCCTCACAGTTCACCAAGAGCAACACAATCTTGTACTATCCAAAGTTACTTTAGATAAGGTAGTCTGAGAAGTGCTTATCTGGATCTGTAAAACCAGCTGTTTATATCTTGGCTGGTGTAATGCGGGCATGAGAGACAGACCAGCATAGCCTCTAACTTCACAGTACTAACTTAATCCACTGACTGTGGATACTTTTTGTGACCGCAAGGGTCTGGTTTAGTACACTGCAATCAGTACTAAACTTGGTCTAGTTTACCTAATGATTTCAATGAGCCACAGTAACCTGCTTTTGGTACACTGAAATTGTACTAGCGTTAGTCCAAGGAGGTGGATCAACAGGTCATCGTCCTTTTAAATAAGAACATTTTTAAGTTTTACAATTTGACATATAACTGACATGTGACTCCAGATGTTTTGTACCCTTGTGCAGTAGGGCGCTAAGCTGTTCGGTCCCTGAACAGGGCTATGTTATCTTGCAGCTCCATGGGCATCATGTCATCTGGTCTTTGCGTCCATTCTTTACGGTCTGTTACAGTATTCTTCCTTTAACTTCCATTTGTTATGCTACAAGAATCAAGCATATTTTCATTTTCTGTACAGGCTGTTTTTGGATAACAATAACAACCAGTTCTTGTTATCATTGTGCTTAACACTGCCTGTGTATGTAATTTGTTTTAGACTGAAGTACAAGTTTTAAAGCTTGTCAGAAAATGTGTTTTGTATTCTATCAACAAAAGGAGAGCTCATATGGTCCTGTTTATGAAACAATAAAGAAATAGGTTCCAGATTAAAATGTTTCCTGAAACGCCACAGGGATTGCTGGAATTTTTCAGTTTTGACACATGCTTGTTGATGAATGTAGGAATAGTCTTAGTAACTGACATTTTATTTTCTTTAGAAAATTAGGCCACTTTACCAATCATCATTTTGTGTTTGTGTTGGAGATCAAACAGCATAAAAATGTCAGTTTCTTTCAAATCGTCATCCTGAAATTTAATTGGAAGCATGTTCAGTAATCAACTTAACCCCATAATCTTGGACTGTATTTGTATACAGTTGTTTTCCAGAATAAAATACTGTATATTAATACACAGGTACATTTAAGGTTTACTGTGTCTGTTTGAGATGTAATTTACAGTTCTATATTTTTATGCTGAAGAGAGAAAGCGTGGTGGATATTAGCCTAAAGCAAAGCAATACTGATTTAATTAATTATTTTTATTGCCATTGCTGTGGGTCAGGCACTTGTGATTTAGCATTGGTTGTAGCAGCAAGCTGGAGAGTAATACAAATTACACGGATGGGATAGGAAAGGTTTAGGAAGCAGGTTTCTTACTATATATAATAGGTGTTATTTATAAATAAAAGTAATGGTTAAATGCAAAACTGCATTGTTTTCTATATGGCCGGGTTTCCATGGAAAAAGAAAAATAATTCTCACCTTTTTCTCCCGCTATTTTGGTAGTACCTTTCAGGTAGTGTGGGATTCCATGCAGTTTGTGAGATGACATATCGTACAGCTTTCTTAAACTGGGTTTCCATTGAGTTTTTAGCTTTACACAAATAAAAAAAACATGACATAACAAAGCGCTGTGTACTATCCTTGTATTATTTGCTAAATATTTTTGACTGCATATATTTTTATTTCAAACATACATATTGTAGTGATCTGTACTAAGTGTTATGTGTTGTATGGTTACGTGTCGCTGTTCCGTGTTTTGTCTATGTCCTGAGTGCCTGTGCCTGTGAGCGAGTGAACCTGTGGAGTGGTGGAGGGAGAGAGCGTGATCGAGTCATGGCCCCAGTGTGCTTGTGAATGTTGTCCAATCGTGTTGTGTTTGTGCATCGTTCGGTTTGTAGGGTCCAATAACGTGTCTTGTTATTTCTACATTGTATATCTGGTTATGTCTAAATATTACATGTTTTTGGGTATAAAGGGGCAGCTTGCACGCTGCTGTGGGCTGTGTTGTGGTGTGCTGACCTTGGTGAATAAAGTCCACTGTTTGGCGAATGTGATCTTGCTGTGGTCGTCTAGTTCCTTTTATTTTCACTCAATGTTACAATATATAATACATACAAGTATCAGCAAATCCGATCCTTATAGTCTACGAACTGAGCTAAAATACCAGCACTTTAGGTTAATGATATAAAAATTATCCAGTCAAAATGTTTAACACAGCAAGGACTAATCTGTTTTTGTAACTAGTTTAGAGGATAAGCTTGTCTTGCTATACTGTATGTGGCCCTATGTTAATAAGTATTTAACCACTGGAGGAGCCTGGGGTGTAGACTGTGTGCTAGTGGATATCAAACAAGAAGGGGACTCCTTTGTAATTAATTCTCTGTACCGTGGAGTTTACCCAGCATGTTATGCTAAATGTGCTGAACAATTGAACAAATTCTTGGAACCAACATTTTTTTTTTTTTTCATGTTTTCGTTCTTTTAAAACAAATCTTACTCAATGAATTAGGTTTAAGAGATTTTACTTCAACTCTATAGTCACCCAAGCCTGGTGCTGTCAGTAGCCCGCAGCAATATACTATCAAATGTAAACATTATAGTTGTAACTAGTATTAGCTATATTAATTTAATACATTTTGGGGTACAAATGTGACTTTTTTTTTCCTTGGTAAGATACCCATGATAGATGCTACTTAAGGCTAGCATACAATAAATTGCATCTTATTGCTAAGGGCCAGAAAAGCTAGGCTTAAAGCAATCAGCCAGATAACAAAAGTGTAAAGAATGAAAAAAAATATATCTTTTTTTTTGTTGTTGTAGTAGATTCAGTATATTTAAAACCTTGCTTATAAAACAACAACTATAAAGCACTTTTTATAAGTCAAATGGCAATAATCTGAAACGTTAAATAAATGATGTAAAAAAACAAAAACAACATGGGAAGTCTCATAAGCATAAGGAATGGCTTTCAGACATGTTTCCCTGCAAAAAAAAAAAAAAAAAAAAAAGTTTGTGGTCAATTGTGCAGCTTTTTAGCTATTGTATCGAAACCACAGTGCAATATTTTATCCAAAACCATGCTGTATGTGTTGCCATTATTGGTAATGCATGGTCTGCTCATGATTTAACTGTTTCATGCATTTAGAGAGCACACATGATATCTTCCTCCAATTAAATACATAAATTGCAAACACATTTTCACATTTATAAATAAATATGTTTTAATCTTTAAAAAGTCTGGAACATTCCATTGAGAAACATTTCAATATATTTTATTGCAATGCTTGCAAGCGGTTCCACAGATAGACCGTAACAGACGATCTAATGTGATTGCTTCAGCTTTATCCTGTACTGTAATAATGTTTTAAATGTTATGTGTGATGGTTTTGTCATCATAATAATCAATGGTGGCATTGTACCCCATGCACAATGCACTGTCAAGACTACATATAGTAGTCTGCTCAATTTCCTATGTTACAAAGAAAACATTGTGGCTATAGTTTAGGGAACAATCTGTTTTTTGGGGGATCCTATAAGAGTCTATAGAACAATCAGGTAAAGGAATCAGATAATCATTGATGACTGAATAGCCTTCACTTGTTCAAATCTTTTCTAATGTTCTTGTAATTAAAGTCTCTAGTGTCAGTGGTCTAAATAAAGTTTTAATAAACACGTGTTTTCTTTTTCAATGATACCGTCATGTACCTGGACCTGGTGCTGTCCTGAGGCACAGGAAGCTGAACAGTATTCACAGCCCCAACTGTGACTTTCTTAACCCATCTGACTGACATTATGTCCCAGCCACCAACACCACCCAAGATTGCCTACCCTCCCCCCCAAAAAAAGCTAGGATCATTACTACAGTACATAAAAGGTTGTACTATTTAGGTGGCCTGTAATTTTATATTGATCTTTTTTTATTTTGCAATTAAACAAATTCATTGATTTAAAGCTTGTTCTAGATTGACTTTAAATCTGCAGGCTCTTCTGCTATCTCAGTATTCTAGAGAATCCAAATTTAATTTACCCAATACAATAATCTAAACTGAAATGCTAAACACATGTTTTAGACAAACTACAGTTTGTTCTCCAATATGTAATAATACTATAAAACTAAAAGCATCTTAGTTCATAGAGAAACACTGATTTCCATGATTATATCAAGCCAGCCAGCAAATTTCCCCAGTAGCTGTTTCAGACTAATTAGCAATATATCAAGATGGCAGTCATTATTAGAAAGAATACCAGTGATTCAACTTTCTCAACAAATGAAGAGGGTTTCACTTAATAGGAAATTACATTGATTACTGCCCTAATCTAGATTGCAACCCCAATAAAACTGCTAAAATACCTTTTTTAAATGGATTTAAAAGCATGTTAGTCTTGGCAAGGAACAGAACGTTTCATAAAGCAATTTTTTTTTGGTCATAAAGACTCATTTCTACCCCAGTTATAACAATCCTTTATTGACCTATGATTTCCTCAAAGCAAGAACATTTTTGAGGGCCAGTGCAGGGGGGAGGGCAGTAATCTATGGTTAGTCTGGGTCTTTGAAATTTATTGTAATCAGAAACAGATGGCCAAATAAAATATATATTTTTAAAGCTCTTTTGTCTTGTAGATGGAAGTATTTTTGCAGAACGTTAATTAATAATCATGTCTCCTCTTTAGGGTCAGTGGGGTCACTTTTTTTAAAGTACACATCTGAATTTGTGAGCATCCCCCAATAAATAAACACTTCAAAATATTTTTCTCTCAAATAAACAGTTGCTAATATAAAGGTACTGTATAACCAACCAACAAACACACCTTTTTAATTTGACCCTTTCTACTGACAATATGCATATGTAACTGCTGTTGTGGAGTCTGTCTCCCACCGATGAGATAAGGTTAAATGATCTATAAAACCACAATTGAAAAAATCCAATCTCTTTTGCATAGTGGTTGCGGTGTGCGTTGTCGCCAGTTCATACCCAGCCTCCGCCTTGTTACTTTGGTGCCATGACTCGGGTCTCACAGATCGGCTGCAGTCGGTCGCCAAGGTTAATGGGGGGGGGGGAGGGGGAAGAGTAACAGTGGTGTGTGATTGGCATTGCTGGTTCTGTCCCCTGTCAGTGACATGATATAACATGAGATAAGATAAAACTACGAATGCAGACGAGCCTGGCTCCTTTACATAGTGTGCGGGGTCGCGTACTTGTGTGTGGCCTCTGCGCTGTTACACATACAAGACACAAGACATACAGTTCAGGCACATACACATACTGAGGGTCCTCATAATCCTGTAATAAGCGCAACGTTATAGTGAAATGCAATCAGAAACTTCTATAGGAGGCTAGGAGTGTATAGTAAAATAAAGTTTTGGAGAAGACTGGATGCAAAATAAATGCAGTTCATCAAGAAGAGTGGGACAGAGACAGACGTGGGCCAGTTACATAGTTAAATTAAATGTATAATTTCGATTTTAATAATACTTAACAGAAGTCATACTAGAGGCTGTGTGGTCCAGTGGTTAAAGAAATGGGCTTGTAACCAGGAGGTCCCTGGTTCAAATCCCATCTCAGCCACTGACTCATTGTGTGACCCTGAGCAAGTCACTTGTGCTCCGTCTTTCGGGTGAGACGTATTTGTAAGTGACTCTGCAGCTGATGCATAGTTCACACACCCTTGTCACTGTAAATTGCCTTGGATAAAGGTGTCTGCTAAATAAATAGATAGTGTACTTTATAGAACACTGATTGTATCCATGTTACAGTTTTAATTTAGACACATTATATTCATAGGAATGGACTAGGTGGTAGTTTTAATATAAAGTAATGTTGCCTAATTGTCAAAAGAAATGTGTTGTTTAAATTTGTATTCACATCAACAATATGCAGAACAAATACATACATTTCCCACTGCATACTCAGCAGTGTTGCATACTTCATATGATTGATAATTTTGGATCTAAAGACTACAAAAATAAATAAATAAAGGGAAGCACATACTATTTACCATCAATGTGACAAACATATAGTAAAACAATTAGTAATTAATTATAAAAACGAAATTGTAACATACACATACCTTCTAGAAAATAAAATATTGTTAACAATCGAGAACATACAGCCACACATATTTGTAAGAATTGCATTTACTTAAGGTATTTACATGAATTTAACTCTTAGCATCGAATCTGAAATCCAGTGTCAACAAAGAGTGGCACAATCGAAAGAGAATCTTCTCTGGTTCGCGAGCGTCGCTGTTTAAAAGTCTGCATGGGAATCCAGTATAAATACACGTCCCTTACATCATTAAACGGAGTGGACTTGTTTCTCGTCATTTATTTTCAGTTACCGAACAGCTGTGTTTACTTTATACATCAGGAATTAAATAACATTTTGCTTGCAGACAATGGCACAGAGTGAAAGGTAAATATGTGTGTCTAAAATTAATAAAACTAGTGGCTTAAATATTGGCGTTTTGCATGTTGCATAGCATAGAAGCGACAATCAAGTGGCAAGAAAATTAATTAGTGCATGTAATCGAAAGTTTATCAGATCATAGCCAAGTGCAATCTGAAACACCTAGTAGGAGGCTATATGATAAAAGTGTCATGCTGTTCATTCGACAGCATGACAAATGGATGGATGGACAGACGGACACCATCAACGTATCGGAGTCGCCCTTTTTTTATAAGAGCAAACATGCACTCCATCTAGCATTCATCCCTCACTAAGCCTGCAAATAGAGCATTGGCATTTAGCTAAACATTTACAGTAGCTTAACATTTTTTTTTTTTGTTTGTTCAGAATCACACTGCGATCTGCTGAAAAGAAATGGAAGAGAACCAAACTCCCTGCTGCCCTAGACCTTTACTGCACTCTCCTCTCCTCCTTCTCCTCTACTCTCTCCTCTGCTAAATGTGCTTATTTCCAATCTATAATCCAAGCCTCCACTAACAACCCACATAAACTTTTCTCTACCTGTATTTCTTGCTCTTATTGTATTACTTGTATTGTAACACTTGAAATGTATTTGCTTACGATTGTAAGTCGCCCTGGATAAGGGCGTCTGCTAAGAAATCAATAATAATAATAATAATAATAATAATAATAATAATAATAATGACCTGGACAGAAAAGCAGGTGATCTGAAACTTGCCTGAAGAGGATTTTTGTAAAACACACAAAAAAAAACAGAGAGAGGTCAAGTTTATTTTAAAGCATTGAATAGCTAAAGTGGGACTTATCTGCTGTATTATTGAATTGTGGTTTGTCACACTTGAACAAAAGTTATTGTATTACTTGCTCTTATTGTATTACTTGTATTTTAACACTTGAAATGTATTTGCTTACGATTGTAAGTCGCCCTGGATAAGGGCGTCTGCTAAGAAATAAATAATAATAATAATAATACTCAAAACGCACAATTTACCAGACTGTAGTATTGGCTTCAGAATTACAAACGCAGGGGATTTATTTTTTAGGAGTAATTTATATATATATATATATATATATATATATATATATATATATATATATATATATATATATTTATTTATTCAGACAAATGTCCTTCATGCTTTTATTTTAATGTAACCTTAAAGGCTAATAGGCATTTGAAACCCTGCATTTAAATACTGCTAAAGTGGTAACACATGAAACTATCTGGGGATTACTAGCACATCTTGATTCATATGGCTGTAGTTAAAACAGCATTAAGTAATAATTGGTTTGCAGTTTGGCATGTGCCGTACAATATCCTTGCAGTTCACAGATTAAACCAAATGAAGGAGGATAGTTGTTCTTTCCAGAGTTTTATAGCTCATCTACATAGTTTCCTCATACCTAAACAATGCCAACCCCTAATTTTAATCTAATTTTCTTTATTTAAGATAATCTGTTTACAGCATGGCCGTTAAAGCTTAAATCTAATTTGCAATACATGCTAGAATGTATGTTATTTTTTTAATAAACCAAAGAAAATTATTATCATTTAAAAAATGTTTTTCTCAATCAGCCTTGTTGTCAACACTCTTTCTGAATGTATTCACACTTTTACAACATGCATTTTCTAAAACAGTTGTATTTATAAAATGTAATAAGTGCTACAGTGTTATGCCTTCAACAACACTGCTGGGGCACTTAAAATACACTCAAGAGTTTAGAAAATAAATGCTTAATTCAGTTTTTAATCAAAACCAATTGCTGCTTCTGAAAACACAGAACAGCCTTTGAACCAAATGTAGCACTGACATTGCCATAGCACAGACATAAAGTAGCATAACCACTGCTGAAAACAGCTTTAATCGGTATGACCTTCTCTGGTCAACTTTGATATCTATCATGACCTTTACATCTTGATAAAAAAGTGCTGCCTGTTGCATATTTTCCATTGAGCCATTGATACTAGAGTTTTAGCTTCTCAATCAATCTAAACATTGGTATCGTCATTGGATAGCCTCAAGGATTTAACGGGCTTTAGGGCTAAGACGACTAAAAAGGCGCTGTTCATCAAAGTACATTGATAGAAAACATCAATGTTTTGTTTTATGGCTTGTGTTATGTACTTCTTAGTCTGAAGTAAACATGGCAGTGCACTGACTTCAGAATTCAGCTGCAGGTTTCTATTTACCAGAGCATTACTCAAAACTGTACTGTAATTTTTACTTTTATTTCACTTTGACATCACTGACCAATATTCCTTTTTTAAACAAAGGAACATCCTGCTTAGCAAACACTTAACCTGTGGTATATTTTATGACGTAGGGCCATCTATAAGATTTTTTTTTTTTTTGCACATAGATACGCATGTATGGAACCCCTAAAGGAACATGATGTGAATTAAAAAAGGTTAGTATCTCATGCTCACGAGAGAATATCTTGTGTGCACGACTTATTATCTCATGAACATGAGTTAGTGCTTAATACTTGTAAGAGACTGTGTCATTTTTTGGTAGATGAGCCATCATTTTGCATTGAAGTTGCACCCACTTTCTGAGAACAAATACAAGATCGGGCTCGCTCATCAATGTGCTGGTCCTAATAATAACTTGTAAATCCATGAGAAAACACTTTCTCAACCTCACAAACACTCAACATCTCTACCACGTGACCATAAACATAGAAGTAAATAAAAAGCAGACTAAATAATTTTGTAGTTTTCAACACAACTCCAAAGTTAATGTTAGCTAAATACTGCTAGTGGATTAATACATAATTAGGCCATCTCAGTGTAAGATTATGTACTAATGTCACCTGCATTTTAAAAGCGCTGTATTAACATGCCCCTTGTATTATTATTATTATTATTATTATTATTATTATTTATTTCTTAGCAGACACCCTTATCCAGGGCGACTTACAATTGTTACAAGATATCACATTATTTTTACATACAATTACCCATTTATACAGTTGGGTTTTTACTGGAGCAATCTAGGTAAAGTACCTTGCTCAAGGGTACAGCAGCAGTGTCCCCTATCAGGGATTGAACCCACGACCCTCCAGTCAAGAGTCCAGAGCCCTAACCACTACTCCACACTGCTGCCTTGTAACAACTATTTCTCTTAATAAAGTGACAGAAAGATTAAGAAAGAACACATACATTACATATCATTTACTCAGTCAACTAGCTATACTGTCAGATTTGCACATACTCTTTTTATTTATATTTATATATATATATATATATATATATATACTCTAAGCACACTCTTAAACTCAGGGGAGACGTTCAGGAGGACATAAATTGTTTCGGGCTCCTGTAAGTGGAGCATTCGTGCACTGGGCTTGCAACGTATCCAGATGACTTTTTAATAATCAAGAAGATGACACAGACTCATTCGATTGAAAGTTTTAATGAATCAGAGTAGTGTTAGTACCCCTTTGGTTTATTAAATGCTTAAAATGAATTGAATAGTTACAGACTACATCGAATCCCAGCTGACAGGCAATCTGGGAAGTCCAGTGCCTCAGCAGGTATAATAGCATTAATACTTCAATACGTTTATGGTTATAACATGTTTTGTCCTTAAGCTATGCATGCATAAAGCTGAAATCGCCCACCGCTCAGTTCTAGAACATCTAATATATATATCACTCTCTTAGACTAAAACATAAATCATATACCTTATAGCAATGCGTCAATATAAAAGAGATATAGATTCAAAATCGTTCTTACCTTCCAAAATTTCTATGGAAGTGTAGAATATAATGTAAGGACAGAAACTGTATTCAAAGGCAAAGACTTCTAAATACGACACCAACAGCAATCAGCTCGATCAGAGATCTTCAGAGCATGGATCACACTAGCTTGTAGTTAGCAAGTTGAGTGACACTTGACTAAGATTTTACCTCAGTTTTTATAGAGTTTTTGCTTTGCTTTTTACATTCAAAGTCATAATTAAATATTAAACATTAATATGCCTTGACAGCTCATGTCCTTCAAATGAATAACATTTTCAAAACACCTGGTAACTCCTTCTATAAGATTAATTGGCCATCATCCCCTAGTCCACCTCTCCTACATCTGATGTTATTTTTTTTGGTACCAGGGAGTTCCTGAACACAGCATGCATGTGAATACAGTGCCAGTATATGAAGAATACATAGAAAGATGTGTTTAATATATAACACCTACTTTGGTTTAATTATTCTGATCCTGGGTTAAAAATATATTTCCCTATAAACATCAAAAGACATCCTTCTTAGTAGGTTGGCTTTATTACATGTATAGATGTGGTTTAACAATTAACTAAAACATATTGGATAGGGGCTGGTAGGTCCATAGCAAACTTCTAAGCCTGCAACTATATATCCAATTATTCTCACTTAAATCCAGTCTATCAAGAACATAGTCAAAATATATAAGACCCACTTTAGCTATTCAATGCTTTAAAATAAACTTGACCTCTCTCTGTTTTTTTGTTTTACAAAAATCCTCTTCAGGCAAGTTTCAGATCACCTGCTTTTCTGTCCAGGTCATCCATCATTAATAGAAGACTTTTCTGTAAGCATTTTCTCAGACGTATGGCATAACATGGTCCTATGCTATGGCTCTCCCTCACTTGTTTTTACAAGGGCTTCATTAAGTTCTATGATTTAATGAAGCCATATATAGTTCACCACTGACTCCCCTTTCCTGTACCAGGAGGTATTTCTTATATGTAAAAGATCATTCATTATAGAAACCTTGGATTTCAAACCCACCAAACATTAAAACTTGCATTAGCTGCCAAAAAGTTATTCCCTTCAATTACCCCTGTCTGGTACTGCAAGCAAGCAAAGGTTACCAAGATTAATTACCTTCTCTTTGGCAAGCCCATTATATGCTTGACACAGGCTGGTGTCGTTATGTTTTGACTGAAGTTTTTACTTAATTTAATTTAAGTTAATTTCTATATTCTCTTAGTTTCAAACTTAACAGTTCTTCTGTTAAAATAAAACACTTACACTTATATTCTGTTTGAATTATTCTAGAATACCAGTGTTTAGCTTAAAGACTACTTTCAGATCAAGCTTACTTCTTTAACTAAGAGACTTGACTGTGAACATTTGAGTTAATTAAATGAGATTCTCGTTTCTGCTTTTCTCCTCAAGGTTATAAACCTTGGCACCAGTAGCTCAGACAAAGTCAAGCTTAGCTCATTTCACAGGTGTATTTTGGTCAGCGTGACCCCAACCTAGCTCCCTTTTTACTCAGACTTACAAAGATACAATAATATTTGTCAGTGTTATAACAGAATAAACAGGAATATAGAATGCTTTCACATAACTATAGGTTAATACAGAGCATATTATAACTTCTTGTATGAACAGTGTGTTTTTACAATTTGTTTAGTATTTCTGGTGGCTTTATATTCTTTAAAACACAGTACAGTTATTACAACATTTTAACACACATGCAGATTCACAAATGTTCAATTTGCATCCCAAAGATCAGCCTGCTTCCAGTAGATGTCACAGTCCTGGGTCATTTTTTGCTCTCAGTGAGTCTGTCAAAGCCTGATACCTGCAAAAACTTAAATCTTGTTAGCAGAGCTTCCGTCTCTACATTCCCATTCCTATCATCAGTGGGAAGACTTCAAATAAATTAAACTGTTTCTATCAAAGAGACACCTATCTCTGCCGCATACACCTTTCACTCAAAAAAGGTGACCGCACTTTGTACAAGGGAAGAGAGGTTTTAGATTAATTTGTGACAAAACGTACAAAGACCAAACGTTTGTTGTTGTTCTTCTGTAGGACGGGCTGAAATATACAAATATTACAGTATTTAACTAATGTTAACTTTGGAGTTGCGTTAAAGATGACAACATTATTTAGTCTGCTTTTTATTTACTGCTATGTTTATGGTCACGTGGTAGAGGTGTTAGTCAGACACCAATTCTGAAAATACTTCCATTTGTGGGCGTACAACGACCTAGTGGAATCCGCCCTAGCGTTCTGCAATGTACCCACAACCGCGTCTGATAGCCCTAGAGTACCCATAGTTGGAACCTGCCCAGTTCCGGTTGCCAGAGAGTGCCTCTCGTCTGACTGAAGAGATCCAGGCAAAGCGGGAACTCCCAGGGCTGGCCTTGTAAGAGTTGGCACAGGGTCGAGAACTAGATTCTCCTGGGCCACCTGGGGCCACTAGGAGAACTGTCACCTTCTCTAACTGGACCTTTTCCAGAAAGGCTGGCAGCAACGGTATCGGCTGGAACACGTATGTCTGTCGCACTTGGGATGTAAGCAAAACGCATTGAGCCACGCTGGCAACGGGCGCATGCATAGTAAACCCAGCTCGATGGCTGATATGGCTGCGGGCTGGACATTTGAGGTGGCTGCCTAGGGCGGCGGCCCTGGAATCGCCTCCTGCAACGCTGCTGCGTGGACCCGCCACGTCCTGCGTTCCCCCTGCCTTGCGGGAGGGGCCAGTTACTTGCTGCTGTTGTGGCCTGTGGGCGGCGCCTCAGGTCACCCAGCGGAGCCGTGGGAACCTGCCCCATGCTGGAGACGCCTCGCGTTTTCGGTGGGATCGCTGCAGGATCTCCTCCACGGTTGGCCCAAAAGTATGCCCAGGGGATATCGGCGCGTCTAACAGTGCAGCCTTATCTGAGTAGAGGACCCTTATCTAGCTTAACTAAGGCCGCGATGGTGGAGTCTACTGGGGGAAATCCCGCCAGGCCCAGTTTCTCTGTGCCTTACAAAGAGGCAAGCTGCAAGGCTAGCTTCAGCACACTTGGCGCTGAGGCCGGACAATCCCAGGAGGAGCATACCTCCTCCATGAAGTCCAGGAAGGCTGGCAAAGGCTGCGGGTGAGAAGCCACAGCTTGCGTCCAGAACACAGACCGGCATGGTTCGGACACTGTCATCTAGGGGACCTGCAAGAAAGTGGCAGCACGTCCCATCAGTGCTGATGTCAAGCTCAATAGCGGTGGCACACTAGCTTCCGAGGCCACTTCGGAGGTAGGTTCCGCCTCAGCAGAGAGTTCGGGCTCCCCTCATACCTCCATCTCAGTGGGGAAGGAGGTCCCACCCCAGGATGCTGCTATAGAAAGCGCGTCCTCAACTGTCAGCTGGGACGACTCTTCTCACCCTGATCTCCCCTGGTGGACGGAGGGTACAGTACTTCAGGCGACAGCGGAGCAGGGGCTGTGGCCGGAGCCGCAGGTGCCTGCTGTCTCGACAGGAGCTCCAGGACCTGGGCCATCTGAGCCTTGAGGTCCATTATGTCCCTGGCATGTCTAGAGTGCTTAACCTGTCTCGCTTGTGGAGATGTGGAGCGGCTATGAGGGATCACCACTGGAGCCTGTGCGCAGGGGATGCCCTGCGAGTGGCTCTGGGACTCCAAGGGCTGAAAAGCCTCACAGATGTCGCAGGCCATCTCACTTTGAGGGTGCAAGGTGACGTTTTGGAGGCCCAGGCATCACACACACAAGTTATGCCTGTCTTCCTGAGGGATATTATCCCTGCAGGACGTGCAAGAATGGAACCCGGCCTTGCCCGTCATTACGCTGGAGTATTTTGTGAGTGCCATGTTACTAAGTACTGAGGACGTACCAAGAGCCTCGACAGCAAAGCAAGTCGAGGTGGTGGACGCCTCTCGTACTGAACACTATGCGCGCTTAGTGCAAGAAGCACCACACGCACCAAAGAACTGTGTTCTGCCAAGAGTGTAGACTAGAAAAGACGTACACACGCACTCCTTTAAATCAATACTGCACAGGGAGTTGCTCACACATGACAGGCAGAAAGGAAAGGCAGCCTACAACGCAAGCGAGCAGGCTGCTGAAAGAAGGAGGAAAGAAAAAGAGGCTTCAACTTTATAAATTATATCTGAAAGTACACATTTAAACATTTATTTAAATAAACATGTATTTAAATGTTTTTCACGAGATTTATAAATTTGAAAAAAGATTTTCAGATTGTTTAAATCTGTGAAAAAAGATTACACTTGGCACCCTATAAATAACCACTATACATGTTTGTCTGAGAGTTTTTGTTTTACCATCACTAATAGAAAAGGTTTTGTCTGGGGCTCCCGAGTGGCGCATCCAGTAAAGGCTCTCCGCGTGGAGTGCAGGATGCGCTCTATAGTCTGGACGTCGCGAGTTCGAGTCCAGGCTATTCCACAGCTGACCGTGGACGGGAGCTCCCAGGGGGCGGCACACAATTGGCCGAGCGTCACCCGGGGGGAGGGAGGGTTAGGTCGGCCAGGATGTCCTCGGCTCACCGCGCACCAGCGACCCCTGTAGTTTGGCCGGGCGCCTGTGGGCTTGCCTGTAAGCTGCCCGAGAGCTGCGTTGTCCTCCGACGCTGTAGCTCTTGGGTGGCTGCATGGTGAGTCCACAGTGTGAAAAGAAGCGGTCGGCTGACGGCACACGCTTCGGAGGACAGTGTGTGTTCATCTTCGCCCTCCCGAGTCAGCGCAGGGGTGGTAGCGGTGAGCTGAGCTTAAAAAATAATTGGCCATTATAAATTGGGAGAAAATAATAAAAAATAATTGGCAATGACTAAATTTATAAAAAAAAAAAAAAGGTTTTGTCAGCTATATCACACACATACCATAGTGTAGCCATGTGGTCCAAGCACAGTGTCTTAAAAAACAGATTTGGATGCTGTAGGAAGCACAAAATGCATAAACAACTGCTTATTTTTTATCACTGTGAAGGGACAACAGTCTGCAGGTTTGGGAAATTATGTCCACAATCTGGGGCATAGATTTAAACAATAAAAAAATAAAAAATAAATTAATTGGTATTGGCAACATAATCTCAGAGTGTGACATAGAAGCAAGTTACTCATGGGAGGACATGCTGCTGAACCATTAGAGATATCTGTTAAGGTCATTCAGTGAGGCCAAGTAGGTTTTCCAGTGTTCTCCTAATACACTAGTTATTTTAAAAGTGAAGAACAGGTCTGCATTTTATTCAGGCATAAAGCAAGGGACCACAAACTTGGGATACACCAATACAATATGTAAAGACAGGTTCCATGTTTACTATTGCAACTCTTATACTAAACGGGTTCATGTGGAGTCAGCCTACAGTAGTGAAGGGAAATGGAAGTGACTCCCTCACATAAGCATGAGATTCACTGTGATGTCTTGGCAAAGTCTTCAGACTGGGGATAAAACAGAGAAGCTGACAATGCAGGCTGCTCAGCCCAATCAGCCACCTCTAGATTTAGTATACAGGTATGATTACCAAGAAAATACATTGACCTTATCCAAGAATTTTCTGTTTGCCAAGGAAAATATAAAGGCTGACATTTTAGAGAACATACCCCCTAATCTTGTTTATCACTAATATTATTACTAAGTTTACATTATTATGCAGTGTGCTAAATTCATATATTTTGAAAATACATGACACAGGAACAGGGAACATTTGCATTTTCAGCCATTGAAAATACTATAGTAATGTCTATAGTAAAAAGTAAACAAATGTTTCAATAAGACATCTTCCGTGATTTAAATATATATAACCTTTGGTCACCAATATTTAGTGTTTAGAAAACTTTATTTGAAGTTGTCCTGCCAATACTTTGAAAAAACATTTGAATTATAAAATATAGCATAGATTGGAAACATATCATGGTACAGTTATACATATTTTATAATGGCTTTGACCATGAAACAGAACAAAAAAGAACAGAAGGTGAAAAGAAATGATAAAATCAATGGCAAAAAGAGAAATACAATAATTAGAACAGGACCAAACCAGTTAAAACTATCTTAAAAACAGTAATACAAAATAAAAACAAGTAAAACAATACCAATTGATCCTGGTCATAGTCAGTATTTACAGGATTTGAAAGCCTGGTCAGATTTAAAATACATATTTATGAGTGATTTAAAAAGCATTGTGAAGAGGCCGTTTTTATGCTAAGGCAATGAATCTCAAAGATGAGATGTCTGATATACAAAGGTGCGTTGACCCATATTACATCTCAATTTAGGGATTTTGAAAGTAGGCACAGCATTTAATTTTAGTGCATAGGTAGAGTTGCAAGGTAACTTGAAGCATTTCCAGTGTACACCTTATAAACTAAACACAACAAATAACAGAGCCTTCTATTCTCCAGGCTGAGCCACCCTAAAGTTCCTTCCAGTGATGCTGTTTGTATTCTGTATTAAGTGTTAATCTTGCAGCACTATTATAGATGGGAACCAACACTGTCAGAACTGTATGGGATGTGCTCATGTATATCGAATCAGCATTGTCTATTAAAAGTAATATTGTTTAGGTTACTAATCGAAAGTAACCTTCTTGAGAAAAACACTGCATGTCTACAGAAAATCAAGTTAAACTCTGCATGTGTGTACCACATTCTCAATACAGTTCTTCAACATTTAGCACTGAATCAAGCCATAAACCAAGGTATTTATATTTTGTTACAGTTTCAAGACTAATGGTGTCATTTTGATATAAGAGCAAGATTATTTTTAACATTGCACAATTCAGGTGCAGATCCAAACACCATGGTTTTAGTTTCAGTAGTATTTAAAACCAACCTCCTATTTACAAGTTCATTTTGTAAGGTGTCATAGTCTTTTTGAAGGTTATGTTGGATTTCACTCAAACAACATCCACTGACATAGAGGACTGTATCATCCGTATATAATCCGTATATAAATGAAATCGGGAATATTTAAGAACATTACACATGTCATTTATTTTGATGTCAAAAATAATTGAACCTTGAGGAAAGTTTGAGGAAAAGGTTTATTTTACATAATATTATATAATATATGCATTTGTGTATTTTTAAAATCATTTGCAATTATTGAAATGGGTAAAACTATCTAAAACATTTTCTTTGCAGATTGTATTACTAGTTTATGTCTGTTTTATATTTTTTACGGACCAAAGGAGGGGAAATGTTATACAATTTACCAAAGGCCAATGCGGTTGATCACGTCAAATCAACAGCGATATATGTCTGTATAACAATAGCGTTGATGAACAGTTAATCTGTGAGAGGACTGGACACAAGTCTAACCCAGTTTGTGAATACAAAAGGACAAATAATATGCAATTGCATCAAGTTTCTAACATTATTTAGTGTAAAAATAAAATTCTTACTGAATATACAACAGCTGATCAAAGTGATGGTCAAACTGGTAGATGGGATTTTAACATTACTAAGGGGAATATATGTAGGGAATTCATTTTTGAAAAATATTGGATAGTTTTTGGGATACGCTACTAAACTTTAAGTTTAAGAAAGAAAGTCTGAATAATTTAATTATATTGACATTTCCCTTTTAAATGTAATACATTTCATATGAGAAATGAAACTGTGTTTGAGTTGTAAATTAAATGTAAATAAATAAAATATCCCAATTAAATTAATTTAATTTAATATTAAATTAAATGAAACTGTGTTTGGGTTGTAAATTAAAGCGTATATGGTAAATTGGAGTGGGCTGATTTTGTTTTTTATTACCATGGTTTTGTTTCCGAATCCAGTTTTCCATTGATTCGGAAGAGAAACTCTGCATTTGAAGCCTTAAGTGTGAATTTGTTAATCAACAAGTTAATTTGCCCCTCACTTGCCTTATTTTCAAAGCCACTTTATAGACGTAATTCAGAGAATTAATCCATTAAAAGATCAAAGGGTGACATCACAAACATGCTTTAAAGGATGTTGATATGAATGTAAAGAAAAGCAAGAAAGACTGTTGTCACAGTGAAAGCTCTTAGAGTAACATACAAGTGACAATCACCTGAAACGCCTAGAATATTGAGATCCTGAAGCCGCCCCAATTTAGTATAAATGCAGCTGTTTGATCCCTACAGACTGGCGTCAGAAAATAGACACTCCTGCACATGTTAAAACCATGGAATGGCAGTCTTGTGAGTTGCCTAGGTTATAAGCATGAACATTACACTCTGGTAATGCATTCCAAAAGTGATTTGCCCCATTTTGATTGCCATAATGGTCTAGTTTAATCTCCCATAAATTAAAAAAAAGAATCTGAAGCAGGACATATGGTAAACATATTTGGAGTTAGTCAGTCATACTTCCAGGATGTTTTAGTTTAGTTTGCTGTATGCACTGTGCAGAACAACTAGTTCCTGTTTTAATGTTTCCCTGTTCCTGTATTGGGGAATTTTACATTTTAATGTCAAGAACATTTTAGTAAGATGCACAGATACACAGAGTACATTGTGACCAAAATCAGCCCCTCTACTGCCTCAATGACTTTGTGCGCAGGCCAGTTTCGATGGGCAGAAGCAAGGTCCTATTCCCAGCAGTTAGGATCGTAAAGCCCAAGAGAGGGTGCCCACACTATCCACCGACTAGGGCTTTCAGTCAATAGTCAAGCTGGTTTTCTCAAGATGTCTCAAAACGGATTGCTTTGAATTGGTAATCAGTGAGGAATCTTCATTCAGAATCCTTTGAAAAACAATGTAAACATCTGGCAGAGTCCTGTTGAATCATTGTTACTATGGCTGCTTCTGGTGGCCCCTCACCCAAGTGATAGTGATGTGTTGTCCAACCAGCGTACATAAAAATGTGTGAGTCTGGTTTTTGGGGTGCAATATGATTGTGTCTGTCTGGCTCTGGCAGTGACAGTCCTACTCATTCTTTCTTCTATAAAACTTCTAACTACATAACACTTCATCTTATACAGTCTTTCAAGATCATCCTGCACTTTTTCTACTTCAGTCTTTCTCAGTTTCCCTGGCAGCAGCAAGACACTGGCAGCAGACTGCTGTTTAGCTTCTCTCATCGCTTTGAAACCATGGTAGTGCAGAAGCTTAGCCCTACCAATAAAATGAATATCATTAAAAAAAAAAAATCTTCCTTTCTGGCATATGATGATTAAGAGATGCATTATACATTTTAAACATGTGTCTAGAATGCTTGCAAAACAAGAACCATTATTCCCCCCCCCCCCCCCAGAGATAAAAGCACCACTAAGCTCATGTTATGACCTGATATTAAAAAGAGCTTGGATACAGCTGTGAAAGTTTCAATGGTTTATAATTTTACTGGCAAAGATTTCATCCAGGAGTTCAGAAGTGGCAGGTTTATGTCCCATTCCACAGTGGTTGATTGCTATTCTGCCAGCCCTTCTCACCATTTGCCAGCTTTTTTTGCCCACGCTAATAGACACCTGCCAAAGATCAAGTGAACTAAAACTATGGCTATGCAGACTAGTGCTTATGTAAGCATCTCCTGAATAAACTTACAGTACAGACACCCTGTGGGATAATAATCTGTTTATTTATGAGTGGTACATATTTACAGCAGGAGTCAAATCTGTATATTTATTTAGCCTGCTGCAGGTGTTACGTCAATAAATCACTTGTGGTAAAGTTCCAGCAATTCATCTACAGTAGCAGTTCACATGTTTTATTCCCTTCTTATTTTTACAGTTGGATAAAAATGTAGGTAATCTGTTAATGATTTTCTATGTAGTTAATTGTTCACAAAGCAGTCTGCTGTCTCCAGCAGTTATAAGTATGTTGAATTGAAAGTGACAGCCTGCTCCTGAGGCTCCTACACTCAATCATCAGCGTTTTTTTGGTTTTTGTTTTGTTTGTAAGACAGATTACTCCATTTTACCAATAGAATGTTTTGTGCAGCAAAACATCAAACCTATCAACACATCTGCATTTTTCATACTTATCAAAATAAAAACACATTAACATTTTAATGTTACAAAAAAAGTGCCACTTTTACACCAGACCTACAGTACAAGAGAGTTCATTGAAAGAAAATTGGATAGAAAAGGGCAATATGAACTAACCAGAATGATGCAATGGTTTCCAGCATTTTAATTTATGACATTTCAGGGAGTGGTAGTCTGCCCTTTTTTTTTCTAAAAATGGGTTTGTTTTTTATTCAAACTGTTTGTGTGCTCTTTATAAAATACAGATTGTCAGATTTATTCAGAAGATACCTGTACTGTAGCTTGCATGGTTTCTCAATACTAAGAACCACTTACCTTCCCATCTACTGAAAATTAACTAGCATTAGACCCTATATTGCAAAGATGAGTCTCTACTGATCCAAACAGCCTACAGACAACAGCTCAATAACATTTTAGTAATCCGCGAGTCCATTGCACATGGGTTTTTGGACAAGCAAGACTTCATGATCTGTGATATGGACCCAAGTGAAGTCAAAGATACCAATGATATTAACTAACGTGCACAGCAGTTTTTGTATTCTCTCTGGTTTAGTTTTCTTTAAAAGTGGAGTACCTAAGATTTTGCTACCATTAAATAGATACAGTATATAAAATGTGATCAAAGCAAAAATGACAGTGTGTGTTATGCAGTTTCTAGTACTTTTACTATTTTCTGCCTAGGAAAAAAAAAAAAAAAAAAGCAGGTGCTAAGAAAGCCTGCTCTGCATTTTATATCTTTTTGACATTTGAAAGAGAATGGAAGTTAAATGCTGACCAAATGGGAGATTTCTTAGTTGAACACATGGAAAATACAGCAGTGCCAGCAGCTGGCAGAGAAAGAAAGCGGAACCAGAGCCAGCAGTGACGGAGTTCATTTTAATGAAGTCAAATTTGAAGGTATTCTTTGTCAAACTGTACAGGTGGTGTGACACTAATGCATGCAGTGTTTCGTCCACCTCAAATGGTGTAAAAACACAATTTTAATCAAACGTAAACACATATCAGTAATTACCTTGTACAAACAAAAATGCAAATACATTAAAAATAATGTGGGGAGAAAGTCAAGCAATAAAAAAAATAAGTAAATTCACAGTTCATAACAAACATTTAATGCTTTGAACATCCTGCATTAACACACAAAAAAGATAAAATTGTTCATTTTTGATGCAGTTAGAATTAAAAGGACTGTGGTTTGTTTACAAATGCTACTGAGGTTTCTAATTACATTTGTGATTACAGTGATTGCTCTATCGGTTTAACATACAATAAAGGTTTAGTTGGTACAGTGATGATCAAAACCAGTTTTAAAGTAACACCAGAAGACACTTTTTTTTTTGCACTTGTATGCAATAGAAAGTTGTGGACAGACACAACAATATTAACCGGCAATGAAACACTCCTGGTAAATGTATTTTGCAATGGCATTTATAAAGTAAAAATGCAAAATGAAGGGCAATTCCATACATGAAACTGGGTAATAAACACTTCATTCATCAAAATATTTCTTGCCTTCAAAAAAATGACAAATTACATTTCATTTGTGCCAGTCAGCACAGAATGTTCACATTATGGCGAAATATTTGACAAAAAAGTTTGGTATTTTGGAATAATAGGCTTTCTAAAACTTAAGTGTTTGGTTTTTTTATTTTGCAATTCTACATATGTTCATGGAGGTCTTAATAATAACTTGTTACAATGCATGAATGAATGTACCCCCCCCCCCCCACCGCCCCCCATGTTAAATTAAATCAGATGGAAAAGTTGCCTGCTCAAAATCGCTACTGTCTTGTTCTTGGATGAAGAAAAAACAGAGGGATCCAAGGTATTTTATCCATTTCTTTCGGAATAGTGAGTTGGCAAGTAAACAAACAATTAACACACAAATAAGGTATCATTCACATATATAAAAGGTGATAACTGTTCCATTTCCTGTAAACTAACATTTTGTAGCATGGATCATTATGACTCTTAAGTCGCAAAAGTTATTTTTCTGAACGGAGAACTCCAAGCACTATCATCAGTCTGTATGACTATGCAAAACTGCTGTACATCTATTAGCACTGAAATCAGACCAGTGTCCACCATGGTCTTTTTGTACCCCTATTTAATGTAGGCTGCAAGCAGTTAACACTGCTTTATTCCATGCATCAACATGCTCAATCTAAAGATGTGCACCACACAACTTAATTGAAAAAATCTAAATGAACAAAACAAACAAACAAAAAAAAAAACACGTGACACACCGTTCTTAAAACAGGAACAAGAAGAAGTAGGTTATATGGTTTAGTTTGCACCAGCATCATAGTAATAACCCAATGTTTTTACCCTACATCTCCCACCCCCTAAAAATAAATAAAAACATTCAGCAGAAAGCTGGTTTAAAACAGCCCCTCAGAGCTTCCAGACAAAATAGTGCAGACAGTACTTTCTAGGATTTTAATTAAAAGAACAAGCAGCTTTCATTTTTTTTAACATTTTTACAGCGTTTGTAATCATGAGTGGTTCTGAGTTCGGTTGCTCCTTTATTGAGTTATTATTTTTCTTACAATCTGCCTTTACCTGGTTAACCAGCTTGTTTGGAGTACCCTAAATAAGGGCACTGAACAGCCTTTCTCATGCCACTCAATTCATTTGACAATGTTACCTTTCTACAATGCATCTACTCTACCTACATACACAAGAGAGCATAGGTGGCACTAACAGAGTTCAACAGTCACATTGTCACATCACTTTAATGGAATGTGGACTGCTGTTCGAGTCCCTGCATTTAGGATTCACCGGACTAGCTCAGAGCAATCTCAAAGGCAGGTTAATTCAGTATTGGAGCAACAGAACCATACCACCATAAAACACTAACAAAAGTGTTTTTTTTTAAAAAGTAGTTAAAATGACATTTGAAGCTACTTACTCTTCAAAACAATTTATATCTCTCTGAGGGGACATATAACTAGATAAAGGATTCTGGGTAGGACCCCAAAAGACAATACTAAAAAAAAAACAACATTTCTGTTCTGAAAGTTTTTTGAACAGATGTATATGAGCAGTGGGATTATCTTCATACCATATTAGCTGTCTGGAAGAGTTTTAAGACCCTGCTTTTTTATCAGCAACATCTGTGCTGGACCCCATTAATTATAATTGTCCCAAAACAGTATTATTTAGCCCCTAAGGGCAAACACAATTGGTCTTGTAGACTCAAGTGATAACAGACACAAAAACAGCAAACTCAGAATAAGTATATTACAGTATGCACATGTAGCAAATGTTCTTTCTTCAGCACATTTAATTATTCATTTCTGCAATAAAATAAAATAAACGCCATCCTTTGAAGAAAATGACTAATTTACTCCTAAATTCAATGTCCCAATTACCAGTATTAATATTAACATTTAGATTTTTCCATAGCATGTGTATTACATTATGTACCTCTATATGTTCAGTGCAACACAAGAATACAAGCATACTGTCCCTCCTTAATGCTATATAAAACAAGAGATCATCTTTATTAGTTAAACATTTCTCAGAATGGCTCAGTGACCCCACCCTACTGTAGCTACTCTCTTACCTGCATCTTTGCAATTATTTCAGCCTGAATTATGTTCAAAGTTACATAAAAAAAAAGATAGAAGTACGGCCTCTAATTATGGCAAGTGCTCTAATCTACACAGTTTCTTTGTTTTATGAATGTGTAACACATGAATATCTTTTTAAGGGGTTTTACAATGGTGTTATGTCAAGTGCAAAAACAATACCTCTCCTATGAATGAAAGTCCATTAATCAAAACCACCTCACTCAGAAATAAATAATACAAAACAACTAAAATGTACTAAATGAAAGCCCTCAAATTACTCATTACATGAGAATGTGGCCACCTTGACCAGTTAATGAGGAGTGTTTTACTCAACACAACTGCTCTATAGCACTGCATTTTAAAAGCACAATCAAAATAAAACCATGTGAGGATTTACTGGCATTTATACATTTGACCATTTTTTGTGCTTCAGTACCACAAAATCCCTACTATATACTGTATATACATATTCAACAATGTGCACCATTAAATTTACAACTTTAATATAAACTTAGAGGTAAATGTTACTTATTTTTCAGTTATTTTACTTCAAACGTTTTACTTCCCAGACAATTTTGTAAAGTTGATGCCCATAAAAGAAAAAAAAAACCCTGCGCACAAAGGTTTCTGCATGTTTATCATTCCGATCTTTAAAAGAGTCTTTTATTCCTCTGCTTTAATTAAAGACGGGGACTTTGATTCCTGCATATATTGAAAGGCTGTAGGATGATAACCAACACATTCCCAGCTCTTCAAGGCATTCCTTTATATCATAGACTGTCTGAAAATAGAAATGTAAAGCATGTAAATTACCAACATTTAATATATATATATATATATATATATATATATATATATATATATATATATATATATATATATATATATATATATATATATATATATATATAATAATGGTCTTCATCAACAGTGTCTATTCACTTTATCTACAAAACAGTGTCCAGAGCTAAACACCACTGTTGCTGAAATCACCATGGTACCCTTCCTGCCATTTCTCATCATTTTATAGACAAAAATACTGTAAACCAGAGTCACATATCATTTTAAAAAAATACATTTTTTGTAACCTTGATAAACAAAAAGACCAATTTTCAAGTAACAAAACAGTGGTGGCATTTAGCTCTGCCACTGTTTATTTAAATCAACTGAATAGACACCAGTTTATGTATATGTTATGTTACAGTCAAAAAGTACTACCAAGTTTATTTCAGTGCTATTAAGACTGTGTGCTTTCAAAGTCATGCATGAATTACAGTACCTACATCATCACAAAATAAAGGTTGTAGGGGAATGCAGTATAAATGTTGCAGTCTAGCTCAGGAGATGTAATATATATACAGAAATGTGGCTTTTGGGTGTAGTACAAATAAATACGGCAGCCTCGCTCCACAGTGTAATATAAATGTGGCTTCAGGCACCTCCTCAAGTTATGTTTAAAGTAATCCTACTGTGGCTGCAGCTCAGGGCTATCTTAATACCTTAATTCATTTCAGACTTAAAATCATGCCTTCACAGTTAACATCAGGATTTCAATGCTTTTCATGCCTGCATATTTAAAGTGTATGTGGGATTACTAGGAAAGGACTAACTAATAATGTGGTGTAGTATTCATCTTCAGCACTGAATGTGGGCACTATTGTATTTGATGAGAAATGACCGGTATCAGTTATTGCTATTTTTAAAAGTAAAATGTATGTGTCCTAAATGTCTGAACTTCTAACCCTTCTAACCCATAGGAATCTCAATGTCGAGACAAGAATGTTCACATGTAAGGTGAAACAAATTCACCTTTGACTGATTGTGAAAACATACTTTCCTTAATAACAAAGTAGGTACACAACTCTTTCATTAGCTTAACATGTGCTGTGTCCAGTTTTTTTTTTTTTTTTTTACATTTTTTAAATCGAATTACTTATCGTAGGTACATGCTAGTTTACTTTAAAGTCAACGGTTTTATGGGAAACAGGTTTAAGTCACTAGATAGTCATAACTTTACCAAGAGAAGTATGCTGGTAATATTTGCTAAATAGCAAAATGTAATTCAATGTCAACATTACTATAGAATGAGGACAGCCTTTAAATTACATTTAACTATATACATTTTGATAAATCACAACATAATAACATGCAGTATATATATTTCCTTCCACAAAATGTTTCACATGCAAAGTTGTCTGATCTAGCAAAACCAGAGTGTCTCTGGTCTCCCCTAACAGAACAATTAGTAGTGTCTTTAGAAAACAAACAGTGGGGTGACATGGCCCCCTCCCCCCCCCCCCCAAATTATATTATCAGCTTAGGTTTACAATGTATGGAACAACCTTCATCATGTAAAAACTAGGTTTACAGGTGGTTACTTGCACCGCAATTAGCACCAATACAAGATTGTTGCTGATCAGGGTCTCTGAGTCAATAAAGCCATTACACTTTTAGGTAAAACAGTAATAGTTGTGCTTTCAAAACACAAAATAAAGGAATAACATAGATATAAAATACATTTTGATTTGATCCTTACCAGATTCCATCAGAAATTCTTGAACATTTCCAAATCCTTAGGAGGTACAGGGGGGTCCTTTTTCCAGTCATCTTCTGGATAAGCTTCAAAATTTGATGTATCTCCTTCGTGAGATACTTTGGGCACAACTGGCGGCTAGTAGAATTATAAATGAAATAACATACATGGAAAAAAATCTCTATTTAGATAAAGATACAGATGTAAAACAAAGCTGTGTTGAAAGTTTTTACTACGTGGTAAAAGTTCACAATTGAGAAGTCACATGTATGTATGAATAAATAAATAAATACAAAAATTAAAACAAACAAATAACATTTTTATTGCAGAAAGCAAAGTACCCAAGGCGTTTTTTTTTTTTTTTTTTTTTTTTTTTTTTAAAGACTATGGAACCTTCTGAAATAAGAGCATCAGCTTGACAATCTCATGACGGCAATACTAGAAACTAGTACTTTGAACTGATGTACTTTAGTATTATAAGGTTGTGTATGTCAGCTCTGCAAATGGATCCCAGCTCTTTTAGCACAGTAGACAGCATGTTGATCTCTGAACCGGCTCACCGATACAGGATGCTGACGCAAAAAAAATCATATACTGTTTCTATGACAGAAGGTGAAGTAGGTAAACAAAAATCAAACATATTCTAATTAAATTCAGCTTAAAATGTGTTATTAATAATGTCTCAGACATGTGTTTTTTATTCATTCCATTTATTCGCTTCACTCTAAATGACAGCAGATTGTTGAAAGCTTCTGTAAAAATTTTTTTGTTCATGGTTTCCTCTGGTTTCAGGGCAGAATAAGGCTACTTCATGAACACACACCAGGCCAGAAGCATGTATTATACATTAAGGCATAGTTATAAATAGGGATACATAAATAGGCTGTGTTAATAGAACTCACCTTAAGTTTTCTCTGAGGCACAGCATCCCAGTCTATATACTTGAACCACCTGTGTTTCTTCACATCATCTGCTCCATTCTGTAGAAAATGTAAGGTTTTAATTCCGGTTTTGTTCACTCGGGTAAACTTTGATTCAGGTTAGTGTTCAGTGGTGAAGATTGTAGGCTGGCTGTCTTAAATTAAACTAGCCTCAACTTATCTGCTAATTCGTTTGAAAAGAACTTTGAAAACCACTGTGTGAAATAAAATCTAAAAACATATTTGTAATGTCAATTCTATGACAGTTATGATCGGTTCATTTTTGTATCTACTCTTCCAGCTGTTTTTGACGTTCCAAAAACGGTTTTCCGTAATACCGAAATGAAAGTTTAAAACCGAAAAACCGAACTGCATTTGTGCAGCCAAGCGAATGGGACATCCATTATAAAAACGTCATTTTTTGGTTTTAACTGTAATAAATAAGCTTAATACAGTGTTACTGCATCATATCAACATATTATACTATTAGACACAATGTAGAAAGAATAAAATAATGTATTAAGAGATATTTTCCTGGTAAAATGATACAAGTCGGTTGTATGTGGCAAATCACGTTTGAGTAGAACTGTAGAGGAGGGTTTTTGAAATTGTACATTATCTAAAATCAACATGTTGGCTTCAAAGTGACTCAGATGTGTGGCATCATTTTAAAATAGTTTCTGAGGAAACACTTCTAATTTAAAATATCACCTACAGATTTATGTGTGCAAAAAAATAAAGCTAAAACTCAGGCCTGATGGCCAACATACACAAAGTTCTGGTTTACTATAGTATGCTTATTATAGCCCATTACTATAATACTTTAAGACTTTGGTAAGGCTGTTAAACATGAATGCAATCAATATTCCGACAGAATGCAGCAACAAAGTAATCAAACAAAAGAAACTAATTTCAATACATGCACACCAAATGAAGCTACCTAATAAAAATAAACTGACCTGCTCACAGAAGCAGCGAATTTAAAGCAGCTTCCAGATATCCTGCTTATTCCAGTGTGTGTGTGTGGTTTTTTTTTTAAACTTGGATGTTTTGGTCTGCTTAGCATCATTTTGTAATTTGTATTAGGTCCCTACAGTAGTAATTGAACAGATGAGACAGCCTCACCAAACTTTTTTTTCATAAAATTCCCAGCGTCAGCTTTTCACTTCTTAGGCTGCATTAGGTGTGCAGACTAAGTGTTTGCATATGTCTGCTGGTACTAGCACCAGCACCTTTCATGAACAAACCTAAAAACAAAACAGCCCTAGACATCTGAACACCCAGACTAAGTATGAAGGTGCAGTTATCCCTACTGAGGGCAATCAGTCAAGTCAGCTTGATTTCTGTTACCAAATTAATTATTGAGCATGTCTACATACACCAAAGTGTGTGATAAGCTCCCTAAAATGCCACCAGCTTAGTGCTGTGACTCACAATGCTTTTTCATTGTACAAAACACAAAATAAATTAAAAAAGTTAAAAAACAGTTGGTACATTCATTTTGGAATGTTATGCAAATGTTGGTTTCAGTTCGGTTTGGGAAACTCATAACCGGTACATCCCTACTGTATGGTTCCTTATAACTGCTTGTTGAGGAAACAGATAAGCAAGTACATGCAATGGCAAAGACAATCCTTTTATGATTTTAGCAAATATTTCATTAAACTGTATTAAGACGCTAAATTCAATTTACTGTACACCATTCTAACCCTACTACTTTAGACCTTTTGACTGGTAAAATGTTACCCCTAGTTTTAAAAGAACACTGTGTTTTTTAATCTTTGCTCTCTATTATCTTGGGTCTGGGTTTAATCAACAGGCTTTTTTGACCTCCCCATATCAGTTCTATATCAGTGGATCACTTTAGACATTTCCAAAACTAATAATGCAGACCATTTTTATTGATCTTGGTTTCTTCCATACAGACATTTATTTAACACCTCAACCAAGCTGTTTAAAAAATATTAATATCCATGCATACGATAGAATATCCTCAGATTGTATAGACATTGAAGTCTGAAAATACCAAAAAAAAAAAAAAGTGCATGCCACTGCTTGCTACTCAGCACTTATTAAAACAGGGTTTTGTATCTGAAAACATTTGGAAGAGGTAATGCAAAATCAGAGTTGAGAGGGCTTGACTGACTGTGAAAGTGTGGAAATAATTATTTTAAAAGTAATTTACTTCTAATGAACACTGATAATGACACCACCACAACACATGTGAGACAAAGAAAATCTTTGACTCCAAACAAACTCTTTCAGCACCAAGTAACTTTACAGAAAGACTACCAGGGGTAACTGATTGAACAGTTTTAGTGACTTTTCCTGATAAATAAGTGAAAAGAAAGAGACACATTAGTATTGGGTTTACTGTTCTTCTATTTTGAGGAGAGGTATCTTTTCTATAATATCGTACTTGAGACAGGGCTTGAATTTCAGCGCTGCGGGAATCGCACATTTTCCAAGTTGCTCCCGCATATCTGCAACTATCAGTATGGGAAAATCCGGCAGAGATATTTTAAGACACCAAGCTACTGTATTTTTCACCCAATTTAGAATGACTGAAACGCTACAACAATCTATAAGGAAGTAGGTGTCAGTGACAAAAGCACTATGAGCCGCATTCTGAGTAGTTCTGGTTAAAATAAATAAATAAATAAATAAATAAAAGTAGTGCTGGATATTTTAAGCATCGCCAAGACTTTATTCTCTTGTACGTGATTCCCAGCCGCTATCTTTAAGGATTATAGAAACTCAGTACACTGCACTAAGTAAACAGTTTTGGGAAAAAAAATAAATAAATAAATAAAGACAATATTAAGTCTATCTAGGTGTTGTTTTGCAAGCGGTGAGTTTCGTTTTAACTCTTAAAACTCCGCCCTGTTCGTTTTGGGGCGCCAGGGCACTGAAGGTTACGCACAGATTACTCAGGCACTGTAAAAGCCACCTACCTGGTTCAGTCCCTACTCGGGATTTTCCAAAGACGTATTCAGTGTGTGTGCCGTACTCCTAGCCGGAACTACGATCGCCTGAAGTTAAGCCCCCATCATGTGACAGAGTTCACAGCTTAAGTTTCGTTTTGAGCCTCTTGCTCCGTAGCAGCTAGACAGAAAGGTGCGGCACCGTTGAAAAGCTTGGAAGCTCAGCTCCCCTCCATGTTAATTTCATATTGAGGTTCAATGGTGCAGTGTTTCTTTTTTTTTTTTGAGCCATCTGTGATTACAATATATATATAGCAGTGACCAAACATGATTATTTTGGAAAAACATTTTTTTTATTTTCAGTTTTTTTTTTTACATATATTCTCATCTCTACCACATATAGTATGCCTGATCCTGCAACTTACATAATATGAAACAACATTTTGTGGCCTTTCATTTGATATGTTACATGCATGCAGTACAAACTATCCAGTAGTTAAACATACATAAATGAAAACGGTGAAAAACAGGCGGAAACAGGGCTGAGTGTAAAGAGTTAAAAAAAAAAAAGAAATGGAGCGCTGGTTAAAAAGAAAAGCACCTTTTTCTTCTGCTGCAGCAAAAACTTCACGTCAGGCAATGGCAAAAGCAATGGAGAGTGCTCTGTCTCACAGTGATGAACAGCTGTAGGTCTCCTGAAAGCAGCTTATTTTAAAGCAACACCAGTGTGAATGATGATGCAGTAAAATATAATTTGAAGCATTACCTGTTCATTTTATTTCCAATAACCCCTTAAAAACGACCATGAAAGTGCTGTAGCTTACACTTTAAATTTAACTTTTGTATTACTTAATGCAAAGCATGACAAGGAATTATCAAAGTCAAATGTCTTTAATTAAGGAGGACAGCTGCCGTTACTTTACCGCAAACAACCACATGTGCATGTGGAAGCATCATGAAAGAACAAAACAAAAGCTACACATCTTTTTTATGTGATTTGCCACGTAAGCTAAAGGTGTCGGCACATTTTCAAAACATTTCACAAAGGTTGCATATGATTTTGTTAAAACTCTTTGCACAACAGAAAAGTTACTGAAAAAAATAACACTTAGGCCTAATAATGAAGAGCCATGCAAAGTTTGGTCAGATTCAGGCAAACGATTCCCAAGTTATTGTCTTCAAGTAGTATTAATGTAATCTGATAACGCATTATCAACTCTTTTCTTGTGGCTTGGATAGAACTGTTCCTGTTCCTTTAATTGCCTCTCTACCTCTACCAGTTATTAAAATCAGCTTAACTGAAACAATATTTCTCATGAAAAACTATGTATGTTGCTGTCTCAGCCAATATTTCAATCCTTTATAGTGGGTTACATTATATACTATGGGTACGTGTCAAGTCTTTACAAAAAAGAGCTACAGTGGTGTAAAATAAAACATGTGTGCTTTGAACGAAAATGTGAAGATTAAGAATAGAATAGTAAACCAACAAAATAGGTAATAAACAATCATTGAGAACCACTCAATGATTGCATTCGTAAGGGTGTGGTGAAATAAAAGAAAGAAAGTATGAAATCTAAGCTACTTACTCTTTAACATTGCAAAGTTGCTATTTCTCCTCTGGGCTAGGAGTAATCTGTTGCAGTTTACTGCCTAGTTTTACAGCCCTCTGTTGGAAAACCACAGTCTATTATGCAGTATACGCTTTGTAACTTGTAATTATGTGTTATTAAGAGGAAGAGAGAGAGAGAGAGAGAGAGAGAGAGAGAGAGAGAGAGAGAGAGAGAGAGAGAGAGAGAGAGAGAGAGAGAGAGAGAGAGAGAGAGAGAGAGAGAGACGGAGAGACAGAGAGACAGACAGAGAGACAGAGAGACAGAGACAAATGCCATTTTCCCCACTGTGCGTAAACGATGACAACCAAGAATTCAAATTCCACCACTGGAAATACTGTCTGCTGTAGTGTGTGGATTAAACAACTGTTTGTACATAAAGAAATACAAATATAAAATAAAAACATTTGACTTCATGATCATTTTATTAATTATTTTAATATGAACCTGTTATTTCCATTTAAAAGCCCTGCCTTATTGAAGCAAAATGCATGCTAGTTCAAAACATTGAGTCCTAAAACCAATCAATCTTGGAAACCAGTCAGTACACTCAACTCAAATTTTGCATTCAGATCTGATTTTTAGATAAAGTAGCTTCAAATTATATTGTCATAGTTTGCTTTGTGTTACTGCCCCCTTAACTTAGGCTAGATCAAAGTGTCTTCAAAGTAGCAAGTACTCCAGGGTGCTTCTAGCCCACGGTTAATTTGCTCCATGTCTCCTGCTTAACTGTAACCAAATGTTATCGTCGGGCTTTCCAGCTGAAATGTAGCATGCTGGAAGTCTCAAACCACTTTTTAGAAGTTATTCTGAAGTAAACGGAACATGTTTTAAACGGTACGCTGCGTTTTCCTTATTCTGAATTACAGCACTTCACAGTGATATCTTTGTTAAATGAACAGCTCAATTTAGTTCTGCAGTATCTCTGCAGTAGCATGGCAAAAAAACACTGCCAATAAAGTTAAGTACATTTTCCAGTCTGCAACATAGCTTCATTAACTGTTAATGTGCAACAGTTATTGCAAACACATACGTGATCGCTTTATTATTTACACCTATTCAAATGGGTAGTATAGGTTTGAGATTGTAGCTTCAAATTATTTTAAACAGAAGCACTTTTTTTTACAACTACAAATGCATGTATATAGCTCCACCAGTTAAAATAATAAAAAAATAATAATAATAACAATAATGCACAACTAGGCACTGAAGATGCTTTATGTCTCCCAACACCAGCAGAGACAACTTATTCAGTAGGTTTAAGCAGGTCAGACGCTTCAGTCAAATTCAGTGCCAATGTAACCAATGTAGTAAATCATTCTAAAAGGCAGAAACCCAGGCACATCCACTCTTGTGTTTTAACAGGTAATCATAATAGAGCAAGATGTACTGCATTTTTTTATATTTCAGATTACAAATTCCAAAACTTGCTTTATTGTCCACCTACTGACTTTTACATACTTTTGTAAAGTGGCGAAATAACATAGTTATACTACTTTGTTAACCTGCATTACCAGATAAGCAAACATACAGTACAATAAGACTATGAGGAACGGAGCAATGGTAAGAGATCCTTAGTCAGGATAGCTAGGTCACCATGACCCACAGTATATCAGAGTAAATGTTTGAAACAAAGTTACATTAAGGACAGCTGATTGATTCCCAAGATGTAGCCTTCAATAATAGCCAACATAGTGACAAGGTCACTGTAGGATACATTCACAGCAAGCCTATGAAAAGTTTGATTTGATATGGAGCTGAAGGTGAATGCATCATTAACCCAACCAATCAGAATCAAGACCTAGCTAGCAAATATTCTAATAGGTTAAGGAATGCCCGTACCAAGGTTCAATACCCTTTGGCGAGTGGTTTTCGAGACCCTGCAGACTGAGCTGAGCTCCTCCAATAAATCCTAGCTTTCTATGAATTGTCTTAAGATACTGTAAAGCAGACAAGTAATTTACAGTGTAGCTGTCCCACTTTGTATTAGAATGATGTCTTTCTAGGAGTCCAGTTGCTTCACAATTTTCAATGTACAACAAGTGAAAAGCTGGGTCAGAGTCCATTAAAAAAATGCCAGTTGCTTAGATTATCCATACAAGACACATTGTTCCTTCAAATACATTATTTACAGTATAGTCATAATCAGTTCTCTTAAATATGTGAACGTTAACTTTAGGTGAACTTTCTTGTGCTTTTCCAGAAGTCAGCCTCATTAGCAGTCATTTAAGACTATATATGACATTGCTGGTTAGTCTGTAGCAGCAAGTTCTACCTCATAAACCCAAGAAATAGCTTAGTTACAAAGCCTCAAGCTACAGTATTCAAGACAAAACAGTTCACAAGATTTGTGTTTGACTGGAAGCAAAGCAGGACTAGGAAATGCTACCCAATTTAATTCAAGTTGAACTGAATACACATTGCAGTAATCCATTAAAGATCCCATCCAGTTTGAAGGTCAAGATTCAGTAAGCCACAACCAACACATTTAACTTTGCTTCATTTTTCCCACTCTGGTCAAGCAAGCATTTCCTTCCTGTTACTTCCTGTTTTGGATGGCAATGTTGTCAAGAAAGCAACCGCAATGTGAGCATATGATTATTTTTAATTGTGCACAATGTAGCAGTTTATCACAAATGACACAAGCATATAAATTAGTTAATGTAAAATGTATGCTGCAAAATTATTGGTAAAATACCTTAGTTTTGTCAAAATTAGACTTGCTTTTTAAAACCAACTTCACTGTTCATGCTATTCTTTTAATATCCCTGTAAATGTTTGCTTCGTCTTGGAACAATAGTTCGCTACCAGAATAAAAATAAAAAAGTTGCGTTATGTAATCAACCAGGGAAGGGTTTTGGCACCGCTATTTGTTTGAGTACACAGTCATTTGAGAGGACAAGTGGACACCTTGTCATCATTCATGTGTGGCCCACTTTTCCTACTCTCCTCAGAAAACATTTACATTGTTTCTTCTAAGCAGCAACTGCTTATAAGACGCTATTCTAGCATAAATCCCCTTGCATTTGATTTCATAAGAAGGGTTTAAGTCAAAACCACCATTCAACTACATCGTAACTGTTCCTGATGATGCTGCCATTTCTGGCCTAAGTGATAAGTCATGTTCTGACAGTTTCTTCTGGGAACCATTAGTGTTCATGGAGGAGATGGTTTTTTACTGAAGAAAGCTTACAATGCTGGCAGGTGCCTGTCAGTGAGTTTCTGCTATTGATGCCCTTGTCAGTATATAGCGGTCAGGCTGAGGCCATTACCCTTAAAGTTTTTCACCTTCCACATTTTGGGCACCTTTCACCAGAACGTGGCTCAAAATACTAATAAAAATACTAGGTGAAGCCTCAGTGAAAATCAGTCCTATGCTCCTACAGTTTTACATACAAGATACTACACAGAGTTACCAGTATATTAAAATATTAGTAAAAACACCAAAGAACTACTGTAGTAAAGGGGAAATGTAAGGTGCATCTCAGATAACACCAGCTACTACAGCAGTAGAATGACTAGGCAGTGTACTGTATGTGTGGGTGGATAGCAAGATATATATTTAACATACAGTATGCCATCACATAGAGCAATGTTTATCCTACAAAAGAATACGATCAGTGTAAAAATGCACTTCTCCCAAATCCCAGCTCAGAATTCTGGAATAAAACAATGAAGATTAAAACATTTTAATTTTCAACACTATTTGGAATTCATACTACTGCACCAGGACGTTCAAATGTGAGAATAAATGATCAGACGTAATATTTGTTTCAATGTAATATCTGTTTACCAACCTTCATGTTGCCTAGCCGCCTTGTCCTCTCAACAACAAGGAATTTCTTAATGAGGTCTCTGAAAGAAAAACAAACACCAATTATTAGAACAGAACAGGCAATCCTATTCAGTGCACGGTTTACCTACTTGTAAAAGTATAATAGTTTCAAGTTATTATGAGGTTATCACAAACTACTAAAAACTACTATATATATATATATATATATATATACACGAATACACACACACATATATATATATATATATATATATATATATATATATATATATATATATATATATATATATATAGTAGTTTTTAGTAGTTTGTAATAATTTATAGTTTTTTATATTGATATTGGTTACCATAAAAGCATATTTATTAAGTATGTTTCTGAAACCCTCTTCAATAACAAGACAGATTTGTACACACTGTACCCCAAAAAAGCATAAATATGTTTTTTGTTTTATTATCAGCTGTTCCATAACACCATTATAACACAACCTTTAATTTTCCCAACAATATTAAAGTGACTAGTTGCCAAATGAAACAACCCATTTCATTGGCTAGATTCCGCAGTGTCAATAATATAACGTCAGTCTCTTTGCAAATATAAAAATGACACTTCTGTTTTACATTAATAGCATTAATATAACAACACAATTCCTGAAGATAGTAACATATACAGTACTACACTTGATGGACTTGTCATGAAGCATGTACTACCTGTAACCAATATCAATACAGAAAAGAAAATGTGTATTATTTCTGGTATTGTATTTATACAGTAACAGCAGACCTGCAGCTTAGCAACCACAGATTACTCCTCCAAACAGCAAACCATACTGCTTTTGTTGCCAAATGGTGGAAGGCCACTAGAGTTCTAGAACAAGAGAGTTCTGATATTCCAAAATTGAATCTTACAAAGTTCTTTATCTGCCAACATTCAGTCTTTAAATTGTACTGTAGTAAATCCATCCAGCTGCTAAAAAGCTTATGATGGATTCGTTACGCAGTGTTCGAGGCCTTTTCTGAACTGATGTGCGATACATGAACAAATTTCAGAACTGATGCATGAGGGATTTCAAAACAGAGATGAAAATTCGATTTATGGTACAAAAAGTACAATTGGTCATACTGCATGATTACAGACAAGAAGCTAAGGTTGTTATGAAGATTTGGAAAGGGAAAATTCAAATTTTGACCCCTTTGTCCATACACACCCACCCATCCCAATAAAATCACTTTTACAACCAGTAACATTTTACTAAAGTACATTTATGTGACCTCTAAATGCAAAACACCTTCAAGCCTGTCTTCAAGTCAGAGCATAAAAGTATGCATTAAAAGAAAACATAACTATTGTAAGGGCACTTTATTACTTGTTACCGGTTCGACGTGAACAATAATGCGGCTGCCGTGTCGTCTGCGTAAATTCCTGTATCCACTAACAGCTGCTGACTATTCGTACAGTATGAAAATTTAAGGACTAGGTCCAGAGACAGCTGAATATGCCATTAGAGTTTACATGTGTGGAGAGGGTGAGGCATCCTTTTCCTTTCCTTTATGTTCTGCACACTAATTGACTAAACAGTTGGAGGGGAAACATTTAACACAAATTCTGAAATAACTCCTCATTAGCATATATTCAAACTTGGTTACTGCAGGTGCTTTGATTCTCCTGGATAACACAACCATCAATTCACTGGACATGATCGAGAGCTGCAAAGAGGAAGAGACCTCAGGAATTGATAATACAAGAGAGGTGTGCTTTATGACTTAAGCTGGGTCCACACCTGAGCAATCAGTTGCGCAACTTAGTTGCATGCAACCGAGTCGCTTATATGTGGACATCCCCACAACCAGTTGCTTGAAGTAGAGCTGGGCTCTACTTTCCAAGCAACCTCCTAAGTGACTTCTGTAGACATAGGCGATCACGTGGCAATTCACAAACTCTGATTGGTTCTTATAATGTGGACTGCACGGTAAATTGCCACACAGACATCAGGGATAATCACAGACAGGACTTGCTTTGAGGTTCTGTACAGATATCCCAAGCTTGCGTAGGTATCACCGGTGGCCAGATATCTCAGTGTCACTGACAGTCTCTCTTCTGCCGGTGTAGGCGCTCTGAAGAAGGTATCTTCTTTTTCAATTAAAGATTTTATTAAGTTTAGTAGTATTATGAATGATTGGGTATCCATCCATAAAAAGTTTCGGTACTTTTCTGCGTGTTCGAGCCTCATTTCCTCAACAAGGGCATGATATGCCCCCATGATTCTGCCGATGCCTCAACCACCGTTTTGTCCAGCTTTTATGTGGCTTTGTTTTTTATTTAGGGAATATGGAATTTAAATAACAACAGTTGAAAAAATAATAACAGCCAACTAGTCCTTGTTAATTACTGGACACATTACGACCTGACCAAAAAAAAGTGTCACCTCAGTTGCTAAAAAATAAATAAAATAAATACAATTCTAAGTTTGTAGACACGTTGCGTGATTTTGGGTGCAACTGGGTTGCGCAACTGTTCGCTCAGGTGTGGACTCGGCTTTTGAGAGTTCCCTTGTCTCGCGGAGGTGAGACCGAACCGATCGGTCTCCTAGGCTGGGAAGCAACCGATACTTCCCCCAAGGGGGATCTAGAGGTGAGAAAATGGGAAGATGACAGTGTTGTTAGACAGATAAGGCCCGGTGTCCCCTTTCTGGCTGAGAACCTTCCCCAGTGGACGAGGTCAGGGGTGGCTGGGCTTCAAAGGTTGGGAAGTGAGCTTCACTTTACCCCCAGAGGGGGACCATTGCAGAGGTGGAGCGGCAGTTGCAGAGGTGGAGTGGCAGAACAGAGGAGGAAAGTGTAGTGGGGGAGGAGGGGATGATGGAAAACCAAAAACACAAGACAGAGTGCAAGCTCATGTTTAAATAGGGGTTTAGCAGATGTTATTGGTAGGAAGGAAATAAGGGGGGGGGGGGGGCCCTCACTCATGCCCCCTGAATCACACACAAGTTTATAATCATGCTAGGATTGTCAATGATGACACACACTTCGGTCATCTTCCTTGTGGGATTAAATTGATTACCACAACCCTCTACACTGTTCCTAGTTGACCTGGTACTCCTGGAAGAAGGGGCCACAATCCCATAAAAACTTGTGATTCAGGCAACTCCAGAGGCTGTCATTACGGCAAAAGGTGGGCCCACCCAATATCATGTGACATACAAACTGAACACTGTAGACGTTGTTTTTCCATTACACAAACTGCATCATTATCAAAATGGAGAAAGCTTCCTGTCCATAGCCCTGCAAACGGCAATCAAATGTCATCAGTCTGCAAAAAAAAAAACAACAACATCACAGTGCTAGATGGCGGACAGATGTATGGCTGTTGGCATTAGTTACAGGGGTTTTAAAATAGACCAGATGTAATGACACGTTGGAAAGAGATGAGGTAAATGGTTGCATAATGTAAGCGGCAGGCTCATTACATAATGTGCAACACAAAGTACATATAGTGTTATATAGCACTCAGCACTTAAAACATTCAACAAATATAGTACTGTATATTTCAACCTAAAACACCTCAGTTCAGCAATCCCCAGTTTGTGTTACCATTTCTCTAGAAATCCTTTCCATGCACAATTTAACTGAAGTCCATTTATGTCTTGCAATAAAGTTATAATAAAAACACTACAGCCAGGATGTTAGAAAGCGTCTACCCAAAATCGATATGACAACTGCACTTGAAACAATATATCTCCATTGTTGGGTAGCTCACAGAAACCCACACATAATACCAGAAACAGCAGGAGACAAAAGTTGGCTGGAAAATACAAAAGCGTATAAACTTGGTGGAAATATGTTGAAGATGTGAAGACTTTTGTGGTATGAAGAATGTAAAAAGACAACACATTAGTTCAAGATGTTATATATAAAATGTGTTTTTCAAATGGTGCATTTTGTTTCTGTTGTTGTTGGTTTTGTTGTGGGAACACATGAACATAAGAATGTTTACAAACGAGAGGAGGCCATTCGGCCCATCTTGCTCGTTTGGTTGTTAGTAGCTTATTGATCCCAGAATCTCATCAAGCAGCTTCTTGAAGGATCCCAAGACAACATTACTGGGGAGTTGGTTCCAGACCCTCACAATTCTCTGTGTAAAAAAGTGCCTCCTATTTCCTGTTCTGAATGTCCTTTTATCTAATCTCCATTTGTGACCCCTGGTCCTTGTTTCTTTTTTCAGGTCAAAAAAGTCTCCTGGGTCGACACTGTCAATACCTTTTAGAATTCTGAATTATTATTATTTATTATTATTATTATTATTATTATTATTATTATTATTATTATTATTATTATTATTATTATTAGGTAAACAATATTCTAAACACATTATGATTCAAAATTGCAATCTTCTTTAAAAGTTATAGAAATAGAAGACCACTGTTTTCTAAATACTACATGTCTAAATCAGGGCTTTCGCTGCCATCCAAGGTATACAAAACTACTGCTTAGAGGACATTGCAAGTTTTTAACACACCCTTGAAAACCATGTGGTTATAGAATTATTACTTGGCCACCTTGGCAGATAGTTCCCTCCAGGCTTTGGGGCGTTGGGTGGTTACCCTCCCCACAGGCCAAGCACCAGCAACAGGGCTCTTCCTCCCTCTCTCCTGGCACATCACACCACCTCTCCTCCTGGTATTGGAAGGGGCAGATGGCCACTGTGTGCCCAAAATTATCACAGCCGGGGCACCACTACTCTGCAAGGCAAATTTGGTAGCCATCCAGCAGTGGCTGTTGCTGCTGCTTTCCTTGCATTTATTTATTTTTAAACTTCTGGAAAGAACAAACAAAAAAATCCCTGCAGTACTCTCCCTGGACTGGGTTTCTGGAGGCGCTGTATCCCACTTTTGGAGACCAAATGTGATCAGGTGGCTGTAGTGGTAACACCAGACCAGGAAGTAGTACACAAAACAGCGCGAGGGCCGAAAAGAACACAAATTACCGTGCAGGTAGCAGTTTGTTTCCTCCTTCTGTCTCTCTCTCTCTGTCTCCAGCACTCCAACTCCTCCTCCTCCTCATCTAATGGAGCCCTGGGCTACCTTTTATAGGATGTGGCTGGAGCCCAATTAATCAATAATGAAATGGTTGCCCAATTAAGGCTCCAGCCACATTCTCACATGTATTTTGGCAGGGACAGGAATTAACCCCATCCCTGCCAACCACCACTGAACACCACAATATACATAGAGCTCTCACTCTGCCACAATACTGTACAGTGAAGGTGCCTGAACACCAAAGGAAAAACTGGGCCAGTTCAACCCTTCAGGCATACCAGAGTCACTGAGCATCTTAACTAAGATCAAACATTTACAAATCGCCATTTTAATATCTATGTTCAATTGCCAAAATCACATGGGGTCTCTGACAATTAACATGTGCAGTGGATATGAGATTACGCTAGATAATATTGCATTAATAAACACAGAAAGTAAATTAAGAATTTAATTAAATGTCAGCTTGCTATATACAGTGGTTATGATTATCCAAAACTGAATTATATGAAACATGGTAACCTGTACAGTAAAAAGCATATTATCATAGCAGAATCTGTCTATTGATCACTTGCAGTGACGTCAACAACACTCCTAGAACATTTGATGTTCCAGTGAAATATATATTTTTATGCAAAAGTTGAACCAATGTGTTGGCAAGGGAATGTGGATTCACAGCCCCCTATGTAAGTATTAAGGTTGTCATCAACAAAGCGTAAAAAGCATCACCCTATTTGATCCTATTCCTTCAAAAGAATTCTTTCTGTGAAACATGTACATTGAGCTCAGGAATTTGGCATTCAATTCGGAATCTAATGTTATAAACATATGCTAACCGAGAAGGGCTCACAGACAAATGCTCTGTTGTTTAGGAGGGAAACTTAAAAAGAACATATGAAAAAATATAAAAGGAAAAGTTCACTGCATAATGCAGGAAATACAATATCTAAACTATATGAATATTGATTTACCACTGTCACCAAATCCTTTAAATTAATGAGCAAGTTTATTACAATATTAGCATAACTGCTTTTGCTTATCAGCTTCAATAGTGAATTCTCTGTATTGATATCACAGTAATACATGTCAAAAAGAGATTGTATTAACCGTCAAGCTTAGTGAAACTCAATTTATTTTATTGAAACTTACTTTACATTGAAATCCAAATGTCTTGGAAAATCTATTTTGCCGGCCAGAATCTTCTGATAAATACCAAATGGATTGTCATCAAAAAATGGAGGATATCTATAAAAAAAAACAAAAAAAAAGGGGAAAAAAGCAAAACCAATAATTACGTATACATTTATGACAGAGTAAATGCATGGTGATGTTGAACTGCAGGATTTACAAGCTCTTCCTTCAACATATTGATAAACCAGCTATCAGTATTACCAAATGATTAAACCTGTAATTCACAAAACTTAGTTTTTTATGTATTCATGAAAACTCCAACAAAGCCACCATCAGTCGAGAACTCTATATTATTATTTAAAAAGACAGATGCTAAGGTTATGATAGTGTTGTCAAGACTACCACGTCTGGTTCATCATTCAGGGCGATACCTGTCTTGTCAGTCACCATTATAAAATGACATTGTACAATGTTGGGTATTCACTTTAAATGAGAGCAAACTCATCCCCCCCCCCCCATGTAATAGAATGCATTTCACTACAAGTTTTATTAAAGAATAAAAATTGTCAAGATGACTAAAACCACTTATGGTTAAAAACTGAAATTGGCCTTTTTTGACAAAACTGAGTGCACGCAATACAGGAAGAATGTAGTAAACAAACAAACACAAAATAATTATATTTTAGTGTAAAATTGAAATCGATTGGTGTGGGACAATCCAGCTTTGAAGTTTTCAACCATAAAACTGAGGTTGGATTACCTGAGCTTTTAAATGGGTCAAGATGGAGGTGAAGAGAGTCCCTGTTACAAATGTGTGCGATGGGCTCATCTACAAAACGAGTAAGGAACCGTCAAACTTCAAAATCATTAAATAGGCACTCCAGAGAACATTGGTCTTGGGTCAGTAGTGTTTCTTTAACTGACCCAAACCACACAGGCAAAGGACATACACATTCAGACCAAATGTCCACACTCCACCTTCATTTACTGCTGTTAGCGGCTGCTCTGGTAACTTCGTATTTAACTGCATTATCACATGAACTATGGAGAAGTCATTAGTAAAATCATTTGACCAGCGCAGTGAAAGCACAATGAAACAAATGACCTGAGAGGTAAATTACAATGCGATTGTGTGTTGGGAGCTTTTCAACAGGAACAATTCAACAGGAATAAAATGTATTAAAATGTATTTTGAATTTGAGGTTCACCAGATCAAATTTAGGTAACCTTTTTGGGATTGAAAAATACTCAGCTGTTCTAGTTTGCAAATGCTGTAGAGCATGAGATCAGGCACTTTAATAGAAAAAAAAAAATCCCTCACAATCAGAGATAGATCAAGTGTCCCCCAAGCCTACACACTGTACTTCCTTACTAATGAATGGGGCCAAACCAGGGCTTTCTGTTGGCTATCATTTATGAAAATGCAAGATTTATTGTAGCTGGCATTGCTTTCGTGTATTCTAATGCATAATGTTGCAAACCTAAATTTGCTACATTAGCAGTTTAAACAATATTTAAGGCCTTCTCTTTATTGATATTTGCTAAAAGTACTTCATGCAAAACACATTACCATTATATAACATTTTTATTCCAAGGTCTCTTGCATTTATGTTTTTCTAAACTTTTTTTTTTTTAAAGAAAATCTGATTAATTACTGCCATCTACTGGATGACTTTACAAACACTTTTTGTGCTATTACATACTCTTCAGTCATAGCAAAAATATGATAAGTAAATAAATAAATAAAAGAAAGCACTGAACTGAACTGAAATGACTCGTAAGGAAGTATCTGAGGCATGGAGGGTTAACCAGGGGTCAACACCCTTTCCCTGGGAAGGGAAGTCAGGACTTGTGGTTTGTCTCATCCAGATCAGTAAGATTGATTGTGTAAGCCTGGGAGATATGTCTTGACTCAACAAGACTGCCTGGGATCCCAAGGACACTTGTGCAACAACAGGAGAGGACTAACCCACTTTCCCTGCAACCAGCACTGCATTTCTCCGTATTACTTGGTTTAGATTTATTACTAAAAGCAATCATAGCATTCAGGCATCGGCTAACCATATGAATGCATTTGTAAACAGGTTTGTGGTTCATAAGATGGTCCTGTGGTCACGACCACTCTTCATGCATGGTGACTATCAGTGGCAACTGTGTAAAATTCAGGACAGACTTTTTTTTTTTTTTAAAAGAGAAATTTGAATCAGGGTTTAAATCTATCCCGAGCAATGTGTTTAGAGAATTTTTTTCAGATGCTCAGGGTACAGTTTACAGCAAGCGTGCAGTCTACTGTTAACCTCAGCATTACTCTGGGAACATTATCATAATAATAAGCAGACAAACATTATATAGACTTGTCAGCTGTTCAATGTATGTTCAGAGTTTATTTAAATGTTCTACTATGTTTGGCTGGCGTTTTTAAAATCTTATTAAAAACTCTTCCTTGCTCACTTGCTCACTTACCTTACACTTTTACATTGCATATTCTGTTGAAAGATTACCTCATTGTAACTCATAATGAGTCACACAATATTGCAACATGCATAACAAGGCAAGACTATACAAAAAATGGTTCTTAAAAATGTTAATGGTTCCTCCTTATTACATAAACAAATAAAAGCTCTGTGTTGATTTTTTTAAATGTATTTATTTGCCATTTATGGGATTCATACTTAGTGCCAGTATGACATACTACCTTATATGATATAATACATAAAATTACTAGTAAAGCAGTTTCTAACTAATTTCCCCGTCATACCTGTATAGATAAACATTTCCTGAATTGTGCAAATTTCACTTTAGATGTAAAAGCTTTGAAACAGCACACTAGTTCAAAGGCACTGTTCCCTGCATCTGAACAGGATTTTACTGCCCTTCAGTACTGAATTTCATTGTCTCGGCCCACTGCCCACTATTTCGGTACATTCCACGTTATCTCGGTTCACTGACTCCAAGTTAACACTGGTTTCCTGACTGTACAAAAGCCTGCGTGTTTTTCCTTTAGTCATCACACAGGCTTGGATTAGGCACAGTATAACTCCAGCACAAGGAAGGCAATGGATATTTATCCATCCCTCCCACATCTGTAAAACTCTGGCCTGATGAATAGGGGACTTAGTCACCCTGGAACCAGCAGGCATACTGTACTGTATGTTTTGCTAATCTGTCGATAAAGATGTGAGCAAAGGAGGCTATTGTATTGCTCTGCATACAGACTACCATGTGTAAGAAATAACATCAGGAAATCGTTCTCACTCCTGAGCTAAAGAGAATCTCTCTGGACATGCAGTACATTTTGTGTAAGGAAAGATCTGATTAATACCATTTCTCAAATTCTATAGTAAATATTTGACCCAAAGGTTTGTCTTGCATTAAGATCAAGCCAGACCATGAGCAGTTAATGAGATTAATTGTCAATATTCTACAGAAGCAGAAGTGGAGCTTAGAAATGTCTAACCCACCTATTGCCAATATAAATGGTAAGAAAAACTGTACAAGTTTCAGATTAAACTAAGATACTTGGTTTCCTTACCCAATAGCAATATAAATTCAACCACTTGCACCCTCTAGTGGAATTACTGTCTAATGTATTAGAGGCAGGGATTTGCATAGGCATGTACCTTTACGTACTTTTAAAGTCATGGATCTCATTCAATTTTACTTGAAGATTCAGCATTTCCTATTAACGCATCCTGAATTAAAGGGGGTCAGAATTAAGAAGTTAGTGGCAGTACTGAAGTATTTAGTGGCATAAAAGGTCTCCTCTTATGTGGTTTTTTGGTTTAGGGCTACAGCTTATTCTAAATCCCTATATTTTTTCTTAACTTGACTTCCAATACTCACATAAATAAGCCCCCCCTCTCAGTTTGCATGACAAAAAAAACAAACAACCAACCAAACAAAAACATTCAATAATATGGGGGAAATGTTCAAATTAGGAAAGTGTCTACTCTACTTTATTATGAATGGAAAAACATCTGTTTATCATATGGGCAAGCAAAATATATTATCCTTCAAACTATTTTATTGCCTGTTTAAGGGATAAAATACCCTATGATATGTCTGTAGCAACTTAAGGCACATAAAATAAAAACCAGCACTCATATGAAGATCTTGAAAGAACAGAGCCCTGGTGTAATAGTGGATCACCATCACAAAGCACTTTACAGAGGTAGGCTGTGAACTGTGCATTATATGCAGAGTCACTTACAATAGGGCACTGATTTAACATCTCATCCGCAGGATGGAGCACAAGGAGGTTAAGTGACTTGCTCAGGGTCACACAGTGAGTCAGTCAGTGGCAGAGGTGGGTTTTGAACCGGTGACTTTCTGGTTACAAGCACTGGACTTTAACCACTGGACCACACTGTCTCCTGTAAGGTATACATATACACATACACACACTTTTTTTTCTCTCCAGTGGCTGTTTACTCTGAGGCAGCAATTTACACAATTAGAATATCACGATGGAGGAAACAAACTTACTTGTATCGTATTTCAGTCAGGACAACACTTCATTATTATTTATTATTTATTTCTTAGCAGAAGCTCTTATCCAGGGCGACTTACAATTGTTACAAGATATAACATTATTTTCTAGGTAAAGTACTTTTTCCCACCTGGGATTGAACCCACAACCCTCCGGTCAAGAGTCCAGAGCCCTAACCACTACTCCACACTACTGGCCTTCATATTAATGTGAATACAGAATGCCATCTGCAGCAAGGTTTCTTTTACACTTCAACACACACACACTGCAAGTAAAGCAGCCAAGTAACTAAGAATAAATTAGATTTATTGTCTGTACATGTTCCAACAGATAAAAAGTATCATATCTATTCAGTTCCATTGCATGTATTGGCACATACTAATTTGTGACCTGTGTACCCAAAACTTTAGTGTTATTACCTCTGCACCTCTGTACTCAGGGCATAAATGAGGGGAAAAAATTGAGTTAACAGGAGAAGTCAAAATCAGATCTGACAACTGCAATTCTGCCATATTTCCAAAAAACCTTTGTCTAATATTTTGACATACTACATAGAAGTAGCCATACGTTTTGGATTATGCCTTCTTCAGTTACATAGTTAATAACAATATGGTGGGTGATTGGGTGTGAATTGTGGGGATTTGTTTTTAATTTAGCAAGGACAATGAAATAGACGTACTGACATAGAACATGCAGATACATGATACAGATACATAATACGTACCCCGAGAGCATCTCAAAGATGAGTACTCCCAAAGCCCACCAGTCCACCGCTCTGCCGTGACCTTTACTCTGAATCACTTCTGGTGCAAGGTATTCAGGTGTCCCACAGAGAGTCCATGTCCTGAAGAAACAATACAACTATTTACTAACCGGTTTATACAAACTGTCCACTACACTTAGCCATATCATATTTTTGGTCAGTATAGAACTCTTGAAGTTAAGGCTCTTTAGCTTACCATTGAAAGCGTCACCTGCTGCTGGAAAATGGGATGTAATACATACCACAGTTGTGTGGTACTTTTTACTTCTCTATGCTATAACTCTTATGAAGTGATATTTCACGTGTATGTTATTTTTACATTTATTTATGTTTTTATTTTGTTTGATAATTCAATGATGGTGAAATTAGAATGTCTTTAAAAAGGTGCACATAAACTAAATATTCTACAATTTAAAAATTACTGTTTTTCAGGTAAGCATTTAAAACATTTAGGAACATTTGTTGTATAATAAAGTGATTTTGAATGTGACAACGCTATTTTGTGAAATATCTTGAAATACCTATTTTTATACCGTGAAATAAGTCATTTTATATACAAAACATTGTATAGGTAAGGCCTGAGCCAATTAAAACCAGTCAGTTCAATTACGGCAATAATGGCAATAATACTCACAAGGACACCAATACAAGTATGATTACTGTACTTTTATAACAAGAGTAACATTCTGATTTTAACCTTTTTTTAAATGCTAGAATTACTGGTGCTTCGGCTTGATTCAAATTTGAATTATAATTCTGATATCCACTAGATGGCAGTGCTTACTGCTGCCAGGACAGAGGTGCTGTATTAAAATAACCAGGATATCATGGATTGACAGTGTGCTTTCTAAAAGACAACTGTGTTCACAAAATTAGGTTACTTGTTTTTAAGAGGGGCATTTTAATAGCAATTTAGGGCTCAGTAGAAAACATTCTTTAAAGCTGCAGTGTCCAACACTCTTGTTCGGTGTTACAGTAAAACGTGACTTAACTGCACACTCTACCAAATAAATATAAAAAAACGATCACCTTTAATTGACTTTCTACGGCAGACGCAATAATGACACTACTTAGTGAGTTATTTCATATGTTATTATTATTTCAGTTATTTATATAAGCTAAAGCAGGGGTGCCAGACTAGGTGCATAGGATCTACTTTCCCCACCCTCACCCTAACGCGGTCTACATACCTACATGCTGCAAAATACAGTAGTGCCAGAATGTCAATATAGGACCTATTTCTTGTGCTTAGCTAGTACGTGACTCACTCGGAATGATGCAAATTTGGCTGTCTTTGATTTCGAGATGGGCAGCAAGTTGACTTCGATTCTTTCACTTGTGTCTTATGTAGTTCACTTTTAGCCGTAAAGTCACTCTCATACTTCTTGTGAACAGTTTTGAAATGCCTCTTGACATTTCCCTTCTTAGCAAGAGCTACACTTGAATGGCAGATCAGACACACACATTTTGAATTTACAGTGGGGAAAAAATAATCTTACTCCCACTCACTGTGAAAGTGATACATTTTTGTTTTTTTGCTGCTTGGTACTGCACTCATATTAAGGCCTTCAACGCAAAGTTATAGAAGGAAGAAAAAAAAATAATCACTGTAAACATTGTAAAAAAGAACCAGATCAACCAGTAAGTGAAAGTTTGTGAAATCCTAGCAACGGAGCAATGGTGAGAAAAAGATATTAGAACGATAGGTTGATCAAATTGTATGTCAAGCTGTTTGTATGTTATGGCTGTGCAGTAATGGTGCAAGAAGTAGAAGGGGGCGGTGCCTGTGGACCCAAGTGTGTGGAGAAGACTGCCGAATTCGAACTGAGCTACGAAGTGACTAGAAATTAAAATAAACAGTAAATAATATGCCAAACCTGGAACCAGGAGTGTTAGCAAACAATACGGTGCTTCAGGACTGTGTTATTGCCGGGTGGTGATTTACCCTTCAAATAACTTCCACGAGTCCGGCAGCAGCACTTCCGGATTAGACCGACACCACACTGTGCAGCCAGATTACTGTAATTGTATATGTGTGATTTAAAAGTGAAGCTGTGAGAAAATAGTAGCAGTAACTGATAGCATTAGCTACTATACATACAACACCAGTTCAAGTTAAGAGTTAAGCAGCACCACCTTGTGTGATTATTGAACAGTAACCACGAGAGACCGGAATCCCGGGAAGGGGTTATAATATGCCCCCAATTTGAGTTGGCAAAATAAGTTTTAACCGGATAAGTTTTTTAATTAATTTTCTACGGCCTACTAGAAACAAGCCTGGGATCGGCCGTGATCAACGTCCTGGGCTCTCCTGTGCTCTCCTGTGCTAAAGCATGCCTGTTGATTAGATCTAAACATTTATCAGTTAGTATGCATACCTGAACACTTGAGTTAGCAACATGAAAGGATACTGTCCACTTTGGAGCATGAGCAGTACACTTGTGTGAGCATTTGTTGGTACATTCTTCTATACTAGACTAAGGTACTCAGCTTGCCAGCATTCATAGCTTCTGTGATCCTACAAAAACTATAACCTAACCTATGTAAAAGTCCATAACGGCTTTACAAAATTCTCTGTTAAATCTTAGTTTAAAAAAAAAAAGGATCTCTCACATATTTATACAGCCTAACAAAACTGAAATGTTTTTTTTTGTGCTACTTTAAAACAACATATTAAAAGACATTTGTTTATTTTTTTCTGGATTATTTTTATGAAGGGAGAACTCGTTTCTTTTTTCATTGACAATGGATTTTCACTACATGCATGTTTTAGGTGATATGACCCCTCATCTAATTACTGTGTCCTGCAGTATTGTTTACCCATCACTTTTCAACTTTAAAGCTACGGTTTTGCTTGATTTCTTTAACGCACAGACCTTTGGGGGCCTACTGTACAGTTAATCAAGCTTAGCTAAAAGTAAAGTGAAAGTAGTGCCTGTAAGTTTGCTTTTATAAAAAAAAAAAAACAAAAAAAAAAAAAAACAGAATCACTTTGTCTAGGATGTAACTGTTTTAATTAAATTGTATGATGTCAGTAGTTATTACAATCATGTCTATTGATTGTGTGCATGTTGTTTGGTTTGTTAAAGATGTAACCCTATTAACCCCTAGGACCCTCTTGAAAATGGGAATAGTTTCATTTCAATGCAATTTCTACTAGCAGACAGGTCATCCTTCTACAGAGGTGGTAAAAGATGTTGAACCAATACTGCCAATGTCAATGTTGTCAAAGGCTAAGTGGAATGCAGAAACCCTTAAAACAGGTTTATCTCTTTATTCCAAACTCAAAACAAGAGATAATGGCTGTACACCCCCTCCCTCTTCAGTTTTATCTTCATAGGATAACAGGTTGTGTTTACTTTGGTTTCAGACCAGGAAAGAAAGTGCTTATTGATGTCACAAAGAGTCTTTTTTTATTGTAAATGAAGAATTGTTTCTTGTGAAATGCGGCAAGACATCCACAAGGCAATTCAGCACACATCCTAATGAAAAAAATACGTTTTACCAAGTATACCTTTTGGATTGAATGATCTTGATAATTAGTTCAAAAGGTGACCTTTTAAAATACACATTGCAGTGCCATAGTGCCAACAAAAAACTAGCCTAACAAAATCAGATTTGACATATAAACATACTGTAGCAAAAGCAAAGAAATCGACAATGAAAAGAAAGCAGCTAATTATTTATAAACCCAACCGAGTCATCAGCATTTAAATCTGCCAATCTGAGTTGTAGGCATACATGTCCATTCAGCTCTCAGAAAATGGGTGGAACTGCTAAAGCAGTACATCGTGTGCTCCAACTAAATATTTTTGAACTTAAGATCATACAGTACTGTGAGATAGGAAAAGATACAAAACAAGAGGAGGCCATTCTGCCCATTCATCCTTGTCCAGTACAGTATCCAGACAGCTATTGAAGGACCCCAAAGAATCGGCAGACACAACATGGAATGGCAACCCTTGAATCAGGCTTTATTCAACTTCCAATGTTGCCCTCTGGTCCTGGTCCCTGTGCTAAATTTAAAATAGTGTATGGATTGACTTTTTTTGTATCTCTTCTCTCCTCTAACCCTTCTATTTCAGAAGGTCAAAAGATGCAGCTCTCCCAGTCTTCAAAAAGCACTGTGTGAAATATGCGTTTCCCTATGGTCTGTAAGTAGCTGCTGACTTTACATCAATACATACCTGTCCACCAACTTTTTAGCAAATCCAAAGTCTGTAAGCCTGATATGGCCGTCTCTGTCCAGTAATATATTCTCAGGTTTTAAGTCTCTGTAAACGATTTCCTTGGAGTGTAGGTATTCTATTGCACATACGATCTCTGCAGAATAAAACAGTCCTGTGCTGTTGTTGAAGCGCCCCATGTTGCGTAAGTAACTGAAGAGTTCACCGCCGGGCACATAGTCCATTAGCATATACAAAAAACACTCGTCATGATGGGTCCAAAATCTGCAAGAGCAAGAGCATCATCATTTTAGGAAACATGGAATGCCTGCTAAACTGCACATTTTAAAGGCAGAAGAGTCATAGTATTATTGCAGAAAAATCTCTAAACAATATAAATATATAAATAAATGATTTAGAAAATAATTCTTTAACGAGCTGAAGGACTTTTGTGTACATGCAAAAAAAAAAAAGGTATAATTCTTGTACACTGCAATTATACATACATATACACACACACATATATATATATATATTGTCACACGATTGCCACTCACTCGGGTTCGTGCCCCTTTAAAAATACGACCCAGCACACAGAAATGGATTTTCTTGCGCGGATGCGCTATTTTTTTAATAAAGACAAAATAAAACAAATACACAAAATAAACACCTAGCTCTGTACGAGCACTAACTTACACACGGGAACACCCTTCCTAACACGGGACAGCTAAGCTGTTTTCCCGACTTTTCAAAAACCACAAACTTAAACCCCAGATTTGACACCGCACTTACTTTTCTCTCTGGCTACTCGGAGACAGAGCACCTCTTCTGCCTCCTTCTACTCAGCAGCCTCCAGCAGACTGCTTGCTCTCCTTTTAAATCCCACACCTGGACCTAATTTTTAATAACGTCCAGGTGCGGATGATAATTAACAATAAAACAATTAAACTAAACAATAAGCAAATTAAATGAAACAATAAAGCAATCCATCAAAACAATTAACCACAAGGTGCATTTCTCTCGCAGGGAGGTTTTAACCCCCTCCCTGCTGTCTCTCACAACCCGCTATCTTACATATCCCCCCCCTTGTCTTTACAAGACACAGGCCACGAGACGGCCACGGACACAACCACCCACCCTCGAGTCCACAAAAGTCAATTTTCGCCCTCTTCCACGGGCGAACTCGAGGGTGGATCGGTCCACATCCCGGCTCAGCCAGGTAGGGACCGCACACCGGCGACGAGGGACCCCACCGGTTTGTCAGGGGCGACCGGAACGACAACCGGAGCACTGGAGGCTGCAGTAGCGGGCAGAGGTCTGCAGCTGGGACCCAGTGCAGCGACGTCCGGTCAGCAAGGGGGAGCGAAGTAGTGACCAGGGGGAGCGTATGCGACGTCTAGGAGCAGCACAGCGACGTCTTAATGTCCAGGAGGAGCGGAGCAGGGGACCAGGTGGAGAACTGTGCCCGATCCTGCCGACTCCTGGGCTCCAGGTCAAGTGAAGGGAGGTCCAGGCCAACCGACAGGGTGTCCAGGAGCAAGGGGTGAGGGACTGAACGCAGCGACGCCGGACTGGACCGTAGGGGTGGTGGTCGGGGCTGTGGTGGATGTACGCTTGTCACCTCCTCCCTAGGCTCCGGAAGCGGCAGCTCCTCCCCTCTGGGTTCTGGCAGCGGTAGCTCCTCCCCTCTGGGCTCCGGCAGCGGCAGCTCCTCCCCTCTGGGCTCCGGCAGCGGCAGCTCCTCCCCTCTGGGCTCCGGCAGCGGCAGCTCCTCCCCTCTGGGCTCCGGCAGCGGCAGCTCCTCCCCTCTGGGCTCCGGCAGCGGCAGCTCCTCCCCTCTGGGCTCCGGCAGCGGCAGCTCCTCCCCTCTGGGCTCCGGCAGCGGCAGCTCCTCCCCTCTGGGCTCCGGCAGCGGCAGCTCCTCCCCTCTGGGCTCCGGCAGCGGCAGCTCCTCCCCTCTGGGCTCCGGCAGCGGCAGCTCCTCCCCTCTGGGCTCCGGCAGCGGCAGCTCCTCCCCTCTGGGCTCCGGCAGCGGCAGCTCCTCCCCTCTGGCCTCCGGCAGCGGCAGCTCCTCCCCTCTGGCCTCCGGAAGCAGCGGCTCCTCCCCTCTGGCCTCCGGAAGCAGCGGCTCCTCCCCCTCTGGCTCGGGAGACTGCGGAGCTACTCTAGCCTGCTCCCATTTCTGGAGCAACAGCTCCAACTCTGTTGGCTCAGCGGTGCCAACCCCCACTCGCTCATCTGTCTCTCCATTCTGGCAGTCTGCTCTAATTGAGCAGCAGTATTGCGATTGATTCGCGCAATTAACTCCTCAATGCTCTCCATTTCTAGGGTCGTAGGGGCGCCCACACACTCTGCCACCATATGTAACACGATTGCCACTCACACGGGTTCGTGCCCCTTTAAAAATACGACCCAGCACACAGAAATGGATTTTCTTGCGCGGATGCGCTATTTTTTTTAATAAAGACAAAATAAAACAAATACACAAAATAAACACCTAGCTCTGTACGAGCACTAACTTACACACGGGAACACCCTTCCTAACACGGGACAGCTAAGCTGTTTTCCCGACTTTTCAAAAACCACAAATTTAAACCCCAGATTTGACACCGCACTTACTTTTCTCTCTGGCTACTCGGAGACAGAGCACCTCTTCTGCCTCCTTCTACTCAGCAGCCTCCAGCAGACTGCTTGCTCTCCTTTTAAATCCCGCATCTGGACCTAATTTTTAATAACGTCCAGGTGCAGATGATAATTAACAATAAAACAATTAAACTAAACAATAAGCAAATTAAATGAAACAATAAAGCAATCCATCAAAACAATTAACCACAAGGTGCATTTCTCTCGCAGGGAGGTTTTAACCCCCTCCCTGCTGTCTCTCACAACCCGCTATCTTACAATATATATATATATATATACACACACACACAAACACACACACACACACACACACACACACACACATATAATATATATATATATATATATATATATATATATATATATATATATATATATATATATATATATATATATATATAACCTGACTTGCAGACTTTACTCTTAAGAGGAAAATACTACAGGAAGAGAACAAGGTACAGAATAGCAGCTTTCATTTGATTGACAAATGTGTTTTTACCCAATTGCCAATGATATAAAAACACATTTTACTTAAAGCTATAATTCATTCATAGTAATCCCAGAACCAGCATCTTGAAATGCAATTCCTAAAGGAGGTCCATCAGTAAATGTAACTGATTATCATTAGCATTATACTAAAATGAAAAATTACAAAATGCACTTCTACATAGTGTGAATGTATATCATACTGTAGTAATCAAAACCAGACAAAAGGTTGCCAAGCAATAGCCTTCTGCTAATCAGGTGTCTGTCATCGAGACCAATCCTCATATTATTAAGCAATAACTTCCTGTAACAAGGTGGCTTGGTTTGGGGTATAACCACACACACTGTACCATGGCTTATTTTACAGACATACAGTAGAGAGCTGAATTTTGGGAACACAATACAATAAATAGTCGATAGGGGATGCTCATCACGTGGTTAATTAACCACTGAATAGAAAGATATAAAGCTGGGCGTTTGAGACCTAAGCTCATTCATTTAGCATTGTCATGTTATGCAGTACCCCAAGCAACTTCATGCCAGCCCCGTACTGTATATCAAAATGACAGATTTCTCTATAAATGTGCAGTTAAGTGTTTTTATACATTGAAAACCTTCACCCCCACATGATTAAACTGATAACTCCTGGCCAACAAGTGTTAAACTGACACTTACAATCTGATTAGAAAAGGGTGGTTAACCTCCGATAATACTGCCTTTTCATTCTGTACATGCTGTTCCTGCTTTAATCGAATGACATCAGGAATTTTCATTGCTTTCAGGGCAAAATATCCTCTTGTTTTCTTTTCCTTTACCAGAAAGACACGCCCGAAGGTTCCAGTCCCTAAAAAGCAAAAAGGGATGAGTCAGTATTTTCAGATTCAGTAGCAGTCTAGATTATCACTTTGTTTTAACACAGCAGTAGTTCCTTATCAATATTTCTTGTGATTTATTGAGTGAAAAGTGAAGGCAGTAAAACGATAACTTTGTGGCAACATCTCAGTGACATCCTGTTTTTACGTCAGAAAAATTCCTAAAAAAACCCCCAAAAACATAGCCACTAAAAAACTAGTGTGTGAGCCAAACAGATATGCTTCTTCAACTAGGATGTTAATGTAAAGCTATAAGAAGTCAAGTAGACACATCTTTCTGCTTGTGCCTTCTTCAGGTGTACTGGAATGTTAGAAAAAAAAGTTCTCAAACTTTTCAAACTGAGAAGTAACTCCCCTAATATACCCTTTTCTTAATATATTATAAAAATACATCTCTATGTATATTTGTTACATTACAAAAAAAAAAAATTCTGACGGACAAACATAACTCAGAAATTGACTAAGCAGGTATACAACATAAATATAAAGAATTATGCTTGTGATATGATTGTTTTGTTACCCCTCTGACCACCAGTTTTAGACAATATCCAATATATATATTTTGAAAACTATGTAGCGAACAAGTCCACATTCTTTGTCTATTTATTATTATTTAAATTCAGAAATTAATTGGATATGTAGGACACACGTTACACTTTCTTTTTTATTATTATTTTAAATACAGTATTTCAAAGCAGCTTGTTACACAGTACATTTTGGCAAAGCCATTGGAAGATTAAAAAGAGGTATTTTTGTGGGTATTAAATACAAATCTTGCATTTGGAGAAGAAACTGTCCAATACATTAAATGTTCTGAACACCAGCAGATCTTCATGACCATCCCAAGCTTGCATTACTTTTTCCAACCTGTTTTCACTGCATTGTTAAATCACCCATGGCCAGAAAGATCAGCAAGATTAAAATATAGTTAAACAGTGGTATAATATATTTTCCACTCTTTAATATCATCTTACATCAACTTAAGTATTTCCCCTTTTATTACTGTAGCTTGTTGTTACTGGAAACTGTATGATGGTAAGAGAGACAGAGGGAGTGGCTTGTACAGCCTTGCAACTCTATAGTGTGGCTTAACAAAAACCTACTTTATGGAATGGCAATAATAATGTAAACAGCTTTCAAGGTTATCAATTACTATCACTGTATACTTTTCAATATTGTTCTCATCGTAACCATAAAAAAATGAAGTTGTCACTGTGTGTGGTTGAAGATCACAAGGTCATCTGTATGCATGAAGTATATACAGTAGCTAACTAAAGATTCCCATTTATCACATACTCCATACTATCTCCACGTGATACCGCCTGTGACGACTTGTGTAATTTCCCATGTGTTACTTACTTTTTTTATTTTAACTTTATAATGCCCAAACAGAAAAAGAAAAAAAAATCTGCACAATTAACCTGTGATCAACTCCTTAAATCAGTCCGATTAATCTGATATTAGGGTGTGCTGATTTATCGATTCACACAGTGAAGCATGATATTTTTCTTGACGACAGGATTATCGATACAGTTACCCCTGAATCAATACATTTTTTTATTTTATTTTTTTAAAGTAAAATTGTCTGCTAATATAAACATGAGCACGCATTAATTTGTGTCTACACTGATATTAGTAGGGCTGCTCCAATTAATCGATTAATCGGACCGATTAATCAACTAAAGGGTTGATCGCAGATTTTTTAAAATTTAAATCGTGCAGTTCTATTTTTGTATATAAAATAAAATCAACCAATAGAAGATCTGCATTTTCTCTGTGGCAGTCTAATCATAAGTGAGCAGAGGTGGGACATAAACAGTTGAAGGTCTTTAGTAAGTTTAACTAATGGGAGCGTCAAAGATCTGTCCCTTGTTAAACAGGTGTCCAATCATGACTGAACAGAGGCGAGACAAAACTGGGAGTTTAACCAATGGGAAAGTCAAAGATTTTTTTTATTTATTTTTATTTTTTTTAAATTCTATTGATTTTTTTAGTATTACTACAGGACAGCCGCTATAATATCGTCACCTTTATTAAAAATGTGCACGTATTAAATCAACAATGCCCATAAATTAACCGATCAAAAACTGTAATCGATTGACAGCCCTAATAATTAGATAATATTATTTATTAGCATGTACTCTAGCAGGCTCACCTACCAATCACTGTGTTAAGGGTGTTTTTGTCAAGTCTGCCGGCAGCTGAACGAAATGGAAGCTGAGTGGAGGAGGGTTATAAATGTTGATAAAGAGGAGTAAGAAACCCTTGCATGTAGGAGGTATGCCTCCTTTACCAAGAAGGCACCATCAAAACCTCCATCCATCCATAGAAAGTCATTCAGACAAAGTCAGCAGTTGCATTCATCTGACCCCCCTGAATCTACTCCAAACACTGACACCACCTACTACTGTATGCTGTGCATTTGACCAAACCTCCTGCCGATTATAAAGGCAGACATATTAGCACTGCCCCTGAAGGGGAGACATTAATTATTAATGTATTTGTTTATTTAGCAGACGCCTTTATCCAAGGTGACTTATAGAAACTAGGGTGTGTGAACTATGCATCAGCTGCAGAGTCACTTACAACTACGTCTCACCCGAAAGACGGAGCACAAGGAGGTTAAGTGGCTTGCTCAGGGTCACACAATGAGTCAGACCTCCTGGTTACAAGCCCTTTTCTTTAACCACTGGACCACACAGCCTCCTATATTTATTTATTTGTTACATTACGTGTTTAATATGTCAAGTTTCTAAACAGGGGTCATTATTGGGACAAGATAGAACATTTTGAAATTAAATGTATCTTCTGTAAAACAGACTTGGAGGGTGCTGGGCCATTTATTTATAAAAAGTATATAAAACTATAATGGAATAGAAAAAATGTACTGTACTGAGCCAGAAAGCAAACCTTCAAAACTGTGTTTCATTGGAGTTAAACTTTGACATTATGTGGTTTAAAAGTTCAGATTTTGCTTGGTAGTAATCAATTCACCTAAAAACATTTAGGTATTGTCTACTGCTACAGTAAATATCATTCTTCAACTTGACAAATGTCATAAGTATTAATATGTTCCATATGTTAAATGTTTAAAGTAACCAATTTAAAACTGTCAAATGTACAGCACTTTTAGTTCTCAAAGTTGATAGCAGTAACCTATCTTGGCCTAAATATGTTTTACCACTCTTTTATATTCAATTGCATCAATTGTTTTAACTGTCCAAATGAATACTGTATTTGATAGTACTAAATGCACATATTATTATTATTATTATTATTATTATTATTATTATTATTATTATTATTTAGTGAACATGTATATTAAACTGTTTTGTATGCTGTGAACAGGAGGGCTTGCAGGTGATATCAGACCAGGAAGTATACAGACACAATACTGCTATTGAAGCGCTGATTTGTTAGAAATAAAAAGGTTGAACAAAAAGACAAACACTTCTACAAATGAAAACGGCATGATGGCCAAAATAGACAGACAGAACACAAATCTCAACAAGTAGCGTGCTGGTGTAAAACCAGCACAGGTAGCAATTATTATATTTGATTTTTGCTTTTCTCTTCACCTCACGACTCTTGTTTCGCCTCTAAACACACTAACCCCGTTCAGCCAAACCTGCAGGTTTTTATACATGTGACCGTCTTGAGATTCTGAATCAATCTGTTCATCATGAATCAATCACATTCTACACGGGTTTAGCTGGGTGGGGAATTAACCCCACCCATGCTGTAAACAACAATAAAAAACTTTTTTTTTTACAAACTAAACAAATACATTTAAAATAATAATACAAAATACACACCCTGTCACATATGCGATTAAAGAATTGTATTTATGAACATGAAATGATATATAGTTTATTGATCTCAGCACCATGTTTTCAGATTTTAAAATTAGATAATTATGAAATGCAATTAAGCCCAGTCGAGTTTTTTTTTTATTTATTTTTTTTATAAATTATTGATGAATATTAAGTCAGGAACCAGTGACTTAGAGATTTATCTTTCATGTACACCACTCTTTATCAGCTATGTATCTAAATAAATGCTCAAAGCAGATTTGATGGGCTTAATACAGTAGGTACAGTATATACCTCACATGTAGTTTTAGCTGTAGGGACATGTGCTATTCTGTCACTAATACAGGCATGCTTCTGCAGCTTATACAGTAGGAGGTTGTAAAACACAAGTTAATGTCCAAGAAACATTTTGTTCCCCAAATGTTTAACATGTGCTTTTAAAGATAAAACTGTATTCAAATTAAACAGATGGAACTTTAGAAACAAACCCATATCCGTGTTTTAATAAAATTACAAGTAGCCTATAAAATGTTTATAGACTCAAGAAGCAATCATTCACTCTTAACCATAAGGTGCTGGGTATAGTGTGCATGTCTATATTGCATGCATCCATTTTGTAAACACTGCCCTAGAATTTAAAAAAAAAAAAACAAAAACAATGTAAAAAACAGTAATATGCAAATCTGTTGCAAACAAGTCTGATGCAGTTTTTCTTACTCAGATATTAAGCTCTTTATTAATCTCCATGTTAAAAGCTAAGCCATGGGTGAATAAACAAGTACAATATAATGGTTTGCATGGCTTGCAGTAGTAAAAGCAGGTTGAGTTCCACAATCATGTTAAATTTGACATATTTGTTATTTTCTCAAGAACGTTTCTTTCAGTGCATCAATCAAAACAAGAAGCATGAAAGGGTCGATGGTGCTCAAAGATCTTCAACTCCTGGTCCACAGATGTAGCACATACTGTACTGCAAATTCCTCTTTTTACCAAAACAAACGAAAGAGCATACACAGTAGCACACAGACATTTTTTCTTATAGTAACCAATATAGGTTGTTATTTCAGCTATTAACAAAATGTCGTTTAAAGTAAATTTCAACCTTTTTAATAAGATGTCAATTGAGCAATGGCTAAATCAAAACATCCCAGAAAATACGAGCACCTCTGAGATGTCTAGAGTTGCTATAAATTTACCAGGCATTATACAACCGTTTGGTTGTAATCGTCTCAGGCCCCATTACCCAAACGGTCATATAATGCCTGGTAATGCCCTCTGTGTTGGGTCTTATAGCTTACTTATATTGTTTAGATTTACTTTGTATTCTATCCTGTTAGTCATAATATCCTGGCACCCTTGTGGTCTCAATAAAGTTCCTGCAGTGGATGTAACAAACACCACATAGAATAAAAAGTGATGTGATAACAGTAAACAAGAAGAATCAATCAGTTAAAATAGAATTTTACATAGATGCCAAGTTGTTCTTTAAGGATTTAATACCTGTAGTATAAAATGTGAATGTAAAATTTGCAATGCAATTAAGGAAGCCACATACTCTATGAGGAAAAACATGGCCAGGAACAGAAACAATGTCTAATTTGATTTCAAAACCATTAAAAAAATCCTCAGGGTTTGAGGCAGGAAATAGCTACTTACAGCAGCTTCTATGGTACTATAAGTGGTGAAATGAACATGCATGATTTATGAAGAGATGAGAGCCTATAATGAAACAAACTCATGTATTCAGTAACTGTATCACACAGTCTTGTACTATATTATTCATTTATTCATGGTCGTCTTTACAATGAGGCTGATACTATTCTGTTTGGTGGCAATATTCTTGTTTAATATGCTGCCCAAGTGACTGGAGTACATTTTTACTGAAGCTGAAATCGATCATTCACACTACGGTACAGTTCACAAGTCAAGCATATTTCTGTTTCACATTAACTTATTATATGCAGCTAACCTCTCCAAAAATGTATGGAAACAATAGTGGCTCCTGAGATAATATTTTGACATCAGGTCCTACAAGTACCACAAACCAAACTGTCCCAACTATAACAATTCTTACAAACACATGAACAGCAGAACCCCAGGCGGCTATAAGTTATCAACATATCAGTTAGCCGAGGAACTGTGGCAAGAGAATCGCATTGCCATTCTCTCTTCAGTTAGAATCCCAGGGGAGGGCGAGACAGCTGGGTTATTTATCATGTCCGTTACTTTATACAGATGGAAGCTTATGTGAACCCAGTCAAGCATCTACATAGCCTGCCCTGTCCACACTGTAAAGACAGAAGAGGGTTGGAAAGTAGCCTGTGGAAAAGTAATACATTAATGACAGCAATTGGTTGTCATTACCATTTGTCTGAACTTTGTATCTGTAGTCAATGAATTGGCATTATCCCAAAAAGGCAACTGTGACATGAAAGGGATACAGTATGCTGGAAAATAATGATAATTGATACTTGGTGTTCCGCATTTCCGGTTTATTCTGAATTATACCAGGAAAATTACACCATTTTTTTTTTTTTTTTTTTTTTTAACTGGACGTCGGTTTTTACTGATTTATACCTGATTCTTGTCTATTATTCAATAATTTCCCAGTACTGTTTTCTAGGAAATACACAATATTTTGATTAAAATGTTGTTTTATTTTGACTCCGACATTGTAATAAGCAGCTCTACACTGTATATCCATCACTTCACAAACACATTATCACCTGATTATGTTGGCCAATCAAAGTCTGATTATTGTGGCAATTGCTAGGCGTAGTAACTGGGCATTAAAAGTGCCACCGGCTATAATGTTCTGCCACCCGGCTGTACAGAATTCCTGGAGAGAACCCTGGCAACATAATTGTGATAACAGAGTCTGCAATAGGTGGATATTCTTTCACTACAAGTAACCAAGATGTGTCCAAAGGCATCTCTGCAAACTTCTTTTTTAATGTGCGGTCCATCCTGTGAATAATTCTTGCACCTTCAATGACAGAACTGAATGGATTGCACACCCAGTCAAAATCTTCTGTATTGGCTGTTAGGAAGCAGCATTTGAATTTGTCTTGGTGATGAGATTTGACAAGATGTTGATGTTAAGGTCTGCAGATGCCAAAGAGAACATTTCAATTGAGTAAGACATCCCCAGTTCACAAAAATCCATACATCAGGTTCTGTATTATTATTATTATTATTATTTGTTTATTTAGCAGACGCCTTTATCCAAGGCGACTTACAGAGACTAGGGTGTGTGAACTATGCATCAGCTGCAGAGTCACTTACAACTACGTCTCACCCGAAAGACAGCGCACAAGTGACTTGCTCAGGGTCACGCAAGGAGTCAGTGGCTGAGGTGGGATTTGAACCGGGGACCTCCTGGCTACAAGCCCTTTTCTTTAACCACTGGACCACACAGCCTCCTATAGCTGTAACTGTCACTGTACTGCCTGTTTCACAAAAATCCATAGATCAGGTACAGTAAATCAAATGTCTCTCTTCAGAAAAGTTGTAAAGCTCAACACAGTACGCAATTTTTTTTTTTTAAAGTACATTAATTATGCCACTGGGGTCTCAGTGTATTTTTTATTTATAAACCTCAAAAGAAAAAGACTAAAGAAACAGGATTATGACTCTTACTATTTTTTTTTTCTTTTTTGATGAATCACATATACTCCAATTCCAATAGATCATGTATGCAGCAGATGGCACTTCACAGCATGTCAGAAAGTAATTAACAGATACTATACATCTGCAGCAGGACAAAACCTGTCACACACCAAGAGATTTAGCCACTTACTCTGTGCCAATGCCTAGATCCACCAAACTGGAACTTAATCAAAATGTAACTCTGCGTTTGTAATACAGTAGATCATGCTAAAATATATTTCATTTTTCAACAGTGCTGACCAATCTAAAAAAAAAACAACTGTTTAATTTGAGCATTGCTGCATCAATTTAGGGACTAGCACCCTAGTCAGGTTCCAGACAATTATTTCCTCACTCCATTTTTGCCTCACTCCATTTTCTTAGTTTTGCCCCACAAAAAGTGTGAACATTTTCATTGCCTTTCATTGAAGTGGTGAGCCCCCTGACATTCCTAGTCTTTTACTATACTGTGTTAGCTCATCCTGGGAAGTGTGTTTTGTATTCTCATATACTGTATTAGCACAATAATATTATGGAATTAAAGCACTCCACATATCTTTAAGGGTTAAACTACCAAGTTTTTTTTTTTCTTGTCTAAAACACAAGGCGTACTGGCAGGTATAAGAACCAAACATGACTGCTTTATCATACATCGTGGTCAGCATTTAAAATAAATGGAAATATTTTACAAGAAAAGCATGCATTCATAGGATAAAGTCTACAAAAAACGAGAGACAGCATCAGTTAAACTAGACAGGTGCTAGACAGTAAAAAGGAAAACACAGAATTCTAAAAGTACATCCTTTTATAAAAGTTACAGGTTTATCATGCCACAACTAAGCTGAACAAATTAGTCTTTATTAGTGGCACTGCACATGCTGTACAGTAAGACACTAAAGCTAATTGTTAAAGTACTGTACAAAGACAACAAAGAACAAAAGGTTAAAATTGATATTTATTACAGGCACAATTTAATTTAAACATGTTTGGAATCCATGGAACTTCAAGAATGTTACAATCTGCATGATGTTGTATTACAGCTCATGTGTGGCACACACATTACTATACTGTATACACTTTGCTTACAAGAACAATGTTTGTAAGCATGTTTAAGCAGAACTATAAAAACTGTCATTTGCCACAATTTCAAAATCGCTTACAGTATATTTCAAGTGCTAAAAAGGAAAGGTAAGACTGGACATGCTGAGACATGCATGTCACCCTCGACCCCTCCCTCTCTCAGCACAGCTCTATGGCACGCTCTTGTCGCTTTTTTCTCAGCAACATATCCAGAATTCACCCCTTCCTCACTAACTACTCCACGCAGCTCCTAGTCCAGGCCCTGGTACTGTCCCTTGACTACTGCAACTCCCTCCTGGCCGGCCTCCCTGCCTCTGCTATCCATCTTCTACAGCTCATCCAAAACTCTGCTGCCCATCTTGTCTTTTCCCTTCCTCGTGTCATCCACGCTACACCGCTGCTCCGCTCCCTCGCCAGGCTCCCTATTGTCGCTCGCATCCAATTCAAAACTCTTGTACTCGCCTATTGCTGCCTCAACCTTTTTGCTCCCTCCAGACTATTATTTCTCCCTACATCTCCTCTCGCCCCCTCCGCTCCGCCAACACTGGCAGATTAACTGTACCCCCCCCCCCCCCCCCCCCGTTCATCGTACTTACTACGTGCTCTTAACGGAATTTACTCTTATAAGCAAATATCTTCACAGTAAGTTTAACTGCTCTTAGTCAAATTCACTCTTAAATGTAATTATTTACTGTATTCTTTATTTTGCTGTTATTTGAATTTGATCTTATTTTATACTGCTTTTACTGTACTTTATAACTGCTCTTATCTGTAAGGTGACAGTGTAATGTAATACTTTGTACTGTAACAAATGTAAGTCGCCCTGGATAAGGATATCTGCTAAGAAATAAATAACAAATAATAATGGATATTGTACAAGCTACAGAAAATGTTTATTTCCTTATCAGCTTACAATTAACAGAATAAAACATTACAGGTAAGCATTTAACTGATTTGTAATGGGCAGTAAATCTTATGAGCCTACAAAAGATGCATTAAATTGGCTTTCCACACAAGGCTTATTAAGGTCCAGCTTTTAAGAAGTGGCATGGCATGAAATCTAATTTGCTTCGGGAAGAGAGACATTATTTCTTTCTCCACCCACCAGGCTACGAGCACTCAAAGCCATGCTGAGAAGTAAAATTAAATCAACCTCAGACCATCAGACCATTACTATTCTTGGACTACCTTACCTAAGGTAAAATTTGGCAGTCCAAGATTAGTGTTAATTAGTGTCTGTGAAACCACTCAGTATACCGTAGTACCTCACATGTTTTTGTTTCTTTAATGTTTTACCTTTACCCCTTGATCATTTCTAAATAATAATAATAATAATAATAATAATAATAATAATAATAATAATAATAATAATAATAAATCTGCAATTACAGCACTGTGGTAAGACGGAAGCCCTGTCCATGTAAATTGTATGTTGGGTGTAAATAAAATATTTATTATTTTGATTAAGTTTGGCAGGGGTGGGGATAATTCCATCCCTGCCAGAATCCACGTGGGGAATGTGGCTGACACTTGATTCAATTATTGCTGGCCAATCAAGCCCCAGCCACATGCTTTAAAAGGGAAGGTTTGGGTTCAGTGAAGGTAAATGCCCAGCCTAAACAGTGGGAGAAAGTTTGAGTTGGTTTTTTATTTGTGTGTTTTTTTTTTTTAATCTTGTTTGTTTTTGTTACTGTTTTGTGAATAAAAGTGTGCATCCGCACTTAAACGGTTTTTTTTTTATCTCTGGGTCTACTTCCTGTCGGTAACCAGCCATGGCTGTGATGTTACCCTTTCACAAGCACCTACTGTATCTTTTGTAACATAAATTGTTATGTTTTTCATTGAATACCAAGGAGATGCAAGCAAGGAAGTTGAGTTAATTAATCATGTGACTTCATTCATGTGTCTCTGCTGAAACTCAACATGGCACCTGCACCAACGAAGAAAAAAAAATGCAATGTAAAAGAGAGCTAATTATCTATATGAGGATGGTGGGATACTATTGTTAAAGTTTTGCAGTCATTTGCTTGTTCACGAATGAGTCAATACCATTAAACATCATATTGCCAGTCGTAAACACATAGAGAACAAGAAAGCAAATACGACAGCAACAATGGAAAAGCACTGCATTCTTCTATGCTGAAAAATGTATTATGGTACTGCACTCAAGGCGGGGGTTTTCCCCGAAATAAGCCAAATTAATTGCGTACTTAATTACTGTTTAGTTTCGTTTCCACGCTACCTGCCTTTAATAAAGCTATAATTAGCAATGTTAATTAGAGCAGGGCTCTTAAACTAGTTTTTTTTTAATTTAATGGGGCCAGATTGGAAAAAAGTTGTGAGTAGGCAGGCCAGTGTATTTTACTCTGCACACTGTTAAGCAAAATAATAAATACTGTATGATATAACTTAATGTTCATATATTGAACAAGACTTACAAATTTTACCATATGAATAGTACTTTAATAATAGTGTGAGCATTTAACAGAGTATCATTGGACAAATCTATAGTACAACAAAGAGATCAGTCTAATTTTCAGCTTCTAACTGCTCAGCCCTCTGAATACGTATTTCCAAAAGCTCCGTGTGTGGTTTCAAAATGTCTTTCACGTTGTATTCCTTAACTACTGGCACACATTAATTGCACAATAAACATATTGGCTTTGCGTTTGGTACAGCTCTCACTCAGCCCTTGATATAGCCCTGCCATTTGCCGACCACTGGTGTAAAGGATGTAGTTACTACATTACAAACCGTTTGCTTCATAAACAATCTGTCTGGAGACGCAATTTGGAAAATGAATTGTGTTTACATTAAAAGGAGCGTGATTTAAATTAGAATTGGGTAATACACAGCAGTGAACCTATTTAGAGAAACACGCCTTTTTTTAAAATCAGCGTTTCATATTTTATCCTGGTTATTGTAATGCCAGTAAAACACTAAACTTCATTTGTGGAGTACTGTACATAGGATTACTCTCGCATGACATTGCTGGACTGTTATTAAACTGTTTCATATTTTGTAGTGTTATTGTAATACCAGCAATAAGATAAACAAGTCTTTTAAAAAAACCTTCATCTGTAGACTGAACAAGTGTTAGTGGAAGCCTGTAACTCCAGGGTTCATACACTTTTTCAACATCAAAATTCCATACTTTTCCATACATTTTCCAGACTTCCATTTGTTTTTCCCAGACTTGTGTTAGTTAGTTTCTACTAGTTTTTTGATAGTTATCCACATAGGCGGGCAGCCGCAGAGCATTTTAGCTCTTTGATCCAGAGCAGAAGTTGCACCTGGTTTTCTAAAAGTATTTGTAAGAATCTGGAGGTGCATATCTAGTAAGAGACAATGCAAGTATGCAAAAGAGAAGGAAGATACTAAGAAATGTCAAATATATGAGAACTATGTTGCATTATTTACAAAGAAAATATAAAAAGTTGTATACTGCAAGGGTATGTGTGCCAAAATAGGATAGTATAATGATACCAATAGTATACTAAAACCAGACAATTTTGGCACAAGTATACTTGCAGTATACTACTTTTTTGTAAGGGATGATATTGTATTCTGATCCGAACTTCTTTATACCCTCTGTTAAATGTTGAACTATGGGAGGTGAAAAATAACAAAAATGAATCCAAAATGAACAAGCTAAGTTAAGGAAGTCACCTTGGATAAAGGCATTAGCTAATTTATTAATAATAATTATTACTCTTTGAATTTCTTTATTATTACAGTATTTGTCACTACTACCACTAATAATAATAATAATAATAATAGTAATAATAATAGTAATGAGATTGTGAATAAAAGTAGAATTACAAGTACAGTACCTATTTGTGGCGTGCTGCATCCAGTATTCTGGCTATATCCTATTCGTTGAAGAATACAGTCCAACCCCCCCCCCCCCCCCCAAAAAAAAGCGCATCAAAGTTTCGGTTTTGTTTCAATTGCAAATGTTAATTTAATCTTGGTTCCTGTGGCTGCTGGTTTTCATTCCAACCAAGCTCTCGATTACTTAACTAGACCCTTAATTGAACTAATAACTTACTTAATTAGACCATTTTACTTGTTTTCAGCTCTTGAACAGTTGCATTTTTCAAGTTACCTATAACATTTGATAAGTAACTTGAACTGCAACTGTTTAAGAGCTGAAAACAAGTAACAATGTCTAATTAAGCAAATTATTAGTTTAATCAAGGGTCTAGCTAAGTAATTGAGAGCTCGTTGGAATGAAAACCAGCAGCCACAGGGGGTCCCCAGGACCGAGTTTGAGAAGCCCTGATCTAGTCAGACTGCTCCCAGCCTGTTGTGTCTGTTGTTCGCTTTAAGTTTCCTCTGCATTAATTGGATTTGCGCAGTTCAAAGCGCCGCACTAGCTGACACTTCTAGAATTGTAAAGTTAACAATTCCTCAACTTCTTCCGGTCTCCAATTCCTACCTCGTTCTTGATCAGCCTTTGTATGTTAAAAAAATGAAAGCATGCGACACCGACGACAATGTTAATGTGTCACATGGGATGTTGACTTTTCAATCCAATCCATTAAAGCGCTTCAGTGCCGGCATGGCATTTCACACAGGAGTTGAGATGGTTCAGTGCTGTCTCTGAACCACCTTGTGAGGTGGTTCAGAGACGGCATAAAATATGATGGCTCTGTGACTGAGGCAATTCACACAGACCAAAATGCTGCATCAGTGCCGGTTCTGAGCAGTCAATGTTGTTCAGTTTTTTTCATAGCTCCTTTGTTTCGGTTAGCGCCATCCCTTTCATTATTTTGTCTGTTTGAAAGGGGCATTAGACTTGGCTTTAATTTCTACGAGATGTGAAGCGATGCATCCATTTCTGATGTTTAATCCATTTAACCAGAAATCCGAAACAAAAGTAGCTCTAGTCACAATACAGTAACACTAAACCATCTGCACACAATCCCTGTCTTCTGGTGTTCAGGTCAGATTCAATACTGGAATTTTGACAAACCATTACAAATTTATTCTACGTGAAATACTGTTTACTTTGGTTTGTTGAGACAGTATTAAATGGTTTCATAAGATGTGTTTCTTTCTCCTGTTTATTACAACACCAAATAATAATGTACATACTTGAAAGTAATGAAACACCCCAAAGTCACTGACCACAACTGTTGTTTCTCAAGTACGATTCAATTGATTTTGGTGAGACAGGTTATCAATCCTCTTACTGTAAACAGTGTTTGGTACAAAACAATTTAAGAGTTCATTATTGGTCAGTATGTATTGTACCTTATTGGTGTTTTACTTCCTGAATTTGAAAGCCTGCAGTATTGTGACTGGTAGTCTTTAACAGAATGTAAACCTGTATTGAGTGCCATAAATTACAGAGAACTGCTCCTCCAATGGCCTGTCCTGGATAATGTGACCATATGGATCCATGTTCAGCGGGACAGTTTGGAACAGTTCAGGCTTTTCAACTCACAGCCTAATGCATTCTGGTGCGTTTTACCTGTCTCAGGTACCATTCCTTCCTTTAAGAGAAGCTGGACTACGCTTACCGGAATGCATTGGGTTGTGAGTTGAAAAGCCTGAACTGTCCCAAACTGTCCCACAGAACACGGAGCCATATGGTCATCTTACTTTTGAATAAAAACATATTCAAGTACTCAAGGAGTACACATCTACATTACAATAATCCAATGGCAGGCAGAGAAAATTGCCTGGGTTACCGATTATCCTTAATTATGGCATAAATAAAAGCTGGCTGCAATATATAAACTACTCAAAATGGCCTACCAAGGGCAAGCAACAAACAAAGGCAAAGCCAGTGGGCTAAACAAAGTCAAGCATGATGTGTGCTTGACAGCTTCTGATGTTTTGCTCTATTTCCAGATTAATAAAACAAATACTAGAGTAGGTTCTTAATGAATTAAGTTTAACTGCTGTGCAAATTTCAGACACATAAAAGTGAAATGGTCAGCTATGAAACAATCTTAATACATATGCTGAATAACGATAAACCAGTTTAGTACTTTAAACTTGAATATATATATATATATATATATATATATATATATATATATATATATATATATATATATATATATAATTTACAACATTTATCCTTCATATTTGTTATTTTAATCTATGTTGTATATTTCTTGCAATTTACATGTTGTTAAGTAAAAAGTATCTGGCATTAAAATAATATGCATTGATTACTTATTGTCTGTTAAACACTGACGTTTTAATTTGTACAAACAAGAAAAAGTACAACTCACCAACAGTAGACACAGTGTCAAAGTCGTCCAGTTTGTAACTTCTCTGCTCCAGTGTCAGTGCTGCTGTTAAAGCTGTTGCGGTTTGTGCAGCTGCATTGTTGGCATCCTCTTTCATCGTGCCACCTTCACAGCTAGGGCTATGACCAGCACTATTCACAACAGAGCATGTCTTAGACTTTGCTGTTGCCATCGTTCGATTGGGTCGAGAAATTTATTGTGCAGCTTCTCCTAAATTGCCATGCATTTGGCCCTTATTTTTTCATGAAAAGTTTATTTTCTTATGCACCATCCGCTTTTCAAATTTCATATTCATTCATTCAATCTTGTTCAGTTTTTTTCATAGCTCCTTTGTTTCGATTAGCGCCATCTCTCTCATTCTTTTGCAGTGTTGCACCTGCAAAATGCACATTTATTTCACCTGACTTTTTTCAGAATTTATAATGTAACTACAATACGACAGTGAAGCTGGTACCAGCAGTAGTTAATTGTTTCTTCCCAAGTGCAAAAACAAGCCTCCGAAACTTCCTCATTTGATCTATACGTTGAGCATTTTCCAGGCGTGTTTTTGCAGTGTTGATATGTGTCCTTGATTCAAACTGTGTCCCATCACGATTTATTTTATTTTATTATTTTTTTTAAATAATGTACTTGCTTCTGCCTTTCCCGTAATGAAACCCAACCCTGACTCCCCTTCTCTTCAGTTACAATTTCAAACTGCTTTAAATCCAGACAAGGAAGAAACAGACATAGTTCACTACTGACCGACAGAAAAATCCCCCCAATTAGGAAACAGACGCAACTCAGAGACCCAATTAGTTTGCTTTAGAGGAGGGACCGGTACGGACGGGAGGCTGGCGAGACTTGCTTTTCCTGTTATTCCTTCCACATGGAGAGTCTGCACGAGACTTCATAAATACACATCTACCAGATGATATGAGGAAGAAATGAGAAGGATCACACAAGCACCAAAACCACGGGGATAAGACTGAGGCACGCCCCGTAGCAAGGTTCTGTAACATAGTACAATAATGGATACTTTGTTTAGGATATACATCACAAAACGCAAACTGTTGATGTTGACAATAACACATGTAGAACTTTAAGTTGTCTGTTAACTTTCTTGCCATGTTAATTACAGTATTTTTAAATAGTCTAAATAATAACAAACAAACACATCCTCTGGTAGCAAACTGTTTTCATTGCTCTAATTCAAATGAAGCCCTCAACAGTTTCAAATTTCCCCCAAAAAAGGCTTTTTTATTTGTACAAAATGTTTCATTATAAATGCATTAAAAGATACATAGCATAATATAGGAAACTTTTTTTCTTGCACGGTATTATATTATTATGACGTATATAGTTTGTTTTGATATTTTCGTCCTTGTTCATAAATCAGTTCTTGACACTTATTTTTGTCTCAGATCGGGTGACTGCCGAATGTCTTTATCCATCATCACAACATCCGCTGTCAACACCGACCCCATCTAGTCTGGGGGAACTAAGTACAGCAATACCGAGACAGCAACAGTAAGTATTGTGTTTGGTGTAGTCACACTTTATGTTAGGTGTAATTTAACCTCTGCACTAAGTTGCTTTTTAAGGGTCATCGCTGAGAATACATTTCATGCTCAACATTAGGCACTACTTCCCCATTTTCTGTTGTGTCACTTCAGGTCAGACTTGTCTTGAGTTTTAAGAAAGAATAAAGTTAAAGTGCTAACTAAGTATTTTTTTCTTATATATTTTATTGTTCCCCATTTTCTGTTGTTCTTTGCCTGTTTTTGTTTTATTGACCGGTGAAGCAGAAGCAGCCCCTTCAAAGTTTTCTTATTCTACATAAAATAGTATTCAGAATAATTTAATTTCATGCAATAACACCAGCAATGCAATGGAAAATCATTTTCAAACTAGAATTTGGACTGTACTACACATTTGGAGTGTGCCATACAAGTGTTAAAAAGGAAACTTCATGCCCAACTTATTACTATTATAAACCTCATGGATTGTCCCAGCTAATGAGGGTTCCTATTAAAACGGTTAGTTCATGACCTGTAGCTAACAGCACTTTAGAATATTGAAACTTGCTTTAAGCACTAACTTAAGTTTTTAGCAGTAACACCAGCCCAGTCCAGATACACATATTACAAATCTTTTCATTACCAAAAATGTGTTTTTGTTTTTGCAGTGTTTATCTAAGCACTGCAAAGATGTTCACCTTCAAGAGCTGTGCAAGCTGCAGTGTTAAGAACATAAGAAAGTTTACAAACGAGAGGAGGCCATTCAGCCCATCTTGCTCGTTTGGTTGTTAGTAGCTTACAGGGTGTCCACTTCAACAACATTACTGGGGAGTTAGTTCCAGGCCCTCACAATTCTCTGTGTAAAAAGTGCCTCCTATCTTCTGTTCTGTTGTAATGGGCTAGTGGTTAATTGCTGTTGCTAACAAGTTGCAATGAGTCTGATAAGGTTTTTTTTTTAATCATTACTGGGAAGCTCGCATAGATATTGAAGGTAGGTTTAGTAATCAAATTAGTCTCACTCTCTTACTTTTAGTCTCACATTGCGGGGAACTAACTAGAAGCATTTTTTATTCTTTAGTCTTTAGTAGAGAAAATATTGCTATGGACCATTCTGAGCTTACAAAAAATAAGTCTTAAGGCTGCTACACACCAAACGCGATGTGGCAAGTGAAACTGCAGCGATGTGACAAAAAGAATAGAACCTCTACTTTTGATAAGTATCTTTCACACCACAGGCGACGTCGGAGCAGCACCAGGGTGGCATCGGAGTGGCACTGGAATAATGTGAAATAAATAGGATTGAATCCTATTTTTTGCGATTTGATGCGCGTCAGCTAGGGCATTGAGCAATCAGAGAAGAGCTTCAATGCACGCGGTCCAGCAGGGTGAAGCAGCGTCCAGAATGACGGAGGAAACAATAATACTTGCCATTGAAAAAATACCCAGAGCTGTAGGACAAAGGGCATCACAATTATAAAGATACAGATTTGAAAGACAATATATGGGAGTCAATTTCAAAGGAACTGGATAAGCCTGAGTTATTGTCATATGTGTTGAAATACAGTCAGAGAAGACACTCTGAAATACCGTCGGAGAAGACACTCATAATTACTACATCATGTTGACGAATATGTACCAGTCTTGATCATAGTTTTGTCAATAGCAATCTTGAACAGTTGTATAGATCTGGCAGTTTTGAAACCTGTGGCATCGCCTCTGTGTCACTTCTGGTGTGTATGGTCATGTCACTGCGAAAGTGTCTTGTCGCCAATTAAAAAATCGCATCGCATCTGGTGTGTGGAGACCTTTAAGGATGTAATGAAAAATTGGAAACTAAATAACATGAATCAACAGAAATAAGAGAATTGTTTAATTTTGCTTACCATTTTTGTGCTACCTTTAATTATGTTGATATTGAAAAAAATACTTTTGATACTTTTTTTTTTACATTTCCCTGTCAGATTACAATCTTGGGATTGTGATCAGTTTTTGTACAAAGTGGGGCTCTGCTGTAGTGCAGCTCAGGGCACCATTCTTCTTTCAGTTTTGAGAGTGGTGAATCTGATCTTACTCATAGTTGTTTATGGAAATCCTAGCCAACAGCCTTTCTAATCTCTCCCAGAATACTCCCTCTGGTCATCTGTTGCAAAGCTTTAACTGAGAACCTTTTATTTGCAAGCTCAACAGCTTTCCCAGCGAATGCACACATACAGGACACATGTATATCTGAAGCTGCACAGGGTTAATAACTATATTAAATAATAATACCGTCCAGACAAGTGCTTTTAAACTATTGAATGTAATATATTACTTATGTATTTGATTTCTCTCATGTTTAAACATGTTGAAGTACAGGTTATTTTATCAGTTCACAAGTGTTTTTTTTGACTAAAAAGTGCATCCCATAAAAAAACAACACACAACCATATATTCTTTGTATGCAACTCTAGAACTGTAAGTGTAACAAGACGGAAGCTGGGTGCGAACCAGTGACCACCACACACTGCAAGTGGGTGTCTTAATCAATGCTCATATGAGAATTCATAACAGGTTTCCAGAAGTGTCATGATTTATGTATTCCTGACATGGGTTTCCCTGTACTAAATGGCTTAGGATAAGTATCCTGTTGGAATGTGATTCTCCTGTTTTTGAATTCATTCTCTCTCTCTCTCTCTCTCTCTCTCTCTCTCTCTCTCTCTCTCTCTCTCTCTCTCGTGAGAAAGTGTAGTCCTGGGGAGCAAAGTAAGCAAAGGACTACACCTCCCAGAAGGTCACAAGCTGAAAAGCCTTAATTTCTTTAATTGTTTTATTAGTAATTATCCCCTGCACCTGGCTATCATTGTAAATTAGAGCCAGGTGCAGAGTCTGTTCTGGGTTGTTGTGTGAAGGAGCCGGATTGAATGAGTGCGCAATCGTATGAGAAAAGGTATCGTGTGAAGCCTTTTTTGTGATTTGTTAAAAAACTGTGTTTTGTACAGTAGCCAGCAAACAGCGTAGCTGTCCGGCGACAGTTAGGTTCCTGACTTGTGTTTAGTCAGCGCTCCAAAACGGAGTTAGGTTTTGTTTTCGTTTTAGTTATTTTGTTTATTAAAAATAACGCGTAAGTGCTTCAAACTCAAGTTCAGTGTCTGGGTCTGCATTTAAAGGGGCAACGAACTGTGGAGAGAAAGCTCTGGTTTTACTAATATATAATATATAATTGAAAGGTCCCTCTGTATGTCCCCAATTACAAAAGTATTGGTACCTCTGCTTTAGTATTTTGTGTGTCCTCTTTTGCTTTTGTTGTGTCTTTCAGATAAATATATATATATAATATATGTAGGCAATTTATTTTATTTCCTCCCAATTTGGCATATCTAATTATTTTTAGGCTCAACTCACCGCTACCACCCCCCGCGCTTACTTGGGAGCGGTGAAGACAAGCACACGCTGTCCTCCGAAGCGTGTGCCATCACCCAACTGGGTGGGGCTCAGCCAATTGTGCACCGCCCCCTGGGACCTCCCATCTATGGTTGGCAATAAAATAGCCTGGATTCAAACCATCAACATCCAAGCTATAGGGCGCATCCTGCATCCCACTCGCAGTGCCTTTACCAGATGCGCCACTCGGGAGCCCCCATGTTTAAGAGAATTCTTAACCAGTATGTTACATCTTGTTGGTGAAACTGCCTATGAGCAGATTGTATCATTGTACTTTGTAGAACGTTCTGATATATGGCTGTATTTATTCGATCTTCAATTACATCTATGTCTCCAGTCTTGGCTTATTTAAGACCATTTGTTTCATGAAGTTTCTTTTAAAAGTAGTTTGCAGTGAGCTCTACATGCATACAACTCTTCTGTGTTCAGGTGCCTTTCTACAGCTCTTTCATGCACTATTATGTCTGATGCTTCTAAGTCCTTGACTTTTAATCTTGGATTTCTTTTAGCTGCTCAGATGATTCTCCTGCCTGCTGTACCCATAATTTTCTTTGGACGTCCACTTCTTTAAAGCATTTTAGTTGAATTTGTTCTGTGGCACTTCTTGATTATTGTTCGAATTGTGGATTTTGGTATTCCATTGTTCTTTGATAGTGTTCTGTAGCCATTTCCTTTGTTGACCATCATTTGCTGTGTTGCCAAAATGTTCTTCAACAGATGTTTCAATTATTCATGAAATTACCTCTTTTTTTGGCTATTGACTATAATGCAGCTTAATTACTATAATAGTTTTGAATCAATTTTAATATAGTTAGTTAATTAGTTAAATACACTTTTTACAGACTTTTTATGTTAAGGTGCCAGTACTTTTGTCATGAACAAATTTGAAATTGCTGGTGCTTTTTATGTAAAGATTGTTCGTTAAACTACCAGAAATGTTATAATTTGGTCTTTACATATTTATTGGCATATAATGCCCCCTAAGTGCTAGTATTTAACATGTTTCATGAATTATCATATACAGTGTGAAGTGTCAGGTGCTATGGTAGGGTAGCGCTGGTCAGCAGCGTGAAAGTAGACACAGAAGCAGGATACTGCAGTTTAGCACAAATGCACACTTAAAAATGCACACTATTAACTCAAAAACAAACAAATCAAAATACAAATCGAGACCAACACCCAAGCAGAGCTGTCGCAGTATTGTGCAGGGAGCACAACCTGCTGCTTTGCTTCCCTTCCCATCCCTAAACATGCTAACCAAGGATCTGGCTCCTCTTTTAGCCAGGTAGCCATCCCCAAATTGGCAATCAATGAACCAATTTGGGAATGGCCACATTCCACACTTATTTCTGCAGGGATGGGATATTAACCCCATCCCTGCCAAACTTAAATCCTACAACAGAACTTATTTACATGCAGGGGCATCCACCCTGCCACAGGTGCCAATACTTTTGTCTGCAACTCTGTGTGTGTGTCTATATGTATAAAGTTTGAGGGATGGGGTTAAAATCCCATCTCTGCCAAATCCAGGTGCAGAATATGGCTGGTGCTTAATTGAATAATTGGTGATTAATTAAGCCCAGCCACATGCTATATAAGAGGAACCAGCCTTTGTTTAGGAGAAGAGATGGTTCAGTGAAGGTGTTGCCTAGACTGAACAGAGGAACAATGAAAGAGAAGGTACCGTGCTGGCTGTAGCTCAGGTGCAGTGTTTGTTTAAGAAGTGTTTTGTTTGAAACTTGTTTTGTTCCTGTGTTCATTTTATTTGTTTTATAAATAATAAAAGAGCACCAAGGCGCTGAATTGCAGTTTACCAGATCTGTGTTTGCAATTTCTATATTACATATATCCTTGTAATAGTCGTATACATAGGTAGGTACGTGCTAAAATATATTCTTGTGGTTTACATGTTCCTCTATCGTGACACTCTGTGGTCGGCAGCTTCATTTAAAAGGAAACACCAACATTATCACTTGTGATATTATGGAGGGAATACTAATGGCATTCCATCAATTTTAATAATGCCATACATCTCTTTACAATTTAGCAAATGGAATTGCAGCAGACCTTCAACAGTGTTTTAAAGTAAGTTCATGAACTTTCAGCTGCTTCTCTCCATGTGGTGAGTTAATGTTTCCAGTGTGTCACGTGCGATTAATGCAAAGCATCAGCTGTTTGTCACTCCTCACAGGGGTGTTTCCCACAAATGGCAGTGATGTAATACTGTTGCAGCTAAATAAAATATAACAGCAGCAGTTACCATGTGAAGAAAAGTATATCATTGTCTTAGTGCCTGGAGATACCTTTATCTAATCTCCATTTGTGACCCCTGGTCCTTTTTTTTTTTTTTTTTTTTTTTTTTTTTTTTTTTTTTTTTCAGGTCAAAGAAATCCCCTGGGTTGATACTGTCTATACCTTTTTTAGGATTTTGAATGTTTGAATCAGAGTACAGGGGCACACACTTCAACATTCAACATGTTTTGGCACACCTTGTCTATCAGTAACTTGGTAACTCTATTCTAACAGCTTGCAGGTGGATTGCCTTCCATTCTTCTTCTTCGCACTGGACTCTATGTGTTGATACTGCTGTGCGGGAATGTGCTGACCTGATTTACTCCTACTTTAATGTTTGGCATTCCATATGTGAAAAGAATCAGCCCATTTTCATTCTCCTTGGTATGCATGCATACACTCTCTTGGTATGCATTCCATACCAACTGACTTTGTGTTGTAACTTGTGCTCTGGAAGCAACATGCCTCTTTCAGACTAGAGCTTTCAAAATATTACTCGGGTGACTGTACAACCTTGCAGCACTAAGCCGAAAGTGGCGTGTTCATTCACCAGGAAAGGGTGTGCACAAACACTTCTGCGCAGGGACCAAAAGACTTGTATCCACCTAAATGGTTAGAAATCCTTAAATATACAATGTTATTGTTTACAGCAAGAAGAAACTAGATCCTGTTTTGCTTGTTAATATAAAATAATAATCCTCTAAGGTTATACAGTATAACCCCTCGGGCCATGTATTGCAGATAAATGACCCATCCAAAATTGTGTGTGTGTGTATAATATATATATATATATATATATATATATATATATATATAGCAAGCAGCTTCAAATTGCACATTTATACAATTTTTATGAAATGTTGAAGTCATTATGCATATTTTTTTTGCAATTACTTGTTAAGGTGCTTTGACTGTGAGTAAGCACTGCTTTGATCCAAACTGGCAGATCACATGATGACACAGGCTGCTACTTGTATACCGAGCATCAAAAGAAACTTATCACTATTATAACAAATTTATTTTCGAAAAAAAATGATATAAATGATGGACGTTGACGAAATGTTTTTGGTTTCTTTTTAATCACTCGACCATGACACGCTTGAGTGACTATGACTGAAGCATATGCACTTAACAGTTTTCAGCAATAAGTACTATACATGTGATGTCATGTTTAAGGGCTGTACCTTAATCATGGGCCAGCACTGCAGTGGAAATGAAACCAGTTGTACCAGACTATCCCATGCAGTGTAGCCAGAATTTGTCTGATTGTTCCCTCGACATCCTGGGTATAGCATTAGAGATGTTAGGCAGTGTGTTACATGGTTACCAAATGTATTTGTCAAAAGAAACGGATCTTTTTAATTTTTTTTTTTTTTTTCAAAACTCAACAACCCTTATCAAATAACTTGACACCTGAGAAATGTAAATAACTTCAACCTGCCAAAAATGTGTATGAAGAACTAGTTTTCAGTTGTAATCTTTGTTCTCTGTCGTATATATATATAAAATAAACAAAACTGTACCCGTAAGTCACATTTGCACCAGCAATCTTGATTTCTTTTTTGGATGTGAGACAACTCTTGCTGTATTGACCTGCTAAATGTTTTGAGCGTTTGCATTGTAAGGTCTAGTGTTGCATAAAACAAGGAAATCAAACATGTTTGTTTCATATGCACATATTTTATAAGAACATCTGGGAGCATTTTGGTTTTCTGAAAAAGAAATTGGGCTATTGGGCTACTGATGACTTGGAGTAAAGAGCTTTGAGAACTCTACTGGGACATACGGTGTACTTAATTACTTATTATTACCAAATATGTATTCAATATTTGAGGCAGAATAACGTTTATGTACAGTATAGGTCAGTAGGATGGAGCAGTGGCTGTGAAGGAAGTCAGTCAGGAGTGTATTAGGGTTTGGCCTGGGGTTCCCTCTTGGTCCTGGCAGGAGCGCCCTCGAGGAGATAAGGCCTTGCCACCACCTAGAGGGAGATGACATTGCAGAGAGGAACAGGAACAGAAGGATATGAGAAATACTTGGACTGGGTTTACACTGGGGCCCCCCATTGATTTGAAAAATTGACAAATTCTAAAAGATGAACTGGAATGAAACATCAGCTTACAATCACTTATTGTGTATATCTCCAAGCAGTTTGTATCCTCAGGTACTTGAACATACAGTAAGTTAGTTTTAATGTGCCCATGCTATAAAGGAATGGGAAGTAAAGCTTGGTTGAATAACTTATCAGTAGGTTGATGGATATGACATGATGCGAAATTGGTTGACTCAAAAAAATTGTCAAACTGAATCTCAAAGAATAGTATGCTAAATAAGGCATAAACCCAAATGTATTCAATATATTTCACTTTTTACTTGCAAGCTTTTTTTAGTCTAATAGGAAATATGTATCCCATCTTGTCACCCAAAGGTTTGTGACTTTTCACAATAAGTGAATGAAAAACAAGACATAAAACCAAGTGTTCAGTGTTAACTAAAGGGCCACTCTGCTGAAGCAAATAAAATAAAATCCTGAGCTGTAGCTGTAAATGAAAATGTTGTGCAAGATCCTAAATATGATTGTTGTAGGGCCCAATTCAACTAATTTATTTTAGCTGGGGGGAAACATAAAAAGAAACAAATACCTTGAGAGTGAGTGCTCAACAGAACTTACAGGCCAATTTTCAATTGGTTTGCTTGTGAGCTAATTTTGCACAGCTCCACTTTTTATAGCGCTGCTCCAAAACACTATTTCCAGTGCCTCTCATTATCTCAGTGCTCCTGTTTCTGAGGTTTTCAATCTGAAAAGGAGCAAAAAAGTAAATTTAGCTCCACTATTGTACACCTACTTTGTGATGGTGTAAAATAAGGAGCAAGTTATACAACATGATTATCAATGTAAATCAGTTTGGACTGCTCACAATGGCTTTCTATTCAGTTGATTAATCACAAACTGCCCTTTTTAAATTAATTACTTTAATTTCACCATTTCCAAAGTTAACTAAAACAGGATGGTTAGAGGGAAGCTGGGATGTTTTGTTAAAACATGGAAACTTCAAAAAATATTTCATATGACACTTGCAAATAACTAAATTATTGAATAATAACAATTATTTGGTCCTTTTGTTCAGTGTAACAAACATGTTTCATTTGAAATTGCCCATGCTACCCTCAGCCAGAGAGCCCTTGGGGATGGACGTTCAGAATACTTGATCATGTGCTTCATAGCAAAATCAGGTAGGGGATCAATTGAAAATTAGTCAATTTTAGTGAGTAGCATATTAGCGTACAAAAAATGGAGCCGAGCAAATCTTCAGTTTTTAAAATTAACATTTTACCTCTTTCAAAAAATGAGTTAATTAAAGCGTGGAGTAAATGCTTTCAAGATAAGGCCCTCTGTGTAAATGTTTAGCAATTACTTTTATCTGGGTTTATAATTTACCTCTGCTCAAGGCAGAAATATACAGATCCTAAAAATAAACAATATATAATGATTTATAATAAATGACGTAGGTTAAATTACTTTTGAGATAAGATTTCGTAGTTTATGAGACTGATAACATGACATTTTACAGAAAAGGTCAAATGCAGTATAAATCATCAGGAAAATCTTGTTTTTCTAACTTCAAATTCTTTAGCCTGGTATTCCAGGAATCATCATTCCAAGAAAATAACAGTAGGTATAAAAAGATAAATTAGTTGTTTTTGCTTGTTTTTACACTTAAAATGTAGTGTGCATGTAAAGAAAGCTGGGTGTGTTCAAATCTTTCTGTGATTACATGTCCACTATCTGCAGTTCTAAATCCAGCATTGTTGAATCGAGTTGAGGATATTGATTAAGGAATTCACTCTTCAAGTACTGAGCAGTTACGAAGTGGCAAAAGATATTCCACAGACTTGTCCAAAAAGCAAGTACAGTATGTGCTACAGCTCCACCCAGTCCATATGTGTATGTGTCTGCTCACTAGAAATGCAACAATGAATCCAATATTGATCTTGATGACTTTTCTTTTGCAAGCCTCAATGAACTCTTCATTGGTATTCCCGTCCCGCCTCTCGCATGTGTGAAACTAGTTGGCTTTTTAGGGTGAATAAACACAATCTTTTAAAGATTACAGGCCAGAATGTTTACATTTCATTCGATTTGTGTTTCTGATTTTCTGACTGTTGAAGAAGTGCACTGCAATCACGCCTGTCTCAAAATGTACACATCATCTTTGTAAGCTAAACCAATGCTTTTTATCCACAATGGTTTAAACAACATTCTTAATGTGCTTCAGCACAGAAATATTTTATGCTTGATGGGACAGCGATGCCTCTAATGTTGATGTGCTCGTCTCAATGACCCCAGGAGCATAAACTGGATTTTGGTCAGAATCGGAGAGTGCTAAATTTACGATTTTCAAGTCAATATATAAGCAGGATTTGTTTTATTTGAAATATGCAGTATTAGACAAAACTGGGATTGCCTGTCCCACTTACTACTGTATGTGTTTTATATATTGTATATTAACTGATGATACAGTTACTGTACATTAATTTAGTATTCCTGTGTTTTTTTTTTTGTTTTTTTTTTAATACTTTATTACATTTAATAACAGGCTATCAAATATCTACTGCATATTGTGTTGAAATAGACTTAATTTTAATTTTCACTTCACTTTTAATACTTGAAACTTACACTGTAGCACTGATAGTGACCAATATAGCATTTCACTTCCAGATCAATTTACTTTTCACTTTATAAAAAGTGGTGAAAAAACGAATATAATAATGGTAACATATCAACTAAATATTTATTTCAAATTGAACTATTGTGATACATTTCACACTTGTACTAGTTAACCAATACAACAGTTGTGCATTAAAATACACACAAGCAATCCTATTACATGTAGTTTGTTACTGTATTTTATCTCTCTCTCTTTCTATGTACTATATGTGGCAACATGAAATATTATTCATACCATCCTAATCTAATCTTTAATTCTACTGGTTGAAACATTTTCTTTCAGTCCTACAAACTATATCATTTCCATCTCATTTTACAACATCATAGAAACAGAAATGTAGCTCCACCAACTCAGATTAGCCGTCATTTGACCAGGCTGGGGTAGTAATAAAAAAGGTAACATTAGAGGCATAACTGATTTTAGTGTAGCTCAGTTTTCACAGCAGTAGTTTTAAAAGTAATTCCATATTGGTTATAAAAACTTAAGTGTTTTCGTCCTCGATTACACGTGATGCTATTTGAAGAATACTATTAATTGTGTTCTGAAGAATGATGATAAAGCATGTTTTCTTGTTTGAACACGTAACACACATCAGCTGCACAAGCATAAGGCCAGACTGAAAAGAAAGCCTTTTGGGTGTCAGTCAATACCAGGCACAAGTTCTCTCAGTGAGGCCAATATTTGGCAGCTGTTACTACTTTGAAGTATCCAAATATAGAGCAACCCTAACCCTAAAACTGTAAGACATTTATACAACATCAACAGCTGGTTTGTGGATCTGTGGTCTTAACCCCTTATCCTAAAGTGACCATTAGAAATCGCCTGGTCCCATTTATCATTAGTCTGTACAAAATGAATGTGGTTGATGTAGGGTAGGCATTTTATTTATTTCAATGAAAGGGTTAAACCAGTCTTCTAACTGCTCACTTTTGCTATTGCACCAATCTTTTTAAAGGTATTACTGCCCCCTAGCAGTAAAATACAGTAATTAAAGACACTAAAGAGAGCCAGTTCATATTTTTTTTCACTTTTGTTTGTTTTATCGCTTTTATGGGATCTGCATTGATTTATACAAATTCTCTCTAACAATCAAGTGCGTATTCATTACTGATGTAAATGAAAAGGTATAAAAGCAAAATCACATGACATGTCTTGCATTTTTGGAATTAAGAGGTCTAACTGTAATGTGTTCAATGTACAGTAGTAAACATAGAGTTTAATAAAAATAAAAAAAGAACAAAGGTATACAATATGGTATTTACCGGGTAGCTATATAAACATAAAAATCCACAAACATGACTGACATATTCTGACATCTCTTGCCACATGCTATGTACTCTACATCCTGCGATATTATTCCCAGTAACCTGAAGGTAAAGAAACACCTAGGGGTGGGGTTCTTTGGATTTCATGTGTGTATTTCACTAGAATGGTTTTGCTTTTTTGATGTATTTATTAAAGTGCATGTCAAGCTAATTAAAGCATGAGAGGTTCAACACACACTACAGTACACATTGTTTTGGTTTACATGTACAAATAAAAATTTGGCACGCTATTTTGGTAGTACCTTTTTAAGTGTATTTTTTTTGTTTCTTATATTTGGTCAAAGTGCCAGGGATACTTTCCACATATCTCAGTTGTTTATAAAGAATTGCTTGGAACACAATATAACAAACAGGATCATCAGTTTGCATGGCTTTTTAGAGTGAGAAGGCAATGCACCCAGTGTGAGGAATGTGCGTGATATGTCACATTCTCACGAAAATGGAGAAAGTATTTGGAGTTTCTAAACTGCATGAAACCCAAGCCATTGTTTTAGGAGTAAAGTTGGTGTTGAAATCAATTTCTTAATTTGACTTAAACATTTTTAATCAGGGTTAATGTTGGCTTATAGGCTTATTCGATTTGTTGAAAACTGTTTCTTGCTCCCATCTAATAACTGGCATCATGGGTATGCCACCAGCGAATGCATTACTGTTCATGAGTATATTTATTTTATATATTTTTTATTTATTTATTTATACAGGAATTAACCCAGCGAGACCTAGATCTGATTTGCAAGGGGGTTCAGTCAACAAACAATACAATAAAACAACACACTATCATGTGTGGTACTGTCTTAATCGTTTTAGGAGTCATAAGCAAAGGACATTCACCTAAACATGTACAGATCCTTAATCAGTATCAAAACATTCATAAGCGGCCCTAAACAATTTACAGAGTTCATTTATAAAACATTTAAAAGAGAGACTATCAAATGTACTCTTTATATCATGGTTAAAAGTTTTTGGGAGCTGGTAGGCAAAGGACATTTTACCCAAACATGTGCCAACCCTTGGAACGACCAGGTTGGCAGAATCACAGGAACACAGATTATAGTTGGTATCATACTTATTAACCAGAGCAGTTAAATAACAAGGCACCAATCCTTAAGAAACTTAAACACAAAACAGTACCAATGATAAAGCCTTCAGTCTGTAAGGGAAAGCCAGCCTAATTTTACATACAGTACATGTTGCAATGATGAGTCAAGGTGGGATATTCTAATACAGATCTGCAGCATGAGTTGTAAAATACACTAGTTTATGTAAAGACTGAGTAGAAGGAAACTGGTAAATGTAATCACAATAATCAAGGACAGGGAGAATAGCAGTAGTAATCAATTTTAATCTGCTAGACTGAGAAAAGATGTTCCTATTTCTAAAAAGGAAGCCTAATTAAGGTCTTGCCTTTGAAACCAGTTTGTCAATCTGATGATTAAATGTAAAATGCTCATCAATCCATATGCCTAAGTATTTATAATAAGGGGCTTTCTTTATCATCTCACCTTTCAGTGTAACAATAGTCCAAGATGGATTTTTATACTGCTTTCTATTAGAACAGAGTCTTTGTACAAAGTCAAATGCAGTCTGCAGATCCCTTTCGACCTCCTATATGGTGTCCTGCCGAATATAGAACAGAATCCTCAGCATAGAGATGCATGTTAGTATTAGTATCATCCAAGTTAGTTCCTAGATCATTAATATAGAGAGTAAAAAGGACTGGGCCAAGAATAGAACCCTGAGTTACCCCCGTAATCAGAGGTTCAAAATTGGAAGTAATACCATCAGCTTTAATAGCTTGTGTTCAATCTATTAAACAGTTCTTAAACCAACCCACTGCTCTATTATTTAATCCCAGTTGGAGTAGTTTTTTACTTAATATTAAATGATCTATGGAATCAAATGCTTCGGACAAATCCAAGAGCAGAGCACCAACACATTTACCAGCATCCAAGGCCATCGATATATCTGTGGCAGAATGAGGGTACTGCCCTATGGATATAGTGTGTGTGTGTATATGTGTGTTTTGTAGTGGTGGTGGGTAATGAAAGGGTTAATTCACTAGCACTTTAAAAACATGTGAGAATGTGGTGGAGGGTTTAATTGATTAAGTGGGTGTAAATTGCTGCACAGGTGTGTATATAAGGGAGCACTGAGAGCACAGGTTTAGTTGGTGTTAGGATTCTGGAGAGTGTAGATCTCTGATCCTGTGTGTAGTGGTTTTCTTTGTTAAGAGTGTGTGCGAGATCTGTTTTTGTTTAAACTGTTTATTTTGTTGTGTTTGTTTTGTTCAATAAATATGCGCCGTAGCTCTTTCACCTGCCGTGTGTCTCCGAGTCTCCCTACCTTGCCGCCTGACAGCCCTTCCACTCGTGTCATCCTGTGACAATATCATTAATCACTTTAAGAACAGCAGTTTGCGTATATGTTTTGGCCAAAATCCAGATTGGATTTCTGTTATTATTCTTTAATTGCTCATTTATAAGGCACTCAAATATTTTAGCAACAGATGAAAGTACAGATACTGGTCTATAGTTGTTAAGGTGTGTCTTTTCTCCTCCCTTATAAACAGGGACAGCATATGCTGACTTCCAATCTGATGGAATTAAATTAGAAATAAGAGAAAGATTAAACAGATATCTCGAAATAAACACAATGTTATTTCAAGATATCTGAAAATGATTTAAAGATATCTCAAATCCATTTAAAGATATCTGAAAATGATTTAAAGATATCTCAAATCCATTTAAAGATATCTGGAAATAATTTGGAGATATCTATTTGAGATATAAATGTATTTGAGATATCTTAAAATGATTTTATTTTATAATAGTCTAATAGGTAGATCTAAGATATGTAATATCATACAAAGAAGGAATTGATTCATGATTTAAAATATTGATAAGGATAACTACTCCAGTTCACAAACTCTTATCAATCTTAAACAGAATGTTGAGGTTTTTTTGCTGATAAAATGCAAAGCTTAAACACGTTGCATATCAAGATAATAAACATGTGCCAGACAGACAGAACAACAGTTGTTCTGCCCTACTTTGCGCTCATCAACACCACGCTGAAGCTGGCTCCCGGCCAGTGGAGTCCCAGGTGCTTGTTTTATTTCATAATAAAAGTATTGTTTGCATTAGGCACTCAAAAATTATATGTGTTTTTTTTTTTTTTTTGATCTTACACAGTTCCTATCCCTCAATCATATTCATTAATTAAGATATAGTTAATTAATAATATACTTCTACAAAATAAATATAGTGTATTTATAAATTGAAATATAAGTTAGTGTTACTCAATGACCTTAGTCAATGCTTGGAATGTTTAAAAATATATATAGAGAGAGTGGGCTATATACTACACAATAATAATATTTGTTTCAAAGAAAGCGATGCAATTTGTAACATTATGCAATATTCATTACATGTGTGTGCTAATGAAAGGTAAGGGACAATGGCACTGGCTATAGTCAAGCACAGTATTATTTTGTCGCAATGGTCATAATACTGCAATATATTGGTATAAAATGTCAACCTCTGAATCACAAAAATATCACATTATCATTAACCCTGCATTCTTGGGGTGAGTAATGAAGAGTCCTTCCTTTTGAGTATTTGGTGTCCATGAATAAAACAGGTTACTTCACATTCAACTCCAGCACTGTACATTTATATTTAGTATAAGTGTGTTTCAAATATTTAAGTTATTTTCTGTATTTTACTACTTTACTTATGTATTTTTTTACTTTTTAAATCATGAAAATAGTTACGAAAAAAATAAACTAGTACCAACTGACCATGAGAGGGTGCCAGAAGCTCACTAAAGCCTTTTTATACAGGAATCCTGAAAAATCTTCTGCAGATTTGAAGTTCAATACTGTGCCTTTGGAAAGAAATGGTCTAGGCTGCTGTTGGGTGGCTTTGTGGCATGGACAAATGTACACTGGTTTCTAGTCTGAGTCCACCAAATTCATTTCAGTTTGAACGCAATCATCCAGAGACAGAAGGTTTGAGAGGCTATTGAATCATGTCTTGAAATGTTTTCCAGTAAACATGATTCATAATTATTATTTTGCTAATTCAAGTCATTTCTGCTTTGTAACACAGCTTAGTGAGTTTTACAATGCAAAAGTCAAAATAAACCACAACATGACAAGAAGTTCTTTATTCAGTCAGTCTTAATTATGTAATTAATCAGTTATGAGCAAGAAGAATTATGTAATTAATCAGTTATGAGCAAGAAGAAGCCAACCTGATATTCAAATGATCAGTCTTCAATTGAAGACGTGTGCAAATGAAGGCTCAGAATACATTCGGCTTCCTCAGATTTGCTAATACTATAAAATATTACTGATGTCAAAAATCAGTAAAACCAATAGGACGACGAATCTTTAGAAAATGCTTACTCCAAAAGATATTCATAGTGTATTGGCATGAAGCCAGTTTGCATGCTGGGAGCATATTGAACAGACTTTCAGCTTTATATCTGTGAATAGTAGGTTATCTTATTTACATAAATAAACTAATTATCTTCACTATGAATAGAAAAGCTATTGTACTGTAGCAATGTTTGAACCAAATTATATTTTAGCATGTCAACCCCTGCTAAACCCAGAGGCAGAGAATGCAAGTTTAAGCGCTTGTGCGCACGTTTAATAATAATAATAATAATAATAATAATAATAATAATAATAATAATAAATAAAACAAAACACACTGACAAAATAAGAGGCACAAGGACCAAAACAAAGGTCTATACAAAACACTCACAGACATAAATACACAGACAGGACGAGACAGCACAGAACACGAAAACACACACCTCTCACCAACATCAATATTAACACTAACATTAACACCCGTGATCACCTGATTTATACACCTGTGGCTGGAGCCTTAAATAATCATTGAATCATTTATTCAATTTATGGCTCCAGCCACATTCCCATGTGTTTTTGCAGGGAGGATTTTAACTCTATCCCTGCCACCCAATATTTCCCCTACACACACATACTCATACACCGGCAGGGCTTTCAGCCTGCCACACTACCACAGGGTGTATGGTATTACAAAGGGGGCCAGTTAGGGGGTTATGGGGAATGAACAGCATTGGTGGAATGTAAATGTGTACACACACACACACACACACACACACACAATTATTCTCATTACTTACTACTGCCTTATGCTAAAGCAATCTACCATTCAGTTTTCCATGAGGGATGGAATGATGTATGTGATGCATGGTGCCCAAGACAGAACCCAACCTGCCAGCATGACTCGTGACATACTTGTTGAAATCGTGTATGCTGCTCTTGAGTTGAAGGAGTCATTGAAATATCTAAACAGTTAAGATCAGAGCTGTCCAAACTATTGCTCTTGAGTGATTAATGTCTTATTGAGCTTCAAAATAGGTCCTCTTGATTTAGATAAGGGAGGCTGGTAATGGGATTTTAAAAAAAAAGACAGATGATCTTTAGTAGAAGGTACAGTATAAATTAAACAAAGCTAACATGTTTAGCACAAAATTACTGAAGCAGTGCCTGCATTTAACATGGGAAAATAGTTTTCTATTTATTTGCTATTACAGTCTGAAATGTTTTGTTTTTAATTTGTGGTTTTCTGTAATGAGCCCACTGGCTCTTGTCATATAAAAGCAGAAAAAGATCAGTAAAAAAAAGATAAATATGAAGGATCAATTACCATATTTTTTATTCTTCACATTGAAACAAAATAGTTGCAAACAATAAGAAACTGCAACAATAAAATGCAAATACGTAATTTGGTTGATCTTTAAAATAGTATTTATCAATATGACAGCTCCTCAGCTAAGCACCTGCTATCCTTTGAGACATGGATGTTCATGGCCTGAGGACAAGTTATCTGAGTCCTTGTCTTGTCAAAAGCTAACAAGACATTGACCTCTGGACACTTAACATTCCTTTTTGTTGTTCATATTCAGTGAACTGCATCCAACCGCTTCCACACATTATCAAACAGATTGTGGGGAAAACATGAAGAAGTAATTAAGCATTACATAAGAGGCAATGTGTTTCTGCTAAACATTAAAACTCCTTCCAACTATTACTGAATAAAATTGCCTCAAAACCCATTCAGCTTGTATCATAAATAAGCACATTCACGTGCAATTGAACATTTCAAAATGGGACACTAGGGGGAGCTGTGGTACTATCAGAAAAAAACAACGTATGGCAAAGATATTTCCTCTGCACCATTTCTAAAAAAAAAAAAAAACTTGTGACAAATTAGGAAGGAAAATTTCATCTGGCCTTGATAAAAATGTCTCACATGGCCTAACCCTGGGTAGGTAAAGCCATTTTACCAACAAACAGTTTAATATTTCCACAAAACAGTCACTCCAAGACGTACAGCCTTTCACTAATACCTATGTGTGATTTAGTTGACAGGGCCCACTGGTATATCCTAGGGGCTGATCCATGAGTTTTGAAGTTAAAACAACCTTACCAAAGCTGCAACACGCAACAATCTTTAAGGAATACTTTGCTGATGAAAAACAGAACAACTTCAGCTGACAGACTCTTTCTACTTCAATCAATCCTGCATTTTATTTTGTTGCTTATTTGAGATATGCTGTTGTCAGTATGGTGCCATAGAACTGATTCAAGCTTGAACAAAAGTTATTGTATTTCTTGCTCTTATTGTATTACTTGTATTGTAACACTTAATGTATTTGCTTACGATTGTAAGTCGCCTTGGATAAGGGCGTCTGCTAAGAAATAAATAATAATAATAATAATAATAATAATAATAATAATAATAATAGAGGGCACACCTGCTCATTTTGATTTAGCAAGTTTATTCTTCTAATGGGAACATCTAAACATTTGCTTAACAGAATAATCTGTCAGACATCCACAGAATATGCCCCAGTTTCCTGCAGTAATGGGTGGCAAACCTAATGGGCCACTTGTTCTGTAATAAAGGGTTGTTAATAATGACAAAATACTTAATCAACACTAAACCTTTGAATAAATTTACCTCTGTGTTGATCAGGGGTTAGTCAAGAGCAGACTGAGACTGTGAGTGCCTCATGCTGACTTCCATACAATTCGAATTCATATTTTTTCTATTGTGACATGTTCATGTCAGGAGAAAGAAGGAAGAGCAACCCCAATCAGAAGATCTTCAGGCTAAAAGCATAGTTTAATCCGGCGCCTTCTCTCTGTGTTAGCTAGTGGAGACAGGTGGTGTTCACGTGGACAGTTAGTGTCTAACTGAACTGGAGGGCTCCGTGGACCCCTTCCGATGCCTGGAATGTATGTGAAATACATTGTAAATCAGCTCTTAGTCTTTAAAAGTTTTCTACGTCAATTAGTCTATTTGCTATACGGTGTTTCTTTCAAAACTGAATGGACATGCACAACAGGTAAGATTTATTACATTATTTTGTTAGCTACAACCACATTTTAGGTCTTTATCAAACCTTAATTATTATGACTGAATATGAAATTCCATTAGGTTTATTTGATGACATGCCATCTTCTGTGGTGTACATATCATAGGCTTATAGGAAGATTACACATTTAAATATAACTGTGAAACTGAAAGAATGGTCACAGAACATTATTTGTGAATATTTTTTTTTAGATAACTTAGGTGAGAACAGTGCTTCAGTATCTTCTGTTTCCAGTTTTGCACACTGGCATCTTTAAAAGGACTATAATTAATGTGTATAAAACCAAGCATGGTTGATGCAGAAGGCTTTACAATTGGCTTGACATGTCAATTTGTTACTTGGTTCTGGACATGTGATGTGAAAAAAATTGATCACAAACACTTTAAGAAGATGACCTAAATAAAGAGGTCCGGAGTGGGAAGGTAACATTTTGCCAGACTTGTGATCTTATGATCACTCACGGTAAGGAATTGCCAGGGGACAAGGCAGTGAAGTGGATTGATTCTATGCTTAAGGGCATTGGCTTTTTATTATTGTGACCTTGGCTTTCATCTTGCAACACCATATCTGATATAAAAAACGTTGTTAATTTCTGTAAATATCAGACCATTCATACAGTTTATGGTTGCCTTTTATAAACCACAGACTCTAACTGGTAGCAAACTTTCTCAGAGGAATAAAACTATTTTCTAAAAGGTATAAAAATAGCAAGAAACAATAGTTATTTTAAAGGATGGTACAGTTCAATTATATTTCTGATAGTGTCTTGATATTGTTTTTATAGTTAAATTATTGTATTTCCATGTCAGCTGGAATGTATTGGGGCTCTTCACAGAATATTCTGCTGTCTGTCAATGATTTTGTAATCGAAAGGCGCTATATATTGTTTTGGCTGGAAAGTCTGAGGATTTTGTAAGTCTGCTATCTGCTTAAAAATAAGTAGGCAATGATGCTTTGGCTATATTTAGCCATTTAAATTGTTGCTCAGAGCGTGGAAAAAATATCCCATACCTCTGGACCTTAAGATAGGTAGAATGGCATGTGTATACATCTGTAAAATTGTTGCTAACCTTTCTTGATGAGTTTTTATTCCATGTCAGAATATGTTCTCTTGCCAATATGCAACATTTCCCCAGTTAGACCAGGTGTGTAAGAGAAATGTAACTTGAAAAGCTGATTCTATGAACAGAAACAGTGCCCACCCCTGCTGTAGACATTGTATCTGGTGATACAATGATAGTACAAGCTAAGTTATGACTACTTAACAATTCTCTGAGTGCAGCATAGTAAAAAGGGGCCATTTGACATTTCCAGAAAATTAGTAGGCACAGTAACTTGTTTCCATAATATATAGATTAATTTAGCTTTTATTACAAATCTAGTCTCAGTAGTACAGCTAGATGCAAAAGATTTTTTGCCCATATGGTTAGATGTATATATAGTGCCATTGACACTTGTGTAAAACATTTGTATCTGTATTATTATTATTATTATTATTATTATTATTATTATTATTATTATTATTATTATTTAGCAGACGCCTTTCTCCAAGTCGACTTACAGAGACTGATGATCATTTATCACTTCACATTCATACTTTTTTAAAATACATATACAAAATGTGAAAATTTTAGATTTTAGAGGACTTATCTACTTGCTGAGCAGCAGTCGTTTCACACAAGATGTATAAGATGAGACAGGTGGAAGCAGGCCATGTCACTTCTTTGTATATCAAGGCTACAGAAGCAAGCTGGTTTAAACGTTACCCAACATCCCTGAAAACTGGAAGGACTCATAATTGTATACAGACAGACCTATGTTTGAAATATGCTGTATTTGTTACTGTCTAAACAAATATTTTTTTTATTCATGCAGACATATAATCCAATAGTTAGTTTTAACATTGCATGAGGGCAGAACGTCACCTGTCTTTCACAAATACAGAACTAAACACTCTTTATTAATTATTATTATTATTATTATTTATTTCTTAGCAGACGCCCTTATCCAGGGCGACTTACAATTGTTACAAGATATCACATTATACATTATTTTACATACAATTACCCATTTATACAGTTGGGTTTTTACTGGAGCAAAGTAGGTAAAGTACCTTGCTCAAGGGTACAACGGCAGTGTCCCCCACTGGGGATTGAACCCACAACCCTCCGGTCAAGAGTCCAGAGCCCTAACCACTACTCCACACTGCTGCCTTATACTGAATACTGAAGAAAGGAGTTTTCAGTTTAAAAAGAAAAAGCCTGACTTTGAAATGACTATTTTCTGAAATGTTTTTGTAAGAGGGCAGCCTAGGCATGGGTGGTGGTGAGGAGACAGATAAGAGAGATTTTCTGGTAAAATGGTGCAGTTTTGGTCATTCCAAAAGGGCTAATTCGATTAGATGTATTTAATTGTTGCTCTTTTTTATCTCATGTGGTGAATTATTGGTGATCACTTTGGTCAAAATGTTGCAAAACTGGACTGACTTGAATTAAAGTGATCACAATCATAGTTTTACTGAAAAAATCCATTAAAAATAAATTCCTCCGTTGTAGACACTGTTTGTGGTTTGGCATAACAACTGGCGATATCCCACTAAAACTGATAATCGACCAGTAACAGTAACTTGGTTTGATAATAAAATATTTAAAAGTGTTAAAAAAACAGCAACGAAATAAATTAATGTATTTTTAATGTTTCTTGCGTGGCAGGTATTAAAGACAGGTGTTCAATGCAGCTGTACATTTATATCTCTATTCCCTTGTCTAGGATCTACATTGCAAAAATCTAATAAAAGAAAAAAAGCCTACTGTCATGTGGATTGCTAACCCTGAGTGCTATTTATCACTTTATATTGAAATTATTCAGCAGAGATTTGGTAATAGCTGTAATCAATAATTCAAATAACACTTTCCACCAGGTTATACAGCAGAGGCACACACCATGATTATTATTATTTTTTCAGGCAGCAAAGCAAGTTTAAAGCCCATTTTTGATAGTACCAGATCTGGCAGTGCTAATGTATCACAGCTATTTCAGTATTACCATTTGATGAAGGGTTACATAATTAATCTCAGTTACGCTGGACACGCTCTGATAAGAAATGATGGGCTTGCCATTTACAAACATCAAATTTTATGAGCTGGAAATGAGAAGCAGTCATAATAGGCCAATGGACCAAGGAAAGATATAAACCATAATTTTATGATACTATATCTCATGCTGGCAAAGCAAAAAATATTATTCTTATGTGTTAAAAAAGTGTACAAAGATGGATTTTCAAATATGTCTTTGTGGCAATTCATTTTTACATTAATATTACAGTTTACGTGACTAGAGCTGAAAATGTTCCAAAACTATTTGCTTTACACTATCTGAATTTAAAGATGATTATTACAATTCCGATAACGTAATGAAATATAGAACAATAACATATTGATATAGTGTGCCCAGAAATGTTCACACTGTCACTCTTTAAAGTAATGAGATTGCATGTGCACAAAGCTGAAACCATTTGTTGGCATGTAGCAAATAACAAGCTTTTTAGCCTAAAGGTTTGTCTGTTTTACTTTTCATAAAAAAAGCTTTACCCCATACACTATAACCACAGAATATTCAAGTCTTGTTTTTAATACATTTTCTTCTTAATAAACGTAAGAATCCACAAAAGAGTTTGTTGCAAATATAAACACAGGACATCTAGATCTATCTTCCTAGCATGGTTTAAATATAATTGTACTGTATTTGACGATGGATAAGAGTACCATGTGAGGGCAGGGTGAGACACAATCAGAAGCTGGCTGCTTCAAATCTTGGTCACACTGACGATTTTGATCAGGGAACTACATGGAGCTGCAGTGGCCTGTCCACTCCCAAAAATTGGGATGGAAAATCTGCTCTATTTAGTTTACTTCATTGTACTTCAAAGACACCTATAGGTTTGATGCCCCACAAATCCCCATTTCCTAGACTGGGTCCTTGGTTCTAAGGTTCATTAGCTTGGTAACACCTGTTGCTTGGGTTTTTGAAAAGGGGTGTTCAGCTGGACAGTTAACAGAGGTTGCCTGTTGGTCTTTAGTCCTTCTGTTTGGGAAGTGGTAGGGATGTGCTCAGGCAGGGCCCCCAAAAATCAACATACTTGTTAATGATACTTGTTTATACTTGTCACACCCCTAGTAAGTGTGTTGCAGCAAAAGGGTGGGTAAAATCAATTAAAAAAAAATGTGGTTACAAACACCTTAACAGAATTCATCCATACATATTTAGAGTCTAGAATAAGAAACAGGCGCCATTAGGAATATTACACAGAGCAATAAGAAAGTTGCTAAATAAAATAAACTTTACTCCAGAGCAAGAAAGGCCAGGCTGCTTAACACTTTAATGTCAGTGGAACTAAGTTACATACAAGGAAATGAGAAAATCACTAAGACCGAGAGTTAATAACTATGCAAGTCCACCTTGTTTAGGAGGTTTCCCAAGTCCATCACAATCTATCATGAGGAAGCTAGGTGAATGCTGGAACCAAAATCAGGTTGGCAAAGCTCCAGCCACAGTCTTTGAACCATGGCAACAGAAACTGCATGTTGGGAATGTCCTTACCTGCTTGCCTGCATGAGGGAAAGTATGACTCTGTTTCATGTGGTTCATAATTCATAAATTGCTCAATCCAGAACAATCATTACATTTGAAATGCATTTACACACCCCTGAGCCGTACAACTGCATCACCCATAGAGCTGTGGATATAATTGTAAATATAGCTCTAGGAGTGTGATAAAGTACCAAACTCTTTCTGTGTCTTCGGTTGTACAATTCCTGGCTGCAATATTACTCATTTAAGTGTTTTAAATCAGCATCCATATGACACACGATTTAAAAAGAAAACACAAACACAAAACAAACATCATATAAAAAAATGTCCAACACATATAACACTATAGTACTATGATCATGAGCATATACAATATATTCAGCCAATCCCTTCTGTAATGATTGTGTTTGTATTTATTCATATTCATGATTGTTTTTGTAAACCATGAAAATGACAGCTAATTACTTAAAATGCTCTGTAATTGCTATAAATTACTGCCAGAGACAGCATGACCAGCAAAAGTATACTTAAGGGACCCATTACTGTTAGTCCTTCCATTGACGTCCCACAGATGCAGTGGTAAACCACATTTTACTACAAATCCATCCATTTACTACAAATGCAGATCACCTGGGTGGAATATTGTTATAGATATTACCCTCAAAATGTGTTACTGAAACACACACAACTAATAAACTCACAAAACTAATAAACAGGGTTTCTGTAATAGTGACTGGCCAGACTGGTATCACACTGAATTTCAAGGAAGCGCTGCCTTGGAGGCTCTTACAATTGCATACATTTTGTCCTATTTTTGTTGCAATTGCAGGAACAGCATAGGTATTACAGAATTGTATTTTAAAACTTATTTTATGCTCTGTATGAAATGCACTTCATGAGTCAATCATTGCAACTCCTTCATATGCGTTACTGACAACAACACTGCAAAGAAGATGTCTAGCTTAATTGTGAATGGCACGTAAATACAGTTATAATAAATAATACTTATTTAGTATTAGTTTCTACAAAGCTACAGTACCGTATTTCAGCAGCTTGGACATGCATATGGAAGGAGGAAAATTAAGATAAGCACTTGCACTGTGCATTAGCTATTTATGATATGTTGTAACTCAAGGACATGATGAGTAGGCTCAGTGTAACAGTTTCAAATATCTATAGAAGCTTTTATAGTTTAAAAAAGGAGAACCCTACTATAAGACACCATTGCATTTTAAAGTGAATATTGGAAATGTCAGCATCAAATAGACTATCAGTGGCCCTTTCTTTGGCTCTATTGGAGTTCAGAAAATGTCATATTGGAGTTCAGAAAATGAACATCAAGGTGAAGCTTGATCAAAATTGCTCTCAATGTTTGAAGGGTAATACCACAAGAACCTCGTACTGCGGAGGTCGGCCCCATGGCCCCCGGGACCCCATGAAAACAGAGAAATCCTCAGACTCTGCGGAGAATCCTTGGAGGCACGGCCTCGTGGACCGGGCCATGCCCTCAGAGGATGGAAAGGTTCATAACCTGAAAAGAAAGAAGAAAAGAGAATGCCTGTCTCCAGAAGCTGCCTCAGAGAGGTGAGGCAAGTCCTCCAAGGCCAGGGACTGGAGTGCGCCCGCAGGTGTATCTGAAAGATAGAGTTTTGTTAGTATTTGGCTTTAGTATTTAAGAATTGTAGAAGACCACCGCTCCTACTGTTACAGTGAGAGAGAAACAATAAAGTCTCTGGGTGAGACAAGAAACAGTGCATGAGCTGCAAAAGAACAGTGTGGCCGGTGGTCCCCTGTGACTCGCTGCAGCGAGGACCCCCCTTTTTAACATGAGTAGCTGTGGCTAACTTGAGGCCGGGGAAGTGAGATTCATTATCCCCCCAAAAGAATGGACCACCGGCTCCCCGCAAGGACCGCACCTGTGAAGACAAACAAAAAACGTTGCGTGCCAATGCGCAACAAAAAACAGAGAAGCAAGGACAAAGAGAGAGGCTATGTGCAACCCTCCACTCGGTGGAGAGGAAAAACCTCCTCTATTAGGAGGAAACCTCTGGTGGTCCTGGCAGGAAGCGTGGCATACTAGCAATTGATTGGTGAGCTGCTAAGATGTCTGTAGGAAGAGAACAAATGTAGGAGTGAACTGCTGCTGATGACCAGCGACCCATAGTTTTTATAAGGTGATGAGTAACATTGGCTTTTGCTGGGTATAGAACTGGGGAGAGAGACCTGCTGTAACATAGGACGACCAGGTAGATGGAGAGAGAGCTGATGACATGTATTCTCTTGTAGATGAGAGTAGACTGGAGAGTGATGTGTTTAGTTGAGTATGAGATGATGGAACTGGGGAACCTGAAGAGCTGTAATGTAATGAAGGGAGAATTGATCATGGGGAATTAGGACGTTGAGACTGGAGTGGAACTGCCTCTCGGGGTGGAAATATTGATGATTAGACGTTTTCCCTAATATTTTGTGGGTCACTATTCCGATGGGGATAATCCTGAAGACGGGGAACGGAGCTGGGAAGGAGCCGGCCATGAATTCTTTGTCCATCTCAGCTTGAATTAGAGACTCAGTGATTCTGGGTTTGGAGGAAGCAGAACTAAGATTTTTTTTTGTATATGAATGCAGTGAAAACTGGCAGTGTACAGGATGGGAAAGTCCAGTAAAATAGCAACTTGACAGAAATTACACTTTACAAAAACAACAACTCATCTGTTTTAGTATTTGCAAGCAGTCTAAATTGTTACTGTACTTGAAAATGTTCTCTATACAGGATGAAAAAGTCCAGTAAAAAGCAGTGTGAAGCCTGTTTCCAAAAATTAAACTTGACAGAAACAACAACTCAGCCATTTCTTAGTATTTGCAAGCAGTCTAAATTAGATCAGTACTTGAAAATGTTCCCTTTCAGAAAAAAAAACAAAAAACTAAATTAGCTTGGAAAATAGCTTGGAAAATCTTAATGTTGCACAAATATCAAAATAGAAACCATATGAGGTGGCTGGACTTGATTTCTGACTACAGGCGCTTGCTGTGGACCATTGAGAGCAGCTGATGCCCAGTTGCAGGTCGGCATGTCAGCTGTGGGGACCGGAAGTTCTGAACCCAAAAAGACGGCGGCCATGATTGGAGTGGCGAATACTGGCTTGAAGTAATGGAGAAGCAACTTGTTTGTCAATATCATTGAGCCGTGTATTAATTGAGGAAATTGAGACGGCGATGGAGTGAATGAGGGCCTTCATGTCCTTGAAATATTGTTATGAAGCTGAAGGATGAGTTTGGGTACATCTTCTGGTTGCTGCGCTGCTGTGCTGAGAACTGCGGCCTGTCCTGGGACTCTGTGCGAGTGAGTTTGCAGAAGCACGCTTGTGAGAAGGAGGCAACGTGGATGAAGCAGATATAAGGTACATTTATTATTGAGCAATGCCATGTGCTTGCTTCCAGCCAGGATATTGATATTGTTGTTGTACACGGTTATTAAGAGAATAGCAAGTGGCTGATCCTTATTAAATAGCTGCTCCGGAAGGCTGAGCTGGCAGTGGCGGTTTTATCTCCGTAATGCCGGGGCAGCAGGTCTGGGTGCTGGGTAGATGTCTGCATTTAAAGTACACAGTCCATCGGAGAAATGAATAAGATATTTTGAGGAGAATCAGGCAGGGAGGATTCCTGCAACGTATGCAAAAAAAAAAAAGCAAAATGCAAAACGCAAGAGAAGGAACATAGATTGTGTCGTGGCTTAAATAGGCAGATAGCTTTGATAGGCAGGAGAAAAATAGGAGGAGAGCAGCTCCAGCTCCTGCCCCCGAACTCCACTTTAAAGTTAACATCAACTTGGGATAACACTAAAGGCATTCTTTGCAAATACAGTATGATGGAAAATTTTGGCTGGTATAAAATTTGGCAGATTTGTCACCTTGACCTTGAGCAGGGTTGACCATGGTTGCCATGTAATATGTAGTTTGTGGAAATTCCCATTTCGGAAATAATTGTATAAATGAATATGGCACATTAAATATATTTTTGTATCACTTATAAATAAATACAGCCAACTTACATTACATCGATTTTTTTAAATCAACATGCAGTCGTTAACCTCCGGGGGATTTTGTCCTTCTTTTAGTGTCTCAATGACATGTAGAAAGTAAAATGAATAAAATAAATGTCTCTCACAGTGGGCTATTTTAATGATCTATTAATGGCTGATCTTAATAACTGCTAAAAAAATATGAAACATTAATATGTGTTTCCTTTATTTCCATTATTTGTGGTTGTCATTTATCAAAACCTGTAAAGTGGAGAAATTGGTAATTTAATTGTCTGGAATTAGTGAACTATGAATGGAAGACCTCTGTTTTGGGCTCACTTAGGCATAGTATAATAGCTCTGGGCAGCTGGGAATAGGAAGCTTGAAATACAGAGCAGAATGAGTAATAACAGTGTGTATCTTTTTTACCACTTACTGTACAGTAGCACTTTGTCTATTTGGGCTTCTAAAATAAACTGTGCCTCCAACAAATCATACAGTCCAAAGCCAAAATGATGTTCTTATACTATTATGTAAAGTGTTGGATGTACTTCAAAATATAGGTACATTAATTACAAAATAGTCTGCACTGTAAATGTTTATCACGTTACCATTTACGTTCCACCTCTGCATAAGTATGTATTCCATTTTAAACGTTTACAACATCAAAAACATAACCTCAAGATAAAACTAGAATAATTAAAGCCAGCATAATTATCCAAAGGGAACTTTCTGTCGCTTTGCACTTTCTGTAGACTCTTGTGTTTTCTTCCGTTGTTTTTGTTATGCAAGTAAGAAATACATCCATTTCAAACACTGACAACATAATCAACCAGCCGCTATTGCTGTTACTAAAATGCAACCACAGTAATAAATAAAACAAAAAACGCCTAAGTATGAATATTGTGATTAGCCTACTATTTGTGTTTACCGGAGCATTTATACTTCTAGAAAAAGCAGAAAACTGTGCTTCACTGATACGACAAGCTGAAAACAGTAAAAATCATGAGCAGCACAGAGCGCCTTCTGTAGGTACAATCGGCAATCGGCCCTCTGCTTCACCTATATAAAAGCCACTCAATGGAAATCTCGCATGCGTACAGGTGGAAAATGTGGACGTGATAGATTCTGTGTATTTGTTTTCATCTTCGGTTCACTTTGAGCTAAACAAAGATTAAATAATTATACACAGTGTTTTACAGAATATATAATACTGTTAAAAAATCATCGTTTTCTTTTACTTCCATTTTTATTTGTGCATTTTTGAGTCGTCTTGCGTACCCGCTATGACCCTTAGAAGTACCCCCATGGATACGCATACCCCCCGGTTGAAAACCCCTGTTTAAAGACAATCATGCCATTTGATGGAGCCCAGCTAAACTGCATATGGTTAGAGTTGTGCTCTGACGTGAATTGATTCTTCATGGTCGTTCAAACGGTGGGGGGGGGACACAATTTGTGGAAAATACCTCTGCCATAAATAAAAATCTGTCTTAAAAACTAATGCTTTTCAAAAAAACAGATAATAGAAAGCATGTACAAAGCTGACTTATTAGATATTTTACAGGCAGGTAGCTTATTAAGCGTTGTCTGTGTGTACTACTGTACAACATTAAATAACAGTACACCGAATCTGAAATAAAATAACAAGGAAAAATAAAAATATGAAAAACACCTCCTTAAAAAGGGTTATTGTTTTCTAATACTGAAGTTTACCTAAAACAAGGAGACTGAATTTAAAGACATTGTGACATACAAAAAATACAATTTTTTTTTTTTTATATCACAAACAACTCTTACCTTTGTTAAGATAAAACGCCCTGTCCTATTACAGGAAGATATACTATTTATTTTCTTTAAAAGCAATAGTATGCAGTTTTGTGTGTACAGTAGCTTAAGAGCAATGCACATTACTCAACACGCACATTATAATGAGCTGCAATCATGATAATGAGGATCACAATGAGCGCCGCCTGTGCATTGGGGTATTTAGCGGCCACACTTACAGCCCAGAGGTGAGGTGAATTAGGAGTACAGAGAGCAGTAGGCACTGTATGCGATTTGTGGAGCACCAAAATCAAACCAAACAAAAAAATATGTCCGAGGAAGGGTCAACAAAGTCCTCTTGGTGCATGGAAAATAAACTAAATGTTTTCTGAGGTGGAGCTGAGAGCCCTTATGGCTGAGGTCACTCAGCATGAAATTTAGTTATTTGGAAAAGCCTCAGCCAACATCGGTTATGCTACCAAAGAGGCCATATGGTCCTCTCTAGTGGAGAAAGTCAGTGCTGTCGGTGTTACAATGAGGACAGTCAACCAGGTAATGAAAAGGAGACAGGACCTGCAGCAGCAAACAAAAGCGAAACTCACAACACAGCACAGGCATGCAAGCAGGAACAGGAGGAGGACCGCCATTCACATCACAGCTGACACCGCTGGAGAGGCAAGTGGAGAGGACAATCCATCCCAAACAAAGTGACCCTGGGTTTGAATATGCAGGGGCTTCTCCTTCTTGCCATTTTTCTCTGAAGGTTTTCCTGCCTGTCCTCAACAAGAGCCAAGCGTCGCCGCATCAGGAAGTGTACCACAGGAAGTGTACCACAGCAGCCATCGTGAGGCCAATGACTAGGGTGACCAGACGTACAGGTTTAGCCAGGACAGTCTTGGTTTTCCATCTGACATTTAGCTAAAAATCTTTAAAAAGTCCCGATTTTCAGCCACTTCATGTAGCACGACACACTCTAAATACCTTTTCTCAAAATAACGTAAACAACCGATTTTAGTTTATGGCACATGCAGTGAAAATAAAATAAAATAAAATAAAATAAAAACAAGGTACTAGAGTAATCAAGAACATTATTTTTGTAAAGTGATTTACACAGACGTACATGCTTATTCCTCAGTGCGCCTTGCATTTTCATTTATTTTATATTCAATATGAAATTGTGTGTAGTACGGTCATTTCTTAGCTGTTCAGTTCTGGCAGGATTTAGCCCAGATTTAGCCCAGGAATAGCAGCGATAGGCTGCAAGCACCCAAATCCACCAGGTTAAACCACAACAGTGTAAATAAATAGAGCTTGACGCAGTGAGTAAAAAAAGTGCCAAAACATGAATGTATTTTAAATGATTTATTATTATTATTATTATTATTATTATTATTATTATTATTATTATTATTATTATTATTATTATTAATAATAATAATAAAAATAATAATAATAATAATAATAATAATAATAAACTCAATATAAAAGTAGCAATAGCCACAAATTATACACCCAGGAATGTATTGAAATTAGCTAGCGTCTTAAAAAAAAAAAAAAAAGATAATACTAAGTGAGAGGATGGCTATTTAAATAACCACTAAAATAGCCTATATTTAAATGGTTTAATTAGTCAGTTATTTAACAATGTGTCCTGGTTTTGAGCTTTGAAAATCTGGTCACCCTACCAATGGCAGGTCTCTGAAGGTGTGTGGTTTTATACAGCTCTTAATTACTCACTTCTACAATGGTTTGCACCTTGTCAGAGGAGGTGCAAAGTTTTTGGAGGGTCAGCAATTGCCTAAGTGCAAGGCAAAATCCTTACATCTCATTATAATGTTTTCACTTGCTTAGTATTCCAGATCCCTGCCTAATTCCATGCTATTTTCTTTATTTGAATACATTTCAATATCATTTAAATGGATTAATGATAGCAAAGTGCAGCATGCAAGGTGAAAACCATTCTTTACATACAGCACATTTTTAGTGACCGCTACCACTTTATGCCAGCTACCACTGTAGCTTCATTTAACAGATAGCAAACCTTCGACTGTCATGACTTGAGTACTGCAAAAGTTCCATCATCAAAAATGTAGCTAGCGCAAAAATTGTCTCATTTATTTATTTATTTATTTATTTAGAATAAGGGAATGCAAATAATATTTACTTGATTGGTGGCTGTGGACGAAGAATGCATTCAGATAAAAAAAAGCTTTAAAAGTGTTAAGATATCATCAGTCCCTGTGAGCCTATATCCCTTTTCCATTTCTTTGCTCCATTTATTCCGCTCTTCTGCATTTTTAATGATGGCAGTAATGTGTCTTTTTCTTTAACCACTTTTACCATCCCACAACCTATGTTATTAATAATAGACCAAGCTGTCAGTATCAAGGATTAAGGGACTATGACTGTTGCATTATCAGGTCTGATACCCCCAGTGATAAGCACAACTGCAGGAGGCAGTTGGATGTTGAAATGTTCAAGTACTGACAGATAGTGGGTTATAATATAAATGGCTCTGTGGCTTAACTAAAATATCAGACTGTTTCATTCTTGTTCATGCTCGATTTCTCTTGTAATCAAATTGCCCTGAAGTAAACCACCTCATTTTGTTCAGCGCTAATGAAAAGACTGATAATAAGGGGCTGCTATGAGCTTTGGCTGATTTTTATTTTATTTGATTTTATTGGAAAAGTAATTTATTCATGCCAGTAACCTTTCATTTTTGTTTGTGATAGACAAGAATGGGAGAGAAGTGTAAATCTGCCACACATGTGATGTAAGACCTCAATGAACAATAGTCAAAGTCATATTTATGCCATTGCTACTTAATCACAGAGAGCTTGGAGGCCCTGCTTTTTGTGTAATAGTGATAAAGACAGCACTCCTGAGAATGGGCAAGTACGGTAACATTTATTTTAAGATGGCCTGGTTTAGGGTAAGATACTGATAATAAGCTGTTTAAGTAAACATAATTTAACCTTTCATACCATATGTTTAAATGCCATAATTTGCATTAGATTGAAAAATAATGTAGAACGTAAGTTTAATAAATAAGAATGTACACTAATTTACAGAAGGTTTACGAATCAAGGCCCAAATACTGAAATATTGTATACAAATATAGGGGGAAAAAAACCTAAAAAGAAAAATCCCAGCTGAAAAGAATATTTTAATAATGTTACACATTTAAAATAGTGTGTGTGACAGGGGTGGGTAGGCTCAGAGAGAATATCTTTTAGTCATTAATTTCTCTTGGAAGCTAGATCAAATGCATCACATTCTCATTATAAGCTTCACAAGATAGTCTTTCAGATGGTGTTCATTTTCTCCCAACAGGCCTCCAAGGTTTCAAACACTGATAACATAAAAACAAATAAGACCCAAGGACTTACAATCATAGATTTATATGTATTTCATATCCTAGTCAGCTAACCTTGAAAGAAAAAATTGAAAACCATACATAAATTTAAATGCCTTTCTGATACTTTTGTTTTTAAAAGAACCGTGTAGTTATTATTTCATCTAGATAGGCCTACAGTGCATATTCAGTTCTGTAATGCCACCTCCTTTTTTATTAAGTCACAAGGCAATTATAAATAATCAAGCAAGTACTTTTTGCTCAATGGAACGGAACACACATAAGAACCACACTGACTGGCCAAAGAATTGTACCCTATTCACACAACCTTAATAATGCATGATCATCACGTATTGAAAATGATTGTGAAAGAAGTGAAGAGCAGTCACAGGTTTCCATGCGTGTTGATTGCACATTATTTTGGAAGTGTGGCTAAGGTATTAATGAATGTCCTGAATAACGAGTTGAACCATGTAAAGGTTCTATGATTTTGGCCACTTTATGTTTGTCACAATATGTTTACGTAGCAAGATGTTCCAGAGTTGTGCTTTTCAAGTGGTGGTTTTCTGCCATTCCAGGAACACCTGGGAGACTGTCTTGATTATAGACCGCAGGTTGTGAATCTCTGAGATAAATTAACCTTTCTCTACTGCGTGAGTAGCATACATGTAACAGTTTGTCTCTTGACCCTGCAAAAAAAAAACTGTGCAAAAGGTCTGTCTTCTGAATAAACTGAATGCGCAGAAGGCTATCTTCATGAACATGATCATTTCAAATTTAAGAGGGTCTCCTCGGACATGGATGCACATCATTAAAAGGGAATCTTGATAGCTGCAGAAAGCACATAAATACAAAATAAAAATACAGCCAGCTGCCATTAAAATCTGTGATTACACGTTTGTGCCTGAGGCTGGCTGAATGAACACCTGCTCCAGTTATTACAACACTATCAGAGATTTGAATGCAATATTTCAATAATGTTGTGAAGTGTCGGAGGGATAAATTATACCAATTCCACACAGTGAACTCTGTAAGGTTTGACAGATTAGAGACAATCAAGGTACCAGGAGTCTGTGCAAACACAGCACAACACAATCCTAACAAAACTCCGATATTGAGTCTCCTGTCCATCCAATGTAACAAGTTTGCACAAAATTCACTGTAATGTCCCAGGAACTTGGGACCCTGCTAGCCTGGTTGGTGTAGCAGAACACTACACATTAACCTAGTATGTGGTGATCTGAGAAAATTAAGAAACAAAAGGTATGTTTTCACGGGATGCACTCAACAGTTCTTTTGTTTTTTTAATATATGTTGTAATAATATATACAAAACATACTTACTGTTTTTTTAATAGGGTTTCTTTAGGTATGTAGCAGGTTTAAAAGGTTTCATGGTTAAAGAAAAATTTTAAAACATACTATACCTGAGCACTGGTGTGGTTCTACAGTACAATAACCTTTTGACATTTTCAAACACAGTCATCAAGTACATTTTATAAAATACTCTTTATTATTTTCGTCAGAATAGATTATCTGACAGTTATGGCAGAACATATTTCCCAAATTATACATTTTAAATCAAATTATGTTTTAATCTAAGGTCATGTAAGGTAATCTCCACTGAGAACATAACCTATGGGGACAGGATTGTAGTTAACTGAAAGAAAAGTCGAGTACTGACATATTTGTTCCATACGATTTACCTCTAGTGTACATTACACATAGCCTACTTGGTAAATGAGCAACTGGAACTGGAACTCCTAAAGTAAGTAAGTGAGTAAATTCCCCTGAAAGTAGCACATTTGTTTCCATTGGCAGCAGATCGGGATTGATTGAACTGTATTGCTGGCTGGGAGAAATCTGTCTCTCTAACTTGCTCTTTTTATTTGTTTATTTAGCAGATGCCTTTATCCAAGGCGACTTACAGAGACTAGGTTTGTGAATTATGCATCAGCTGCAGAGTCGCTTACAACAACATCTCACCTAAAAGACAGAGCACAAGGAGGTTAAGTGACTTGCTCAGGGTCACACAATGAGTCAGGGCTGAGCTGGGATTTGAACCAGGAACCACCTGGTACAAGCACTTTTCTTTAACCACTGGACCACACAACCTGTTATGTGTCGAAGCCAGTCAATTAACTCTTTGCTGCCCAATAGCACATTTTAATACACCAACATCTGTCTTATTCGCTTTTGAATTAAGTTGGGGACACCCCAAGAAATCTCCATCTTTGAACTATAACACCAAAGTGTTTTAGTCAAGTTTGATACAAAGCATGGAAAAATTAGTTTTGAAGAGCAGGGCAGTCTGATGCAAAGCCATACCCAGTATTATTCTGGGTAAGACAGTAGATAACGTTGCAATTGTGTAATAATGGAGTTGCATTGCCAAGTAGAAAACCTATTTAAGCATTTTTGCATGCTTTTACCTTTTTAATTAACAGCAGACTGTTAAATATAATTGCCCAGTCATCATTTAAGGAACATTTACATGTAGCTGAAATGTCATGTTATTTTGTTATTGTTATTTTCTGTATAATGTTGTGTAAAAATGTAATTGTGGTGATCGAACAAGATGCTCAAAATAAAATAAAACAAATCTATTTGCTTACAAATGAGAAAATATTTCAGCAGAAAATAAATCAGAGAGAAAATGTTTCTGTATTTGCTTGCTACCCAAAAAACTGTAGTATACACAGACACAGAAATACAGAACTTATGCTCACTGGTTTTTCTAAATGTCCTCTCGGTGCAATCAAATGCACTACATCAGGCCCACTGGCACAAACTGACTCAGAGAATCCGTGCCCAAAAATAACTTCTTTTTTTGGACTACCTCATTATCAAGAGGTTAGTATACTTATTGTCAATATTTCATTGAAAAGGTGAAGGTCATCTGCAACACAATTTTACATGTACCAGTAACATCAGTAATAATAACTAAGGATACGATTTTGTCACGGTAAAAATATGTAAAAATCACAGCTAAAAATAGAGAATTTCACGGATTGGTCACGGCTCAAAGATTTGAACTTAAAAAATATATTTATTAATGTATTATATTCTAATAGTTTAACACTTTTGCTAAATAAACAACAACTTAATGTATTTAACATGCATTTAATGTGTTTTCTTTTAACACGCATCTACTCAAAAATAAACATAGATTCAACATTTAACTGTTACTCTGTCAGTCACTTAGGATAAAAGTGTCTGCTAAATACTAAATAATAATAGTAATAATAAATAAATTACAAGTGTGTCTTATTTCAGTATTTTCAACACTTTAACGCAGTGGTTAACTTCTGACCTGATCATAATGTGTCATAACGAAAAACTGACTTAAAACAGAAGTAATATTTAAAAGCTATTTTTGTAAAAAGATCACAGTAAATGCAACTCTTATCAATATATCAATAACAAAAATAATTGTGAGTTTATCAGTGACTTATGTTAAATAACTTTCTTTAAAAACATTATTAATATTTTGTTCTCTAAGAAGCTGTTATAACAATATCTACTTACCTAAAGGTGTCTTCATAAATGCAAGTAATCATTGTTCTTGGAAAGCCTCCTCCTGCCGTATTGTATATACAAGACTATGTGAAGAAAAAAAAAAGACTGGATTCCAAACAAGGTCTGTTTGATGAAGAAAACATCAAGGAAAATATATTTTAGTTTAAAACTAAACAAAAATTACTATTTTGATATTTTCTTTTTCCCAATATTGAAAATCACTGACATTTTTTAAATGACAATCACCTTGCCAAACATTAATTGTTTAGCAATTTTGCGGAACATCAACATTGCTCTACTGGAAACAAATTTTTGCTCCATGCTGGAGAGTTGTGTTTCATTATTTTGACTTTCAACTGGAATATCTGTCTATAATATTTGTGTTAACTGTAGAATTCATTTTCAGGTGCAAATGAGGAAAGTGCCTGATCACTTAGAAAAGATTGCATTCAGCATATTGTCCTTTTACGCACTTTAAAATTGAACAGTCTTCTTGCTATCTCTTATTAGTTTTAGTAAAACTGTCACTCTAAAGAAAACCCCTTGATACAGACGATTTTGACTGGCTTCGACCATCTGCCATCTTCCACCTTCACCTAAAACATTTTCAGTCTGCCTTAAAAGAAACAGGAATCATTGATTTTCTCATCCTAATGACCTTTTTGAAAATAAATTATTAAAAATAGTTTCTGTTTCCTATCATAATTATGAATACTTTTAGCCAGATTATCTGTAGAGAATAGACACTAAACTTGCATCCTAATTCAGAAATATATAATGTAGACATTTGTCTTTGTACAGTTTTGTAGTCTAGCCAGTGATGATGTTTTGCTTTTACAAATTGAATTGCAAGCCTTTTAAAAACAAATAGGATACAAGACTCTAATGCAATCCAAATCACACCTCTTTTAACTCACAAGGTCCCCCTGCAGTCCGTTGCTGTCTCTTTCGATAAAGTTTTCCATTATTTACAAACGCATGTCACCACTGACACTGAAAGCAATTAAGTTGTAGAGTAACAAGCAGAACAAGAGTTTTCTGTGTCTCTTTCTGACATATTAAATTGCTTTGTTATAAATAATATATATATATATATATATATATATATATATATATATATATATATATATATATATATATATATATATATATATATATATATATATAATCTCTCTCTCTCTCTCGCTCTCTCTCTACATCAGAAACATAGCCTCCAACATTTGAGAGAAGAAATAGGGCCTCACTATAAATAAAGTAAAGTAATTGCCAAGAGGGGAATGAGAATTGCAACAAATGAAGTCATTTAGAGATCTCTCTAAATGGACAGGAAGTTGCAATTCTCATTCCCCTCTTGGCAATTACTTTACTTTATTAACCCTGGCAACTAACAGGACATTATTTGCTGTTATACAACCCTATTAGTTTGTGTTTGCTCTTTGTCATTAATATAATGATGTCTTCCTGTATGCTTTACTTTATACAGTTCCCAAATACACAGTGTAGCGATGAATCCAAATAACAATTTAGTAAATTAAAGAATCTACTTCAGGAATATTAATTTAATGCCTGAAACATTGGCAAACAGAGTGAACGCTAGATTCTTTATGCATCCACTTGACACTCATGAAGCTCTTTTCACAATGTCTGCTCTAGTGCACTGATAGTGTAAGGATTATTGCCCACATTGTCAAACAGGTAACAGAGCAATAACGGTCCATGATGTGGTACAGAACAGAAAAGCCAGAGCACTACATTGTTATGTTTAATTGCTCTTCCTGCAGTGATTTAGAGGACAGATCTCAAACCCCAGTGCACTACAGCAGACATTTTGAAAAGAGCTTTGAAACAGACTTTGAAGTTATAAGTGTAAAAAGTTGTCACAATGTTAACAATGAAAAGAAAATTAGAGGTACATTATTTAAACAGTTCTAGCAAAACCAACTGATCATCAAAATGATGTTCGCTACGTTTTCGTAACCCCACTACTTACACTTTAAGTATTGCATCCCTCGTAAAGACATTACCGGCGCTTTTGGAAATATTTGTTATTGAAATTAAATATACTCATTTATCTTTTTGATTTCTTATGCTTTTGCTCCAGTACAAAGTTTGCTCTGCTTGTTTTTAAGTGTAATACAATAACATTTAAAAAATACAAAGCTACTAAAAAACAACTTAAAAATATTGTGAGCTGTTTATTTCTAACTTTTTATACACATACCTCATAAACTGTAGCTAGGCCTATTTTTGAGTACCAGGTTGATGATGGTTGATAACAGCACTGGACCAGATTTTTTTTTTTTAAAACAAGCTGCAAGGCGAGGAGAATCAAAATGACATCATTGCTGCAGTAAAAGCTTGGAGTCTGACCTTTCCAGTCATTTGTGGTGCTCCTAAAAATAGCTGAATGATATTTACTAACTGAAGTGCCCCCTCATCAGCGCAAGCAAAGCTCTTGTGTTTCAATGTTGTACCCTCAAGAGGAAGATGAAATGAAAGTGTTATTTGTACCTTTATCGTGAAGCTCAGTGTCTAGTTTAAGCAAAATTAGAGTACATCAGTATGTGTAATATGTGTGAGAATATGGGAATTTCTAAATAACAGGGAAATATATTCTATAATCTGACCTGGAAAGTTTGCTCACAAATTGATGTTTTTCTTTATCACTATAAAAAAAGACACCAATTAGCACTAGTTTACTACCATAGCTAAGGTAAATTGGTAACACTTTAGTTTATAAGTGAAGTGCCTTTTATATGTCTGTCTCACCAATAGTACGTGTCTGCTTTGCTTTTGCAATAGTTAAAAAAAAATGTATATGTTAAAAACAGAAGGTAGGAGACAGTCACACGTGAGGAACATATGCATGTTCCATATGGTTTTGCAAACTGCAGAAGGACTGTTATAGCTGTCTTGTCTTATCTGTCAATAAGTATGCTCCAACTGCAAGATTAAATGGAACAAAGTGACTTGGTTGCTTAGTAAAGCCAGTTGTCATTGAACAGGTTCCGCAACAAACTCCACTGATATAGTAGAATACACACTTGGATAGAAAGCCACTATAAGGCTTCTTGATGTATATTTAGATAATGTTTTATGTAGTCAGAAACAATTTCAACTCACTCTCAAGAAGGTTATGCTTTGTAAAAATATGATTCCTGGCAAGCCACTGGTGATTTCATGTCTGAGAAATTAGTAATACCCACCCCTGGCAGGATCGCAGTGCAGGGGGAATAAGGAAAGGATTGGAAGCATTCTCATTAGGCACGTCACTCATAGAGGTAGGTTTGTAAGAATACTGAAAGTCTGGTTTGTATATTTATTCTGTGGAGTGTTCATGAATCAGAATTTGAGAAGGAAGGATTTGCTGCTGCTTATGGCACATACACATGTACCATGTTACAATAACTGATGGGGGTTATTATTTGTGGTTGACCCTGTATTTTGTGATATGAGTGACTCCTGGGCAATGAGGGTGAAGTTGAGCAGTTCTTATATCTGTTTTTGTTATTGTGGTTGTTATGTTGCCATTTTTTAAACATTATATTTTGATAAACAACCAACCTACAAAGTTACAAAATTAAAAATATAATTTATTTCATGTAGGGCTAACTATTATTATTGTTTATTATTAGTTTTAGAATTGTAAATGATTTCTAAAGTGAATTATTTTCCAAAATAAATTCTTATACCAATTTGTAGTAAAACCCCTTGCTATTCAAATATAACACAGTGTAACAATTTATTTATTTATTTTTTTGTTCCTGGGTAGTAAGTGTTATTTCCTAATTGCTTATGCCTCAAAAGTATAGAAAATGGCTATTATTCCCCACAAACTTTGCTTTTGTGACCAGGACAGTGATATTTTGAAATTTACCTATTTTCCAGAACATTCCAGATAGATTCGGTGCTGAGTAAACTTGGAGTAACTTCTAGAACTTTCTAGAACTTTCCAGTAATATAAATAGTAGTATAAATACAGGGGCCTTAAGCCCACCAGTTCAGTTTAGTTCCAGCTGCCTAAGTGGATACATATCTGCATTTTTCTGAGATGGCATCAAGAGGCTGCAAGCATCCGGCAGACGCATTTTGCTATGTCTGCGGCCAATTTATCAAGACAAGAGCGAAAAAGTACTCCGTGGAAGCATCTACTAAGATGTGTGAGGCCTACAAGTCATATTTCGGCATGCCTGTCGGGGATCAAGACAAACCCTGGGCACCTCATTTCACCTGCGAGCACTGCAATAAAACTCTCAAAGGTAAGATGGACAATTGTTGCTCGGAATTTTATGTTATAAAATTTGTTAAAATGTTTTAAATTGTAAAAGTTTTTAATTTTAAAATGTTTTACAATTTTCAATGTTATTGAAAAAATATATCATATATGAAAAATGTGGCGAGAATCTCTTACACATTAGTCATGGGTAAAATAAATGTATTTTTGTAGGATGGTACAGAGGGGAAAAGAGAGCCATGAAGTTCGCTATCCCAAGAATTTGGCGGGAACCCACTGACCACTCAAGCAACTGCTACTTCTGCATGGTGGACCCTTCCAAACGTCGGACTGGCAAGAATGCACCTGCTATCACGTATCCGGACCTTCCTTCATCCATCGCCCCGGTGCCACACTGCCATGAGCTCCCCGTACCCACTCCTCCAGAGAGAGAGCAGCCGTCTTTAGAAGAGAGCAGCAAGTCAGAGAGCGAGGAAGACGTTGTAGATCCAGATGACAATTTCAGAGGTGGAGCTGAGGAGAGAAACCCATACTACCCCAACCAAAAAGACCTCAACGACTTGATTAGAGATCTTGGTCTCACCAAGTCCAATGCCGAGCTTTTGACGTCTAGGCTCAAGCAGTGGAACTTGTTGGATGAAAGTGTGCAAGTCGCAGATCAGAGGAAGCGTCACCAACCTTTTTCCAGCTTCTTTCCCCTTCAAGATGGGCTCTGCTTCTGCCACAATGTGACCAGTCTGTTCGAGGCAATCGGAATCGCCTGTAACCAGAATGAGTGGCGCCTCTTCATTGACAGCTCATCCAGGAGCCTCAAAGCCGTGCTGCTCCATAATGGTAACAAGTACCCGTCTCTTCCCCTGGCTCACTCGGTGCACCTCAAAGGGGATTACAACAGCATCAAGACCTTGCTGGACGCCTTGAACTATGTTTACGGCTGGGAGGTCATAGGAGACTTCAAAATGGTGGCATTCCTGATGGGTCTCCGAGGCGGTTTTACCAAGTTTCCCTGCTATCTTTGCCTTTGGGACAGCAGGGACACCAAGGCGCACTACCACAGGCGGGACTGGCCACAGCGGACCGAGTTCTCTGTGGGGAGGAACAACGTCAAGTGGGAGCCACTGGTGGACCCCCGGAAGGTGCTGATGCCACCACTGCACATCAAATTGGGCCTTATGAAACAATTTGTCAGAGCTCTAGATAAGGAGTCGGCAGCCTTCAAGTACCTTCAAGACTTCTTCCCTAAGCTGTCTGAGGCAAAGGTCAAAGCTGGTGTCTTCGTCGGACCACAGATAAAGAAGATCCTGGAGTGCAATGAATTCCCCAAGAAGCTCACTAGTAAGGAGAAAGCGGCTTGGAACAGCTTTGTCGCAGTGGTTCGGGGCTTCCTGGGCAATCACAAGGCCAAAAACTATGTGGAGCTGGTTGAGACTCTGGTGAAGAACTACGGCACAATGGGCTCATCTTGATAAATTCAAAGAGAACATGGGAGCGTACTCGGAGGAGCAAGGTAAGCGCTTCCACCAGGATATACTGGACTTTGAACGCCGCTACCAAGGACAGTATAACGAGAACATGATAGGAAACTACATTTGGGGGCTGATTTGTGAAAGTGATTTACAGTATAATCGTAAATCTTGAAAAACTACCCACTTCTAAATCTTTTGTAGTCATGTTTGTATTACTTTAGTATAAATACATGTTAATTTGGATTCATATGTTGTTTTTTTCTGACTTTATGTGAACGAAAAGACACGTTTTCTCATTGAAAATAGGTAAATTTCAAAATATCACTGTCCTGGTCATAAAAACAAAGTTTGTGGGGAATAATAGCCATTTTCTATACTTTTGAGGCATAAGCAATTAGGAAATAACACTTACTACCCAGGAACAAAAATTGTGTTACATAGTGTAATCTATGGATGGCCTTGCCCTCTCTTCTGCAGAAACTGCTTTGAGTCTACACTCCACAGCACTCATCCAAAGCTAGAGAAATTATTTAAAAGCAGGTTTTCAAGCATCTCTTTTGTGAAGAGGGCTACAATACTGACAATACTAGCATATTAAGAAGTGATTAACAACCTGTGTATAGCTGTAGCAAGTTTGTCTGAAGTACAGTAGTCTCTGTCTAAGTGAACACCCCTTGGGAAGCAAGCAAAGTGTTCTTACAGTCGAAGTGTTCTGTAGGAGTTAGACACCAGACACAATATGAATCAATAAATAAGTAAATACGTATGTATTACTTGTCATGACACACGTGCATCAACATAGGAAATTAACTGAATAAGTAAACTTAATAATAAAGTAACAGACAAACTAACGTTAATAAAACTAAAGCAAAACAACACAGCCAAAAAGCTTAATCGCTATGTACTATGAAATTAGCTGCCGGGTGTGTTTCAGGCTATCACAATGGCAGAGGCAAAAATAATGGGCGTTATTTAGGGTTAACTTAACATTAATAAACAAACTGTCTAACTAAATTAACACAGCACCCCTACACACGTTACTAAATGCAACAGCAATATACAAGACATGCACATTATTTAACAGAATGGTGAACTCACCAGAATGGGGAACACCGAATTGCTGGGCGACTTGTGTCTCATTCAGGTTTTTTTCAGGAGCTCGAACAATTTTCAACTTTGTGTAGCAAAAGGAACAGCGGCATATTTTGTAATTTGTTTACATGCCATTTTGTAGCGATGAGGTGCACTCGTGGAAATCAGAATACAAAACAATTCAATGATATGACAGTGGTTCTGGAAAGATTTAATAAACCAATCTATGTGCCTCAAGACACTCTCGTGATGACAAGTCGCTTTCTTTTACAAAACTGTATCCATGGTGAATGAATCGCTATCGGTGCCAAGAAGGTGTTCTTTTAAGCGAAGTTCCTGTTCCTTTAGCCAGAGCATTAACAATGGGAAAAATCCATTTTACCACAAGGGAGTTCACTTAAGTGAAGTGTTCTCTTAGCAGTGAAGAAAATGTATTGCAAACATAAAAATTAGGCCAAATTAAAAACAACATACATAGAAGAGAATTGTATATTTCGATTGTCCAGATATGTTTTTACTTTGATCATTTTTATGTTTAAACTCGAGAGTGACACATATACCCCAAATGCATAAATATAAAATTTGAAATTTCACCCACAGGGAAAATAAATCTCTTGTTAAAAAAAATAAACAAATGCAAAACCAAAAACCACAATATTACACTGTGTTTTAATTGCATCCTTCTTCCTGCTTGCTTCAAAAGAATAGAGATGGGTCTTGTTTGATCTTATTTTCTCTCTTGATCGGGGGTAGATTTTATATTGCCAGAAATAGCAAAAAGTTTACAGTGTGGGCTTGTGGCAGTGTGGCAGGGTGAAAGCCCTGCTGGTGCACGTATGTGTGTGTTGGGGTGGGGAATATTAGGTTGGCAGGGAGGGGGTTATATTTCTCCCAGTCAAAACATATGGGAATGTGGCTGGAGCCGACAATTGAATAAGTGATTAAATGATTAATTAGGCTCCAGTCACGGATGTATAAAAGAGGTATTCATGGGTGGAATGAGGGATTAGAATCAATGTCGGTGTTAGTTGGTGAAGGTTTTTTGCGGTGCTGTATGTATATAAAGAATTATCATTGGTGTGTAGGGGCGTTTATATAGCCGTTTTTATGTTATGAAAGTGACGGCTCGGCCTACAACCACAGTGTTTAAAAAAAAATATATATATACTGTATATATATATATATATATATATATATATATATATAGAGAGAGAGAGAGAGAGAGAGAGAGTTTTATTTCAATTGTTTGATTTGGCCACCGTGCCGCTGTTGTTTTGTTCCTGTCTTTTGTTTGTTTGTTTTGTTATTTATAATTAAAGTGCACACAAGCGTGTTTAAACCTGCAGCTTTCTTGCCATTAAAACTTTTAATTAATAAAACCATTCAAACGATGCAGGGACCAATTATAATTATTTCAGGGTGAGGGGCTATTAACATAATCCATCTTTGGCTACATTAATCCTCTCGTTTTGGCATGAAGTAAAAGGAAACTGGCTTTTAAATTTTAATATCTTTATATATGTTCAGCCTGTTCTAAGAAAAAAAACATGAATTTGTTTAAGATTACAAAGCAAGTCTGCTATTCATCTGCTGTTTTAATATGGTTGCTATATCAGTTTTGGCAGTATCAGTTTCCGTCTAAAATTCTATTAATTTACTGTTTAATAATATAATGTGGTATAAACCAGTGATGGATATTGAATACTGTATTGAAGAGTTGCCCTTTTGGCTGGGGGCCCAGGGGGAGTGCTGCATTGGCCTTTGCACTTAAATTGGGCAATTTTTAACATTCAGCACCTGAATAAACCCAATAGACAACATGCAAGTTGACATTTAACAAAAATATGAACACAGATACTAAAATTGTCCAATAAATTACTAATCCAAAAATTGCAGCAAAACACAAGCATAGTTTTGTTGCAACATAAGTGACAAGTAATGTGTACTGCCATTTAAACAGCTATACAGAGAGCTCCATATTTAAGAGTAAGTAGCAGGGTTCAGAAAAATATAACGTTATACATCCCCACGTGCTGCTGCAACTGTTTAAAGAACATACCTGTATTTTTTCTTTTCATTTTTAACATCCTGACAACTTTTTACACTTATAACTTTAAAGTCTGTTTCAAAGTTATTTTCAAAATGTCCACTCTAGTGCATGGGGTTTGAGATCTGTCCTCTAAATCACTCTAGGAAGAACAATAGAAATGTGGGCAATAATCCTTACACTATCAGCATTTTGAAAAGGGCTTTAAAACAGACTCAATTTATAAGTATAAAAAGTTGTCAGGATGTTAACAATGAAAATAAAAATTACAGGTACATTATTTAAACAGTTGTAGCAACAAACCCATTTATACAGTTGTGTTTTTACGGGAGCAATCTAGGTAATGTACCATGCTCAAGGGTACAGCAGCAGGGTCCCCCACCTGGGAATGAACCCACGACTCTCCGGTCCAGAGCCCTAACCACTACTCCACACTGCTGCCCCAATGTTGATGTTGATGTGGTAAACTTACTTTCACCCTGTATATATATAGCTTACTTCTCAAGATGTGCAACACAGTAGGTAATTCCTGCATAATTGTATACACTCAATCATAAATGAATAAGTCAAGCATACACATGTTGTGGTTAATGTCTTCCTCAGTCCTACTGTGTTCATTTTTGTCATGGAATTCATTGCAAGCTTGTACCATGTAAAATCCTGTTGGCAAAAACCCTTTCTTACCTGGACATGTCATGTGCTACAACATTGTAACTGTACCTTGATTTAAAAAGTACAATAGGATGAAGAGAATGGATTTTCTAATACTTAGCATACCGTACTGCATATATTACACTGTATACTATACAGTGCTACAACACAACACTACAATACAGTAACACTTTACATGTGTCTGTAACTTCACTGTAACAACTCAGAAAATACAGTTTTAGTTGTGTAGTTACAATACAACAACATGCATACATGTCCTTGTAATAACACTGCATTTACACATGTGGTTGCTTGTTTACAGTCTGTAATGGCAATGTAATGAAAGTCATCTCAATGGTACGTTGTCTTTGTATCATAAGGCAGATATATTTCTTTAATTTACTGTTTCAATTAAAGAATATAGCCTGGTTGTACCTGACTATGAAAATAGGTCTTTTTCCAGGAAGTTAGCAAACTCACAAACTTATAAACAAACAATGTAACTATATATATATATATATATATATATATATATATATATAGTGACAAAGTATTGATCTGTAAAGTCTAACTTAAGCACACTTCGGTCAGAGAACAGAAACAAAACACAATGGTATCCCAGTTAATCAGGACAGTGCCTGTTGGTTTATTGTCTCCCTGGTCCCAGGCAGATGGGTTGTTGAGTTGGGTCGCAAAGTTCAGTACACAAAGCAGGTTATCATACAAACAGGGTCTCACCGCCGGCAGAGTAGTCCAAACAGTCCAAGTCATGCACAGGTATTCAATAGTTTCTTTGTTCAATAATCTCTCCTAAACCGATCCAGCAAAAGCTCTCTCACCTCCAAACACACACACCCTTAATGAGGTTTTAGCTGTCCATTTAATACAGGTGCAGGTGGCTGGGGGTGATTGCCCTATCAATGACCCGTTAACAATCCATTACATTCCTCCCAAGACACCTGTCTCTGGGTAGTTTTCCCTGTCGGCCATTTTGTGACTGTCGTCCATTTTGTGTGAGGACACAACCCCAACAAAATGTCTGCCCGCACATACCTCCCATTGATTACCTCACCCCTGGGATTGCCACAATATATATATATATGTATATATATACACAGTATATATACAGTGTGTATGTATATATATATATATATATATATATATATATATATATATATATATATATATATATATATATATATATATATTTATAGTTACATTGTAGGGTTTATTGACAAAAAAATAATTATTCAAAATGTACATAATTACATACAATTGTGAGGGTTAACTTTACAGGTTAAGAAATTATATTGATGTTCTGAACCACCGAATGTTAAGTCTCAAGATAACTGCTATTGTACTTTTTTTTTTCGTTTTCAGTTTACTGTTTGACCTTTTTATTTTGAGTTGACAGCCTTAACTTCACAAAAAAGAAACACACTACTTCTCTTCCTTTTCAAGGAACTGTCAACATGACCCAGATAAAATATTGTTTCTCTTGTCTTTTCATATCTTTTTATTTATTCTAATTGCATACTGTTTTATTGAGCATTACTGGACAAGAACATTACTTGTGCTGTAATAATACAGGGTCCTTTAGCTAGCCTCCCACAGGACTCATCTTGACACAAATTACTTTTTTTCTTATATCACTGCAATACTCTTCAAAATCCCTGCAATTGTCGATTTTATAAGCCATAAGGGCATAATTAAATAGTGGTTACTAGCGCTAGTTTGTAATGGCTTTGTTCACTAGAAACGGACAGTTATGTCACATTATAATTTGCATCTATTTAGCAAAGCGGTGGTTAAGGCAGGAACTCACTTTTAATCTAGATTAAAATCGCAAACATCAAGCATATTAGGCTACCTCATTACCAGAATATTCGTCATATGGTAATATAGCTGGTATCTCATTCGTCATTCAATAAACAACCCGTCCAATGATCAGCTAGAAAGGACATTATATGTTACCTCAATCCATTCGTCCCCGCTGTATGTCAGTTCGACTCCTCCTCCCCAGCCTCCACTTCCAGCTTCATCTAATGGGGAGGGCAGCCTGTCCCCCTGCCCATGGCTTCCCTAAAGTCAGCATCTCCACTATCAACAAACTAAATTATGGGCAGGGCTACCTTGACAGGCGAGGACTTCATGAAAATATGTATAACGTCGTATTTGTCGTATTTCCTGACTGAAATGTGGTTAACAGCAGTACTGGGTGTTTGTCACAAGAATTATAGAGGTGAACTATTGTAACCCAGATTCAGCAATCACAACAGCTTGAAGCATCTGAAAACTTGCCTTCTTTCATGAGTTCCTAAGGCACAAATTGAGTGAATCAGGGATGTGAACCTCACAAAATTTGAGATTCTTTGGGCCCTTTTTTATGAAGCAAGTGCAAATGCAAAGATACATTGGCACAGGAATACAGCGATTTCACATTATAAAGCTTGCAATAAACAGTAACTTTTTACTTAACTACACTGTAATACCACTGTAATAACACAGTAATTACACATATATCTGTGAAGTTACAATGCAAGATCAATTACAACAGGAAATGTAGGCAGGTGCTAGCGACTTTCGTAACTACACTATATTTCCAGACAAGGTTGTGTAGTTACAATGTAATTATAATGTAACTAGGCATGCAGTGTAGTTAGAGACATTTCATTTAATGTATACCCAATTAAGAATCCTCACTAGTGTATAATTTAAGGGCTCATTCCTACAACTATACTGTCACTTACAATAGGACATTGATTTAACATCTCATCTGTAGGATGGAGCACAAGGAGGTTAAGTGATTTGCTCAGGGTCATACAGTGAGCTTGCTAAATGCAAGAAATGAATTGGGAGAGATGAAGACGGACACACGCGTCCTCCGAAACGTGTGACGTCAGCTGTCCACTTCTTTTCACTCTGGAGGCCCGCCATGTAGCCACCTCAGAGCTACAGCTCTGGGCATCTTACAGGCAGGCCCGCAGGCGCCTGGCCAGTCTACAGGGGTCGCTGGTGCACTGTGACCTAAACCCTCCACACCCGGGCGACGCTCAGCCAGTTGTGCACCGCCCCCTGGAAACTTCCGTTGGTAGTGGAATAGCCTGGACTCGAACCGGCGACCTCCAGGCAATTGGGCACATCCTGCACCCCACGCAGAGTGCCTTTACCGGATGTGCCACTCTGGAGCCCAAAGTCTGTTTAAATTTTTTTTTTATTAAAGCCAAATAAGCCAAATAAGTCTCTAATTAAAACAAAAATAAAACATGAAGGTCAAATAAAAGTGTTACTTTAAATGAACAAAAAGACTAATTAAGTACTCTGGCCTGGAGAATATAAAGCTTCATTTAAGTAAATTATATATGAAAGAAGTCAAGTATCTGGCAAGCTCTGTGATGAAAAGGGTAATTGGTACAAGAAAATGAAGAGAACAATGATCTAAATGACTGTAGCTGCAGAAAAAAAAGTTAGCACTTGTAAGTACAAGCCTTAATGTACTGAAGAGTTAATGTAGCACATCGTGCCCAGTGGTGGCGTTAGGGACATGCAATCTCATGGGGCTCCAAGGCAGATTTTATTAACAATATACACAAATTCAAAACACAACAAGACAACAAAGGTGACAGTTACGCATCAGTGGTGACTAGGTAAACCCAAAGCGCAGTGCATATCGTTTTTTGATAAGTTTGGGCCAGTAGAGGGACTCTGCCCATACCGAGTTTTGCCTACTAGTGCACAACACACAAATTAGGGGAAAGAAATGACATTACCAATACTGACAGCCGCGAAAAAACAGAGGGGGGTTATGCTGGAGATTGTAAATGTGTTTATGGTTAACAAATACAAATAACATTAAAATTAAAAATAAGGTATAACTTTTTTACATGTGATTACATAGACCAGTTTAATTGTTTGATTGTTTTTGTAATAGAATAGGCCTATTGAATTTCACATTGCATTTAAATGTACAGTCTAAAAAACAACTCCCATAAGGGACACACACGTACTCTTTCATGACAAGGGACAGTGTTTTATGGAAATGGAAGCAGACAGATTTTGGACTGAATATGTTTGCACAAATTGAATGATATATTGTACAATACATATTTTCAGAAACACCTAAGTCATTTACTGTAAAACAAAAGCTAATATTAACATCATACAACGCTCACCCTTCCCCTTGAACTAATCTGATTATTACATAGATCATAAAACGTTGGGGATCAACCCTATCCCTCAAGATCAATATGACTCAGTAGGAACGGTTGGTAAATGATTTATCCTCATCATTCTGACTTCAGCAGCATGTTTTTTTGTTAACATTGCAGATACTGCACCTCAACTTTTCTTGCACAAATTAAGCAGGTGCTAGAAAGAATATTGTAAATCAGTTATGATAGATTTCTCTGGTAAAGTCCTAAAAGTGGGTTACTTCTGAGAAACGTCTAAATGCTTTAACAGTTCTCAATTACACTGGTTGTTTGTTCACATATGGTTACTTGCAAACCAGAATTTGAGTATTTTTTTATCACCATGACACAATAGCATTCACTTTCTTTTCATTGAAATCTTGATCCCAAATACTGTTCCTGTCCCTTGGAATTATAGGATACACAAAGCTGTCGGTTTAGACATTATGACATTCTGTATTGAATTGATATAAGCTCAATGTCAAAGTCCCAATGGCTAATGCTGAAAAAAAAAAAAAAAAACAGTGACAGGTTTTGTAGGAAAGTAAATGCAGCCATTGGTTTGACCGAGCGTCATCTATCTAATGCTTGTCAATTCAGATCTGCATTTTAAAAAAGAAAAGATTAAACCCTGCCCTTCAGCTGCATAAAGGGTTCTACAGTCAGTGCAAAAGCTTTGGAATTCCCTATGGCACTGATGACATTTAATATTGCAAGAGAGAATATAATGGAGTCATGTAAAACATTCTCTATATGAAAGGATTGTGACTACTTACTACAGGCATGGATAGCCTTATATTAAAAAAAGCTACTATGCCACCCACCTTTGCAACTGCTCTCCCTCTGGGGTTAAATGAAGCTCAATTCCCCACCTTGGTGGCCCGGCAGCACCGGCCTTACCTCAGTACACTTTCTGTAGACTCTTTTGTGTTTTCTTTTGTAAGTAAGAAATCCACTCAATTGAAATGCGTACAGGTGGATAATCATTTTCAGACTGTAATCTCTGAGCAGCTAAACAAAAATAAACTATGTATGCACAGCGATTTAGAGATAATATATAATACCATTAAAATATATATATATATATTATTTTCCTTTCATTTTTCTTTATGTATTTCTGAGTCGTTTAGTTTAATGTAGAATACTCCATTTTATTTGAAAGAGCTAATCTAATAGGGTGACGGCTGTCTTGCTTTTAGGTCTTTGTTCAATGAGAAATCCTCTTGGTTTTGAGATGTCCAACATGGCAAGACATTCAGTCCATAATTAATTAATCAATTATTAATTTGACCCTTTTTCAATGGCGATCTAGGTTAATATAGTTCCTTTTTAAGTCCCTGTGATGGGGTGCCCACCCCTTGTATATATTTATTTATTTATGTATGTATGTTCATTATTATTATTATTATTATTATTATTATTATTGTATTGTGTTTGTTTATATGCGGGTGGACGTAAGCTGTCCGCTATATAGTATTGTTTAATTTGGATCGGCAGGGAGGGGGTTAAATCCTTCCCTGCCAAAACTATAAAACCAAGAAGAAATCATTTGTCTGGAGGAGAGGGTTAGAGGAGTTCAGAGCAAGAGCAAATGTAACCAGTAAGCGAACCAAGGTACTCTTTTGTATAAAAGATTTGTTAGTGTTTACTTTGGCCAGTGTGCCCTTAATTTTGTGTTTTGTTCAACTGTTTGTTTTTGTTCAATTAATAATAGGCTGAGCACCCTTGCGCTTCAGTTTGCCTGTACATTTTGTGTTATTATTATTGTGGTGTTTTAGCATGATGTTATTGGAGATGGTGTTTTCAAGTCCTTACTCTTTTTGATTCAATCTCACTAAAACAAAGCCTGCTCTTTTCGGTGACCTTGGGGGTTTGCTATAAACCTGCACACATATCAGTATGTCACTGCTTTAATACAAATGAGACACCACTGGCTTGAGAATCCTAAGGAGCTACCCTGAGCCTCAAGTCTTATGTTCTCTGGACTGTATTTTTTATGTTATACTGTATGAAAAATGTATTGGCCTTACCAAGCGAGAGGGACATTTTAAAATAAATAAATACAAATAAAGAAACAAAAAAACACACAAAAAAATTAAGAAACTAGTTTGGCAAGGTTTTATGTGATTAACGAAGCAGTCTTGGGGGGAAAAACAAAATGTTTTATTGGGAAAGTGTTCTAAAAATGTTAACAGACAGGGAAAAACACGCAGCTGCTGTTTGACAGGGCTCAGTCCTATACGACTACTTGAATAATTTGGTTTAATATGTGAGGACATTCTGAAGAATCAAATACTGTATTACAAATATAACTGTATTAACAAATCCATCAACACAAAATGCTGCCAAAATAACATGTTTATCTCGCATGTTCACAGGCATGTCTGCAATACAGCTTTTGGCGTCACTGCCCTGCATTTGCAGGCTAGTAGCCTTGTACAGTACTTACAGCTTAGCGTTATTCTATGCTATGAAACTTATAAATACCTCTGTGTATGTAATTCCTTCCAAACTGGTGCATTTTAAATGAAAATAATAGCAGCATCACCAAAATGAAATGCTTAACAATAAAAAGTTTAGAGCACAAAGGACAGCAAACAAGTATAAGTTATCCTGCATTCCAGAAACATGAACAATAAAAACTAAATACCATGAATAGAAACAACTGATACCCCTTCTCCACTAACACATCCGACCCGTGAGGGCTTGGTATGGTACTGGTACGGGTGGTTCTCCACTGGCTATTTGTCGAGCTGTGCAAGAACCAAACTGAAATTCTGGTCTCACAAGACATCTCAATCCGGCTGTGAGCCAAGCCGAGCTGGGAGCGGGGTTAAAGATTTTCATCATTACGTCATCAGTCAGAACACTCCATAAAGAAAAACAACCAACATGGAGGGCAGCGTAGTGTGATGAGAGAAAAGTACAGCCTTGCGACGCTGAGGAAGTGCAGGCTCTAGTTTCTCTGTGGGCAGAAGTGTTCAGGAAGATCTGGAGTCGTGCGTCAGAAATGAGAAAGTTTATGCCTGAATTTCTGACGATTTGAAGCAAATGGACATAAAGCGCAGTTACGGACACTTAACTCACACACTTAAAAACACACAATTCTACCAAATTTCTCATCCTTGACCTTTGTTATATTAATATAAAGAAGAAAAACATGCGAAAATAAAACAATTCTAAACTTATTTACAAAAATATAGTTAAACAAAATACTGTAGAGCTGTACCATACATACAACCACGGCTCTCCTTGCGCTCGAACAGCTTCTATTTTTTAAGCATCCAAACAAAAAACAACTAGAAAAAACAACAACTATCCTTAAACAGGATATCTTTGGCAAATCATATTTTTAAAACCTTCTTTTTTCCCCTTCAACAGAACTAACTGAACTTTAGTAAGTCGATATAATCAGTAAAATGTGTGGATTATACAGCTGTACCGTTGGTCTATTAATTTTTGAACATCATTTGTTTGCACATCTTTTGGCAAAGTGAGTTAATTAATAACAATAATTAATAAAAACGGTCTCGTTGAGTGTGACGCCAGTAGCACGGCTTGGCTCTATAGTGGAAAAACAATCCAGGCTCCTCTAAGCCGCACCGTGAGGGCTCGGTACGGCCCTGGCGCGGCTCGGTTGTACAGTGGAAAATAGGCATAATATCTGTTTTTAGGTCTAAAACTGTTGGTAAATACTATGGTAGCTATTTACTCCGATTCATGCACAATTTCAGAAGGGAAACACACACAATAAAGTTAACCATGCCAGAGCACTACTCAAACCTGTCCGTGGTATGACCCTGATATGAAACAACAATAAGTCAAAACTGATTAATGACTGAGGACATATAGCAAAACAATGACTGTTATGTAACAAAAAAAATGTTTTTGGGAATACCCACAACAGTATGCAGCAGCAATAAGTAATATGTGTTGTTGTAAAAACCTTTTTTTTTCCTTATTCACTTTAGAATTGTAAATGGTTGTTATTCCTCTCAGAGCAAAACTGCGCTTATGGTGATTTGGAGAAAATAGGGTTGCCAATCTAATCCATTGTGGGCCAACGTCTTAAATAAGCAATAACTTTAAACACTAAATGAAGTCTGAGGTTAAACTAGATGTTGCTACTTCCTCAGCAACAAGAAACTGCTTGAACTGTATCTAGAATTCCAGATGAAAACGCATAGACCTTGAGATGAAGTCAGGTACTTATACCCACTGACTGGCTAGACGATGGACATGTTCATTTAGTTGTTTTAAAGTCCAGTGGGCGATGTTCTTAGCAAGAGCATGTCTGGTTGTTCCAAATGTCTTTGGCAGGCAAGTCCTGCTGTAAAAGGAAAACAGATCAATATATCAATTTTCCAAGTGACAGACAACTGACATAGAATGAAACATGTGTTTTATCAGGTAATGGGACTTTTAAACTGCTTTGGAGGCAATTAACTGCAGCATGTAGCACAGAGACCACCACTAGATTTAGAATGGGTTTCCAAAAATAGGAAGCACTTCCATTCCATGAATATATAAGTGGTTTGCAATGCCAATAGAGCCATTACAAATGTTGCTGCTAATTATCCCACTGGAATTGATGATTTATACAAGCTTAGATGTTGTTGTGTTAGGGACCACTGCAATTTTGTCTAGTGACTTTATTTGCCAGTTATTCTACACCTGATGGAAAATGTATACTGATGAACAATCGTTCAGCTAATTTCTAACACAAATAATTATTTTGTCTCAGTCTCTTTGTAATGGACTATATATTTTTTGCCAATACAAATGTATGGGTGTTTTTCATAGAACACAAAAGCCAACTACTGTAGATGAAACCATGTAGATGTAAATATATCCATGTAAGTAAGTAAAAACCTTGTAGATGGAATATTACACTTTAGTTAAGTATTAAGGATTTATTGTACAGGCATCTTAATCAATAACTTAATATGATATTTTTTGTATAATTATTTTCATACCAGAAAACTGAGTTTTCTAAAATCACTTGTTTCAACTTAATTCTGTCAAGTTTTCCCACCTGTTGCTATTTATTATTATTATTATTATTATTATTATTATTATTATTATTATTATTATTATTATTATTATTATTATTATTATTAGTTGTATAGGAAAGTGTAGTGTTTTATTTGTGTTAACCCTTTTAAACATATATTGTTGAGCACAAGCTGCCAGTGTTCTGTTATATTATGATACACTTGTTACAGATTTTGTTAAATAATTAATTTTTAATAGGAGTAAGAAAATATAAATCTTTAGAAAATGAAATCATAAAACACTGTGAAATACAAGAGAGGTTTAGCACTAACACTAACAACAACAAAAAAAGATTGTGTATTCCCTAAAAAGCATTGGTATTATCACAAGGTTGATGTTTCAGAGAAACTCATTCATAAGCGGTGTCTTTCAGCTGTCCTCCCACATATAAACATGCATTTCTATAGCTTCACCGCTTGACATTTAACATGAGTTCTATATGTATGATGTGAAACATTGTGATGTTTATAAATATAAATATGATTTGTGTGTGTATATATATATATATATATATATATATATATATATATATATATATATATATATATATATATATTGGGAGATAGTGTAGTCCTGGGGGAAGAAAAAGGACTACACTTCCCAGAAGAACACAGGCTGAAAAGCCGCAATTACGTTTAATTGTTTTATTGTTAATTATCCCCTGCACCTGGTGCAGGGTATTTAAGAGGTGCAGTCAGTCTGCACAGGGCTGCTGAGTAGAAGGAGGCAGAAGGGGTGCTCTGCTTCCGAGCAGTCATTAAAAGGAAAAAGTAAGTCTTAGAACCGAGTGTTTTGTTATTGGTCAGGTAAATGGCTTAGCCGTCCTGAGTGTTAGTTTAGGTTGCTGTTTGTGTTTTAGTTTAGTGCTCAAAAAGAGCGAGGTGTTTGTTTTGTTTATTTTGTTTTTGTGAATTAAAAATAGCACGTCAGTGCTTATACCTCAATTTACTGTGTCCTGGGTCTATTTTTAAAGGGGCAAAGAACCCAAGTTGGGTGCGGTTTTGTTACTATATATATATATATATATATATATATATATTACATTGTCACACATGGACGAAAAGGCATATTTATTACTCGTGGTGTGTGACTGGACTATTTAACTGGTTTGAAAGACCAATAACTTTATACAATGACGCTGGTGAGTTATAACATCTTATAGACAGTTCTTATAAAAGAGTCCCTATAGAACAGCACTATTGGTGGAACAGCCTCTCGTTTGAATGTCAGCTTCGGAAAGCAGGAATTCTGACTGAACTTTGCAATATTCAGTCAGAATCCCTTATTGCTTATTATACTCTATTGGCAATGATGCATAGTAACATCCACTGGCTAAGCAGAGGGAAAGTACTAAAGGGGCTGTGGGAAATTAGAGTTCATGTTGAAGAATTTCTGCATAAAATGCCCTGCCAAAAAAGCAGAACTGCACGGATTTCTGAGGGATGGTGCAAGTATTAACATTCTGGCCTTCCTTGTTGATTTAACAGCCCATTTGAATGATTTTAACCTGAAGCTTCAAGGGTGAAATCGCAATGTTGTTGATCTCCACAGCACTATTTCTTCATTTCAATACAAACTAATTCTATTCAAGAGTGATCTGGAAAATTGGGGAGATGCTACATTTCCAGACGTTGCTAAGTTGCAGAGGTAAGGTAGTGTCATTCCTTGACACGCAACATCAAAACTTTCAGCAGAGGTTCCAAAAATTGGAAGCTGTTCAAAATGTCTTCCTGTTTGTAATGAACCAATTCATAGTGCGGGCAAATAGCACTTGGTGCACTGAAGCCAAAGCCTTCCCAGAGGTTGATAAAGCTCAACTGCAGTTGGAACTCGCTGATCTACAAGCGGACGAAGTGCTGCAGGTACGACACAGCGATGCTTCAGCTGAAGCTTTTTGGACAACCCTTGTGCTGGACTCTAAGTATCCTCATTTATGGAAGGTGACATTTAACATCTTAACAATGTTTGGCTCAACATATGTGTGTGAGTCTGCGTTCTCAACCATAAACATTATTAAGTCGCGTCAGCATTCTGTTTTGACTGACGATCATCTTTGCAATTGCCTCTGTATTGCCCTGACTGAGTTCATCCCAAACTTCAAGGCCCTTGTCCAGCAGACCACCTACCACTTTTCCCACTGATGGTGGGTATTATGATTGTACATTATCTATATTGTAAAGCTGTGTTTCCTCATAAAGTTGCACTTATTACAGTAATATTAGTTATTTCACTTATTTAACAATATTTACTTATGCTTTATTTGCTTACTATCGTTTTTTTAGTATTATTGCTCCATGGTTTATTAATGTTTACTATGCTTTGGCAATTGGTTTACTAAAATAAAAGCATTATAGAACAATACAGTTATCTCCCTTCAGCCGTCACCAGACAGCAGTGAAAGACCACTGAAGCATAAAGCTAAAACAATGAGTAGTCCTGGGTACTAAATATTAACAAGTAAATGTCTGTTTGCTGACACTAATGTTAATTTGTAAGAATATAAAATAGTCTTGAAAGTTATTTACATTTTTGTATACACCTAGGCTTGTGTGTTTGTGGGACAGGGGCTGGTGCAGTGTGAAAAATGTTTCTCTGGACCTTGACCAACAAATTCAGACCTTGACAAAAAATAACTGAGTACCCCTGGTCTAGAGTGTTGTCTTTGAGATAGTGGGCTCTAGTCAATTGATCTGATGAATGTTAATACCATCACCATTCAAAACCATATAAAACCTACTTACTGAACTTTTGAATGTTGTAACAGAAAACACAAATGCACTAAAAAGCTGAACTTGTGCAGTTATAGTTAGTAATTGTCATTGAACCCTTTTTGAATGATTCCAGTAGTAACGGTATTAGGATCTGCCATATAAAGTCCAATATCTGCAAATTCCGAATTTGATAATAGAGCAAGGGATGCATTTTAAACCCATGGTTAGCCCTCCTTTAATTATAGATCCAGCTCCCATCCTCAGCAAGTAATACCATAAACACTGGGAATTCAAGTCTACGTGTTTCAAATTACACTGTGGTTTCGTTGTGTTATTTTTGTATTCGTTCTACCAAGGACACTCTGTGAACACAATACTTTCTCTCACTAAATATTCTGAAGAAGCTAAAAAAAATAACAGCTCTCAATTTTTAGAAACAGAAATAGTACCAAATGCTCAAGTTGAAAAGCACTTTGCTGGTACAAAAAAATAATTTCAATTTAGAACTCGGCACTGCCAGAATCAATTATATTACTTTCTAGTTACTTAAGAACATGAAAGTACTAAAATGAAAAAATAAACATTTATTTTGAAAGAACTGTCATTAAATACAGTGTATACTTTTAAAAGTGATTTTTGAGGTAATTGTTGCCTTCATTGATATGTTTTTGTAATTATTTTAATTAAATAAATGTTACTGGCACGTTCTTCTTTAAGCTTTAAAAAACACAGGAATATACCCCACCCGCTGCAGAATCTGGAATACAAACACAGCAAGAACTATGTAACAATGACACCATACTTACCTTCATTCATCAACATATACATTATGTGGTATTCTTTAATAAATGGGAAGTAGTTTGGGTGGTGTGGAATTGTGTGGGAATATGCAATTTTGTGGAAAACAAGCAACAGGCACCAAATGGGTAAATTTATGGATGTCTGAAATTTGAATCAATGCATTTACTCAATATTAGAAATCAATTGTCATGCCATCAAAAACCACACATATATAATGTAAAAAAAGCTGAGTAAACAGCCATAACCAGAAAGCTAATGAATATAAACATGATTTCTTGGAATGAAAGCATAACATTGCGGTATTTATTCCAGTAGATTACAAGAGAACTGTGTGACACACGACTATATCTCATATTAGATAAGATCACAGGTTTTATTCTACTCTTAAAGCATGACTGTATCAAGATTTTACTCCTCATGTCTCGCTGTCTCCAAATAACATGCATTTATTTATTTTGTTTCAAGCACTGGACATATATATATATATTTATATATTGACAAAAAGGTGCCTTATTTTATCCTCGGTTATTAAAACATTAGTAAGGCTGTGTACCTACCGAAAATGAACAGCAATGAGGCTGTCAATTATTGCAAACACAAATACCTGTAACTTTATAGCACGGTCAAGGTTTATTGCCTTCAGATATGCAATTTAAAATATTCTGACCTTGAGGGAAGCAGATGGTACTGTAAACTGGATGCATCCTATCCATAAACATCAGACCTTTTCTTGACACATAGGAAATTAGGAGCTTCCACCAGCAAGGAGCTGTTTAAAAAATCCTTGTGCAGGCAGGAGTCCTCGTCATCACAGCAATAGAAACAGACAGACGAAAGGCACATTAAAAGTGAGGTCCTGAAATTTTAATTTCTTTCTATTTTTGAGGTATGTCTACAAAATAAAAGGCTGCATTTAATCAATATTTTACTTCTTATACCAATGTATTCACATGTGGAAAAACAAGACTGTAAAATGCATGTATGCATATGTTTTGTCATATTATATGAAACACATATTACAATGTACTGCTAGCAGTTCTTTCACTGCACTGCAACCCCCTTCTAGCATTAAAAAAATGACTACATGACCCCACTGCCCTGTGCTATTGCAGAATAATTTGTATTGATAAGTAAAACATGCATTGCAAGGCAATATCAACAAAACTAATATATAGCCATTGGTTATTCTTAATTCACAATACAAATCGCAAGATGTTATAGTGAACAGTAAAAATAAATAAATACATATAATAATAATAATAATAATAATAATAATAATAATAATAATAATAATAATAATAATATAGCTGCATGCAGCAATGACCGAGGGCCAAGCGCAACATATGAGTGTGATCTACGATTGTATTTCCCAAGATCAAGGTCGCTTCTGGAAACAGCTTATATTGTCTTCTATGTGTTCCATAGTAACAATTACTCTATCGCACTCTCTAGGGAGTTGTAAGGCAGTTTTACATATTTCACATCTCTACCATAAGCAGTTTCAGAGAAGAAGATTTTTTTAAATTGTCCAAAATTATTTTAAAATCCAATATAGCCACCAAACCATGTGACCTATGACCTTAATTTTCATGCTGGCACAACTTCCTACAGGCCACTACCAATCATGTGAAGTTTCATGAGTTTTTGTGCAATGGTGTTGGTTTTACAGACATTTGAAAATTTGGCGGAATAATAATAATAACTAGAGTTGCCAGCAACTTTATGGCTTCCAATACCAGCACCAGTACCAAACAGTTTAGCAAATAGCCCAGACTGACATTTTTACATAGTAATCATGACTCTATGTGCAATCTATAAGTACTTATAAGCCCGTTTTACATTTGACCTTTAGGAAATGTCAGAGGACACGGGATATGACATTTTTGTATAGAGCATACATGGATTACTATATGTGTTCCATAGTAACCATAACTCTATCTGAACTCTATTATGAGTTATGAACCAGTTTTACATTTTACCTTTAGGAGAGATGGCAGATTCATACTACAGTGTATATGTGAGAGAGAGCACCCCTAAGTGTGAGTTACTTATTTCATATTCGGATGGGAAATAACCTTGCCAGTGGGCAGAGCATTCTGTAACAGAATGACAAAAACAATCATAGTCTTTAATTTATTTAGCACTGTTTGAGAGTAGATTATGGTGTTATGAATGTTAACAAACACACTTTGTCATTTTAAAATTATAGTGTCCCTGTCCACTTCCACCTGCCAATACCTGCTGTTCAAGTCTAAGGTTATAAAGAAAGATGCTATTGCCAAGTATTTTAGAATTGCACTGAAGGTAGGCAATGGATGGATGGGAAGCCACATTTGAGTGATAAACCTGTGCTCAGTAACACATGAAAGAGCATGTACAGTGAAATTATATTTAAATATTTACATTAGTTATTTCAAGCTGTGGCTCCAAATTACCGAGGATAGACAATTCTTTGTTTCTTATTTATTATTATGAAATAGTATTAGTGATATAATATGTGTGTAATGCTTTCTTGATGCATGATGTGGCCATTGCATTAACATTTCAGTCCCTACTATTATTTAAGATTTTGTTTTGCCGGAGGAACTAAACTATTTTTGCTTTTCTTGTAATTCAAGTAAAAAGCACCAGGATCTGTAAATAATTTTGATGACCAGGGGAATGCAGAAACTAACCTTGTTTAAAAACAGAAGAAAATCCTCAGGGCTTAGCATAACCCAAATCTTTAGTTTTTATATTAGTACTTGAGGACTGGTAAGGATATGCTCAGTAATTTATTTGTGCCTATTTCCGGTCAAATATAAATGGTGTGTTTAAGTAATACCATGATCATGGAGCAAAGTCAAAAAGTATGTAAGAAAGTTAGAACATGTTATGTTTTGTCAAGATAAGATCAATAAAGTTAGAACATGCTATGTTCTTATAAGATCAATAAAGTTAGAACATGCTATGTTCTTATAAGATCAATAAAGTTAGAACATGCTATGTTCTTATAAGATCAATAAAGTTAGAACATGCTATGTTCTTATAAGATCAATAAAGTAGTACATCATGGTCCCAGTTTGTGAAAGGAATGGCTTGTGGGTGACATCAGAACAGGAAATGCAGTGATGTCAGACCAGGAAATGCAGGACACAGTATTGTGAGTTAATGTGCTGGTGCACAGATTTATTATAAAACAAAAAGATTAGACAAAACACAAACACTTCACAAAACAAAAGGGCACGATGGCCAAAAGAAACAGACAAACAAAACAATGAACAAACCCCAAACAACTATCGTGCTGGTCCTTCCAGCATGAGTAACAATTGTTTTCTTTTGTTTTTATTTCTCCCGACTCTCTTCTGGTCTCCACTACGAACACCCAACCCTGATTGAGTGAGCTGTGCCTCTTTATATACAGCTGTGGCTCAATTTGTAATCATTCAGTCTGGCCCCGGCCCAGTCTACATGTGAACTAATTGTGCATTATCCGTGCCCACATACAAATATACCTTTTAACTTACCCGTGCCACATAACCCAAGCTATACAAAATAAACCAGGGGGTCTCCCGTCACACAGTGAAACAATGCTGTTTTTTCTACAGCCAACATGAACCCATCACCATTTAATTCAAACCATGCTGAAGAAACAAATAAAATAAACACAATAAATATGTTGTTTTTAATGTATAATGTAAATATATTTATAGTCCTTGCTATTCTGTCCTCTAAGAGGCGCTATGACTCCATGGTAAAAGCTCACACAGAAATTACTGAATTATCAGCTGTAATCAGAAAAAAAAGTGTAATCGTCAGCCCTTTGTTATTGTCACATAAATTGAGAACATAATTTTGTGATAAGGAGCTCAAACTGTCTAGAACTGCTTATTAATTAAAAAACATATAACTGGAGGGCACATCTGAACATTAAAAAAAAAAAAAAAAATCATAAAAAAGAAATAATATTTGCTTATGCTGGCATGCAATGATAGAGTTTCATCTGCTTCAACAAGATAGGTAAATGTTCATGACGGCTTTGTTTAGGCAAAGCACTCTTAAGAGAACCATTGTGCTATTGAAAGCTTCAGACCATTTGCTTGCAAAGACCATCACTGATTGTTCAGTAAAGTATAGTAAATAGCTCTCATTTATTTGAATACTGTATAGTAATAGAAGAATGCAATCAAAATAACAGTGTTAAAATAAAATCGTTCGTAATCGTCTGGCAATTGCCAGTAAACATTCAGGGACTGGTCTGTTGTTACGGGGCAGGTGTTCTCTGACAGGCACATTTTTTTAGTTTGTTTATTTATTAATTATCTTCAATATGCTGCTGTCAGAAAGCTGTTGCCTTATCATTGTGCAATCACTGTGCTTGAATGAACTATAACCAAATTACAATGCTGTGTGGCCTGGGGATGCTGTTTTACAAGGGTACTCAGCAGTGCTTCAAGAGGTCATTCGTGTATTGGGATAGTCACACACCAGTGGCGGCTGGTGGCCAGAAACAATAGGGAGGCAGAAAAAAGGCAGAGAGCTAGGGGTCCCTTTAAGACAGTAGCAGTAGAATTGTATTATTGTATTTTGACTGACAACACTTTTCATATTATTATTATTATTATTATTAAGTTATTTGGCAGGTGCCTTTATCCAAGGTGACTTACAGGTTCTAAAGGGCAGTACAGGGTTACAATGCAAGCTTAATATTTAAATAGGTAGTTTACAGTAAGTGCAAATAATACTACTAAAATACAATATGAAACAGGATGCAACAAGTTATAGCTACAATAACATATCAGTAGTGCAATAGTGCATCAGCTGAGGATCCAGTAACATGGTGCGTAAGTCAGGCAAGTTCAGTGCATAGTAGGAGGGGTAGATCAATCTACATGTGCAATAAAATCAATTTGCCTGTTAACTGCATTTTCTCCACTAGCCAACAGAGAAAAGAAAACAGTAGCCCATCATTGTTTATTCTAATAAACTTAAGTGTTACACACTGCCAGTGTATGTTTGAAAATGCACTGAATACAACATGAATATAGCATTTAGATTTCAAGACCACGTCACTAACATACTTTGCATAAAATATTTTCTAAACAAAGTTATTAAGGCAGGAGAAAGGCAGACAACAATCAAGCACATCCTATCGACTTAATTTGCTAAACTTAAATAAATGACCAACACAATTATTATATACCACAGCCGAAAAGAGAGTGAAAGAGGTTACCTACGATGGGGAAAATAAACAAACGTCTGGTGAAGGGCTAAAATAATATAAATACGACTTCCAGAAAACACTAACAGAAAAAAACAACACCAACAACTAGCTTTGTTCTCAGAGAAAGGAAGTGGTATCATAATATGAAACTTTGAAAATATACTTTACTGATGCTATCGATGTCACAATGCAATGGGCATACAGGTGTGCAGTGTCTTCTGGGAATAGTAGTTTATCTGGTACAAGCTGGAAGGTGTTTCTAATCAGCAGGCATGTCAACAACATGCTGGCATCGTATTTAACTTTCTGTCAAGATGTTTTTTAAAGGTTCCTACTGTTGTGATGGATTTCTTTTTTCCTGGTCACTTTTTAAAGTTTCTGTCAGAAAATTGAATGCGAAACCAAATGATGCAAATTTCCATTATTCAACAATTCACTCATAATCCAGCACACTCAGTTGCAGTGCTTCAGCAAGGGCCGGATGTTTGAGTTGCTCCTCCAATTAAAATCAGGGATCAGACCACGTCATCTGCCATTGCTAGTACTGTACTGAACAGAAAGGAATTTATAACAGAGGCAAAAACTCTCTGGGCTCCTCCAATTAAAACTTGTGTTCAGATCACGTCAACTGTTACTGCTAGTACTGTGGTTAATAACAGGTAGGAGTTTATAACAGAGACTTGCCTCCTCTGACGGAAAAAAAAACAAAAAAACAATTGCTGTTAATATAGGAATGTTGACTCAAGGGTTTAGGTTAAAATGTCATTTTTTCTTAAATTAATTTTATTTTGTTTTATTGAACATTATAATATTATAATGCTATAGTGTCAAGTCTGAGTCCGTGTCCGTAGTGGGGGAACAGTTTACTGGAAAAATGCACAAATAATAATAAATACAAAAAGATTTTGATATATTTTTCCAGCTAGATTGTTCAATTTGCATTCCTTTTTTCAAATTGTCTGTCGCTATCTTTTCTTTTGGAATTGGAATACTGTTTGAATGTACCTGAAGTTTATAGATAAGCTTTAAGTTTAAGTTTGTGGGCGTTGTTTTTCACTTTAATAGATAATTTAATTTCAATTCAGGTAAAATCTGCCAATCTGATTTAGACATGGCCAGAGCTGTGTGTGTGTGTGTGTGTGTGTGTGTGTGTGTGTGTGTGTGTGTGTGTGTATATATATATATATATATATATATATATATATATATAGATATATATATACTGTGTTCTTAAATAGTAAATGCAGTATTATTTGTATTATTTGTTTTGCAAAACAGAAACATTATGTTTCACTTTCATTGGATTTGTACTTGTATTGTCTGTAATACAGTGACGCATTTACGAGATTGTGCTTCAGTTAATTTGATTTCAGATAACAATGTCTTTTTTATCGCTTCTCCTTTACACAAAAACATATTATATTTATGTATTTTTCCTTTGTGTATGTTCATAATGGAATAAAAAATGAAGTTCACACAGATTTCTAGGTTGACGCTGCTTTATAATACTGTATAGTGCAGCCAGGACATACTAGAACTGGGGAAAGGAAACGTGGGCTACTTGTTCTTCGGGTGTGGTTGGTTTTAATTTTTTGGACCTGTGAAGACATCTACTTCATGCACGTTATTTTTGACTATATGTATTATTATTGTCCAGTGTATGCTTTGTTTTCTGTTGCTCTCTCGCTTTCTCTCTCTCTGTTTTTGTTGCTTTATATTTCTTCATATTATATTGTATTCTCCTAGAATTATTTTTTTTGTTTAATGAAGGTGGAAAGAGGCGTTCTAGGGGATTATACTTTCATTGTTTTAGCTCTCTGCATTTATGCACAGCGAATTGTTAATGTGTTTTTCCCTCGTCCTTAATAAATTATTTTCATTTTGGTAAATGGAGTGGTATTAAGGTATTCTTTTGTTCTTCTTTTGCTATGAATCAGTCCTTCTGTCATATCGGTCTGATATATCTGCCTGTTTTGTTGTCAGAAGTGGAGGCAAGGCAGGTACCCTGGCACACACTTGGGAGCTGGCAGAGGAGAGTGTAGAAATGCAAAACTAGACTCACACAAATAATTGGCATAGACAAAACTAGCCTGGCCCAGCATCGCTGTTGAAGCTTTTCGGGCTTTTTCAAGTTCTTGTTTTCCTGTAACTCACTGAAGAGGCCTATTGTCACAAAGACGGCCGGAGTGGGTGGTGTCAGACCAGAAGCAGGAAGTAAATAAACAGAGAGATGTGGTTTGTTTAAGCTGAGCGCGTGATCGCGCTCAGCATTTAATAATTAACAGCACAGAAAATAAAAGGTTGGAACACAACAAAAACACAGGACACGGCACTACACGCCAAAATAAAAAGACAAACAAAACGGACTAGACAGTAAACAGGCAGACAGACAAACGAAACACGGTGAGTGAGACAGTTCTTTCCTTATTATTATTATTATTATTCTTATTACCTCCTTCTCCACACTCGTTCTCCACTCACCGAACACCTAACCCTGAGTGACATTATTTTTTTATAATACATGGATACCCATGTATTATAATGTCTAGTTTCTAGACGGGAAGTGTTTCAGTGCTGTACAGACATTCTATGTCGTTATCCGTTTCTCCAGTTTCTCTGAGATACGAATGTAACAGCGTGTCACAAAGACGGCCAGAGTGGGTGGCGTCAGACCAGAAAAGGAATACACAGAGAGATGTGGTTTGGTATAAGCTGGGCGCGTGATCGCGCTCAGCATTTAATAAACAGAAAATAAAAGACTTTAAACACAAAAACACGGGACACGGCACTATACGCCAAAATAAACAGACGAACAAAACGGACTAGACAGTGCACAGACAGACGAACACAACACGGTGAGCAGATAACACTAACTATTATTCTTCTTATTCTTTTTCCTAACATTTACCTCCGTCTCCAATCCCGTTCTCCACTCACCGAACACCTAACCCTGAGTGAAAGAAACGTGCATCTATATATACTGTTGTGCTGGGATTCAATTACTAATTAATTATTCACTTGAATCCCAGCACGTGAATTAATTCTGTGCAACCCCGTGCTCGCATATTACATTTAACCAGCACGTGAAGTGATTTGTGCTCTCCTCGTGCCTAAATACAAATCTACACTTTTTAAATACACGTGAAACACAGACCCGTTTATATCCCGTGTACCAATGACTATACACCAACATTTACACACGCAACATACAACACATAACACACAATTGCACACAGGGGCGGGGCACATTGCCACACAGCGTTACATCTTTTCCTTTTTAACTTATTCTAATTTTGTTGATCATTAATGAACATGAACATTTCTGTACTATGGGTGTTGTCGAGTAATTGAAAACGAGACATTTTGTGTTTGAATTGAAAGTGATGGTCTAGAGGAGTCGAACGGGTCAAAGTTCAAGTATATTTTCCTGTAGAGGAATTATCACTTTTTGACATCACTAGTGTGGTATTATTCCTTTTTTTTAGAATGGCTCAGGATGCAAATTATATATATATATATATATATATATATATATATATATATATATATATATATATATATATATATATATATATATATGGGCAATAACATAATGAATCCTGTTATCAGCCTTGGGTAAAGTGGGTACCAGGGAACCAAATATATGATGTCCCATTGTTAGGGATTCACATCCGGTGAAAAAGTATTCTGAGTACAAATTGTTAGAGAGACAAGGAGGCTTTAATAATGATGTACTCGGATGTACGTTGTATCCTTCTTAAGAACTAATAGTGGATATTAAAGATAATTGTGTCATTGCATGAAAGACTATGATTTTTTTTTTTGTACAGCTTATCTCATCCATGATATGTCCAGATACAGATGTTTCAGTACACCAAGGTATTTAATACCATAACGTGAGGCAGCTGGCTCTTCCCAAAATGGTTCAGTTATATGTCCTGTACTGTAATACTGTACTGCAAAATAATATAAGAACATACAACTATAATTAAGGATGTGTTAATGTGTGAGAATTGTTTCTATACAGAATTTTCTTTCTGTTCACAGGCTCATGCACTTACATTTGTGAGACCATGGAGCATGATAGCAAAAGATGTTCAAAGGCTGAAAATTATTAAACATATAAACAATTTCTGCTAAGATGAATGCCCTTTTGGTATCTAACAAATATAATTAGAGGATTAGCAGCACTGCTTCATTTTGAATGTGAATGCATTCACAGTTTTACTTTATGTTAATGCCAGGTAATCTCATTAAAATAAAAATGCACAAGTGTTTTAAGAATGTTACAGGTTTAGGCTACAGTATGCTGCTCCATGTTGAATTTCGAATTATACTTGTTTTACATTGCAAATGAGTCATACATATTACTGTTGGCTCCCACTCAAAGAAAGAAGACTGCAACCTTATCCTCATGTAGCAGGAATTTGTTATCATTGAACAGCTTATGCATCCTGGCAAGCCTCTCCTTTTTAATGCAAATGTGAATTAATTTAAAATTAATTACGGAAAAAGAGTTGTGAATTCCCTGTTAAGAATCCCAAATAAGGTCAACTTTATCATTTGCAATTGGTCGACCACGATAAACACAACAATGATTTGGTTGCAGGTTTGAGATTCAGCAAACTTAATATCATTGAACTTAAAGGCATTATCTGGTGTGTGTGAACTGACATTTGTACTGTGTATAGCTGTTCATCTGTATTTTGTACATCACATAGTGCTTCTTACAAACATGATTACACCCACATAAGAACAATAAATATGAAATAATATCATAAACAATCCATGCGGTACAGTATATTATCACACAAATAATAACAACCAAGCTATGAGCACAATATCTTGGTTGTTATTATTTGTCCCTTTCCTGGAGCTGTAATTTGCTTTCTGCTGCTTAATGAAAAAAGTGAAAAATAAAACTAACGCACAGTAATAGCTAGGTGGTGCAGAGGGGTAGTTCACTCGCCTTTCATCTGTGGAAGCCTGTGTTGGAATCTGGCTATAAGTGAAGTAAGTTTGGTGGTCTCAACATCACAAAACTACCACAAAATGTGGCACAACTTTTTGTGTTTATTACCTTTTACGACTATTTACTAACATGTTAACACAAATGTTGCTAAGTTAATAGTAACCAACTTCTAAACACAAAAATGAAGACTAGGTTAAGGTCATTAAGGTATAATAATATAAACCTGGGGTAAATGTGTGTTCGGAGACGCTGCGAAAATTGAGCAGCTTTCAAGTTTGTGGTTTCTTTTACTCAGCATCAAATCAAACAATTCTTGAAATTTAAAATGCTACAAAATGGGAGGAGAGATATAATGCGGGGATGTTGGGAGGGAACTGAAGTTACCCTGTCCACGAATCAGGCCAACTTTTACTAAAATAAAAGAAGGGTCTGAAATTGCACAAAGACCTGTGTTAGGAGTATAGAAACAACAGAAGGGAAAATATGATATATTTTCTATTTTAATAATTGAAGCATCTCATCTGGATATTTACATATTTAGAAGCATAAAGAATTATGCGTTTTTTTTGTTATTGTTGAGTTTAATTAAAAAAAATATATATGTACAGTATGTTTGCAAATAAATTATATATGCAGGTTGCAATGTGTTTTGTTTCTAATATGTTGGTGTTGCATTTAGGGGCAACAAAAAAATTAAAATGCTGCACTGAAAAAAAAGACAATGGCTGAAAATATAACTTACAGTTAAAACATTCCAATATTTAAATTGATAAATGTGTTTTGGGGGTTCTTGTGAGGGGGGTACTTGTGTACAGTACATAGTAAAGTAAGATGTAATCAATCAGAGAAACCAACAAATATGCAAGACATACTATTTATTATTTGAGCTATTGAGGGATGTTAGCTATGTATTGTGATGAAGGGTGCTTGCATACAACTAGCAAAAAATGTCTTTACCATAAAAAAAGAATACTAACCCACACAGACCACATAAAACCAACTGAAATACCAACACAAAAACACCTTTTAAAAGTATATGCTTAACAAATGTAAACAAAATTCGTTTCATGGACATTTGCACACTGGTATAATGAATGACCTTTAAAAAAGTCAAAAATCCCCAAATAAACCTAATATGAATAAATAAATAAATAAATAAATAAATAAATAAATACATACATAATGTGTGTCTTTGGAAAGTATATCCTAAACCCTAAACCTTTGTTAAAAAAAGATATCATATGAAGTGAAAAGCTGAAGCTGGAAGTGGTTGAGTCTGTCACTCCTATTAGTTGTAGAGATCATTTAAATGTGTGCTGCACTTACACATATAAATAAAACTAATGATGCAAAAGTATCGAAAGAAAATAAAACGTTTGCTGAGGTCCCGAACAAGAGTGAACCTGGAATAAGCAGTGAACCGGGCGAAGCTGCAGAATAAGTCAAAGGGATGCAATGGACAAGGGCAACCTCATGCGAAAACAACTTGATAGTAATTTGAGGAAGACCATGCTTACAATCCCATTTCCAAAATTAGGTCAAATAAACACCTGGATTCAAACATCATGTAAGAATAAATCATGGATTTGAACATAAACAATAACAAGTACTTGCCATGCCGTCAAACACCTATAAATACCTCCAATGTTTTGATTCAAACACATGCTCCCTTGAGAAAGATGTGTACAACATATCGAAACGTTGGGCAGCTGGCTCGTTCTAATTGTACTAACATTTTAGGAGGCAATGTGACAAAATCTGAACTAGTGTCCTTGTTGTTGTTGATACTACAAGTCATTTTTGGATGTGAAAAAATCTGAATTCATAAAGAACAATAGCTGTTTAATATTACACTTACTATGCAGTCTATCCTTCCCGGTGCTCAGCTTTCGTGAGTTGAAACCTTGATCTGGTCTTCAGTATAAGTGGGCTTTGGATCTTCTAGTATTTTTTTTTATTTGGAAGGAATTCTTGGCCTTCAATTGGGATTGTCTTGATGGCCATTTAAAAGGAGAAAAGGAACACCATTACTCTGTGGACGACCCCACACCACGTAACAGTAATGGGCAATGTATCCACTAAATGCTGTTCAAAAGTCCAAGAGAACTTAGTAGGAACTTACAATGTACATTGGTATATTTACTTTAAACGTAATATTGAACACCCTGTAGGTTCATCTGTACATGTTTGTTACAGCGGACATTTTTTATTAAGTTTGAATTAATTCAATGAAAGATTATCGGGTCAAAACAAAACATTTGTATTACTCTTGGAGAAAGCTTTCACCTGACAATCAAAACCGATGCGTGTTATGGGGCTAATTATGTTAGTTTGTTTAATAATTAATTTAAACAATTAATTAATTTGAATAATTACAATAGTTCAAATTAATATGTGTTAATCAACTTGAATGAATACTAATATGACCATTACCATATTAGATCATCAGCTAAACACAGACAATCTATCAGTTAAATAATCTGCATATTCATTCACGTTAAAACCTCATCATTATCATTTTATTTAATGACGTGTATAAGATCGAGGAATTACAATGAACACACAAAACACCCTCAACCACAACAAGGTAGGTTAAAATATTGTAGCAGTTTATTAGATAATAATACTAATGGTACAGAAAGGAAACATTTTGAAAGTCATCATGGGGTAACAATTCACATACATATCAATCCAGCACAAGTAAACACTTATCCCTTGAATGTATATGCTTCTATATATGTCGTTTCTCAATAATGCAATTAAAGTACAAGACAAGTGGAATCCTATTGCTTTCCTAACATCCATTATAGGTTCAACATTTCATTCTAACACAGTACATTAACTCCTCTGTCTCAATCTCAGTACAGGCTTTGCGGATCTGCTGGCAGGTGATGAAGTTACTCTGCTGACAGTTCCCTCAGCTCAACTAGACAGACAGTGGCCCTGCGTCTACCGCTCACAGGCGAAATAACTCTAGTTAAACACAAGCATTTATTATTAAAATGAAAAACAAACTTTGCTCAATTACAGCTCTTCTAATAACATATCACAGCTAAGGCTGGACTACAATTGTTTACTAACAATTACACAAGTATACTTTTGAAGCACTTCATATGACAATATGAGTTAAGCAGATTACTTACTTTTTAACAAGGTTCAAACTCTGAGGCTTTTCATATGCGCATTAAAAGCGCAATTTAAGATAACTATTTTATCAATTTCTATGTGTTGTAATTATTAATTACTCTAGTTCCACAAGGGAAAGGTAAGGGAATTATACTCAATGGTTCCTTGAAGAAGACCCCAAAAGTCTGCAGAACAAATCTTCCATTGTAGTTATATTTTCACTTCATTTCCCCAAATCTTCAAACCCAAGTTGGGCTTCTTTATCTTCAAAACCCAAGTAGGGGTTTACACACGTCCGGTGTGTTTTCTTCTTTGAATGCTTCGCCTCAAAGGCAGTCACAGTCTCATTATGCTGTGTGTTTTCATCTTTCCTTGAATGCTTCGCCTCATGCATCATTCCTTGAATGCATCTCCCCATTGGAAGGTATGCACATCATACATCTGATTTAACCAACAGTTCAACAAGCAAGATGTCACCAGGATTTTTTTCCAGAATGTTCTCTCCACATGGTTAAGTTGCCATAGGCAAGTTAGATAGAAAGATAGAAAGCCCTTTCCAAGCCCGTACAGGACAAGCTTCGATAGCAGGTCCTTCTGTTAACTGTGCTGCAGGCTCCAGTGAGATCAAAACTGTGATTACATATTATTATAACACAGCATAACAAATTATGAAAAGCGCAGCCCTGTTCTCACACAAGGTTGAAATCCAGAATGGGATGCTGCCAGAAATGGTTGCAAGAACTATAGTTGGCATAGGGACTGTACATAATTCAATAACCTTTTTATTGCTTTTTCACAATGAATTCAGTCTATGATACTAAAATGAAACACTAACATTTACACACCATATATGATTACTGTTAAAAAGAGGTCAGTCATCAAAGCCACCTTCAGACACATTCCCACGATGTGGGGCATTCGCTACACAGCTTTTCTTTAGCATTCACACACCTACCCTGGAACCTTTTTCTCCATCACTTCGGGTTGATTAGCGAAGAGGGTCTATTTACTTGTCGCTCACCTTTAGAGGTTTGCCCCTGCAGACACAACACACAAAATGGCACCGTTGCAGGTTTGAGGCACAATGGCAGGATGGCAGTATAGGAATCTCACATCGCTGTGCTGGACCTGCTGAATAACAAAATAGCCCTCTATAGCTTCCAATAATCTATGTTACCCCTTTCACAAGAAGAAAAAATAAAACAAAATAAAAAATGAAAAAAAGGAAAATAATGCAACTTATGAATTACATGTGGCTCTATTCACAAAGCTTTATTGTGAAAAAGAAATATGTTTTGATGGTTTGAATATATATATATATATATATATATATATATATATATATATATATATATATATATATATATATATAATTTCTACAAAATGTCATTTAATTCATAAAACATACTTTTAATAACTTGTGAGTTAAAGCTTTATCAATAGGGCCTATGGTCAGACTTAGCTCTTTCACAACTCTTGTTTATTAGTACAACTCAGAACATTGTTACCCAGTGATGTTAATATACAGTACATAGGTAGTCTGTTAGTCACTGCATTATGATCATGAGAGAGTTGGATTATTTTACATCTCTTACCCAGTCCAACAATCAGTCAGGTACTGACATCAGAGCCGCTGCAGCCTGTTAACTGACTCATTATAAATATGCATGTTTAAAAGGCTTCACATTTTTTTCTCTTTCCCAGTCCTTTAATGGTAGCCCCCACTTATACGACAAAAAGAAGAATGCATTATTATAACAATCTATCTGTAACCTGAGCTGCTTCAAATTCAACAATGCCTTGGTTTGCATAGTAAAAGCATAACCCTTGTCCATCAGCTATGCTATAATGTATGATTTGTTTGACAGGTCTGGCCTATATACTATATTTCAGCCCTCTTTATTGAACACGGAGACAAATACTTCAACATTTTACTTATGACAAAATGGAAAAAATCAATAAGTCTGTACTGTACTGTATATAACGTTGAGCTGCTAGAAGCAAAGAACCAGACTCTCTCACACATCACATAACAATGTACATTAGCAGCTCCAGCATAATCAGTCGTGTAGTAACAATTATATGAGAACTTGTGAAGCAGAAGCATGGAGTCTCAGCAGGAGAGACTCATTTACAACATGCAGGGTTACATTTTCAGTATTTACTTTTTTAATCATGTTACAAAACTGAGAACCACTTAAATTGAGAGTGTTTAACCCTTTCCAGACCACATTTATTTCTAAATCTCAGACAAATAAGTAATTCATAAAAGTATATATAAATAGAATACATATTAGAATTTGAAATCAAATTTGCAACTGCATGATCCACTGCCAGTTCTAAAGAAAAACATTTGCTGAACAACATTAAGAAAACATGTTAATCCCCATCTTCACATTTTCTTTGTATTTTTGTAGATAGGTTCTGATAATTACCCACAGGTTTATATTTTTGTGCAAAAGACAAATCAGTAAATGCATGTAGGACACTTTTTTTTAATAGCTGGATGAAGGATTAGGATGCAGTAGACTTTCACCAAATGCTTGCATTTTCCCCAAATTCAAAATAGCTGGCCTCCTGCTGTGGTTTCTGGAACTTCTGGAACAAAACAACCAAAAAAAACCAAAAAAAAAACGTGTGACCTGTGCAGCTCACTGTTCTTTTTGCAACTTGGGATTCTCAATTGAACATGCTGTGAGAAATGATACCTTATTCCCACCATAAACAAACTGCCATTTACTGTGCTCACCCAAAAGGCATGAATACTGTAGGTTTTACACACATCCATGCTGTACTGCTTTATAAAAACAGAGGTTTCCTTCCCATATATGGAGTAAAAAATTAATGGCCATAAGAACTAGACCCATTTTTCAAGTGAGTGAAATATGATTGCATTGCCACAGCCATACTCAGAAAGAGTTATTTTTTTCTTTCAGAAAATAATTGTGCTAATGACGACTTAGATTAAAAGCTTTTAGAAGCTGGTGCATTATGATTAGGCATTCAGGTTTTCAGTGTTTAGTTTTAAAGAGTAGACATAATATGCTGTACAAAGAGTGATGAAGATAAGGAAAGTGCATGAGTGGGAAGGAAAACAATACCCTTTGCCTATCTTCAACTTTTAGCCAGATATATTCTAGCTACTTCTCAGCAGGGGGCTGGTTGTGTAGGAATGCATGGCGATGAGTCCAATGCCATTTTTTCTGTTTTCTGTTCAGTTGTTGGGTTGTTATGACAAGCAGCAGACATGATTTGTTGATTGTGTCCACACCACCATGGTCCATCTAACAAGCTGAACAAACCACAAATATATAATACACACAGACAAAAGTATTGGCACCCTACGCTTATTATGCCATGATTTGAGGTAGCAGATTAAGGACAAGCATTTCGTAAACTTCAACTACTTTTTAATAAAACACTTACAAAATACACTAGGGCTCCACCCCTGTTATATCCTGCCAAAATGTCAATGAATCACCCTATTTATCCCTTTGCGGTCCTGTGTCGGACCTGGTCCGACATTGCAATTATTCCTATCAGATCCAATGTCGGATCCTGTCCAACATCATCAAAAAGACGCAAAAAAACAGGTTTTTAGTCGTTTTTTCTCCGGAAAAAGCCGAGAAAACCATTCAATGGCCGAGTGGGAGCGACAGGAGCTGAGACAAGGCGGAAAAAAAGGGGCGTATCTCATGAATAGTCATACTTGCCCCTGGCATCAGATAGGGGTGGTCATAAGGAAACAAGCTAGCTGGTACTGCATTAGCGCTCAGAGAATGTCACGGACCTTTGCATAGCTTTTTTGAGATGTTACAGTAATAAAATAATGACTTGGATCGCATTATTGATGCGTTTGGTGATAAAACGAGTGATCAGGAGATGATTGATCGGTATGTACGAGCTGTGCTGCAATGGTCTCCCTCTGGGGGCAAGTGAAGCTCACTTCCCAGCCTTAGAGATCGGCTGTGCCGGCCTCATCCTCCAAGTGGAAGGTTTCCGAGTGCCAGAGGAGACCCCTGGACAAATCGATCCTAACACTCTTTTGTTTTCCCATTCTCTATCACTCCAGGTTCCTCTTGGGAAAAGTAATTCTTCTTGCCAGCCTCAGAGGCTGATCGTTTCAGTCTCACCTCTGTGAGGGTGGCTCTCTGCTGGCCTAGGGGAAATCCTGTCCTTTTTCTAAAGTCACAAGCACATAATTCCTATTTCAATTACCGATTCTTACTCCACACAGCCATTAATCCTGTTCAGTGAATTACCTCTTTTTCTAGCTATTGACTTATAATGCAGTGCTGCAGGGTTCAGTTTTCTTCCTAGTACTGTAGTTGTTTGACATAAATGTGCTGATGTTTGGAATTTCTTCTCTGGGCTCCCCTCTCAGAAACTCTATAATTAATTAAGACCAAACCATATACATATTCAGCAAACATGGTTTACTTTAAAATTATCTACTAAGATAAAACCTCACAATTCATAAAATGAATTATCTCTAAATAAAGAGGCTTCCACGGTGAAAGAGGATCAAATCACAGAGGGATATGATTTGCTTTTCCACTTGCGTCTGCAATAAACTGCATTTCAAATGATACGATGACACCACTGAGGTTTTGGTAGTACCTTCCCAAAACGACTGGTTCTTGATTGGGGGTCTGGTGGTCCATGACTAGTAATATTGCACCATGTTTGGTTGACAATGTTGGGTGAAATTTATTCGGCCTGCATAACCTCAATGAGCAAAATTAAGTTGGTCTATGGCAACAGAGGTTGGTCAAACAGTAATGGAGACATTATGCCAATTTAACATAATCAGGGTTGGTAAATGAAGATCTTAAATTTGAATTGATGACATTTGCATAATCAACCATTTTAAATTCACTTAAATAATTATGAACCTGGCTGGAACACAATCCTGGAATGGACAAAGTGAGTAAAGATGTTTAGAGGTACTTCAGACACATTCTATGCAAGTGAAAAACTGCGTGTTGAAATAAAGAGAAAACTGTGAAATACATTTTTTTATTTTATTTTTTATTTTTAAAATAAAATAAAAAAATAAACATCAAACATTCCAGACTGAGTTGTCTTCTGTCACAATTTGAATCAACCCTTTCGACTCAGTTTCTTTTTAATAATGCAACTGAACTTTTACCCAGCTTTAATAAAAACATTAGCAGAAAATCCTGGTCAGATCATACAGCCTGCGGAAATAGCTAAAATCAAGGCAAATGTTCATGGCTTTTTCCTCATTTCTCTTATCCTTTGCTCAACCAAGTATGCAGAATGAATGTGAGAGAAGAAAATTTAACTACAAAGAAAGTGAAGGATTCTACCATGGAAAATTGAGCAGCAGTGTGGAGTAGTGGTTAAGGCTCTGGACTCTTGACCAGAGGTTTGTGGGTTCAATCCCCAGTGGGGGACACTGCTGTTGTACCCTTGAGCAAGGTACTTTACCTACATTGCTCCAGTAAAAACCCAACTGTATAAATGGGTAATTGTATGTATAAATAAATAATGTGATATCTGTATAATGTGATATCTTGTAACAATTGTAAGTCGCCCTGGATAAGGGTGTCTGCTAAGAAATTAATAATAATTAATTTGGGATGTCAGAAAAATTGACAATTATTATTTATCAAAATGGTATCTTTCATTTGTGTTCACTTATTTAAGTGTGAAGTACTGTTTTATACTTGCACCCTATAATCTGTTGAAACAATCGCTTGAAATGTCAGAAATTATCCAGCAGGCAGATTCCTTCTCATGCTTGACTGATCTACAGCAGACTATACATTTTAAATTAGCAAAAAATATACAGTCTCATTTCTGTGCCGTGAATGTAGTGTCTAAAGAGACCACCACATATCTTTTCACATTCTCCTTAATTTAAAATGACTGACTTAAAAGGTCTCAAGCCTCACAACATCCATTATATTGTATTTAATTTCTCTGCTATATTGTACATCCCTCTAAAGGTTAATTTCTTCCCTTTGTTTTAAGACTACAGTATTATTTGCTTAACAACTGCAACTACAAAATAATAAACCTGCCCCTCCGCTCCACTTTCATTACCTGTATGATAATGAAAACATGCAGGAAAGGTGTACACTGAGACAAGCTGCAATTAGTGGATTCACAGAGCGGACCAGACAAGGGATTGGCTAAGCTGGGTCTGCCCCTCCTTCCACCCTTTTCCTGGCGTCTCGCACATTGCTAAATGGAAGTGAAATAAATTATTATTCTGTATACTATTACATTCATAAAATAAAACTCCAAAATAATACACTTAACAGTGATGAATAATACTGTATCATCAGACAAGCTTTATCCACCTTGAAATACAGGATACATAAAACACACAATCTTGCTATTTTAAAGGTCATTTACTTCTAATCTCTTATAGTTATGCAAGCAGTACTCAGGGGGAACTCTTCATGTGCAAATGCATCTCAAACTGCAGCAATTACAATATAATCATATTTAAATGGAGTCATTTAAAATAAATGTAGGGGGCTTCCAGGGGCTAAAGGCACTACTACGCCCCTGGATGTGCGGTTATTCTAGCACAACCAACACCACATACAACATAAAACACAAAATACACACGGGCTGGGCACATTGCCACAAAAGCAAAATAAAAGACGTTTGTTCATATAATGAATGACATCTGAGATAAGTTTACTATTATGAAATGTTTAATTTAGTCTCCAGATTAATATTATTTTTTTCTTTTAAACCTTCAAAACAATTAATATTTGTAAAATATTTTTTGGGGGCATGAGAAATAAAAATAAAAAATAATATATAATTGTTGCGAAGTTACTGAGTTTTTGAATGTTACTACTCTTGATGGTGGAGCCCGACTGAAAAATTGAAATAACTCTCTAAATACTTTATCATTTTTTTCGGTTCCAAAAAAATCACTCCTTGTCAATGAGTACTATCTGCCTGCCGGATGTGGTGTTTAAACACGCAGCCGTTTTTGAGTTATTTTAGCACAAAAAGAAAATTTAAATTTGTCAAAACTAATTTTTTCGTGATTCTGTAACTTAAAAACTACCCTACGGATTTTCACAAAACTTGGACACGAAGCATATGAAATGCCATCCTGATCCATTTTGAAACGTCCGAGAAAACATACCCCTCAAAATCGAGTTTAAACAAGAGTCTGCCGGCCGCTCTTACCTATAACGGTATTATAATACTCCGTATACATAGTCTATAGCTATATTAAAAGCATATTTTATTAGATTGGGAAAATCTGAAAATAGGATTATAAAAACTGCAACTTTCAGTTTTATAAATAATGTAACTGTTTGCCATGCTGACAAGCAGTTCTGTTTTAAACAAATTCTGCTGAAAAGACTTCTCAAAGCTGATTGACAGAAAGTCCACAGCAATTACTGCATAATGTAATATTTTATAATACTTATCATTTAAGGTTTACCTTAAGTGTTATATTACAGCACATGACTGAATGATACATGCAGAAGGTACAAAGCTATGTGGAGTGAAAAATGAAAAGTGACTGAAGCAGTTATATAAATACTGTGATTAATATTTTATAGAGAGCACCATTTGTTAATATTTTGCTGTGTTTATCATTTAGGAGCAGAGTAAGGGATCACAAGGACTTGTAAACCTGGTCTCAAGGGTTTCATTAGAATCAAAGAAAGGGAAGAACTTCTTTCACCCTGCAGGGGAATCTCATAGCGCTGTGTATTTATAGCAAACTCTTAAAACAATGGCCCTATTACTTTGTATTTGGTTGAAAAGATGTGCCTGTGGAGGGAAATATTCCCAGTGAGCTCATAAGCTTCACATCTCCCTGTTTTAATGTGGCCATTGATGAGAAAACTCTCAGGCGATTGACAACAATGAAGAATAAATGTGACAGGCACAGGAATCAGATGCCTACTGCAAAAAAAAAAAAGAAAGAGCCAGACTCAGCCCATGGAAATGTGCTACAAAGAGATTAAAAAAGAAATAGAAATGTCTGACAGTGGTCGAGAAAAGAAGGGATGAAATCCTTGAGAAAACCTAAAATCAATTATTGTTTAGTTAAAAAAAAGTGTTCGTTTAAAAAAAAAAACAACAACATTCAACAAATTTAAATGTAAAGCAATAAAATATCCATTCCAAATCTTTGCAGTAGTTGTTGCTAAATTAAAAATAATAAATAAATAAATAAATAAATAAATAAATAAATCTGATATATTGTCTGCCATGCACTTTAATTTACAATATAGCTTCCAATCTGCAGTTCTGAAAAAAAACAAAAAACAATGTTATAGCAGACATTTATTTTCAATTTAAAACATGACATTGTACACTAGCTTAAAGCAAGTTCTCCTTCAGGGTCCAAGCATATTAATAGCTGAAAAGCATGTCAGTCATTAAGGGAAGAAGAATGCGTGGGAAATGGGTGAGGACAATTTCATTCTCCTAGTGAGTTTTTTTTTTTTTTTTTAAATCTAGTGTTGTACCTGCTTTATGTTATTTCTAATCAGAATTACTAACAAAGTGAGTTTAGAAAACTCTCATTAATTCCACTTTACACTTTCCATTTGGCATTTTAAGACACATATTTTCACTAAAAATAATATGTCTGCATATTAATCTGATTAAAATGTAAATGTTGGGACCATTGTATGATAGCACAGATTGACCAGGATTGCCTACAGCATTTTTGTGAACTTACTCAAATACTTTTTTTGAGAAACCACAGGGTAGAGTTAGAATTTTTTATATACAGTATTTTTAATGAAAACACAGGTCCTCCTTCAATGCTCCAACAATGCCCTTATTTATAGAATTAAGTACTCCAGAGCCTGGTTCTAATAAAGTCTTTAAATGTTTAACTCGACGAAAATGTTTAATTTCATAATTATGTACCTAGCTAGAACAAGGTCTGATTGGAAGGTACTGAAACAGCTGTAAGTGAGTACCAAATAGCCTTTCATTGGTGTCAAGTACATTTCTTTGATTGGTGTTTCAAAGTAGATCATTATTTACCATGCTTACTAATTATTTTCAACCATGAGCAGGACTTTTGAAAAGACTCATAAAAGATGAATAACAGAAATGATCACTATGAGTGATTTAGGTCCTATGTAACCACAGTCTGTTTTTTTTATATGACTAATTATCAGTAGAATTTAGCCCTTTAGCTGTTACTCCATTCGTGCAACCAACCTTTAACTCTTTTACAAGGTTGCCATGGTTAATTGTTACCATATTCCTGTGGCTAAATTTGAGGACCAGTGTTGAAAACGACTGATCACAGGAGGAAAAAATACAATAGAGGATGATAGAGAACACGCACAGCAGTGTATTAAACTGATAAGAAATTCAATATTATGACAACGTTGATAATATAAAGTTTCACTTTAAGTTGTAGTAAAAGCCTGGGTGTATTTTCTTTAGATTAGATATATAAATTGAGCTCCTTTAGAATGGTAATCATCCCTCTCTCTTTCTCTTGCTCTACCTATGCCTCTATGGATTAAACACATTTTCCTATAGTACACAAGCTGATTACCAAGTATTTTTTTAAAAAAAAATGCCATAGGAACCTGTAAAATCTTAGCCCGTTATGACCTTCTGCTATTTGTCTATACAGTATACACTGTATATTGAAAACAGCTGCTAGTTGAGGTGGCACTGTACATTATGTATATAAAGATTGATTTGTTTTGTTTAACTGATAAACCCAGACTTGCCAATGGTTTTAATCACAATTGTCAATCTGCATGTTGCAGTACTCTGAAAATGTATCTTATTTTTGCCACGTTAGAATTTTCATTTAATCACCCACATCATCTGAACTAATTACAATTTTTCAGCTCCTGTCACCCTAAGACCTTGAAATAGAATTACCTTGAAGTGTTATTTGTAGAATGATGTTGGTATTCAGGGATGACTCCTAATTTCTCCAGAATCCCTGACAATTGAGAGCTCCAAAGTCTTTTATCTGACTTCCTCTTTCTTACAATGAAGAAGCTCTCTTTTCAAGGTGTATTATCCAATCAAAATGTAAATGACGGAATATTACGTATCATCACCCAGTGATATTGTAATCAAACGCCTGTCAAAAATGTTGCTATTCAAAGAAAAAATCTGATTTGGCAACTAAGTTAATTTAGACATGCTGGCCCTGAATATCAAAATTGTCTTCCGTCTGTTTTAACCTCACTCTTATCCCGAACGTTGTTTCCATCAAAAAATGAAACACGTTTCTGCGGTTTTCCGACAGGTGGAAGGGTACAATTTACATAAAGGTGACGGAATAACTATTCAGTATTTAAATGAGAAACATATATGTCAATTTAATAGTGTCCACTTATTTTTGTTTAGCTCAGCTCACCGCTACCACTCGGGAGCGGCGAAGACGAGCACACACTGTCCTCTGAAGCGTGTGCCGTCAGCCCACCACTTGTTTTTCACACTGCAGACTCACCATGCAGCCACCCAGAGCTACAGCATCGGAGGACAATGCAGCTCTCGGCAGCTTACAGGCAAGCCCACAGGCGCCCGGCCAGACTAGAGGGGTCGCTGGTGTGCGGTGAGCCGAGAACACCCTGGCTGACCTAACCCTCCCTCCCTCCTTACTTGCTTTCTGCTTTGAGCAGACCACTACTGTATTTATAAGCCACCCTCCTACAGCTAATGTCAGTGACTGACAGGATTCCAACCCATTCACTGCCTTTATAACTGGCCCCACGTACTCAGTCTACTGACAATGACACAACCCAATAAACAAAAGTAAATAGGGACTCATTTTGCAGGAAAACACTCTCAATTATTAATGTGACTGTGCCCCCAGGTTGGTGGATGTATTCCTACACCAACTGAGCCTGATAACCATGCTGCCACTATAGTTGTACTACCCAGAAAACAAGTTACAAGATGTAATAGAAATGTAGCCTCCTAAAAGCAAACGTTATTAGGACTTAAGTGCATTGACTTAAAATTCAACAGTAACTCATATACATTTTAAAGGAGGTGAATAAAATGCAAATATATCTTGTAGCATTGTTATTATGTCATTAAAGCAGATGCACATTTTTTTGATAATACTGTATGCATACTGTTATATTATGTTTAATTAGATTATTTTGTAACTACTGTACCTAATTAGGAAAGAACCCCTTCAGTTAGATGTTCAGGAAGGACCTCTGCCTGATTAAGTATGATCATCTGTACCCAGTTCCTAAGACAGGAAGTGTTCAACTGAGTTTAGGAAGTTCCTATCTGGTGGGCCTAAGAAACCATGTGAGTTGATTTGTCTTATATCAGCCCAATAATGATCTGTTTGAGAATGGAAAACACACCAGTAATTTGACGTACAGAAACCTTCTTTTCCAGTATTTCCCAGTTAGTCAACAAAGTCAAATAAAAATAGAGGTGTATATTTTTAGATGTCTGCAAAGTTCATTTACCTCCATCTTTTGCCGTAGTATCTCCCCTCTGGAAGTGGGTGGATCCTCAACTAACCCTTTGCCACTGTGGAATCAATACATTTTGATTTAATCGGCATTGTACTTTGTTAGTTTAATATGATTAATTGTTTAACCATAGGTGCTTTCAGTTGGATTACTGCTGGTCTGTCATACATGTTAGGTGTATAATGCTATACTGTAGTAATTGTTAACCATCATTAGGAGTTTGTTCCATTCCATTATACAGCATAGTAGGCCTGTGTGCCCTTTTAAGAAACAATATATCACTGTTTCCTTTCTTTTTTTCCCATCTGTGCATATGATTCATGTCTGTATAATATGTATTGATGATTTCTACTCAGAGGTTAACTGGAACAACAAGTGAAGCATTTTATAACTGGGAAGACAAAGCACTGTGAACACACCTAAGCCTTGCAATACTGTTCCAGACCAGTGTTCTTATATTTTGACAAACTTATGTTGTTCATTTAAGATATAAGCTGTGGATATACTCATGACTTTACAGTACTCATATTAGTCCTAATGGGTCATATTTACAAAACTGTAAGGACTGTTCAAGGAATTTGGTACATGTTGCTAAGAAAGAAGTGGCAGGGTGTGAGATGTGTTGAGAGAAGGATAGCGAGGGGACAAGAATAAGACCTAGGTTTTTAGCAGAAGGAGGTGGAGAGAAAGTGATGGAGTCAAGGGAGACTGAGATGGAGAGGTCAGAGGAGGGAGAGGAAAGTAGAGGAGTTCAGATTTAGAGGTTGAGTTTGAGGTGATGAGAATGCATGCAAGTTGAGGTAGCCGAGAGGTATATGGAGAAGGTCAAGCAGAGAGTTCTCGGTGAGGATGCCAGCTGGCAGTGGACAGCTTGCTCGAGAGTTTTAGAGAGGAACGGGAGGAGCAGGGATGCTTTAGGCTTTGTAAATCAAGCCCTTCAAGTTTTGTGAAAAAGGCCCAATGAATGTTAACCATTATACCCTTTGCTTTTTGATGTTAAACTTTTTATTATGCTATATTATATTGTTATTAATATGTAATTATCTGTATTTTTTTACTGGTGAGTACTAAAATTGATTACCCTTTTAAGAAAAATGCAACTATAGTATATGGCATATATCTTATTCATCTAAGCAGTATTCCAAGTACATTTATAGCTATACCAGCAACTCTTTCCAGTCTTTCCTATTTCAATATTAGTTACTTGAGGCCATAAGAGCAAACTTAATGGCTTCTCATTCATTAGATCTCGCTGAAGCTTGTGCTACCTGATGTACTCAAATAGATTGAGTTAGGACATAATTGTACAGTCATGAATTCAATATTCTTTTTTCCCTCAAAGCTTTTAGTACCGTATGTATTTTCTATGTTTCATATTCTCTTCAGACCTCAAGGTTCAATGGAACACATGGTTCACTGTTCAATGTACTGCATTGGTGTATGAAGAGCATGTTATTTTGTACCTCCCTCAGATGGTCTACCTAATTCGCAAGTTTGCGGAAATCGGGAAATTGAAGGGTCACTGCAAAAGTCACCTCTTTTATGGGAAAAATGCATACCGGACTAGTACGGGGAGAAAAAAAGAAACCTAATTTAAATGAACTACTGCACCATGTAAGCGACGCAAACTACATATCTTAATTCTGTAGATAGGTTTTTTTTGTATTCTTTCGCCGTCCGGTGTGCATTGCGAGTAGGTTATGGAATAAAATATAGAATAAAATGAGGATTTCACTGACCTGTTTAAATGAACCTCTTACGCCCTCTAGTCCCGCGGGCGGAACACGGAACTGCACGTAAATATTATATTTCATAACTCATTTTTAATATTATTACAAAAGCAAAAGAGAAAAAAAGCTGACCCGATATCAAAATCGTTGTTTTCCTACCGTCAAACAGCGAAGGAATTTTTCGAATCCGTCATTTCACCGCTGAGATATCCCATTCACAATGTGTCTAGTACCCCCATGCATTCAGCACTGTGGAGTATAGGGCAGCAGTGTGGAGTAGTGGTTAGGGCTCTGGACTCTTGACCGGAGGGTTGTGGGTTCAATCCCCAGTGGGGACACTGCTGCTGTACCCTTGAGCAAGGTACTTTACCTAGATTGCTCCAGTAAAAACCCAACTGTAAAATGGGCAATTGTATGTAAAAATAATGTGATATCTTGTAACAATTGTAAGTGTCCCTGGATAAGGGCGTCTCCTAAGAAATCAATAATAAAAATAATTCAAAACAAAAGCAATCGACTAGCTTGTGTTTTGCTGCTCTGGTCTTACAACCTTGGTGATGGTAAAATCTCCCTGATCACGTTGTAGGGGAGGTCACAAGCTTTCCATTCATACTTTTACTTTGTTTGTAACCCAATCCATCACAGAGTAATCAATGTGCAAACAAACACGCCCACCTCTTGAATGAGATAAAGGGAAAAAAAAAGAAGCCTTTCAAAGGCAAATGCATGTGGCAATGGCTAGCCTGTGAGGTGCCAGAAGATAACATCCCTTTTAGAACTTAGTATATCAATTGACATAAAGATTTACACAATGTTTATTTTTGGAGAGGTTTGGGGACCCTTGGGCTTAGATTTGTAAAAACTCCTGTAGAATTTGATCCCTTTGTTCAAATTTTTACCCAGTATATTAGACATGCTGGTAAAGCACTGGAAAAAAATCTGGCTCTTTTCATATGCTACAAGTTGAAAAAATTGCTATAGAACATAAAAAAATGAAAAGCGTTTGTTGTTTTTTTATGTATTTTTTCTGGATATCTCCTTCCAGTGTGGTACTGAGTAAGACTTTTATCACACCTGAGGTTTTAGTCTTGATGCCCAAAGGGTTACCTTGAATTCAAGCCCTGAACCATGCCTGTGCTGTCTATACTTTGGAAGATATTGTGATTTATTTAAGGGCACAGCCCCCCAGGCGGAAATTGTCTGTGAGGGGCTGGGGTTTTGACAGGTTAAATAAACCTAAGTAGATAATACTTCAGAGCACTATAAAAGCCTAAAGAAGCGGTACTGGCTTCTTTACTAAAACAGAGTGCTGTCATTTGTTAAAGGCAAGCATGCAGCATCACCCAACAGTTGCTGCCGACATTCTCTGTCTCTGTGTTGTGAAGACTTACATTGAGACTGCACCTTCTGCAGCCACTGGTTGGAAGTGTAAGGCAACGCTTTGCCAAGATATACAGATGTGGAAATCGATTAGAAACAGTCCCAGAATTCGGTTACCCTCAAGGGAACCTGGCATTCTTTAATAAAGGCTATATATGCAGCACGTTCATTGTCATGTTGTTTGTCTCATCCAGATATTTATTTTATTAGTACCGAGTCAAAAGAAAAAAAACTTTAAAAAGTAAGCAGTGGGTTGTTTGAAGCGAGGTGGCTGTGCTAGAGCGTACCTGTAGATTATGTAAAGTCTGGTGTTACCTCAAGCAAATCCCATCACTATTGAACATCTTATTATAATTTTTTTTTAAAAAAATTAACAATAACTAAAACTTTCAGAATACTTCAGGGTCTATGTCTTGTTTTTACTGTGAACCTGAACAATAACCGCTCAATTTTTTTGTAATCGTCCTATCACTTATGTTCTGCCCAGTTAAATACCTGTGCAGGAGATAATTAGAGGTCCCCCACCTTTATTGAGGGTGGTGTATTGGAAACATACAATTGATAATTTAAACTCTTGTTTGATTAATAATTCCAGTAACGCACTACAGCAGGGATACATAGATGCAACACTCAAACGATATTCTTCAAAATAAATTCACCATCTGAATAAGGATGCTTGGCACAAGCTTTTCACTAAAAGCAGGCATGAAAATACTGCCAAGAAACAAATTCAAATTAAAAAACCTGAAACTCTGACACAACAGACTACAACAAACCATGGAAGAGAGAGAAGTGCAAACGTAAAGAAGCTTTTTTTTTTTATTTTTTACACTGTGAAGCCAAAATAAATGAAGCACAAGACCAGCATTTCTGATCTGTTTGATTTAAGATGCTAAAACATCTGAACCGGTAACATCGCTTTCATTTCTGTCCTCCATCTACTGCATTTGTTTACATCAGTGAATGTCCTGGTGTGACGTCACGCACGCGCGCTCTTCCAGATAGATATCTCGAAGGTTTTTTAAAATGGTCTAACCACAAATTTGCCTTTTTTTCCACTTTATAAGTAATGAATGTGAATGAAGCTTTCAGGACATGTATAGAAAGTTTAGCTGCACTCAACAATGACTTTTTTATGTCATTGCATCCCACCTTTGCATTTCTGACACCTATTTAAGACGAAGGTTAGTCTTAACAGGGGTATCATTAGTAACACAAATATTTACTTTCTTTAATATTTGATAATCAAAGCATCGTTAAATCAGTCTCATATATATGTTTTGGTTTAGAAGGCAATTCTCACTCTTGTGAGATATAGACACTCTTTGCATCCAGACAACCTATCGAGAATTATCTATTATCAAGACAGCTAAATATGGATTCTAGCTTAAAGGCAGAATGATAATTGCCTTGTAAAACCCACATCAATTTGTATAAATCACATACAACAAACAAAATACTATAGTGTTCATTTACTCAAAGGATGAATTGGAAGCAATAATACTTTTCATACATTCTACCTCAAACAAAACGTTAATTTTACTTTAAGGTCAGCTTATTCTCGAGTTCATAAGAGGATAAAACACTACGTGTTGGATACTTAACAGATTTTCGCTCCTCTTTCAGCCAATCCGTGTCTTCAACAAAACAGGAACACAAAGGTGCACCTGTAGGTGAAGGAAAAGTTCAGATTCCAGTTTCTGTTTTACTCGCGTTTCGTCTCCACTTTAGGGTACAAAAGAAAATGTTTTTGCAAAAACAAGAGTCATTAACTATTTAGGTATTCCACTGAAACAGCAATTCCTCAACCAATATGTGCACTCTTCGTCCGGTTGGGTCTGGAATATTCCACGCAAACTCTGGCACTGCTAGCTAATACAAGACTGAATATATTTCAATCTCTGTCGACTTCAAATGTTCATCCAACTCTTTCTCCAGTGATCAATCGGGGCTAAGTCAGAGGTTCTGATTACAAATACTTTTAGGATTTTAGGCATCTTACACTGTGGACTCCCACACCAAGGCAAACAATAGAGTAGTTATTTCACATCCAAGTTTCCGAAAACAGTATCTCTGTTCGCCGTTCGCAGGCTGGGGCTTCAGACTGTCAAAGTTCAGAGCCCCGTTATGTGTCAAAAGCCTTACAGAGAATGGCTTAGGACCCCCTTCTGTATATTACAATTCTGTTAATTTCATAAACAGAATGATATTATGACCCACTCTGACGCTACAGTGCTGTAACACGAGTTACAGTTGCACGCTGAAGTAACACTACAGTTATTTATTTCTCAATATTAGGAACTTTTACAATTATGTGGGGCTAAATATCTCATTAGGAAACTTAGCAAAGTAGTCTCCTCTTACTTAGTCCTTGTTATTATACAGGCTCGCTCTTCAGGGTGTATTATCCTGGTCTGTAGTGCCAGGTCTGTTGACACACAATTTATCTCAACCTGGTAAATTTTTTTCCCTACCAATTTACCAGATAAATAAAATGTCAGCTTTTCTTTAGTCAATCCCAAAAAAATACTGAACTGGGCAAATTAAGCTGGTTAATGTGCTCAGGCTCTGCAAAGAACCAATGTATAGGTCATGTCAAACTGCATTAAATTGTTTGTAATGAGCTAAATGAATGGCATTAAAAGCTTTTGGAATCTTAACGCATGACCACTTTTTCAGTAGATTCCTTTTTTTGCTGCAGAATGACAGACTGACTAATTTGATTGTTGCCAGCCTCTTTGATAACATGCTGTGATTATGTGCGATGTAACAGAAACTGTTAGCAAAGGTCAAACTAATTATCAGTTCTTGACTTCTTCTAAAAGGTGAAATGCACCCATGGCTATTTAGGCTCAAAAACCCCCAGCTTAATGGATCGTAATAGAACCATTTTAAGAAGGTGAAGGTGAAATTTATATATATATATATATATATATATATATATATATATATATATATATATATATATATATATATACCTGTATATATATAGTAATTATAGTAATTACTGGAGAGTAGGGCTATAGTGGAAAATAATTGACCCGAGGGAAGACTATTGTTACTGACAGGGTGATATAGTGCCCAAAGCTACAGGAGGTAACAATAGTCTTCCCGAGGGGCATTTAATTTTGCAGTACATATTTAATATATGAATCAGTCAAGAAAATAAGTGAGGCAAGGTTGGATAGTAAATGTGACTTTATATATTTTGTTTAAATATAGCTGATACAGCATAAGTAAATAAATAAATAATATAAATAAATAAATAACAGAAAATGTTTCTAAAGTTCATACCGCATAGTTATCAAAGTTTTTTTGGCATACAGCTCTCCATCTGGTTTGCTGACTGCTGTATAATCCAGTTTATATTTCGACCGTCATATTTGTTCACATCATCGAGCTGAATTTGTTTGAATTCCAGAAAACAGTGACAGTGACGTATAACGAGAATACTAGTGTTAGTGTAATGGCATTATGGGGCAAATGGGAGCCATGACCTTACCGCCTTATAACCTGTTCTGCAGTATAAATGGCTGACTTATAAAGGGGAAGCACTGTGTATATCTATCTATCTATCTATCTATCTATCGATCGATCAATGTAATTGCTGTGTTATTACAGTGTAATGATATTACAATTTAAGTTACTTGTAAAAACATAACCAAATCCAACCCGTCTGTTGTTGATTATTACATCACCAACACTGTTATTCCGTTACCCAAACCCCCATTGTATGAACTATGAACTGTATCACAACATTGCTCACCCATTTCAACTTGTGGGTATATACTGAAATTAACTTAGTGTAAAAACACATCTATACAAACTTCCTTCCATTCTCCTAGAGAAGTTTGAATAAAAGGGCTGTGACTCTTAATTGTGTGTTGCTGTACTGCAATAACCAATGTTTTATTTTAACTGAATCTAAAGCTACGTGATTTTTTTTTTTTTTTGTAAAAGCTGGAAATAATTGCAGTGTAACATTTTGTTACATTACTACACCATTTACAGGACATTGATTTAAAACACGATTCAACAAAGAGAGAAAAGTATTTTGTACACAAATAGCTTGGGGCTGATTAATTATAAAAGGTGGATGAATAGTTTTAAACCATTCATTTTGTTCATACAATTATTTCAGTATTAAAGCCAGTAGTATACTTAAAAGGCTGGGTTACTGCAGATCATTTAACTGACAAGGTGTTTATTTTCAAAATCTGTTCCATGTAAGCATGTTCTGGGTGGTAAGACGTTTTCCTTTGATAAGGAAAGAAATCATTAAATGTAGGTAACACTACTCTTACCAATATGGAAAATATACTACAGCTAATTCAGGCATTTTATCTGTGTTGCTAGTATGCAAATTAATCTGGTCTATACACTGCCAGGAACAGTATGTTAAAACAATGTTAACAACATATAATAAAATCTGTATCATGTAGATCAGTTTCCCATATATGGTCCATGAAAAATCCCCATAATAATGCAACTTCATCTACCAAACAATAAAACATGACTATAGCATATCAACAATTACTTCTATTTTACTTATCATTTCTGAGACTGCACATCTCTTAATGTTGCAATAGGCTTGGCAATATAACCATCTGTAGCATTCAAACTTGCCTTGCTAATGAAATTCATATTGAGCTCTGAAACTTGAACAAACTGAAGCTCTGTACACCCCGGAATAGTTTCTCAATGGAGTCTACATTTCCCTTAATTGCTACAACTAATGTTTACAAAACATGCAGATTATATTTACTGATAATTAGATGCTAATTTGACAAACTTTAATTTTGCCAAATTTTTAGTTTCTTAAAAAGAGTTGTTTTCCCTTATTAGGTTACTGATTATAACCTTTCACCACATGTAGAAGCACTTCTCTTTCTTGGACTAAGTCATTTAAATGAAACTGCACAGCAGTTATAGCAATTGGTTGCGATTCCTCAACATTTTCAATATTGATCCATGAGTATGCCTCATGTCCAGCCTCGAGGGATGTGAGGGAGCAGTTCATTCTCCATGTTCATCTTTATCTTCTCTTTTTGAGTCATATTGTGTGGTGGCTTTGTTATATATTATAGTGACTTACACTTCAATGCAAAATACAGGAGGGATATGAATTAGTTCTGAAGTTGTTTTACTCATAGTAGCATTGCATGATAATCGTGGTCATGTTCAGCCTAAAATTAGCATTTGCATAGTTTATTCCCTATTATAAATTAAATATGCAGTTGAGTTCATAGATTTAGATCATCAGATCATATTAAGAACATAATCACAAAGGTCAGAAGGCCATAAAGCCCATCAATGCTCTTCGGTTACTAATAATTAATTCTGAAAATGTATCCATTCAGCTATTGAAGGATCCACAAGAATCTGCAGCAACAATTTTTCATGCCAAGATGCTGTGATGAAGCGTTCAACAGAGCATCAGGATCCAAAGTAAATAATTTAGCAACACTGTCATCTGTTAAGGTAACAGGAAAAATATTTGATGAAGTGATGAATTCTCAAGTTTGTTATACATTTCCACACATACTGTTTTTTTGGGGGTTATTCATGCAAACCATTGCTTTTTCTGTTTATCCTACAGTTCAAGTTAACTATTTCACAACCACGACTCAATATCAAGGTCACTAAACTCTAGGCTGCTGTATGCTGTATCCACCAACTTTCACAGTAAAAACTACTGAACTAAAGTTGTTCAGTAAAAGCTCTTGTGGTAGTTCCTGTTTACATTTAAGTTACTCCCTTTGTTGTATAAACAGAATAGAACAGCCCTTCTGAATCATCTGTTTTTCCATCAAGATCAGTAAGGTGTGCTATCCTCTATTAAAACAACATTGTCTGGGGTCACCCTGCACAGCCACGTGGTGAGTCATACAGCGCAGGTTCATGTCCTGGCTGTGCAAAGTAGGCCAGTCTCCACTGGGGACTCCAAAGGCAGTGTTGCAGCATTGCACGGGTTAGTTATATAGCTGTGGGGTAATCACATTTAGGGAATGGCTTTCTGAGTTAATGTGAAAACATGTATTTTTTTTCTGAATTTATTGTTTGAGTGGCATGCCAGCTCTCATGAAGGACATCGTGTTTGTGTGTGCGTGCGTGCGTGTGTGCGTGTGTGCGTTTATGAGGTGCGGGGGGTGGGGGGGGCGGGGTTAAGAAGAGGGGATGTGAACAGCACTAGGAGAACACAAAGAGCTACATCATTTATCAAGGTCTGCACACTAGAATGCAATTACAAATAAATGAAAAAATTAAAACATGTAATGTTACATATTTACATTATACCTGGATGCTGGTCCATTAAAAACATGTTCTTAAAGGGAATATAACTCACCACAAATTTAAACCATGATGGTGAGTGGGATGTTTTATAATCACAATAAAACAACATGAAGGTGTGAATTAACATGAAATAACAACCAACTGAGTCATTAAATTAACCCCTGAAACCCTATTCACAGAACAGGACTGTCACCTCAGAATTTCTTAAGAACACATTCACACAGCACGATTTGTGCTTGCTCACTGACACCATATAACTTTCACAGAGAAATAAATAATTTGGGTTTGGCTGTCTATTTGCATCTTATAAATGTAGATGTGCAAAAACTTCAAACTCACACTTTTCGTCTTCACATCCACCACTATCCAGTCCTTTAAATTGCAAGATCACTTTGTGTTAACTGTACCTTATACGAAAGTACCATTCATGCATTATGATAATAATAATAATGATAATATGGATTAACATTTCACAAGTTAAATTAAAGCTATACAGTCTGGAGCAATTCATTATTATATGAAATCTTAGGAAAATGATTCAGAATACTGTAGTTAATGTTAAATGTGAAATATTGTGTTATGATTGTGAAATGTGTACCACGTGTATTTAAGAAGCATCTCTATCTGCAACAAATGTAATTGTTTGCTGTTTAACACACTTCATTTTAACTACAGGTAACCTACTTACTGTTTCTAGTTCATTCAGACCTTTGAGCGTTGCTCTGCTACTAGATTTAACTGTATTTCAAATAACATGTTTTAAAGTAATCCTAATAATTTATTATTATTATTATTATTATTATTATTATTATTATTATTATTATTATAGGCCAATGACCTTACAAACTATTCCTTCATGTAAAATGAATATTGTGATATAAATGGAAAAAAGAGCAGCTCTGTAGACTGCAGTAGTTTAAAAAATGCAGGTTGTCAAAGGGTAGCTCAACTTGTGATGAAACAGGGATTGCTTCACTGCATAATGTCATATGTGGCATCCTAGCAATTCACACAGCCACCACTAAACCACCCCTTGCCTTAAAATGTGACTGGGTTATGCCTATAAAATGCATTCACGAAAAGAAGAAAAATATACCACATCAGTACGGACACAGACTGGGGAATATTCTCTTTTTAAACAGGGCTTAAGTTGAATGTTGCGAGTTTTGTAACATCAGCAATCAGTTTATTGTATTGGTGCAAACTGTGTTAAACCCAAATAGGCTTGATGGCTGAAGCAGGGATCCTACATAGAAACTATTAGAATATGCAGATTAGTTGTGAAAGGAATTGATCCATACTATATGTCTGAGCAGTGGCATACAATACCCACCTGGGGAAATGTAATTGTCTATTTCAAATGCCCATTTTGAGGACAGCAGACAGAATGTCTTTATAACCACATGGTGTGACATGTTGATTTGTGTAATTATGTTTTAAGGAACATGTTCACAACAATAGTTGGCAGTTTCGGTTTGTGCATTAACAAGGCACCAAAGCAGTAGCTATAATAGCATGTTTGTAATCCAAAGATTGATTTGCAGCACAGCAAGATTTTCATAGACAGTGCTTTCAGCAGCAAAACAAAAACACTTCATATTGTATAACATAAGAAAGGGTATGGACATACAATTAGAAACCAGATATGTCTTAAATAACTGCCTGCAGGATTTCATTATAAAAAAAACACACTTCCAGAGCATAAAATAGTTCAGCCATATATGCCACAGCTCTTAAGGTGTAAGCAGTCACAACATCAGCGCTTGATGTGTTAAGTTTTGGATAGCACCCAAAAGAAAAGTGAAATGCTTTGATAAAATGTCTTGCTTATTCACTTCAATGCAATCAATCTCAATACTCATTCATCTGTATTTTGAACATTAGTTATTTAGCAGATTTCAATGTGATTTAATGGTAATAATGTACTGACCTAAAATCATCTTTCTTACATCAACAGAGATTGATTTTAACCTTGCACCCCTCACTTGCCAATTGATGGGTAACAAGATCCCATGACCACTACAACCATGGGTCATGCAGGCCCTGTTTCTGAGGCCCTTACTGTAAGATGACTTGTATTAACTGCCTAATACGAGAGCACCATTTCTCTCAATAAGGGTTCTATTGTCGAGATTAATCAATACAAACAACTGAATGCAGCATTTTCACAAGAAAACACAACACCCCTTGAGAGACGGTATGTTTAAAATTGTTAAGTTTTTATTTTTTATTTTGCAGCTGTACAGTAGTTTCTCGCTAAACCGGACATGTCTGAAAAAAGACAGGTTGGCCTAAATAACGAGGTGTCCAGTTTAAAAAATAAAAATCATACATATTTATATTGCTCAATTTATTTCAAATGTAAAAGTCATTGTGCTGAAATAACAATGTGTTCTATGTACATATTACATTATGTCAAAAATATAAATCTGTAAAGTGGGCCTATACAGTATGCAATACAGTAGGAAAACCAAATTAATATATAGCGCACTTTCTCTTTACAAAATAAATAATGCTGCTGCATTCTCTGTACATATTACTGTACAATGTAACCTATGCCAACTATTTTAACCCCATCACAAAATGTTAAGCGTCAGTCCAGAAGAATAGTGAGAAGGTTAAGGTTACACCTAAAGAATATTGGAGTTGACAGAATTGAGTGAATCTCTGCCGATGTCAATAAAGGCTGACACATAGAGATAGTCCCGCAAATGGACAGCTTATGGATCATGTTGTGGTAGAGATCTCAGTTCAACAAACTGTGACAGAGCTTTGACCCGCTACAAAGCTGAGGTTGGGGATACCTTTTCACATACAGACTCTCGAGTTTGAAGAGCGCTTACCTCTTTTGGTTTGCAGATTCCACATTATTATATCTATATTTTAATAATATATCATTAACATGACCTACAATCACTGTACAGAAATATGCACATTTAAAAATGTAGGTTTGGCATTGACACAAACATTGCTTCAAACTGAGCCAATTTCAATGGTTATGGAATTCTAATTTAATCTTCATTTGTTATGGGTATTTAGAGTACTTTATTTAGTAGTGATTTGTACTGAAAACAAACAACAAGCAGATTTGTTGAAGGATGTGAGAGTAATTCTACCTTAGTAAAATAGTTCTGAACTGTGACCACATGACGTGAATCAACCCATGTTCAAGTGGACTGGCATAATTAAACACTAAGGGGGGGATTTTCAAAAGGTCGTAATTGATAACTCCAGTGTTAATCAACAAATCGATATGTAGCATTGATTTGGGCATTTTCAAGCGGTCGTTATACCTATTTAAATAATTGTGCTAATTAAATCAGAAATTATGTTGATTTACGAAATAGTGTTAATATTTTAGCGAGCAGTGCTTCTTGGGACTATAATTCCTGGCACAGAATCAGTATTTGAGACCTGGGAAGAAGGTTTACTGAGACACTCACAGAGATTGGTCGAGGACAGCCCACAGATACACTTTCCATCTTTGAGTTGTACAGGTGTGAGCTGGGGCACCATCTTCCATAAAAATAAAAATACTGCCCTCTTTAGAGAAATTACCATTGGTATAGATAGGCAGAAGTCCCTTTTGGAGAACATTGATGTATCGGGCAGAATTTACAGTTCCTTCACCAACCACCAGCTGTGACCGTCCACTGCCCATGTGATGCAAAATGGAAAGAGAGTCAGGGCCTGGCCAATCACCGGACATGACCCCCACTGAACAATAAACCTACTTTCCAGCACTCCCTATTACAGATGCTGTGCCAGAAATGGGCTGCACTCTCGCAGACCAGGATTGCTGATCTTGTTCACACAATATGTAAGCATATTGCTGTCTTGCAGAAGATGGCTGCACTAGAAAGTATTAATCCCACTCATATTTTGCCAGTGCTATGTATGGTTGCAGAATAAACAGGTGTTTTACAGGTGTCATATAGGTGTTAATGACTTGAGTAATTATTACTATGAAAAAATAACATTCAACTATATGAAAAGTAGGTAACACTTCAGTATAGGGATCTGTTGTATACTAGTGGTTGTATACATTTCATAAACGTTATTGATTATGCTATTCACTGATAGTTTATGATTACAACTAATATTAAATGAATTAATTTAGTCATAACATGTTGAAAAATGTTACAATACACATAGAATAATATATAGTGTGACAACGTCTTTCTTGGGTAGGCGGACTTGAACACAAATTGGTACGGGAGACAACACAAGAGTCACACACAGTCAGTTCTTTTCAAACAGGGCAGTGCCTGTTTCTTTATTTTGGCTTTGTTTCCAGTGAGCCACATTGGATAAACAGAATACAGTTCTTGGTCCACAAATCAGGTTCTCACACACAAACAGTGTTTTACAGCCGGCAGGGTGGTCAAAACGGTCCGAAGTCATACACAAAGCAATATCACTGTTTTCTTGCAATTTCCCACAACACCAACCTTTTTTTCTCCTTCCCCTCTATCGCCATTTCGCGAGAGGACACAACCCCATTAAAACCTCTGCCCTTATGTACATCCCATTTATCACCCTGCCCCTTGGTTTGTCACAATAGGCCACATGGAATTTAGCAGCTAATATGTCAAATTTTAATGAAACAGAGTTTATTTAAGAATGGGCAATGACAATTGCTGTATTAAAAAGAACAGCACAGCATTAGTGATGTAAGATTTAACTAGACATATGTCACATTTGCATTTTGGATGTATTTCAATTGTTTTGGTCAATAATGAAAGCATCTTGGGCATCATTTTCAGCCGATTGTGCATATGTTCTGTACAGTTATATACGGGGCATTCAGATGGAACACAAATGTGTGATATTGACAGTAACATTTGAATTAGTCATAGTAGATTTAAATGTGACAGTGCACAATACAGATGTCTGTTCAATGAATCTGCATGGGAGTGGATCTAAACGCTACTGACAGAGCACTTTGTGTACCAAGGCTATGGAAACAACAACTATAGTGTATTTCGTCATTTAAAAATAAGTAAAATCTCAGGGAAGGTGCTTTTTAATTATATTTTATTATTTAAATAACTGCATTATTTCGATCTGCAACTGTTTAGATCAATTGAAACGAGTCCATTTTAAAATAGCAGGTAAAATATGCTCTTTAAATTTATATTAATTAACACTTTGGTTTAGGGATCCATTCTAAGTGATTATAAACAAACTATAAACATGTTATTAATAATTATAGAATATGATTAGAAATAAAAATAACTTTTTATACACTTTGCAATTTGTTTGCTATTGTTTATAATAGCTTGTAACAGATATAGTCTGTCTGCCTGTCTTTTCGGTTCTTTTTGTCTTTCTATGCCTGTCTCTGTCTTTATAACCAGCTCATCAATTGATGCGGGTGCTTTGCTTTTACAGTTAGTATACACTTTTGCCCTTTTTTTATTATTATTTATTTTTATTTTGTTATTGTTCATAACCTTTTATAACGGATCCCTTAACAAAAGTGTTACCAATTTAATGACCACATTAATAAAATAACAATGGACAATATTCTACTTCATGGATTATTATTCCACTTTCTTTTGAATGATATATTCAGTCAGATATGTTATTTATCAACACACATTATTAGTCTTTCAAAATGTTTTATTAAGGAATTAGCTTCCCATTATTTATAATCAAACAGCTTTATTTTTATGATGAAAATGTGTGTGTGGGGGGGGGGGGGGGGGGGGGAGGATGACAGATATTACTATCAATGTGCAGACAAAATTTGAGAAAATGTCCCCACAAAGATAGTAACTCCTGAAAAACCGACATTGTGGGGATGTCCCCACTTTGTAAAACACATTTGTAAGAACTAAATATGCCTTAAAAAAAAGTGCCAAAATATTTAGTTTGTTGTCGACTTTCACCCTGTGTGGAGTTTTGTCGGACTGGAGTTAGAAATAGTAAATAAAGATATAGTGAGAGTCAATGAGAAGTCCCCACAAATATAGGAATGCAAACATGTATGTATATATGTCTTTGTACTCTTTGGAGCTGCTAAAAACAGTAAGATGAATCTCAAGCAACGTACAGTAATTGCTTTCTGTGGATAAGACCGCCATCATCATTTTGCAATGTATGTTGTGATCCAGGAGAGAACAGATTAAATTAATAAACATTTGTTTTTATGAAGAGCTTAGTAAAATAACAAGAAAGAGCAAGTATGTTATGTAGTGGGGACTAACTGTGGTGTTGCTGTCAGTTTTGATAAAAGAATATCAATGATTCACCTTCAGATCTGAGAGGGAGACGAATAGGCGATGATAGCTAGGATGAATGAAGAGCCAATGCAGTTGGACAAACACTCATTCTGAGAGGTCTGCAGAATCCTATTAGTATTCATTCCACAGTTTTCATTTTAGCAGCAGAATGTTCAAGGCTTGTGTAAAGGGCTATTGATGCAGCATAGGCCATGTTGCAGTACCTGCAGTATATTGTTTTATGGATTACAATTGTGATGGTTTTGATGTGAATTCCGATAAAACTGTCCACGAAGTATAACTCACCTTAAGGAGTTCATCTGATCTGTGTAATAATCAAATGCCACCAGTGACCTGCAGTTTCATTGTTACCTGCTTAAAGGGTTTATCAAAAAAAGTTGTATCCTATTCAGCAGATGTAACACCCATTATGGGGCCTTCAACATCACTCTAAACTAGTTTGTGACTATTAATTCTCATGGACTTCAAAAAGACTAATTTAATCTAGTGAGGTCCATAAGAAGGAGTAACCAAATTATTGTGACCCCTGCCCTACCCCTATAATAAGTCCCTCAACTTTAAGAGGATTTCACTTTTCTTGCTGTCCATTGTTAGTAGAGTTTCAAGAAAAAAATATAAATATATAATTAGGTTCCAGACCATAGATTTTGGCCTTGTAGTGCGTAAGGTATATTTGTATTTGGACTAGTTTAGGTTGTAAAACTAAAATACCTTATTTGAATTAAAGTCACATAGAACCCACCTTGATTGAAATAATCAGACTAGACAATATTAGACCAGTGAATAGACTAGTGAATATTAGTTTTATTAGAAATTTAGGGAATCCGCTCTGCTCCTCTCTTTCTTTTGCTCCTCTCCACTCCTTGTGATTCCCGCTCCCTCCTCCAGACAAAATAAGCATGCTCTGCTTACATGGTATTAAAAAAGATATATAATAATAAGTAAATAAATAAACTAGCTGTTTTTCCCCCATCATGTTGACAATTGTAATGTTCATTCAGAAAACAATACTATTTAATCGTCCTTATTATAATTGCATACTTTGACTCAAGTAAAAAAAAAAATCCCCAGCTATGACCAGCAAAAAGAAGTTATCTATTTCATTTCGAATACGCTTTCTCATTATTATTGTTTGGTACTGAAAAAATGTGTACATATGATTTGTATCAAATTAGCTTTATACAGGGCTGGGTTGTACCCGAATATCTCATAGGGAACTCAAAGCAACCCAGGAACACATATGAGTGAGTCGACAGGGCTGACGGACCACCCTGTACTAGTGTATGAACTATCCTTAAGAGTGCCACTTCAATCAGATTGAATATAAAAGAAAAATAAAAGCTTTTTTTTTTAAAAAAATGCTGCAAAACATAAAAGTGCCTAATTGTGGTTTGAAACTGGAAACTGAATGGTTACCAATTATTTAAAAAAAATAAAACCGTGCTCAGTTCTTCTCAGTGCTGTAAAGGAGCGGGCCAGAAATGTCTGCTCCACCAACTACCCCGCTCCGCTCCCCCGCTCCATATATAATTGGCTCGCTCCGCTTTTTATTTACCACTAAATAAAAATTAACTCAAAGCATGAATTGAAGGCAATAATACTTTTCTTACATTCTACCTAAAACAAAACATTAATTTTACTTTAAGGTCTGCTTATTCTTGAGTTCATAAGAGGATTAAAACACTACTTGTTGAATACTTATCAGACCTTCGCTGCCTACTCCAGCTGATCCGTGTCTTCAACAATACAGGCGCACGAGGGCGCTCTCCTGGTGGCAAGGACAGGTCCAGGTTCAGGGGTCTACCTTCCTCGTGTTTCGTCTCCACTTCAGGGTATGAAACAAATGTCTTTGCAAAGAACAAGAGTCATTAACTATTTAGGTACTCCACTGAAACAGCAATTCCTCCACCAATATGTGCACTCTTCATCTGGTTATGTCTGGGATATTTCACTGCAAAACTGCTAGCTCAATAAATTGAATATATTTAAATTTATGTTAACTTCAAATGTTCATGTTCAAATGTTCTCTGGTGATCAATCGTGGCTAAGTTAGAGATTTGACTACAAGTATTTTAGGATTTTAGACGTCTTACACGGCGGACTTCCACACCAAGGCAAACACTAGAAGTTCTGTTCCAGTTGGTCGCAGGCTGGATCTTCAGCTTGTCACAGTTCATAGACTTATTTGTGTATCCAGAACCTTAGATTTCATGTCGAGAGCCCTGTTTGAGTGTCACGCTCATATTTATGTAATCTTCTCTTTAACCCTGTGATTGGATAGTTTGGTTATTTTGTGCGGTGCCTGAGTCTACATGGAGTATTTCCCATTGGTTGTTCTCGTTCCGATGCAGCCCCTTGTTCTCAATTGATCCGCTATTCCGCCCCCTGTCAGCTGGATCTATGAGATGGTTTGTTTTCTGCCCTATATGTCAAAGCACCCAGAACTGTCTGGCTTGCGGCGCCAAAGGAGTCATTCAGCGATCGTGAAGAAAAGCCATTTGACCAGTATTTAGTTTATGGCTCTTTTTAAAAGCATTATTTGTCAGTGGGGGAGTTTGTGACCAGGAACCAAGTAGACATAGAGATTGGCTTAAAATCCCCCTCTGTATATTTCAATTCTGTTACTTTCATACACAGAATGATATTATTACCCACTGTGATGCTAGAGCCTATAAGACTCTAAAGTCAGCCATGGCTGTTCAAGGGAGAGTCAAGGGAGAACTTAAAACTAATGGAAGAAGGATAAGTGAAATACAGATTTTGCATACACTATACAAAGTACAGAAATAAATTAGGAGGTTAACCACGTCACTGTTATATTGCCAGATTGGGTCTGTAATGAAAAGCAATCCTCCATTGCACATCACATTAATACATTACCTCCTTGTGCTCCGTCTTTCGGGTGAGACGTAATTGTAAGTGACTCTGCAGCTGATGCATAGTTCACACACCCTAGTCTCTGTAAGTCGCCTTGGATAAAGGCGTCTGCTAAATAAACAAATAGTTACGGTACATGCAGGGATGTAAATCAGGTGTTCTGCATTTGAGTGCTTTAGAGATCTATGAGTGGTTCCGATCTTGCCCCATTTAGGTGTTGATCTGAACGTGGTCTAACTCTGCAGAACTGAACTGAAGCGGACCATTTTATATTAAAATCCAGGACCTTGCGTGACCCCTTCTGCTGTTTTGAGGAAAGACCAAAGCACTTGTCATATAATACCTATAACTGGATGACCAGACAACTGTTATCTCCTTTTTCAATCGATACACTATGTAGTTATTGCTTATGTATATCCAATGTTTACAGCTGTGGCCAAAAGTTTTGCTTCACCTAGAATTTTAGGATTGAGACATAGTTTTTTTAAACTATATAAACATAATTTAGATATTTTATTTAACATCATTTAATCAAAGAAACTACAAAATTATATTGCAAAAGTTTACCGGAAGCCGTAATAGTCATACAGTATTTCGTGTTGAATTTAAAAAGATTTCAATTTTTGTCGGTATGTAATTCAATATGTTAACGTAATATTATTCAGCAGGTTTCATTCGACCGTTATGAAGCAAAATTAGTTAATTCTAGAGGATGATAAAAAAAAAACCTTTGGCCATAGCTGTATATATTTAATAATGAAATACAGTTTTGCAATTACATTTTTTAGTGAGTTAAATGTTTGCTGTGTTTGGGAGGGATGTCTTCCAATTTTGTCCTAGAGGAATTAAACAGATATGAAATGTATTTACTTATTTACAGTCATTTGATGCTGTTGTTCCTTGACGAGATTTGTTTGAGCAAAATTTATAAATAAACAATTTAAGAATGCTGAAGAGACAGTAAAAATGTCAGCGCCCTGGGTGAGAGGAAAATATTCTTCTAATTGCCTTTTAAAACACTCAATGTGGAAGTTAATTGCCATTGATTGGTACTCAATTGTAAACTGAGGGAGGGACTGTTTTCTTGTTTTGAGATCAAAACATAAATGAAGAACAAGAGATGGGTGGTGCCTAGTGTTAGTCAGTTAGTTAAAAACGAGTCACCCCAATAATTGTGTAGCAGCATCAAGGGTGTTAATAGAAGAGGGCTCTACTGTTGTATTTTATTGCTGATGTCCATTTATCACATCCATAGTCATTTTGTCTCACTTTAGTTTAAACAGTTGAATTAAGTGTCAACTACAACCTGCTTGGTAGTGTTTTTGTTTTTAAAGAGAAAAATTAATTCAGTCACTTCCTAAAGAGTAAAGGTCCCCAGAGATAAACTAAGAAAACTGTTATAAAGAGACAGCCCTTTCTTATCAGTGAGCCCAATGTACCCTAAATAAATTACATTTTGGTTATTTATTAAAGATCAATTGGTTTCCTGTGAAGGTACAACAAAAAATCTGTTTCTTGTTCTTTCATCTCATTTTTCTTAAAAAAAAAAAAAAAACTGCTATGCTTGTCACATAATTTATCATCACTGAAAGGCAATGACTTACAAAGCTGTTTATTAAAATTATCCTTTAGTTCTTGACAGTTGCTTTGCAGTGAAATGCATCCACTGAAAGTAGGCTGGTTGCATTGTGGGTAGGTAGGATCTAATGACTGCTTTTCAAGAAAGAAAACGCAGAGCCACAGCTTCATCATTCTTTTGGTGATGTTCTATTATTCTGACAACAAGTTGTATTATTCAGCAAACAGAAGTCATATGTTACAGAAACACAGTAGAAAAATGAACTGTTTTCCAACAATGGTTATCAATAAGAAAAGAAAAAAAATTAAATGGGTAAATTGTATTATTATTATTATTTTATTATTATTTATTTCTTAGCAGATTCCCTTATCCAGGGCGACTTACAGTCGTGAACAAAAATACATTCCAAGAATCACAGTACAAGTAATAATACAATTAAGAGCAAGATAAATACAATGACTTTGATTCTAGAAAGTACAAGTATGACAAAATACAATTCAATAATGGAGCAGATAACAGTGTCAGTGATAGTTACATCAGGATCTAATTAATAACAAAATACTACAGATTAAATAACACTTGACAGATTACAGTACTCTAAAGTACAGGATTAAATGCAGTAAAATAGGGGGCAGATAAGAGCAAGTAAAGTGCATTTAAGGAAGAGTGATAAGTGTCCAGGGGGAAAAAAAGAGGAGTTCTACAGGTGCTGTCTGAAGAGGTGAGTCTTGAGGAGGCGCCGGAAGGTGGTCAGGGACTGGGCAGACCTGACATCTGTAGGAAGGTCATTCCACCACTGCGGGGCGAGGGTGGAGAAGGAGCAGGCTCTGGATGCAGGGGAGCGTAAAGGAGGTAGAGCCAGTCTTCTAGTGCAGGAGGAGCGGAGAGGTCGAGTGGTGGTGTAGGGAGAGATGAGGGTCTGGAGGTAGCTGGGTGCAGTCTGGTCAAGGTATCTGTAGGCTATTACAAGAGTCTTGAACTGGATGCGAGTGGTGATCGGGAGCCAGTGGAGTGGGCAGAGCAATGGAGTTGCGTGGGAGAAGCGAGGCAGAGAGAACACCAGGCGAGCAGCGGAGTTCTGGATGAGCTGGAGCGGACGGATGGCGGACGCAGGGAGGCCAGCCAGGAGGGAGTTGCAGTAGTCTAGACAGGAGAGTACCAGGGCCTGGACCAGGAGCTGGGTGGCATAGTTGGTGAGGAAGGGTCGGATTCTTTGTATGTTGCTCAGGAAGAATCGGCAAGAGCGTGCCAGAGTGGAGACGTGCTGGGAATAAGAGAGGCAGGGGTTCAGGGTGACTCTGAGGTTCTTAGCTGAGGAGGAGGGAGAGAGTGTGGTAGATTCCAGAGGAACAGAGATAGAGAGATCAGAGGAGGGGGAGGAGGAGGAGAGAAAGAAAAGGAAGTCAGATTTAGAGAGGTTGAGTTTGAGGTGATGCGAGTGCATCCAGGAGGAGATAGCAGACAGACAGGTAGAGATACGGGAGGGGATGGTGGAGTCAGGTGGGGAAGGAGAGAAAAATCTGAGCATCATCAGCATAGAAATGGTATGAGAAACCATAGGATGCGATGAGGGGGTCCAGGGAGCGCATGTAGAGAGAGAACAGGAGAGGACCCAAGACTGACCCTTGGGGGACTCCAGTTAAGAGAGGGTGAGGTGTGGAGGTTGCTCCACGCCAGGTTACCAGGTAAGTGCGGTTGGAGAGGTAGGAGGAGAACCAGGCCAGAGCAGTGCCAGAGATTCCCAGGTCAGCGAGAGAGGATAGTAGAATAGAGTGATCGACAGTGTCAAAGGCAGCAGAGAGGTCAAGGAGAATTAGGACAGAGGAGAGAGAGGCGGCTCGGGCAGAGTTTAGTGAGTTGGTGACAGACAGGAGGGCGGTTTCAGTGGAGTGAGCAGAGCGGAATCCAGATTGGAGAGGGTCGAGCAGAGAGTGGTTGGACAGGAAAGCAGAGAGCTGGTGGTGTACAGCCCGCTCGATGGTTTTGGAGATGAAGGATAGGAGGTAGACAGGACAGTAGCTCTGGAGGGAGGTGGGGTCGAGGGTAGGTTTTTTGAGGAGGGGAGTGATAGAGGCTTGTTTGAAGGCAGAGGGAAAGAGACCAGAAAGGAGAGAGATGTTGAGAAGGGAGGAGATGAAGGGAAGTTGAGCAGGAGCAGCAGTTTGAAAGAGGTGAGTGGGGAGGGGGTCCAGGGCACACGTGGTGGGTTTGTGACCCTGGAGCAGGGAGGAGAGGTCAGAGTCTGAGAGAGGCAAGAAGGTGGAGAAGGAGGGTGAGTTAGTAGGGGATGCAGTGGGTGTAGGGGTTGGAGAAGGAGGGGGTGCGGGGGAGGGAGAGGTGTTAAAGAGTTTGCGGATATCTGAGATTTTAGAAGAGAAGAGGCAAAGTCATCAGAGGAGATAGAGGAGGGAGGGGAGGGTAAATTGGGTAAATTGTAGTGGGTCGAGTAAGAAAGAATCCAGTTAGATTGAAAGGTAATAACTGTGAGTAGGAATGGAAAGAGGTAACAGTAGTAGGAATAAGAAAAGGAAATGCAAGGTGTATGCTGTATATACTGGGGGTTACATTGTTAGATTATTGTTGTTCCTTTGTTTTTTCTTTCTTGCAGCATTTTGGTTGGGTATGGAACTGCTACTGTTGCATGCTGTTTCCAGCTGTGACCATGTTGATTGACATGTAATATGACTGGAGTAGGTCTGGAGTCAAAGTGCTCCAATAATATTTATGTTCAAATCTTAGTGGCCACTGATTTGCAAGTTTTGCCAATATACTGAGCAGTACAAGAAATCATACTCTTGTTAACCATCCAGATCTTTAAGTTACAAGTTACGATTTCAGCTTTAGTTTCTATATGATATACAATATTAGACTAATATATTAACCTTCACGAGCATGCACCAAAGGTGCTATTGAATCATAAACCAATTTGATGACATAGATCTTTAGTTTGCTTTTGAAGTCTTGTAGTGACTTGAGTTACACAGCAATGAACAACTCTTGCACTGGCTGTCTGGAGATGTAATTTAAAGAGCTACAAAGACACATTTGTAGGGTGTTAAGCCAGAGATTAGTGAACTAGTTCAGTTAATTCTAAGAGTTCTGGCAAGACCACATTCACATAAATGAGACATAGGATCTTCAAATTGGTAAGATGCATACATTACCAAGAAACCAGCTATAGTAGAGGTTTATCACGTCATTATAATGGTAAATAGACATGGTTATGACATTATTATTATTATTATTATTATTATTATTATTATTATTATTATTTATTTCTTAGCAGACGCCCTTATCCAGGGCGACTTACAATTGTTACAAGATATCACATTATTTTTACATACAATTACCCATTTATACAGTTGGGTTTTTACTGGAGCAATCTAGGTAAAGTACCTTGCTGAAGGGTACAGCAGCAGTGTCCCCCACCTGGGATTGAACCCACAACCCTCCGGTCAAGAGTCCAGAGCCCTAACCACAACTCCACACTGCTGTCCTCTATACATCTATAATGGGTTAGTAAAAAAAAAAAGCCTTGAATTTTCACAGATTTTTAAACAAAAAAATGGTAACTTTACTGTATTTTGTAGGAAAAAATATATTACTGTGTGCTTTAAGATTAAAATTAATATGATTTTAAGTTGATTTAGCAAAAAATGTATGTAAATCCTGTTGTTTTTCAATCATAGCCATTACTAGTCAAAGGTCATCTGGCGAAATATAAAACACATGGAATCTCAGTGCTTGTATGAGGTACGTTTTAAATGTATTGTGTAAACCTCATGGGTCTAACCTTCTGAAATGAAAAAAGGGAAACATTTGAGATGAAATCAATATAGAAAGATAACACATCACTTCAAAACCTCCCTTGAACATTCCTAACCACAATAGAGGAGAAAACACAGATAATGCTAAAGCAACAACTAGCTTTTTCAGTCTCAACCTGAATTTTAACCTTTTGAAGTGTACAAAACCACTCAAAGTGTACACAGTAGCTTGTTCATCTTCAAAAGTATGACTTGATCCTTTAAGATTTGATTTCACAAAGTTTTGAGACCAACCAGCTACTAGGAACCAGAACATCACTAATGGGCTGAGTGGCCTCCTTTCGTTCTTATGAAAATGTTCTGATGCATCAGTCATAGGACTTGACATGAGAGGTCTCTTTTTTCCAAAAATAACATAACATTAATGTTTCACCAGGGTTTGTCACATTTCAGAGAGAGCTTACCATAAAAGAGTGCGCGTTTAACTGTATTATAAAGATACGAGTGGCTGAAAATCAATGAAAAGGAGGGGTTGTGATCATGATGTCTCAGAGAATCTAATTCACAGTATTGATTTTAATTATGCATCTCTAGCACAAGGTTTGATTAGTCAATCTTGCAGCCAATTACTTTGATGGCTTCACAATAGCCAACTGCTCTCCTGTCAGATTATTAACTATACAGATAAACAAAATCATAGAGTATAAAATAAATGCGTAAATGTGTGCTCTGATTATACCTTTCATCAAGTCTTAATAGAATAACAGGAATTGAATACTAACCACACCTGTTATTATTTGTCCTGGATTGGTTGTATGTGAATAATAGAGAACTTGTAAAACATACTTGATTCTGTGTGTATATAATATAACTTTTTTATTCCTACAGAAGTAATAAACATAACTGTACACTACCCTGAAAAAATATATATTGTGTAGAGATCTTATAATACAAAGGAACTTAACATGCATGTTAAAATTCTAGAACCCCTTAAAACACATGGAAATCACACAGGTGTTATATTATTTGATATATAATTAAAGGGGTAATATCCTCAATTTCCCTTATATGTTATATTATTATCAATTGAAACTTTCTTGAATCTCCGGGTGCCACACAGGTTTAATGAAGTGTTCCTTCTCCAAGCTACATTTGCACTTTCCATCCCTCAAGCAGTTCTCCTCTTTTACTCTGCTGGGGTCAAAGAAATTAACAGCATAATTTCCCCCTTCTGACTTCCGTGCTCTTCCAATAACATAAGAACATAAGGACATAAGAAAGGTTACAAACGAGAGGTAGCCATTCGGCCCATCATGCTCGTTTCGTTGTTAGTAACTTATTGATCCCAGAATCTCCTCAAGCAGCTTCTTGAAGGATCCCAGGGTGTCAGTTTCAACAACATTACTTGGTTCCAGGCTCCCACAATTCTCTGTGTTAAAAAAGCCTCCTATTTTCTGTGATTAATGCCCCTTTATCTAATCTCCATTTGTGACCCCTGGTCCTTGCTTCTTTTTTGAGGTCGATAAAGTCCCCTGGGTTGACATTGTCAATACCTTTTAGAATTTTGAGTGCTTGAATCAGATTGCTGCGTTGTCTTCTTTTTTCAAGACTGACTAGATTCAGTTCTTTTAGACTGTCTGCATATGACATGCCTTTTAAACCAGGAATAATTGTGGTTGCTCTTCTTTGCACTCTTTCTAGAGCAGCAATATAATTTTTGTAGTGAGGTGATCAGAACTGAACACAATATTCTAGATGAGGTCTTACTAATGCATTGTAAAGTTTCAAGTCTCTTGATTTAAGTTCAACACTTTTCACTATATATCCGAGCATTTTGTTGACCTTTTTTATAGCCTCCACATTGTCTAGATTCCTTCTTCAATTTCAGTATCTCCCATATGGTATTTACAATGGACATTTTTATTGCCTGCATGCAGTACCTTACACTTACACACTAAAAAGAATAAGGTATATAAATGATGGACATTGACAAAATGTTTTTGGTTTCTTTTTAATCACTCAATCATTCATCCTTGACCATGACACGCTTGAGTGACTATGACTGAAGCATATGCACTTAATCACCTAATTAGTGAGACAGTTGATTGGACACTGGATATGGAGTGATTTCAGTTGTTGAATTGCAAGCTTGAATAAAAGCAATAAAGAAAATCACAGAAAAAAAACATATGCCACGTCTGTCAAGAGAGCAGCGCCTTCGTGCAATCAGCATGTTGGAGGCTGGACTAGGGCAGCGTACTGTGGCTCACCGTCTTGGGTGCTCACAGCCAGCAATTTCAAACCTGGCGAGACGGTACAACCAGACACACTCTGTCAGTGACAGGCCATGAACTGGGAGACCAAGAGTCACAACACCTGCCCAAGATCGACAGCAACTACTGCTTCCCAGAACTTGAAGAAGGTTTGGTTGCTGATGATATATGCCAAGTGTCAGATCAATCACTTCACCACTTCCCAAGAAGAATATTTTGAAAGGTTTCTAAAACAAATGCGTCAGACAGCCATTTTGGTTCCGGTCAACACCACTTTTTTAAGAATCAGTTGTATTGATACAGTGACAGGGATGATGCTCATGAAATTTGGAGTTAGTCAAGCAAACCGTTTGTCAACTGAGGCAGTTTTAAATTTAAGACGTAAATGTACTTCTGGTGGCTATATTGTTTTACAAAACATCACTATTTTGACATATTGTATTCCATTGTCACCAGGACGATGCCTACCAAGTTTGGAGTTTGTTGGTCAAGCGGGTTTCAAATAAACTCAGTTTTCTGTTAGGGGCACGTTTCGGTAAAATTTGTGGCAACCATTTTGATAGTAAAATGTATTGCAGCAGCTTCTGCTTTGCAAACTTGAAGTGGGTTTGGTTGCTGATGACATATGCAAAGTTTGAGATCAGTTGGTTTACATGTTCCCAAGAAGATTTTGAAAGGTTTTTCCAAAAAATTCGTCAGGCCTCTTGGTTGATGCAGGAGTGCAATTTATGTTGCATCTGAACTGTAATATACATGGGATGATGCCTACCAAGTTTCATGTTGATTGGTTATACCGCATGCGAACAGGAGCAGTTTGAATTTGATGAATAATAAGAAGACGAACTAGAGTTGCCAGCAACTTTACGGCTTCCAGTACCACTACCACTTTACATAGCAACCATGGCCCTATCTGCACTCTACAAGGAGTTATTAGCCAGTTTAGTCCTAACAATAACAATAGGCTTCCCAAGCCAGCTTGGAAGCCTAATAATAAGAAAAATCCTAACAATAACAATAGGCTTCCCAGCCATTCTGGCTTGGAATCCTAATTATTATAACATGTTCTGATCATAATCAGATTACATTTGTAATTGAGTTGTTATCACGAATATCATGAGCAGAATCTCATCACCATAGTTTGTGGACTGGGCCTTTTTTGTTTTTCTTTAATGCATTTTTCTCTCATTTGCACCACAGTGGCTGCTAGATGAAGTGGAGTGGCTCAGTGATAGTGCTGAGTACATTTTGAAGTACTCTACGATTTGCTCGCCTTACTTTACTGGCAGAACAGCAGTGAAATGGTCTTTTCTCAGTTGCAGTTGGCTATTGAGACCAGGTAAAGTACTTTGCCTTGAGCTCACTTTAAGGACCTATGGGATTTGCTCAGCTTATAGGATTTGCTCAGCTTGTCACATACATACAGATGCACTTTTTTCCCCCCATACAAACTAAAATAGTAAAATTCAATGGCTAACCTTTACCATGATCATTATGTTTTCAAAAATAAAAATTGACCAAAAAAGCTTTATTTTTGAGAAGACTCACAGGTAAAGTATATGAAGCATGATGGAAAATACATTCATAAAGGCCAAAATGACGTAATCTATTTTTAAAAGAGCCATTATGTTAATTCACAATTCAATAATTAATAAATGTGGTTAAATCAGTTAGGCCATGACAGTAAATTTTAAATGTACTATATTTAGGGCCCTTCACTATATATATATATATTGTAAGAAAGAGTAGCGTCGCCTTTAAGAAATGGCGGCGCCATTTAAGAAAAAAAAAACAAAAAAAAAAAACAAACAGCACCCAGGAACCTGAGCACTAATGGATAGGTCGGGGTTCCTGGGGTATATAAGGAAGTAGGGCAGGACAGGACGGGGTGATTGTGGGGAGCACCGCCGGATCGTCCTGCTGGAAGGTACCCAGAAAGTAAAGAGTGTGTTACAAAGTATCGTAAGGTAAAGTGAACGTTTTGTTTGGTTTGAATAAGAGTTTTGTTTTGGTAAACTGTGAGCGTTTTCCTCTTGGTGAGGTAGTCTTTTGTTTTGACGAGTTTAATTTATCTTTATGAAACGTTTGTAGATAAACGCCGCTCCACAGTATTAAGTTGAAGCAGTCCCGCAGTTTCCGTGACGGTTGGGCACCGTCACAACTGCCGTCTATTCTCCATAGTAGTAAGTTTGAAGCAGTTCCGCAGCTTCCGTGACGGTTGGGCACCATCACAGCTGCCGTCTGTTTGACTGCGTAAAATACCCGGGACCTGAAGGGAAATTGTGCAGGCACGCGCTGCAGGAGCAGCGGGTTGAAACAAAAAAAAAAGTGGACTGAGGCAACAGTCTGGTTTGCAAGACGTAGTTTATTGTGAGACATACAGGAACCACATTATATACAGGTGTGTGGAAAGTCTGGACATTGGGCGTGGACTCTGGGACACTTGTGTGTGTTCTGGAATCTACCAGGACATTGGCTGCCGGGGTCCTTTCCCCACAGTCTGGATATCATTCATTAACGCTGTTGGGTACGTCTTTTGGAGGTGGGTCACAGGAGTGGCTTTCCAGGAGCCCTTCTTCAGAGGGGCTCGTTCCATACTCCAGCAGAGGGTGTTTTCTTTATTCTTACCTGTGTTGCAGCGAGACTCCAGCAGAGGGAGTCGGCGTCGTCCTTACCTGTGTTGCAGAGAGACTCCAGCAAGGGGGAGTCTGTGGATACTTACCCGTGTTGCAGAAATACGCCAGTCGAGGGAGCCCGTCTGACTACTTGGAATACAAAGCTACTACCGCTGGGAGAGCCTACGGTGACCCCTTTCCGTAGACTCAGCCCTCTTGGGAGGACTTGTACAGGTCTCGGCCTGCAGGACATGGTATTCTGAAATAGTTAGAGAGGGGCGAAGAAGTGAGTCAGTTAGTGACCCGTATTGGGCAATAAGTTATAAAAGGAAAGTGTTGGTGTCTGAATATTGTAAATAAAAGTTACTTGCCTGAAAGTTCTACGTGTCTGTGCCAGTCGGTGGAAGCAGCAAAGGAGTAACCCGCAGGGTACCCCACCAGTTTGTTACAATATATATATATATATATATATATATATATATCCATCCATCCATTATCATTAACCGCTTACTCCTTTACAGGGTCGCGGTGTATATATATACAACCTGAAACAAAGAAAAAACTTTATATAAGAACATAAGAAAGTTTACAAACGAGAGGAGGCCATTCAGCCCATCTTGCTCGTTTGGTTGTTAGTAGCTTATTGATCCCAGAATCTCGTCAAGCAGCTTCTTGAAGGATCCCAGGGTGTCAACTTCAACAACATTACTGGGGAGTTGGTTCCAGACCCTCACAATTCTCTGTGTAAAAAAGTGCCTCCTATTTTCTGTTCTGAATGCCCCTGTAATCTCCATTTGTGACCCCTGGTCCTTGTTTCTTTTTTCAGGTCAAAAAAGTCCCCTGGGTCGACATTGTCTTGAAACATGTTTGAAAGCAGTTTTACGAAAAAAAATAATATCCTTGCTTTCTCATTTCACACCTAGAAAACAGCCTTATCCATAATGGCACAAGCCAATAAACCCACTAGTACTGTTTTTATATTAGTCTTTCATCCCAGTTGACTGCTCACATTGTTATTATGGAAACACATTGGTTCTTGGATAAGGGTCTGTTATGGAGCTGTGAAGTAATACAAAAAATATATTAGACCGTAATGGGGGATGACAATTCTTCAGTTCTCAATTTTCTAAGCAGAGTTGATGGGTAAATTATTTTCCACAATCCATCCAAAGCAATTTGTGAAAGAAATACAGTAATTTCTCAATTGACTTGAGATAGAGGTTGGGGAAATGTTGTCATTCAATAAAATGTAGAATATAGGTTTACTTTCCTTGTCTTTTTTTTCCCCCTCAGCCTAGAGGCACATAGGACGTGGGGGGGCACGGGGTCTTCTGGGGTGGAAGGCAGGGAGTATAAGGGGTTTATAACGGAGCTGCTGTGGGTGCCGGTGTCATGTGAAATAGTGTCCCCATGAAATACTGTCCGCTGTGCATGCTCAATGGAGAACGGATGCTATTTCATATTTAAGCCACATGAAATATAGCTTGTAGTGAAATAGTGTCCGGAGGAAACAGGCACTTGAATCTGTATTCAGCGCAGTGAAGAGTGTTTTATACATTATGACACATCTCACAGTATTATCATCTTTTTTTTTGTCTGGAAGAAAAAATATTCTTAAAAAAAATACTCATCTGAATGAAAACCCAATTTTTAGTCGAAAATGTTTCCTTTCTTGATATATATCTAGAAAAATACACACCATTTCATAAAAAAAAAATTATTGCCAATTAAAAAAATTGGGTATAATTTGGAAACAATTTACCCAAGAAATTTATTTGTGAAACACCATTCCAGAATAACTTGAACACAGAAGACAAATAATATCCTAACCAAACCGACAACCTGTTACTTGTCTGGAAATTAAACTCTCATTTGTTTATGTTTAACATTTCAGGTTGGACCGTCAGAAAAAAACTCATAACAATTGTAATGCAGTCAGCACTCACATATCCAACCCTATAAAATGTTGACTTCAATGACTGTTAAATGTGTGTGACGCATATCTGATTATTTCATTTTGGCTTGTTCCAACCCTTGTCCATTTTTCAGGGAACACGAAAAAGATACAATGTCAAAAATACATAGCTGATAATTCTTTAAGTTTCCAAGAATAGTTTTAACTTGTTCTGAAGTGCCAGTCATAAATGGTTTTACTCTGGTGTAGTCTCTTCATGTTTTGCTTTGGTTGTCTTCATGTAGTCTTTGATGTACTGTATTGGTTTTGTTGGTACAGTACTATATTTTCAACAGAAGAAGTATTTTAATTCAGAACAATATGATTCTGAAAATATCACTTGCCAAAAGAGATGACATGTGGAATGTAATACAGTACATACAGTGCCTTGCGAAAGTATTCGGCCCCCTTGAACTTTGCAACCTTTTGCCACATTTCAGGCTTCAAACATAAAGATATGAAACTGTAATTTTTTGTGAAGAATCAACAACAAGTGGGACACAATCATGAAGTGGAACGAAATTTATTGGATATTTCAAACTTTTTTAACAAATAAAAAACTGAAAAATTGGGCGTGCAAAATTATTCAGCCCCTTTACTTTCAGTGCAGCAAACTCTCTCCAGAAGTTCAGTGAGGATCTCTGAATGATCCAATGTTGACCTAAATGACTAATGATGATAAATAGAATCCACCTGTGTGTAATCAAGTCTCCGTATAAATGCACCTGCACTGTGATAGTCTCAGAGGTCCGTTTAAAGCGCAGAGAGCATCATGAAGAACAAGGAACACACCAGGCAGGTCCGAGATACTGTTGTGGAGAAGTTTAAAGCCGGATTTGGATACAAAAAGATTTCCCAAGCTTTAAACATCCCAAGGAGCACTGTGCAAGCGATAATATTGAAACGGAAGGAGTATCAGACCACTGCAAATCTACCAAGACCTGGCCGTCCCTCTAAACTTTCAGCTCATACAAGGAGAAGACTGATCAGAGATGCAGCCAAGAGGCCCATGATCACTCTGGATGAACTGCAGAGATCTACAGCTGAGGTGGGAGACTCTGTCCATAGGACAACAATCAGTCGTATACTGCACAAATCTGGCCTTTATGGAAGAGTGGCAAGAAGAAAGCCATTTCTTAAAGATATCCATAAAAAGTGTCGTTTACAGTTTGCCACAAGCCACCTGGGAGACACACCAAACATGTGGAAGAAGGTGCTCTGGTCAGATGAAACCAAAATCGAACTTTTTGGCAACAATGCAAAACGTTATGTTTGGCGTAAAAGCAACACAGCTCATCACCCTGAACACACCATCCCCACTGTCAAACATGGTGGTGGCAGCATCATGGTTTGGGCCTGCTTTTCTTCAGCAGGGACAGGGAAGATGGTTAAAATTGATGGGAAGATGGATGGAGCCAAATACAGGACCATTCTGGAAGAAAACCTGATGGAGTCTGCAAAAGACCTGAGACTGGGACGGAGATTTGTCTTCCAACAAGACAATGATCCAAAACATAAAGCGAAATCTACAATGGAATGGTTCACAAATAAACATATCCAGGTGTTAGAATGGCCAAGTCAAAGTCCAGACCTGAATCCAATCGAGAATCTGTGGAAAGAACTGAAAACTGCTGTTCACAAATGCTCTCCATCCAACCTCACTGAGCTCGAGCTGTTTTGCAAGGAGGAATGGGCAAAAATTTCAGTCTCTCGATGTGCAAAACTGATAGAGACATACCCCAAGCGACTTACAGCTGTAATCGCAGCAAAAGGTGGCGCTACAAAGTATTAACTTAAGGGGGCTGAATAATTTTGCACGCCCAATTTTTCAGTTTTTTATTTGTTAAAAAAGTTTGAAATATCCAATAAATTTCGTTCCACTTCATGATTGTGTCCCACTTGTTGTTGATTCTTCACAAAAAATTACAGTTTCATATCTTTATGTTTGAAGCCTGAAATGTGGCAAAAGGTCGCAAAGTTCAAGGGGGCCGAATACTTTCGCAAGGCACTGTACTTTTAAATCTGATACATATTGTTGCAGTATGTAAAATTCCCCATTAATGACCCAAAAGCAAAATTAAATCAAAATGTTACTCATGCGCAGAACTGCGTAAAACGTAAAAGGCAATGCAATTTGGCAAAAGATTAAAAAAAAAAACAACAACAACACGGTTTCCAGAATTAAAACAGTATCCAAAGTCAGTATTCAAAATTGGAGAATGTAGTGTTCGATAAGGCCCTAATGTCACAGTTCACTTGCAAATAAAAATGCACCAAAGCAACTAAAGATCACAGATTTTAAAAAAAATAATAAAATAAAATAAATACATGATAGTATTTAAAACTGTTTAATGATTGGCTGATATATTACCGTAGCTTGTCTTGTTCGCTTTCTTTCGTTCACGTGAAATTTGGAGGAAGCGCTGTGTAACTGCACAATAAAAACTGATTTGGCATGCAAGAAAACAAACAAAGAAAAAAAACACGGGCTATAACTGATAATCAAATAAAATGTAACATTGAAGAGATGGGCTTTGTATTGGAAATCGCATGTGACTAGTAAGTGCATTAATTTGTTACATATAATAGGAATTAATTTGTTTCTTAATATAAGGACGGTAAAATGCGACTGACGTATATCTGAGTGTCATATATCCGAGTGCTGACTGTAGTGTTAATGTACTGTATATTGTTAAGTTAGTTTAAGAAAGTTTATATGTAAGTGTAAGTGTTAGAACTTCACATTCATAGTCAAGGAGTTAGGGTGGTCAGGGATTTATATACTGATGACACTTTTGCATCCTTTGAACAGCTTTCAAGAAGCTTAAGTTTGCCTCACTCCCATTTCTTTTGATACCTACAGACTCGTACAAAATAGAATTGCTATATTTCCCCAGCTGCCACCTAAATCTCCTGTTGACCAATTGCTTGAACTTAATCCAGCTCGCAGGGGCATTGTATCAGTTATTTACAGTTCTATCCTTTCCCTTCATTGTCCCTTGCTTACTATACTAAAAACCCTCTGGAAGCAAGACTTAGGTTCTACATTCTCAGTATGGGATTCTATTCATTATCATGTACATTCCTCGTCAATATGTGCTAGACATGGTCTCATACAATTCAAAATTCTCCACCGTCGCCACCTTTCCGAGACAAAATTGGCCAGAATCTATCCGGGTATAAACCTGTCTGTGACAGATGCAAGCAAGAACCAACCTCTCTAATCCACATGTATTGGACCTGTCCCAGGCTGATCCCATTCTGGACTCCATATTTTCAACCTTGAAGTCACTCTAGATGCTGACCCCCTTATGGCACTTTTTGGTGTGTCCCCAGACAATGCTGCTCAATCCAAACTGCAGCCAGACATTCTGGGGTGATTTAAGTATAGGTGCAGTGCAAATAATTGCGAGTGCAAAATTCAAATTGCATTGCCAGGCAACTGTTTTGCACTGCACCCTACGTAAGCTTAAGAGCAAAGCAAATTACTCAACTCGCACAAATAATGATCCGCAATTATGATAATGAGGGTCTCAATGAGTGCATCGGTCTATTTAGCGGCCGCACTTGCAGAGTTAGGAGTACAGTGTGCAGAAGTCGCTGTATGATATTTGTGGAGTATGAAAATACAAAGGAAGAAATGCTAAAAACAACACAACAATGGCTCTGGTGGTTGACTCTGTAAAAAGAGACAAAATGTGTCAATTTATTCAAATTAGGTATGTAGAGCATAATATACATACACACACATGCCTATATATATGGTTTCATTACGATATATATATCATCATATATATATATACAGTATATACTAAATCTTGCTGAATAATTGTGAAACTTATGTATTTCTTGAGTATTGGTGTGTACTTAGTTCTTTATGTTTACATGTTCTTCTCAACTTATTTTTGTTTGTTAAATTGCAATTAAAACATTTAAAATTATAGATGTGGTATTACCATGAATACTGTATTAGATTTTCTTGTAGTTTGAGGAATTCACCCTCCAGTAAAGACGAGAAACATTGAGAGCATGAAAAAGAAAACTATTATTATTATTATTATTATTATTATTATTATTATTATTATTATTATTATTCACAATAATAACGTAACGTTACATTTTTGCAAAACTGTTTGTTTCTTCTAGATATGACTACAACTGTTTTTATCTAAGAAAATGTCCCTTTGCACTAGCTTGAAAATGTGTTCAATGTCTAATTAGGAATACAACTTGAGCTACTTTAAAACAGAACAGTCTGTGAAATAATCAGCCAGGCTTGACCATCTGCAGCAGGACAGGGCTTGTTAGTCACAGAAGTGAAATAATAAAATAAGCATTTACAAAACAATATTTTATTTTACAACTAAAAAACAAATATATGCCAATGTTGGCCCAGTTTCCTAACCACCAAAATACAACGTTGCACCAACATAGGATTGGCATATAGCACTTGAATATAATGTCGGTGCAACATTGGCCCACCTGAGGATAATGACTAAATGCCAACGTTGTACCAGGGTTGGCTCGATGAACAATATTTTCTTGTCACATTGGATATAAGTACTGCTTCTTTAAAGACTGAAATTGCACCAATTTACTAACATCGTAATTAGCCTGCAGTGTTTCTACTGCTGCCATTTTGTAATAAAAAAGTCTCTTCAATGGCATTGCTAGATGCTAGAAGACAGTACCTCATGATTACTTTCTCATTAAAAATCCAACATGACAGATATAAATAGCTCCTGTTTTCCACTACTCATTCCATTTTGATATGTTTTATCATCTCCTTGTATTTCTCTTTTTTTATTCCCTTTGAGGAGCCTCAAGCTTTTGATTCATATAGTTGACATGAAGGACACATTTCTATTTGTCTAATTTCAAGCAGCAGTGCTTGAGCATGGGGAAGGAGGCAGAGGTGGTGGTGGGGGGGGGGGGTGGTAATTCAGGAAGAAAATATGTTCTGTGTTGTTTCCTGAATTCTGCTGTGGCTTGTTTTTCTGAGTCAGTTCGAGTGACATTCAATATCTTTCAGATTAGACTCTGTGATCACAGCCCCATGTCTTCACAGTGCATCAAAGTATGATATTTGTTCCTTGTGCTTTGTACCGCTGCTGGAGTGGACTGTTGTTCTGGCCCTGGATCATGCTGCCGTAAGTGGTATTCTCATATAGCTCAGTCATCTCCTGTCATCTGAAAAAGTAATTTTGCTTCTCATTAGGAAACACAGTTATATAAATAAAAACAGTCCTCAGATGACACTCCTTCCCATCCAATCCAAACAAAAAAACACTGAAAATTGCAAACAAATTATAAAAGGCACTTGGTTTAAAGAGTAAGTAGCGGGAGTCCGAAAAATACAGCATTAAACGTCCCCAACTGTTGCTACAACTGTTTAAATAATGTACCTGTGAATTTTCTTTTCATTGTTAACATCTTGACAACTTTTTACCCTTATAACTTTAAAGTCTGTTTCAAGGCTCTTTTCCAAGTATCCGCTCTAGTGCACTGAGGTTTGAGATCTGTCCTCTAAATCACTACAAGAAGTGCTCTAGCTTTTCTGTTCCGTACCACATCATGGATCATTATTGCTGTCTTACCTGTTTGACAATGTGGGCAATAATCCTTACACTATCAGTGCACTAGAGCGAACATTTTGAAAAGAGCTTTGAAACAGACTTTAAAGTTATAATTGTAAAAAGTTGTAAGGATCTTAATGAAAAGAAAAATTTAAACAGTTGGAGCAGCACGTGGAGACGTGTAACACTATATTTTTTGGAATTCCGCTACTTACTCTTTAAGGCTCTTCCTAAAAGTTTTGTCTAATGTCTTGGTTCAGTGGTTCTTCCTCTACCTCTTGCCTTCCCAATCTTTCTGATTAATTGTCCTCAGTGTAGGGTTGGACTGCCAGTTGCCCAGTCTCAGCCCTGTTGGCTACTGAATTGAAAAACAATCACTTTTACTTGCTTTAAAATAGCAGTACTCTAACAATCACTTACTGTACCTGCCACACTCTTGACAGAGACCACCAGAGAAATTGGGAAGGTTTTTTTTTTTTTTCTTGGGTGGGGGGCTGAGTTTATAAGCATTTTTTATTACTTGGTTGTAAAATATGGCACCTTGATGAATTAAGTGTTAAGGATCTGGAAGATGAGTGCAGCAGATATAATGTCTATTCCATATATACATGATATATAATATGTGCACAAAATATTTTAACCACTGCCTATCAGTGCATAAAATTAATTTGGTGGTTCATAGAGCCTATTTAAGCAGTCTAGACAGATATCGACTTACCTGAAAAACATAATATGTTACAGTATTCACCATATTGTAATGTTTGAGGGAAAATGAAGCAGGCACACAGGTTTTGCAAGTTCTCGAATGTGCGGTTTATTAAGCCGGGACTCTACACTTGACAGCTACAGCTGAACAGCATATAATACTGTTGGCTAGTAGTCAACATCAAAAACACTTAAAAAATAATCTTCCAGTTGGAAGGTTCCTCCGTATTAAGATGATCTGTACTTCAAGTGATGATTTTCAGAAACATGCCAGTATTTTGGGCGAGCGCTTTATAGCGAGGGGATATACAAGACTGACAGTTAAAAGAGCATGGGACAGGGCTGAACCTACAAATAGGGATGATCTAGTAAAACAAAGATGTAAAAATAGATCAGAATCACCTTTAGTTTTCATTTTCAGCAGGATCAAACATCAAACACCAAAGATGTTTTACCAGAAGGTGAATGACAGGATGCACTGGACTGTGTCTACAGAATACAGACAAATTATTATTATTTTTTTTTAACTTTTTGTCATTTTTTATATTTATTTTCATTGTTGACATTTGTATTCATTTATTTAACATTTCCTTTCATTTTTTACTTTTTGAAATATATATATTTTTTTAACTTTTTCAGGGGTACTAAATGGAAAAATGTTGCTTCTATTGGCCTACAGCTCAAAATAAGCTAGTTATCAGGACAATAAGCTCAAAAGTATTTTAAACTTCCTGGATGCAGGAGGAAAAAGTAATCCAGCTGTACAGTTTCTAGTGAAATGCATTCATTTGTCTTTTTGACAAATTGGTTGCCAAAAAGGAGTTTGTTCATACTGGAAAATTCTCCTCCAGATTCTTTGATTATTATCCAGTTTATTTTTTGTCTAGTTTTTCAAATTTAACTTTGATTTTGTGGATGAATAATGTTAATGTTATAGTATTATTCCAGTTGTTTGGTATTTCCGTTCACTGGCACAGTGAAAAAAAAGATCTATGTTATATTAAGAAGATAAGAAGAACATAAGAACATAAGAAAGTTTACAAACGAGAGGAGGCCATTCAGCCCATCTTGCTCGTTTGGTTGTTAGTAGCTCATTCTGATGTCTACTTTATCTTGATTATTTCACTTCTTCAAGGTCTTTTTTGTATTTCAAGTAATGCTGTGTCTCTGAAAATGACTGCAGTTTACTGTCATATTTTGCAATTGAAATATGTATTAGACCCGTTTTATAATCCTGCCTATAAATAATTATTTAGGTTCAGTAGAATAACATTTTTTTTATATTCTTACCAGCGTGAGATGTGACACGCTTCATCATGATCATATCATTCTCCTAGTTTACAGACAGGATTGTTGATTTTGAAGCATGTTTTCTGGTGCTTACTTTTCATATTATTATTCAGTGGTACATTAAATCGCCTACACGCAAAGTTTCCCCTGATAGATAATCCCACCCAGCAGCTTATTCATAACATTTTGCTTTTTACATTGCTTTTTTACATGTTTCCAATGTACTCCCAAAGCAGAATAACTATTGGACAATTGTTCTTTATTTTACCTCAAAACATATTTTTTGCAATGGTGACGGCAAAGACTGGTATACAATGTGGTATCATTCTTGACAGTCACCATTGCAGAACAATATAAATGCCTCACCCTTATAATTCCACATCCCTCATAATTCCACATCCCTAAAAGAAATAACATTTTGGGTTATCACTGCACTTTGGAGATGGCTTGATTGCATAGTTACAGTGTAACTGGAGTGTGTCTTACCATGAGATGCACTTGAAATGCTGAATGTTTGGTAGGCTTGATCCTACATAGTGTTCTATTTAAATAAAGTGTCTTTATATCTTTTATGTCAGGCGTGTTATTGTACTGATACTGTACATGGCAATGTTGTTTTTGAGCTGGTTTTGTTCCATTAGAAAGACACAATTTTCTGTATTCTCAAATGTCATTTACACTTACAGAATACAGTATAAACCACATTGTTTAATGGAAATGTAGATGTTAATAGAGTATGCACTTTTATATTTCTCTGATGAAAGTCATTAAATAACAGAAGCAGAGATTCCTGTTTGCTTGTTTTCAGCAGGGGAGCAATCAGTTATACCGGTACTAATGTTGTGCCACTTAAACTGTGATCAACAGGACCAAGGCATTTAACAGAGGTGTTTAATGTACCTAGACCATTTTAGTGGTGCACTACTGTATACATTAATCTAGGAGTAGAATAGAAGTTATGACAGCGAAATCTGGTAGTAATGTAGTGGGGAAATATAGGAATGAGTAACAGATCTTACCTTGTGGCTGTATGCTTCTTACTTGGTCTGTAAAACTGTAAATCCAGATACAATAAAAAAAAAAAAAACATGTTAGTAGACATTTTAAAATATAGCTGCATTAATGCACATATGAAACAATATAAAAACAGCTCCACCAGTCACAAGTTATATAATGTAAATATCCAAACCAAATTGAATTCTACTATTATACAGACAGAGTTGCCAGAAACAACAATAAGATATAGATAGTGATTGGTTATACATGCTAAAAGGTATAACAGTATCCTTGGTTTTGGTATCCAATATATATTCATGCCAAAGCTGCCTGATTCCAGCCTTGCTGAAGCACCCCCAGATCATCACCGATCCTCCACCACATTTCACAGTGGGTGCGAGACACTATGGCTTGTAGGCCTCTCCAGGTCTCCGTCTAACCATTAGACGACCAGGTGTTGGGCAAAGATGAAAATCGGACTCATCTGGGGGTGCTTCAGCAAGGCTGGAATCGGGCAGATTTGTCTTTGTGAAGGACGCATGAATCAAGCCAAGTACAAGGTTGTCCTGGAAGAAAACTTGCTTCCTTCTGCTCTGACAATATTCCCCAACTCTGAGGATTGTTTTTTCCAGCAGGACAATGCTCCATGCCACACAGCCAGGTCAATCAAGGTGTGGATGGAGGACCACCAGATCAAGACCCTGTCATGGCCAGCCCAATCTCCAGACCTGAACCCCATTGAAAACCTCTGGAATGTGATCAAGAGGAAGATGGATGGTCACAAGCCATCAAACAAAGCCGAGCTGCTTGAATTTTTGCGCCAGGAGTGGCACAAAGTCACCCAACATCAATGTGGTAGACTGGTGGAGAGCATGCCAAGACGCATGAAAGCTGTGCTTGAAAATCAGGGTTATTCCACCAAATAGTGATTTCTGAACTCTTCCTAAGTTAAAACATTAGTATTGTGTTGTTTAAAAATGAATATGAACTTATTTTCTTTGCATTATTCGAGGTCTGACAACACTGCATCTTTTTTGTTATTTTGACCAGTTGTCATTTTCTGCAAATAAATGCTCTAAATGACAATATTTTTATTTGGAATTTGGGAGAAATGTTGTCAGTAGTTTATAGAATAAAACAAAAATGTTCATTTTACCCAAACACATACCTATAAATAGTAAAACCAGAGAAACTGATAATTTTGCAGTGGTCTCTTAATTTTTTCCAGAGCTATATATATATATATATATATATATATATATATATATATATATATATATATATATTAATGTGTGTAGTGTTAAATTATATTTAGTTCATCATCCTAAAAGAAAATAAATACACAAAGATTTGAATGCAATTTATTAAAAAAAAAATTGACTAAGAAAACGAACTTTTCATGAGATTAGTAAGTTGGTAGGCTGTAGGGAACAATCTTTACAACAATTTATCTACTGACTGTAGTCTTACATATATACTGCAACTTACCTGGGGTATGCTGAAAGTGTGCTTGTTCAATTACTCACCTTTTCCACTCTTTTGGTCAAACTGGAAATAATGAGGCTTATATTAATTAGAAAACTGGTTCATTAAAAAATGACTGGGGTCTGCAACAAGAAAGGGTGCTTCAGCGAGAGTGGATTCAGTATTTTTGTACTGCAAAACTGGTGTACAAGGTGAAACATGAAACAAAAAAAAAACTAAAAACTAAACCAAAACAAAGTTATTTTTAATTCTGACTCAGGTATGAGCTGCATCTTTTATCACAGATGCTTTAATCTTTACATAAAACTCTGATCCATCACATTAATGGGATTAGATTTTTTTTATCCTCTTTCAAGTAAGCCAAGGGAATCCTTTCACATCACCAAAGTCACAGGATGGAAATCTCTCAGGACTTCAATTATATATGGTTTATAAAATGAACTGTGCTTTGTGATAGACTTAATATAAAGTTAATTGCTTTATACCCTTTTGACTTTTTCAGAACTCCATTCACATGAAATTAATTGATTTAAAATGTCCAATTATCACACTTCAGAAAGTGTTTAGAGTGACTTCCTATAGAAACACATGTAAGAATAGATAGCTAATACGAAAGCTGATTAATTGGTATTACGTTTTGTAATGCTGTGTTGTTTTAAAACGATGTAAAATATGCAATGAACAGTTCAATTGTGTTGTGTTGTACGGACACAATGAAACTGAATCATTTCACGAGGCAGGAGCCAGGCCTGTGTAAAGGAACTAATAGAATAAAGAGACTGAGGGCTTGTGATAGCAACAGAATAGGGGTTTCCCCTTGACTACTCAGAGAACCGCTCTTGCTGAGGTGAGGCCGAATCGATCGACCTCCAAGGCCGGCAAGCGAGGTAAGCGAGGGAGAGATGCAGCTTGTCTTTTGCATGAACAAGAAAAGAAATAATGAAATCCTGATTGACACTGCAGACAGAACGATTCCTGAAGAAAGAAGTGTTGAGAGCAGTTGAAGAATAAATTGAGGCTGATGAGGAGACTGAAGAGGGGGCTGCTTTTGGACACAGAGAGGTAGAATGGCCAGTGGAAGCACAAACTCCACAAGTGTTAGCATGGAGACCACTGAAGAATCTATTGAACAAATCAGGATCGCGTTGAGACCAGTCAATCAGTGTGTTACCTATATGGTAACACTACCATGGGAGACAGTCAGCATGGTTTTAGGAAAGGGAGATTGTGTCTATTGCAAAGCATATGACATTGTTTATTTTGATTTCCAGAAAGCTTTTGACAAAGTCCTGCATAAAAGATTCATTCTCAAACTGAACGCAGTAGGGATTCAAGGAAATGCATGCACATGGACTAGGAAGTGGTTAACATGTAGAAAACAGAAAGTACTGATTAGAGGAGAAACCTCAAAATGGAGCAAGGTAACCAGTATTATTATTATTTGTTTATTTAGCAGACGCTTTTATCCAAGGCGACTTACAGAGACTAGGGTGTGTGAACTATGCATCAGCTGCAGAGTCACTTACAATTACATCTCACCTGAAAGACAGAGCACAAGGAGGTTAAGTGACTTGCTCAGGGTCACACAATGAGTGAGTGGCTGAGGTGGGATTTGAACTGGGGACCTCCTGGTTACAAGCCCTTTTCTTTAACCACTGGACCACACAGCTCATCCAGGAGCCACAAAGCCGTGCTGCTCCATAATGGTAACAAGTACCCGTCTCTTCCCCTGGCTCACTCGGTGCACCTCAAAGAGGATTACAACAGCATCAAGACCTTGCTGGACGCCTTGAAGTATGATGAGTACGTCTGGGAGGTCATAGGAGACTTCAAAATGGTGGAATTCCTGATGGGTCTCCAAGGCGGTTTTACCAAGTTTCCCTGCTATCTTTGCCTTTGGGACAGCAGGGACACCAAGGCGCACTACCACAGGCGGGACTGGCCACAGCGGACCGAGTTCTCTGTGGGGAGGAACAACGTCAAGTCGGAGCCACTGGTGGACCCCCAGAAGGTGCTGATGCCACCACTGCACATCAAATTGGGCCTCATGAAACAATTTGTCAGAGCTCTAGATAAGGAGTCGGCAGCTTTCAAGTACCTTCAAGACTTCTTCCCTAAGCTGTCTGAGGCAAAGGTCAAAGCCGGTGTCTTTGTTGGACCACAGATAAAGAAGATCCTGGAGTGCAATTAATTCCCCAAGAAGCTCACTAGTAAGGAGAAAGCGGCTTGGAACAGCTTTGTTGCAGTGGTTCGGGGCTTCCTGGGCAATCACAAGGCCGAAAACTATGTGGAGCTGGTTGAGACTCTGGTGAAGAACTATGGCACAATGGGCTGTAGGATGTCCCTCAAAGTCCATATCCTTGATGCTCATCTTGATAAATTCAAGGAGAACATGGGAGCGTACTCGGAGGAGCAAGGCGAGCGCTTCCACCAGGATATACTGGAATTTGAATGCCGCTACCAAGCACATTGCCCGAAATTGTCCCAAGAGGGAGACGGTAGAGTCAATGGACTGTCATGTAGTGACTACGGTTAATAACTTATTTTCCTGCAGGTCACCAAAAACAGAGTATGTGGTTGCTGTTACAATAGGCGATAAAAGCACAGTAGCTTTGTTAGATTCAGGCTGTGTGCAGAGTTTAATATCCTCTGACCTGGTGGGGGAACACTTTTCTACAGACCAGGCAGAGGTACGAATAATGTGCATCCACGGTGATATTAAAACCTACCCAGCTACCACCGTAAATCTAAAAATAGGTTCCCAGGAGGTAAAGTTAAAAGTGGGAGTGTTACCTAGACTTCCTTATCCAGTGATTGTGGGTCGTGATTGTACCGAATTTGCTCGCTTAGTACAGTTGCGAGAGGTTTTTGTTGCTACTAAGGAGGCAGGGCCATCTAGTGGCCAGAACCAAGAATTGTCTGAATTGTTTCCGTTTGACGAAGAGGTACTAGCTGAACCGGGAAAAACCAGGAAGACACGAAGTCAAAAGTATAGGACCCAAGCTAAACCGCAAAGGCTCCCTGCGGGGAAATATACAAGCAAAAGTGCAGACCCCCAAACGCGTGTAGGGCAGCCTAACAGGGAATCTGAGTCGTTAGGAAGTTTAGAAGAAAACCTCCCCGAGATGTGGGATGAGCTAGCAATGTCCCCTTTGGACTTCAAACGAGAACAAATAGAAGATAAAAATCTACAATATGCCTTTAATCAAGCTGTGGTACCGGACGAACGTTATTGGGAAAATAGGGACACGGTAACTATACCACATTTCATTGTTAAAAATGATCTCTTGTATAGGGTCACTAGAACTGAATGTGGCGAGTGGTTAGAACAGTTACTGGTGCCAAGTAAGTTTAAAGGTTTAATACTACAGCTGGTTCACAGTCATCTGTTAGGAGGGCATCTAGGCATACAGAAAACTAGAGACTGGGTAATGATGCGTTTTCATTGGCCAGGAGTCTATAAGGATGTAGAGCGGTTTTGTATAGCTTGCCCAGAATGTCAACTGGTCACTGGCAGGAAACCATACCAGACTTGCCACGTCAATCTGCTGAAACCGTGGGTAGACAGGGAACCTTTAGTAGGCACAGTACAGTGCGAAGATTTAGAACTGGGTCCTGAGTTACCGGGTATGACAAGTGCGACTGAAATGAAAATTGGTGAACACTTGAACGCGGAACAGAGTACTGCAATTAAAGAACTAATTAATAGAAATGATGACGTGTTCTCAGACTTGCCAGGGAGAACTAATCTTATATCACATAGTATCATTACCCCTCCAGGAGCCCGAGTCAGAGTGAAACCATTTCGAATTCCAGAGTCTAAACAGGGGGATCTCGCTAAAGAAATAAAAAAGATGTTGGAATTACAAGTAATTGAGGAATCAAATAGTGACTGGTGCAGCCCGGTGTTGATGGTGCCAAAACCTGATGGAACTATAAGATTTTGTATGGATTTTAGAAAAGTGAACGGAATATCAAAGTTTGATGCATACCCAATGCCGAGGGTGGATGAATTGCTAGAAAGGTTGGGAAAAGCCAAGTATATTACCACACTCGACTTGACCAAAGGCTATTGGCAGGTGCCATTGTCACCAGAGTCAAAAGAAAAAACAGCATTTGTAACTCCACAGGGTTTGTTCCAATTTACAGTGTTGCCCTTTGGTCTGCATGGTGCCCCAGCCACGTTCCAAAGGCTTATGAACAGGGTACTCAGGCCACATAGTCACTATGCAGCAGCTTATCTTGACGATGTGGTCATTTTTAGCGTTGATTGGGAGTCTCATGTATACAAGGTGGAAGCGGTATTGAGATCGTTAAGGGAAGCAGGCTTAACAGCTAATAAAAAGAAGTGTGCATTCGCTCTGCAGGAAACAAAATATCTGGGATTTTCACTCGGACGTGGCTTAATTAGACCACAGCAAAACAAAATTGAAGCTGTTCTGTCTTGTCCCCGTCCAGTGAACAAGAAACAAGTCCGAGCCTTTCTCGGACTTATTGGCTATTATCGCCGGTTCATTGAAAATTTTGCCTCAAGAGCTGTGCCCTTAACAGATCTCACTAAAGCCTCCACGTCTAACATGGTAAAATGGTCAGCAGAGGCTGAACGGGCATTTTTAGATTTGAAATCAGCACTGTGCTCTGAACCTGTTTTGATAAGTCCTGACTTTGATAAACCGTTTATATTACAAACAGATGCTTCGGAAGTGGGTTTAGGGGCAGTGTTATCACAGTCCTGTGAGAGGGAGGAACATCCTGTTTTATTTTTGAGCAGAAAGCTCCTCCCAAGGGAAAAAGCATATGCTACAATAGAAAAGGAGTGCTTAGCTGTCAAGTGGGCAGTAGACTCTTTGAGGTATTATCTCTGGGGAAGGAGATTTACACTGGTTACAGACCACGCCCCATTACAGTGGATGTATCGTCAGAAAGACAAGAATGCGAGAATAACCAGGTGGTTTTTAACGTTATAGCCTTACTGTTTTGACTTAATACATAGAAAAGGTAAAGAGCACATAAATGCTGATTTCCTGTCTAGGTTTCCGCAGCCAGCAGAAGTCTTGTATGCCCGACCCCACGGGATCGTGCAGAGGGGGAGGGTATGTGATGATGTGTATGTACCAGACAGTAATTTGGAGGCTTTAGGACCATGGGGGGTAGCCACACACTGTGTTGAAACAAATGTAACAAGTGTTTAATTGTATAATTAATCGGCAAATGCTGATCAGGTGGAAGTGATCAGGTCGGGGTTAAAAAGGGTTTCAGTTTGTGTGTTCGGGAGAGAGGGTTGAAGTGGTGAAATAAGCGTGTTGGACAAAAGGTTTTTCTTGTAACAAAATAAAGGTACGGCGATCCTTGACAACGAAGTTCTGGACGGTGATTTGGCTGAGGTGATTCTGGGAATTAGTTTAAACAGGGGAACAGGCTTACCCTGCCCTGCATTAGTTAGTTTTTCTGTTTCTCAGTTTAGTTAGCGCCTGAAGAAAGTCTAGGTTTTGTTTTGTGTGTTTTTGTTTGAACAGTTTGCTAAATAAACGTACGCCACAGCGTTTAAAGAGCACTACCCTTGTTTCGTGTATAATTAAAGTGACAAACACCTGTTGGAAAGAACAAAGTACGTCACAATATATATATATATATATATATATATATATATATATATATATATATATATATATATATATTTTTTTTTTTAACATTTAGGCAAAAAAAATGCAAACAACAGTAATGCCCAAGTATGGTACTTTTTCTTCCACGAAAGCCAAGGCAAAGGTCTTCACAGCTTTGAAGTAAATGAAGATATTCCAACAACTGATTATCCAATCTGATAAGTTCTGCAGAGACCTTTTCACAGATTCTCATTCCCCACTGTTAGCTAAAGAAAAAGCTATACTAGTATGAAAAAAAAATCAGTTTTGTACAATTTGCATCTCATAACAGCTCATCCTTGCATGGAAATCCAAACCATTTTTCACTGTCATGTTTTTCCCTTACACTGCTGTAACCTACTGTAAGTTTCACCCACACAACCCTTGCCAGCCATTCACGCTGTAATTATCTGAGCAGCCGACAGCCTGGTGATTTATTGTCATTATTCTAGCTCAGGATAAAATGTAAATCTGGATAATGGCTGTCATTTTCAGGTTCAGTGGTAAAAACTGAGTATACAGATGGATTTTTAACTATCCATTTCCTGGGCTTGGGAAAATTAAGCAGTGATTCATTTTATTTCAGGGATAAAGGTTTATCTCAGCAGACACAACAGTGTCAGATGAAATTACAAACGGTTGTCCTGAAAATGCTTTGGCCAGGCACATGCTGGAAATCTTTTCTTGAAAAATATCTTCTTCTACACATTTAATGGTTTACCTTGGTAAATTTGCACAGCATTAAGCTGTTACCCTGCTTTTCGCATGCTAATACTTAAATAATGTACGCTCCTATAGTTAACATGGTTTATACCATGGTAGCTTGTGCTTTACTGTGATTACACTACATTTTACTACACCTTGTTATGCTTTTAATGTAATGTGCTTTACTTTTTAAAGTTAACTTTTATATGTTTGGACAACAGACTTTTAAACTTGAATTAAAAAAATACAAGCAGCAGAGGTTGCAGATAAACATAAACTTATTCTGAAGAACTTTAGTTTATGTGCTTATATTACCATGTTAGAATGTAGTAATTACGAGGTAACTGCCAATGTTTTCTTTTCTAACATGGTAATTTCTGGTAGGATAAGAGCGTGGCCTGTGCCATGGTTTTACCATGTAATTGACCAAGATGGTGTCCACACTGTCATTGTAATTATAAAGACCACTTTACAACTTAATTACATGACTGCCTGACATTTTTTAAGTGTTACCATGTAATCACTGCAGTTGAGCAAGTCGAGTAATTCCGCAAATTCTGTCTTGCTCTTAAACACGTTTTTTTTTTTTAATGACACTGGCTCTTTCTTTTGCTCTACTGCTCACTGAGGCATCACACATCTTAGAGTAGTGATTTAGCTTTAAATTGATCATATTTAAAAAAAACAAAACAAACAGTTCACATCCTAAAATGAATGTCACCCTAATAAATAGTTAAGTAGGCCTGATGAGTAAAAAAGCGTACACAAATCACACCCAACCCGCGATAACCTAGCTATGCCCGAATGGAGATATAAATTAAGAATGTCACTTTGCTAAAATCCAGTGAGATGGTCAGGGGTCTGATGAGCAGCACAGCTTTCCGTTGTTTCCTTGTTATAACATCAGGGCTACAGCAATCTTAGTAGATTATTTCTGAGCAAATATGACTTGCGGAGCCAAAGCTTTTATACTATTTCAAACAAAGAACATATTTGAGTTTCCCACGGCAAGTTCTTATTGGCTAGACTGTGTTTGGGGCTTGTCCTAAGATATTAGGTGTTTACCCCATCCGCAATGCAGAGCCATTATAATGGTTAAGAAGTGAAAACCTTTATAACTATTTATAACTCTTGCTATGTGTCCTATCTTTTATTCAGAATCTCTGTGACGTTCCCCTGAGGAAATTCCTTTTTTTTAGATACAAAACATGTCAGATTCTTAAATTAATTCGTCAATTCTATAAATTAATTTGTCAATTCATTAATTAATTTCGAAATCAATTAATTGCATAAGTCATTTACTTTTTGCCAATTGATCTTTCAATTTCATTTGGCAAATGATCTTTCAATGTCATTTGGCAAACAAAGACTTCTTTAAAGCTTGTCAATCACAGGAGGGGCGGTTTTGGCCCCACAAAGTGACCAATAAATCGTATGAGGAGCGGGTTCAATCGACTGTATTGTTATTGTGAAGCAAGACTCGTTGTGGGGATGATGGCCAATAGGAGAGGAGGGGAGGTTCATTCCGACTAATGATTTTTTTTTTTCTATTTCGGTTTTTTATGACAGACATTTTCCAAATAATTCAAATAAGACCTTTGGAAAAAAAAAGCGTTCTCTATTCACATTGGATTTATCCTCCTGGTGCTATGACAAGCCAATGATTTCAAGCCTGCTCACATTCTTTTTCAACAAATGTGCTTGTTATGTGGAAGTGTGCTGTCTCTTTGCTCAACCAATATTATTTATTATGTATTTATTTAGCAGATGCTCTTATCCAGCGTGGTTTACAGTTGTTACAAAGTACTGTACAATACACTACCCTATCCCCAGTGAAAAGGAGCTCCAAATACATATGTGGGCCCTGAACATATGTAGTATAATCCACTAAATTTTATAGTTATAAAGCCAGGGGATGGGCAAAATATTACAACAACGTGTGTGTTTTTTCCTTTTTGTGATGTATGTGTTAATTTGCTTATTTTCGTGACTTATTTGTATAGAGACAACTCTTGTGCTTCGTAAAACGTAGGCCCTACCTTTTATTATTATATGAGCGCAGCAGCAGCTGTGAATAAACTGTACCTGTATATTTACATTGTTGTCATACTTAGCTGTATTGTAGTACATAGTAGTACTTTGCTGGATAGGAGTGTCTGCTAAATGAATACATAATAAAAAATATTGGCTGAGCACAGACACAGCACACGCCCACAATAAGCACATTTGTTGAAAAAGAATGCGAAAATCATTGGATTGTATAGGACCAAGGGCATCCTATTAAACAAGGACTTTGTATATCACCATTGTTGTTATTGATTTTGTATTGACACATAAATACTACAATCATTCACTTTCCCTGGTCTGTCAGTTCCATTCAATCAATTTTCATGTTTGAAATATTTGGAATGTCTATGCAACTATACAGATTTAGTAAAGAAGCCCACAATATCTCTGGTAAGATACAGTTCAATGAAAAACTGGAAACAGGTAGATTTTCTGGAGTGGGTGCCACCATTAAATTCTCACTGTTTTAAATATCTTATCACAGCACAATTGGTGTACTTGATACTACAGGTCTTTCATCATCATTAAAAACACAACTGCACAACTCCTTCATGCTCTACCACTTTAGAAAACGTCTCATCAATGACTCTACCTGCTGTAAGACCAGGTATACTAGACTTTCTATTTATACATTCATTTCTTAATACCGGTATGCTATTATACAATTGAGATCCACTATCTTCTTTGCAAGGTTTTCTGAGACACATCAACATATACTCTTAGTATGTATTTACATTGGCACATTAATGATAAACAAATCAGAAAATGCATTGAAATTAATTTCTGGAAATCGATGCTGTGGTTTGCTCAATATAGCTTGTTGAAATTGTGTGTGCTGCAAAACACATTATATGCCACATTTATTATAATGTAACCCATAACATTGATATTTATTTTGTTTTTGTAAATTAGTTACCAAATGTTCCAGTTGATCTTTTTTTTAGAAAAAATAGAGCAGTGATTATTGGAAATGTATCATGAAATAAAGTGGACATTACAACCAATTTCTAACTGGTTTAGTAGTTTTATGTTTCAATCATAAACACTTTATAGGAACTGTAATGCTGTGCCTGTTTTAGACCTGTATTTGAAGCCAGTCAAGTGCTTTCTAGTTTATTGATCTACTCTGTTCATGGTAGAGTTTTTTATGGTCAGGGGCATTTTATATACATTATCTCAAGAGAGCAACACCGACTGTGCTGCTAAACACAGGTCACCTTCTTTAAATGGCTTCAATCACCTCCATAGCCTTGACCACATACCATGAAACCAAGTGAGTATTCAACATGGCACTGATAGCAAATAATGGAATCTATTCAATTGATCAAAACAGTGACATATCTAAATAAGATCATTCTAAGATAATTAGAATTTGAGAACAAAGGTTATGATAATACAACAACTAGCAATTCATGCAAGTCTCTTCTGTGCATTCTGTCTGTACAAAAATGTAAAAAATAAATAAAAACTTTTTTCTCTCAAACAATCTTTATATACCTCACATGATCATGTCACCCGTTTTTTTTATTTTAATATATATATATATATATATATATATATATATATATATATATATATATATATATATATATATATATATATATATAGATTTGTGAGAAAGTGTAGTCCTGTTGGGAAAAAGGGCTATGTCTCCCAGAAGGCCACTGGCTTCATTTGTTTAATTGTTTAATTTCATTTTGTTAATTGTTTTATTGTTTTGTTTAATTATCACCTGCACCTGGCAATTATTGAAAATTAGAGCCAGGTGCAGGGTATAAAAGGGAAGCAGTCAGTTTGCTCTAGGCTGCTGAAGAGTGAAGAGCCTGGTTGGGAGTTGTGGCCTACAGTAAAGAAAAAAGGTAGTGTTGAACCTGGTGTGGTTTATTTTGTTATTTGTCAGGTAAACGGCTTAGCCGTCCTGCATGTTAGTCAGGGACCTGTTCAAAGTTTAGTTAGTGCTCATTAGAGCTAGGTGCTTAATTTGTTTTTGTTTGTTTATTAAAAATCAATTTAAAATCCTGTGCTTTTCAAAGGGGCAACGAACCTTAGTGGTGCAGTTCTTTTACTATATATATATAATATATATATATATATATATATATAATATATTATAGTGTGTGTGTGTCCCAGAGATATCTTGCCACTTTTCTCAACAGATAATTTTCTTTTCACGAACCATTTCAACTTGATCCAGCAATTCTTGATTGGATTGGAGAAAGACTGTGCTATGAACTAAGAGACGATACATAAATAAAGCACTTGCCAATTCTTAGCCAAGAGTGTTGAGTAATTTGGTGTTAGTGGTTCAGATGGAGGCACTCTCGCCCTTAAGTGATCATCCAACCAATGCTTCACATTGGCAAACTTTAAAGGAGAGGAAATACTTTTATATTTTTTTAAAATATATCCATGGTAAGGGTCAGGAGTGGCAATGGCTACTCACTTGTCACTAACACTGCCTATTTAACCTTGGGATATGCCTGTCCCCTGTTTTTCCTTCTTTGCTACATCACCACCCCTCTACCTTCTTTGCAACTGGTGTCCCATCCTCCCCACCTTGGAGGCTTACCTTTTACTCCTCTATGCTCCCATCCATGTTTCATCCAGACATTGTCCTGCCTCAAGTATTAGACCACTGTCATTAGAGATGCATTCATAATAATCTTTATTTTATCTCCTATAAAACCAATTAGGTCAATAATTAATTAAAATTGTGTGTGCAATAATTTAAGCTGAGGTGGGAGTTTAGGCAGTGCATAGCGGAAACACACTCACCCTCACTACTTTGAAATGTTGGACAGGCTCTTATTCCATAGTTTGTTATTTGTTGTAGGCTTTTCCTATTTTCCCTTCTTTCTCCATTTTAAAGAACATTTACAGTCTTTCTGGGAACTCATCCAAACATAGCTGGGCAGTTACAATGATGCGTACTGTAAAAGTCAATGGCTGTATTTTACTCATGATATTCATAGGTATTCTAACTGATTCTAACATTAAAATCTTGACAAGTTAAAAAACTAAAGGTTTTAGTTAGTCAGCACTCGGATATACGACACTCATGGATACACGTCAGTCACGTTTTGCCATCCTTGTATTAAGAATAAAATCAATCTCCATTATATACATATGTAACAAATTAATGCACTTACCCGTCACACACGATTTCCAACTCTGTCACCGGTTTTCTGATGCAAAGCCCATCTCTTCAATGTTATAATTTACTTGTTGATATTACGTGACATCAACACTCATGCCTGCAGCACAACATGTACTGTATACTGCTAGAATGCTCTGATATACAGTTGTTGTTTTTTTCATTTTAAAACTATTTGGACTACAAATTAATACAAATGAATCAACCAAAGGGCCAAGGAAATAGGTATGCGCATTAATTATAGCCTAATGTGGCCTAATGTACTAAGATGTACTATTTTTCTTTTCAGTCAGTTCCTCATCTATTTTTAATGTGATTCTTTGAAGCTGCTGGATGATAAGGAAATCAAATGTGGAAAAGACAGCTCTGAGACAGGTAAGGTTTTGAACTCACGTCACACTGGTATGCAACATACTGAACCAGTCCTCCATTTGCCCTTCTGTATGAATGTAAACATGTTTGTCAATACAGTGCTCTGGAAAATGCAAAACACTGACATACTGTACTACATTCATTTTAAGTAAATCCAACCCTGCGTTTTTTTCTGCAGCACACCATTATACAATTTGTTATGCTGTTGAGTTGTGACATTGCAACTTTCACACAGAGGTATTTCTGTCTTCAATTGGAACAGTGTCAGAATGCTAAATGACTTTAATAGCTTGTGGCAGGCTGGCTCGCAGTGGTGAGGTTGATGACGTCACGGACCAGGAAGTAACTGAAACCAAACAGTGGATGGGCGGGTGAAGCTGAGTGCAATAGCACGCAGCGTGTTTAATAAACAAACAAAACAAAAGATTCAAACAAAAACAACAAAACAGAAACCAAAGTGCACGAGGGCCAAACGAATAAACAAACAAACAAGTAAGTGTCGTGCTGGATACTCCAGCACGTTTTAGCAATTGTTTTTAAATGTCCTTTCTCTCCGCTCCCCGTACTCTCCTCTTTACACTCAACAACCACAGAACGGACAGCTGCCGCTTCTTATACTTACTAGTAACTAGTTGTTAATTATCTTATTACCCTTTGGCCAGAGTCTGCACGCGTTTGGTAAGGATGCATGACTGTCAGCTACTTAAATAATTAGTAGCTGATCAGTCATGCATCCTCACAGGGGTTTTAAATATGATAAAAGACGAGGCGCTTTTATCCGCGCCGCAAACAAAAATACAAATAATAATAATAGGGGCGGGACACTCCGCCACATAGCTCTACTGGTTTCAATTGCTGGCAGACCCATAGCGTACCTAACACTGTGGTACAATCACAAATCTGGTGTAAAACACAGAAACAAATGTATGTAATATGAGTTCATGTAAATCTTGTAATGTGGGCCACAGACACCCTCTTGGCCTCTTGACTATGGAGATGACATTTCTATTTATAATCTTCGGCACAGAGCTATTCACATAAGTTGGCACATTATTTAGAAAGCTTACTTAAAAATACACATCACAAACCATAATACATAGTATAGCAATTCTGAAAAAGCAGGGATTTTTTCCCCCTGAATAATAAACTAACATTTCAACACAAACAGGTATCATATGTATGCGTATTTAAAAAAATTGTAATAAAAATGAAATACATTTGTAACAGGGCGAGGAGCCCTGTACGTATTATTTATTTGTTTATTTTTAGAACGGGGTCTCCTCCTCCGCCCTTGTGCAGATTATTGTTTTGTATTTGTTAGTTTTATGATTTATTTGTATTTATATGATGACGAGAGCCATGCGCCGTATGTATTGTTATTGTTTATTTGTTTTATTGTATTTAAATATGACGGCGTAGCCAATTGTTTGTTTTGTTTAGTAGCGTGGATGGGTAGCCACATCCAAATTAAAAACCTAGTGCAGAAGGTGGCCATCTCCCAAATTAATATTAAGTGATTAATTTGTTGCTAATCGGTGGATGATCACCTGCATAAAAGCCTGCAGCTCTCGACACTCTGAGTGGGTGTTTAAGAGGAGGAGCGAGAGAGAAACGAAACTTAAACATAAATACAGGAACAGTGACAGCAGTTCCCCAGCCTGACCTGTGTTGTTTTTTTTATTTTGCTCTGTGAGCACTTTGTTTTGTGTTTAAAAATATTTATTTTATTTTTGTATTTAAATAAATGGCGCCACCACGTCTTTATTTTGAATCTGCAGTACTGGTGTCGGTTTCCTTCCTGCTTTTGACCTGACGTCACGACTCAGCCACCCTGTCACAACATTTTTTATAGGATTAGCTGAAATATGTATACAGTTAACTCAATACATGTAATGCTTTTACCATGCTACACTACAATTAACTTTTCTAAGGATTATAACATTATAATGCCCCCTGCAAAGAGCAGTGGGTTTTTTTTAAGTTCTTATACTCACACGTTGCAGTGCAAATTAAGGATGCCAGGGACATCATTAAATTAATGTACCATTAAAAGATGATTCACCTCCCCATTCTAAGCTTTCTATAAAAATGCTAAATTCAATTAATTCACACATACAGTGCCTTGCGAAAGTATTCGGCCCCCTTGAACTTTGCGACCTTTTGCCACATTTCAGGCTTCAAACATAAAGATATGAAACTGTAATTTTTTGTGAAGAATCAACAACAAGTGGGACACAATCATGAAGTGGAACGAAATTTATTGGATATTTCAAAATTTTTTAACAAATAAAAAACTGAAAAATTGGGCGTGCAAAATTATTCAGCCCCCTTAAGTTAATACTTTGTAGCGCCACCTTTTGCTGCGATTACAGCTGTAAGTCGCTTGGGGTATGTCTCTATCAGTTTTGCACATCGAGAGACTGAAATTTTTGCCCATTCCTCCTTGCAAAACAGCTCGAGCTCAGTGAGGTTGGATGGAGAGCATTTGTGAACAGCAGTTTTCAGTTCTTTCCACAGATTCTCGATTGGATTCAGGTCTGGACTTTGACTTGGCCATTCTAACACCTGGATATGTTTATTTGTGAACCATTCCATTGTAGATTTTGCTTTATGTTTTGGATCATTGTCTTGTTGGAAGACAAATCTCCGTCCCAGTCTCAGGTCTTTTGCAGACTCCATCAGGTTTTCTTCCAGAATGGTCCTGTATTTGGCTCCATCCATCAATTTTAACCATCTTCCCTGTCCCTGCTGAAGAAAAGCAGGCCCAAACCATGATGCTGCCACCACCATGTTTGACAGTGGGGATGGTGTGTTCAGGGTGATGAGCTGTGTTGCTTTTACGCCAAACATAACGTTTTGCATTGTTGCCAAAAAGTTCGATTTTGGTTTCATCTGACCAGAGCACCTTCTTCCACATGTTTGGTGTCTCTCCCAGGTGGCTTGTGGCAAACTGTAAACGACACTTTTTATGGATATCTTTAAGAAATGGCTTTCTTCTTGCCACTCTTCCATAAAGGCCAGATTTGTGCAGTATACGACTGATTGTTGTCCTATGGACAGAGTCTCCCACCTCAGCTGTAGATCTCTGCAGTTCATCCAGAGTGATCATGGGCCTCTTGGCTGCATCTCTGATCAGTCTTCTCCTTGTATGAGCTGAAAGTTTAGAGGGACGGCCAGGTCTTGGTAGATTTGCAGTGGTCTGATACTCCTTCCGTTTCAATATTATCGTTTTCACAGTGCTCCTTGGGATGTTTAAAGCTTGGGAAATCTTTTTGTATCCAAATCCGGCTTTAAACTTCTCCACAACAGTATCTCGGACCTGCCTGGTGTGTTCCTTGTTCTTCATGATGCTCTCTGCGCTTTAAACGGACCTCTGAGACTATCACAGTGCAGGTGCATTTATACGGAGACTTGATTACACACAGGTGGATTCTATTTATCATCATTAGTCATTTAGGTCAACATTGGATCATTCAGAGATCCTCACTGAACTTCTGGAGAGAGTTTGCTGCACTGAAAGTAAAGGGGCTGAATAATTTTGCACGCCCAATTTTTCAGTTTTTTATTTGTTAAAAAAGTTTGAAATATCCAATAAATTTCGTTCCACTTCATGATTGTGTCCCACTTGTTGTTGATTCTTCACAAAAAATTACAGTTTCATATCTTTATGTTTGAAGCCTGAAATGTGGCAAAAGGTCGCAACGTTCAAGGGGGCCGAATACTTTCGCAAGGCACTGTATACTCTATCTTAGTATGTTCAACTTTCCTTTTATAAACAGGCAGGAAATCAGCCATTTTTTTTTCTCACAGTACAACATAATAGTGCTCAACAAGAATGACTAACATGCAATAAAAAAGCTCCAGAAAAACTCCCTACTGGAACATTGATTTACAGAAATAACTCACAGATCCATAACCGAGAAATATGTGGTGTATAGTTATGCAGATTTCCAACATATATGTACTATTATTATTATTGTTATTATTGTTGTTGTTATATACAATACTGTGATTTAACTTTAGATATCGGTCTGGGGGTAGCTACCCATATTTATAATACTGCCATGAAATAAAGGATCTAAAATATGAAATACACTTACTATACAATTAAGTGACTCACACCATGAAACTTTGTAAGCAGACATTTTATCTACTTCCTTATGCCAAATCTTTTCAATTTGAAAACACATCATCAATCATCCCCTATATTCAGAGAAAGATTGAGACTATAGATAAATATTTGAAATCCCCAGGTATTATTCATGATTCAGTTTCTATACAAGCCAGAGTCCTAAATGAAAAATGGCTTAAAGCTTAATCAGTTTTTCAGTTTCTATCAAAGAAACCTTTCAGCAAGTTGGCTCGGTCTCCCAAGTCATTTAACCTAACAAGCAAAACCACAGCAGAGGTGATTTATTTGTTTCCTCCATGCCTTGGGTTCTTCTATTAGCTGCTTTCTGCAAGCATACATCTTTCCTGATTGCAATGAATTACGTCCTTGAATGGTTACCTGAGTTCCCATGCAAGTAATTAAAAGCCTTCATCGTTTTTTTTTTTCTTTTTTCACTTTCACAAATGAATGCCCCTGAGTTATTTCAGTGTAATCAAAATATTATCAAACTTACTTACTAAATAACTTTGTACCTCTGAATAGATAATCATGTCGTCTTTAAAAATATGCAAACAATTTTAATGAGCAGTCTGTCCACCAAGTGCAGAGGTACCCCAGATATGACCCACTTACTACCAAAGATGGCAAAGGACTGCAAATGACACCACTACATATAAATGAATTAACCATTAAATTGAGATAGTAAAGCCTGAAAGCTACCAGACCACATAGAATTCTGAGCAAACCGCATTACTCATGGAATATTGAGGAAAATGTTTGTATTCATTAGCAACAAAAACTGCATAAAATCATGAAAGAAACAAACAGAAAAACATGACATTATTTTTTCTTATGATGCAGCACATTTCTAATAGCAATAGAACCCTCAAATGAGGGCTTTACTGCCTGGTAAGGCCCTTATGTTTAATGCCCTCACTTTCATCTCGGGACATTTAACTGCATGAGGCAGGTCTTACCAGATGATAAAAACCCTCTTCGGGTTCTATTGCCTAATTCAACTGGTTTCACACAGTACAATGTAAGTTGTACACCAAGGTTAAACTTTTAAGAAACCCATTCAACTATGTATGTACAGTTATGGCCAAACGTTTTGCATCACCTAGAATTTTAGGATTGAGACATAATAAAAAAATAAATAAAAAACAATAAAAATATAATTTAGATATTTTATTTAACATCATGTTATCAACCAAACTACAGAATTATATTGCATAACTGTACTGGAAGCCATAATAATAGTACAGTCTTTGCTGTTAGATGTTTGTTAAGTTTATGGAAAATTACAACGCAGTATATAATTCAAAATGTTAACATAACATCATTCAGCAGGTTTCAATCGACTTTGTGAAGCAAAATTAGTTAATTCTATAGGACGATGTAAAACTCTTGGCCACAGCTGTATATATTAGTATGATTGTACAACACATGAGACCTCTGTGATTAAGCATTCAACTACTCCATCTTTGTGCCATGTATGATATTGTGTTGTAATAATTTAACTTAACTACATTTTTCTTCAGCCTCCTCAAAGTGTTTTTTTTTTTTCTTTGTGGAACAAACAATTTTGGACCCAGTCCAGCAGGATCAGATGTGGGACCAGAATTGCTTTCCAATGTGCTTCAATCAATGGTCCTTCCCAGTGCATAATGACCTTGAGTTAAAATGCAGGTTATTAATGACAATTTACTATTTTCATGGTCTATTAAATTAGTTGTAAATATGAAATGTACTGTATGTTTACATTACCAGTAATGCAAAGAGTAGGATTATATGGTTTGCAGGCTGTATACAGGGCTGCTATCAGTTGGCAAGCTTCCCCTCATAGCTGTCAGCACATCTTCTTGCAAAGTAGATCTACTGGGACATATCCACATACAAATATTTAGGGAATAAAACCCAAGACATCTTCTGCAACAGAACTATCATAGAAAACCTTTTGGTTTGTCTGATTAGCTACTGTGTATAGCACATTCCCAAAGAACCAAAGTCTTCTTTTTTTCCTCATATAAACTAACTTATTCTAAAATAAAAGGTTATCAAAAAGTCTTATTAATTTTAAATCCTATCATTATCGTGAAGGACCTGTGGTCTGTATTAGCTTGCTCACTTTCGAACTGAATGTTGATCTTGTACCCCCAGGAGGGTTTCCATTTTCATCTGAAGCAGTTTAAACAAGGATTTTTGGATAGACAAATTAAATCTGTTTTTGTTTTTAACCATACAGGGCTTTGTATTGTAGGATTTACACAGAATAAAAACAGAAATGACAAGATCGATGTTACACTGCAAATAATTAAACTGAAATGCCAAGATCAATGTTACTCTGAAAAATGTATTTAATAGAATTAGAGTTGTCCCCTGTTATGACAGTTCTTGTCTGCAGATTAGAATGTACTTTTTTATAATGTTACCTAAAGAATCTAAACCAAATCCAAAGATGCTTTAAGAGATGTGCACCTGGGTAACAATAGTCTGCTCTTCATAAGTTTCATGAACTCACACATTTTGCACTGTACTGGGCAACTTAGATAAATGACAAACTGCATATCAACCAAGGATAGTGTTTTAGTTTACAACATCAGTGTGTAAATACAGTACAGCATTGGCATAATGCTTAATCTAAAATCTTCATAACCATGTTTTTTTTTTATGTTAAAGAGTAAGTAGTGGGGTTCCGAAAAATATAGTGTTACATGTGCCCAGGTGTTTCTACAACTGTTTAAATAACATACCTGTAATATTTATTTTCATCGTTAATATCCTGACAACTTTTTACACTTATAACTTTAAAGTCTGTTTCAATGCTCTTTTCAAAATGGCCGCTCTAGTTCACCGACAGTGTAAGGATTGTTGCCCACATTGTCAAATAGGTAACACAGCAATAACGATCCTTGATGTGGTACAGAACAGAAAAACCAGAAAAACCTCTTGTGTTTTTTTTTTTTTCCTGCAGTGATTAAGAGGACAGATCTCAAACCCCAGTGCACTTGAGTGGCCATTTTGAAAATAACTTTGAAACAGACTTTTATCAGAAAGTTGTCAGGATCTTAACAATAAAAAGAGACATTACAGGTAAATTATTTAAACAGTTGTAGCAACACGTGGGGACGTATAACACTATATTTTTGGAACCCAGCTACTTACTCTTTAAGCCAGATTCAGTATTGTAAAAAGAAATTGAATACGCATCTGTTCAGGAAGCAAACCAAAACCAGCTCAGTCAAGTGAGACAACAGTCAACTTGGATATAAGCCAAGTCATAATCATCTTCAAAAACATGTACATGTTTATCTGTTCAAGGTTCAACCCACTGTCAACATCCATGTCCATTTTTGTGATCCCCATCCCTATCCATTCCAGGATGTTTTATTTGGCACGGTTTAATGACTTTAAAAATATGTAAAGTGTAAGAAGGTAGTGACTGCTGAGAAATTGTCTACAGGGTAATTTAATTAAGTCTGAATAAAGTGCTCCTCATTAAACCATAAGTAAGAATATATACCCTAGTCTGCTTTTACAAGGTGTAACAGGATAATGTGTTACATGCGTGGGTCCTCACTGAATAATACTGAGGCAGACACAGAGCAGAGGGCGTTGACACTCTGCACAGGCGCGCAGACTTAATTACAACACAAGTGCTGACACTTGGGTACCAGCAATGGTATCCCTATTGTGACATTTAATAAAGAAAACAAAACAAAGCTAAAAATAAAAGTTTGCCACACAAGGCGAGCACTAGTCTCACTAAACGAGACGTCCCGTTCCAGGAACCTGCTATCCTACGGTAACCCTCTCTATACTTGGTTGGGATCAACATCCCCTAAACTAACCTATTGCTGTTGCTCCTGAAGTCCCAGCCTCCCAGTGACTCCAGGTCATTGTGGCGGTCCTGAGCAGAGCCTTCCCAGGCCCAGTCTTGCAGTCGAAGGGTTCCGTAGTAGTTTTCCTGCAGAGCGGATTCTCTCCTCCTTGATGTAAACAAAGACGCCCTTCTGTGTGGCAATGGCCTTGCAGTAGCCTCAAACTGTGGTGCAAACACTTTTTTAACTCCGTGCAGCTTCCCTGGGCCTGCCCCCAACCAATCCGCTCAGCTCTGGCAAGTCTAACTGCCCAATCAGTTGCCTAGCAAAGGAAGTAGCTAAAGATTCCATGGTCTTAAAACAATGATTAACTTAAGAAATTAAAATATTATTACCAGTACTGAGAAGCTATTCCCCAACTAACTGATGCTGTATTTAAAAGGCAGGAAGTCTGTTGTAAAGTTTTGGTAGTAGTAGTTTACCTGAGATAATACATTCCCCCCCCCCCCCCCCCCAACAAAAATTATCATATCATGGTGTACAGGGCCTGTGTTCCTGGCCAATCAGTGTGAGACTGCATGAAATGTGACTTTTTGATTTACGCATTCTCAGTCCGTTTGTGGCCGTGGCTCATCAGAGATTGCTGGGTTAGTAAACTGAATGATTGGATAATTATTTTCTGTAAAAAAGTAAACTTGTGACCAGAAGCACTGGGTCACTGCCAAGTAAAATAAGCTAGGTTGTAGCTGAGCCGTGGTGCTAATTCCTGTGCTCACTAACTACTGTAAGTAAAAACAACTCATATGTCAGGGCGAGTCAGCAGAGTGGCTGAGTTGCTGTATGATCTTTAGTCCAAAACTGCTAAGAATAAGATCTGGTTGTCAAGGCAACCCAACGTATAGCTTAGTTAAGTAGTGCAGTCTTCCTACTGCAGGACTCAACATTAGGTGGATAACACACAGCAAGATATTTTGTTGATCTTTTACACATGTTATCTTCATGTTCGGTCATTGGATAGCTGATTGCTTTAAGCCTAGAATTTTCTGTCCCTTAGCAATAAGATGCAATGGGTACCTACCATGGACACAAAAAAAGTCACGTTTGCACCCCAAAATGGATTAAATTAGCATAGCTCTATTATTGCTGCGGGCTATACTGACAGCAGCAGCCTTGAGCGACCATCTATAGAGTTCAAGTAAAATCGCTAAACCCTAAACCTAATTCTTTGAGCAATATTTGTAAGAGAATGAAAATATGAAAAAGAAGAAAAAAAAACCTGTTGTTTCCACAAATTTGTTCCAAAAGACAAATATGGGGTTTAACATAAGCTTGCTGCAAGACTTACAGAAGTTCCAGAAAATTACGGACATGTATAATATTATTATTAAATATGAATGGAGTCAGACAGCTTGACATTGCTGCTTGCATCCTGGAGCACATTCCAGCCACATTATCAGCCACACATGAGGCTAAATGTTTGGTGTATATTTTTTGGAATTAGCGATCTGTACAAAAGTACTGTGTATTCTTTAAGTACATTGTTTTAATGTTGATTACCTGTTAATTAAGAATGTCTGTCTGAAAGACAATATACAACATTCTTCCTATAAAGGGTTAAGAACTGCAACACCATGTGGATACGAGGTGCCATGACTTTCTCCCATGAAATGAATTGTTACCATAAAACATGGAACTTTTAAGAGAATAGAAATTACAAATGTCCTTATTTTAAAAGTTAATTGAAAAACAAACCTTTACGAGGGCATGATATTGACTTGTTTAAAAAATCTCAGGGTTTTAGATTTACTAAAACTATGTGATTCAAACATCATTTGACGAATAAGTAACAAATTAACTGATTTAAATAGGTTTTAGAATCAATAATTAATAAGTAATCTGGCGGACGCAAGTTTAAGAGTTGTTTACGTATGTTTTCCCAATAATATTGAAATGTTTATTGTGTTTTAAGGAAGTTTAAAGTGAAAATGTAATGCTTATATTATTTTACTTTAATTATTTAACTTTAACATGTTTAACATGCTTGTAATGGTAATATAGTTTGGAGAATGAAACTGACATTGTTGACATGAAGTAACCAATGAGCCTTCGCTTGAAATGGGGATCCATTCAAGCATTGTATCTATCTTCGTCCTGAAGAAGACTCCTCGCCACTACATCCTGCAACTTTCCGTGTTACCAAGAAGACCAACTGCATTCCAACTATGTTTTTCATAAACAACCATATCTCCAGAATAAGTATTACATTTCAAGGACTTTAAAATTCAAGTAAAAAACAATTTGTTTTTATAATATTTACATGCAAACCAGAAGTAAAAATGTTTAATACAGCTTAACACTTTGCTAAGACTAAATATACAAACAATTTTACTTTGATGAACTACTGAAACAAGATAAGACTTGAACTGAACTGATGATATTGTGTGCATTTGAAAACAACAACTGCGACGTCAGAACCATTTAAACATTGATCGAGTTTAACTACAAGTTTGAAGTAACTCTAGATTACAACTTAATACTAAATGCAATTTAAACTGCTTCCCTTTTACGCCCCTCTTGTCCCGCCGGCGGAACACGGAACTGCACGTAAATATTATATTTCATAACTCATTTTTAATATTATTACAAAAGCAAAAGAGAAAAAAGCTGACTCGATATCAAAATCGTTGTTTTCCTACCGTCAAACAGCGAAGGAATTTTTCGAATCCGTCATTTCACCGCTGAGATATCCCATTCGCAATGTGTCTAGTACCCCCATGCATTCAAAACAAAAGCAATCGACTAGCTTGCGTTTTGCTGCTGTGGTCTTACAACCTTCATGACGATGAAATCTCCCTGATCACGTTGTAGGGGAGGTCACAAGCGTTCCATTCATGCCTTTACTGTGTTTGTAACCCAATACATCACAGAGTAATTGATGTGCAAACAAACACGCCCACCTCTTGAATGAGATAAGGGGGAAAAAAAAAAAAACCTTTCAAAGGCAAATGCTTGTGGCAATGGCTAGCCTGTGAGGTGCCAGAAGATAACATCCCTTTTAGAACTTAGTATATCAATTGACATAAAGATTTACACAATGTTTATTTTTGGAGAGGTTTGGGGACCCTTGGGCTTAGCTTTGTAAAAACTCCTGTAGAATTTGATCCCTTTGTTCAAACAGTTCCAAATTTTTACCCAGTATATTAGACATGTTGGTGAAGCACTGGAAAAAATCTGGCTCTTTTCATATGCTACAAGTTGAAAAAATGACTATAGAACATAAAAAAATGAAAAGCGTTTGTTGTTTTTTTATGTATTTTTTCTGGATATCTCCTTCCAGTGTGGTACTGAGTAAGACTTTTATCACACCTGAGGTTTTAGTCTTGATGCCCAAAGGGTTACCTTGAATTCAAGCCCTGAACCATGCCTGTGCTGTCTATACTTTGGAAGATATTGTGATTTATTTAAGGGCACAGCCTCCCAGGCGGAAATTGTCTGTGAGGGGCTGGGGTTTTGAGAGGTTAACAGAACTTAATTTTGAATATAATTTTATAAGAAATATGAAATTTGTGAAGGACTAAAACCCTATTTTTATATTTAAATATTAATCACATCATGGAGATGTCATCCTGAATATTAAATAATGTTTGTATATATTACCAACATCAGTGTGGGGTAGCCTAGGATACTGAAGTACTAAATGTTATATCTTCATAAATATGCACTACACCACCTAAGTACACTTTTCCACATCATTCTTGAGACTGCATTGCATGGCAAAAGACTATACACAGTTCTAGGATTGACTCATACTACCAAGGAAATGAGGCAGAACAGTCAGTGGTGCATAGCTACAAACTTTCACCTATGTTGAGAGAAACAGATTCCTCCCAAGTGGAAAAGCTTTGTCACCCAGAAACTAGGGTTGCCACCTTTTCCACAGACCAAACCGGGACATATTTCTCAGTCAGCCTAGGTCTATCAAAACTGCAGTATACTGTAATAGTGTAACACAATACCACCAGATTGCAGTACAAATCAATAAACATGCAGTATACACACTTTTGTGCTCTTGACATTTCTAGCAATCGAACTTGCAAGCCAGAAAAATAGTAGCTATATCGTGGTACGTTATAGGCTAATCTTACCTGAGACAAGTAAGCAGTGGTGGTGAGTAACATCGTGGCAAATCAATGCAATTTCTGAAGCGATGATCCTGTCTACCTTTTTTTTCATTTTTACAAATAATTTTTCCATACAGTCACTGAATTTCTGAGCCTGAAAAGCCTGTTTGTGACAGTCAGAATTATTTTACAGCCATTGTGTCATAGCAAATTTTGCTCGCACCTGCAGACCAATGTAATGTAAAGCATTATTCAAATGCTGAGGCAACAGTAGAGATGAGTACTAAAAAGTACATTTCTATTAAGTGGAAATCCTTTTAGCAACTAATGTACCATATAACTGGAAATTCTGGCTGGTATTAAATTTGCGGATTTGCTACGTTGGTAGATTTTGACGGTTTTTGAATTGGCATTTATCACTTAGCACATTCACAAAAAAAAAATGCCACACAGTTTTGTCTTTCTACTTTTAATTTCAACAACATTCAAATACATGTTTACTTAATGAAATGTGTCTGCTAAAACAGTATCTCATTTACAGTAACTAGTTAGCATCAACAATGTCACTGTAGCAACTTGGAGAACAAGAAAGAAGGCCTTCTAAAAATGATTTACAATATTTATCGTTCTTATATGGCCCTTCAATTTACTAACTGCAGTACACTTCAACAATAGGCACTTGCTAATTTTTAGTTTTAAAACTCAGCTATGGTTCACTGACATAACACAGTGTAATGATCACAGTATCATTTAGTAATTGTAGGACAGTTTTTCCACGTGTGAAAACTTTAACAATAAAGCCGAAATGAAAATGCTTTAAATTTAAAACTGGTTAATAGACTAGCAAGCACTGGCAAAATCAGCTTTTTTTATACAGAGCTGAACTAATTAATTTTAACATATTGTTTAGGGACTTTGCCATACGGTGAGTGTCTTAATAGTAGTATCGACACATATCGACGATAACAATCCAAACCAAATTTCCACCATTGTTACAGACTTTCTAACAAGTCTGGCATAAACAATCTTGGCTGCTACTTAAAACCCGTTGGGGGGAAAAAAAAAAAAAAAAAAAAAAAACACCACAAAACTGCTTAACCTAAAAAAGAACAGTCCTACAGCAGGCGCAGTTTACACATCCTAAGAGTTTCTGATCGCATCATAAATTCCAGATTTCCTAAATCCATTGATGGAAATGTCCGGTCTGCTTTTAATTTTTTTAAGCAAATTGGCTTCAGCACTTTTTGCTATTCTCATATTCACTTTGACATCAGACACATTCTTTCCCTTGTCCAACGCACTTCTTTAACCTGTGCTGCATACCACTAATCTGTCAGAGGGTGGGATCGCACACTGTATGCCGCACTCTGATTGGTGAAAGTATTATTGGCGATCCAATCCAAACCACCAATAAAGCCAAAATAAATTCCACTCCAAAATGACCAGTTATACGGTATGTCAAAAAAAAATATTAGGAAGGTTGGTGTTTCTTATGCGTTTCACATTAGGGCGTCCGGATTTGTTAATTACTGCCACCCGGACACAGATGCCCGGACAGATGGCAACCCTACCAGAAACCCAGTGCTTTTTCAGAACCAGATGGAGAATCCTGGTAATCATAATGACCCTGTCCCTGTAGAACCTCTGCCTGTAGTCTAGAAAATGCACCACTGGCCATGTAATTACTGAACAGGTGTTTATGAGAGAATGAGTATAATATGAACATGCATCAAAGACAGCTGCTTATAGCAGTAAAGTAATCTGCTGGCAAACTCAAGAGCATCGTCTTTTTAAGCTTTGCTTCTAAACATGCAAGATAAATGTAGACAGGCAGTTCAGTTTAAAAAAAAAAAAAACCCAACAAACATACTTACTCTCTCATTCGATTTAATTAGGCACCCTGTGATGACACACAAGGGAGTTTTATGTTTCATTTCAAACATGTGTTTTTTGCATTTTAGTATATTCAATTTTCTTACAAGGACAGGATAAACTGGCAGTCATTTATTTATTTATCTTTTAATATAAATTTAGTAGTCGGCAATTGATTTTTACCCCATTTTAAATAGCCAATTGTATTATTTTAGGCTCAGCTCACTGCTACCACCCCCGCGCTGACTCGGGAGTGGGGAAGATGAACACACGCTGTCCTACGAAATGTGTGCCGCCACCTTTTTTTCACTCTGCAGGCCCGCCATGCAGCCACCTCAGAGCTACAGCGTCGGAGGACAACACAGCTCTGGGCAGCTTAGAGGCAAGCCCGAAGGCACCTGGCCAGTCTCGCTGGTGCGTGGTGAGCTGAGGACACCCTGACCAACCTAAGCGCCGTCCCTTGGGAGCTCTCGTCCACGGTCGGCAGTGGAATAGCCTGGACTTGAACCGGTGACCTCCAGGCTATAGGGTGCATAATGTGTTCCACCCGGAGTGCCTTTACCGGATGCGCCACTTGGGAGCATCCATGAAATAAACTGTGTTTGAGCAGCAAAAACAAACATTGTGGACTTCTGGTGCGTTTACAATCATAACTCTGGCAAGTCTCTCTACACCAATTACTCTAAACAGAAGTGCACTTTTAAGAATGTACTCTCTGAAAATTCATTTAAAAGTATGCCCTAAATTATAAAACAAATGTTTAATCAGCTTTTGCAGTGAAAAAATGCTGAATACCTGAGTCTACTATTATTTGCCACCATTATTTTTTGGTTCTATCAAACACATATCTGATATTTAAATCATCCAATCACCCTTGGTCAAAGAACAACATATATAACAACTTATTTTGACTTCAGTTTTAAATAACAAAAAAATGTGACATGATTTTTTTTGTAAATCTACACAGTAGTGCTGTATATTTTATGTTTGAGGAAATACTACATTTTTACATATACTGAATCATCCATCATGTATATGCATACATGCTATTGACAACACACATAAACCATATTTTTAGATGAATATGTTTTGTTTAACTTCTATAATACTTCAGAAATCTGTATAAACACAAATTTTTTCCTTCACACGATGACATGGTTTCATGTTTTGCTTCAGCCTATGCGTTGATGTAATCGTCCATAGCTAAAGATTTACTATACAATCCAAACCTACTGAATGTTTAATCCTAACCCTCACTCCTGCATACATAATATGGACTGATGACTTGGCCGCATTACATATTCATCACGTAAATTACCTCTGTGAAAAATAGCTCTGACTACAATCAATGCCTGCTGCACAAACACATTAGTGTGCTCTAAAATCAATCAAAAGGATCTAAATACTGCCAGCACTTAAATTCAGACAATTAAAACAGGGGCAAACTTGGTATTTACCTACTCTTAAATGCACAAAATAATCTGTTGGAGTTGCACTATTGGCGCATGTTAGCGTGTATTAACAAGTGCAGAGATGCCAATGTCTGATGATCTCCAAGAGTTGGATTTAGTATAAAACACCAACATACAGGTAATTGCCTGTTTGTTAACATCTAGGATCACATTGGTAAGGTTTCCATGGAAAAGTCACAGAACAGGAGCAAGGGCTGTGTGAAGTAAAACTGGTACTTGACATAAGAATTCACTATGTAACACAATTTTTGTTCCTGGGTAGTAAGTGTTATTTCCTAATTGCTTATGCCTCAAAAGTATAGAAAATGGCTATTATTCCCCACAAACTTTGCTTTTGTGACCAGGACAGTGATATTTTGAAATTTACCTATTTCCAATGAGAAAACGGGCGAATTTGTATCTTTTCGTTCACATAAAGTCAGAAAAAAACAACATATGAATCCAAATTAACATGTATTTATACTAAAGTAATACAAAAATGACTACAAAAGATTTAGAAGTGAGTAGTTTTTCGAGATTTACGATTATACTGTAAATCACTTTCACGAATCAGCCCCCAAATGTAGTCTCCCATCATGTTCTCGTTATACTGTCCTTGGTAGCGGCGTTCAAAGTCCAGTATATCCTGGTGGAAGCGCTCGCCTTGCTCCTCCGAGTACGCTCCCATGTTTTCCTTGAATTTATCAAGATGAGCTCAAGGATATGGACTTTGAGGGACATCCTACAGCCCATTGTGCCGTAGTTCTTCACCAGAGTCTCAACCAGCTCCATAGTTTTCGGCCTTGTGATTGCCCAGGAAGCCCCGAACCACTGCAACAAAGCTGTTCCAAGCCACTTTCTCCTTACTAGTGAGCTTCTTGGGGAATTCATTGCACTCCGATCTTCTTTATCTGTGGTCCGACGAAGACACCGGCTTTGACCTTTACCTCAGACAGCTTAGGGAAGAAGTCTTGAAGGTTCTTGAAGGCTGCCGACTCCTTATCTAGAGCTCTGACAAATTGTTTCATAAGGCCCAATTTGATGTGCAGTGGTGGCATCAGCACCTTCAGGGGGTCCACCAGTGGCTCCTACTTGACATTGTTCCTTCCCACAGAGAACTCGGTCCGCTGTGGCCAGTCCCGCCTGTGGTAGTGCGCCTTGGTGTCCCTGCTGTCTCAAAGGCAAAGATAGCAGGGAAACTTGGTAAAACCGCCTTGGAGACCCATCAGGAATGCCACCATTTTGAAGTCTCCTATGACCTCCCAGCCATACTCATCATACTTCAAGGCGTCCAGGAAGGTCTTGATGCTGTTGTAATCCTCTTTGAGGTGCACCGAGTGAACCAGGGGAAGAGACGGGTACTTGTTAACATTATGGAGCAGCACGGCTTTGAGGCTCCTGGATGAGCTGTCAATGAAGAGGCGCCACTCATTCTGGTTACAGGCGATTCCGATTGCCTCGAACAGACTGGTCACATTGTGGCAGAAGCAGAGCCCATCTTGACGGGTGAAGAAGCTGGAAAAAGGTTGGTGACGCTTCCTCTGATCTGCGACTTGCACACTTTCATCCAACAAGTTCCACTACTTGAGCCTAGACGTCAAAAGCTCGGCATTGGACATGGTGAGACCAAGATCTCTAATCAAGTCGTTGAGGTCTTTTTGGTTGGGGTAGTATGGGTTTCTCTCCTCAGCTCCACCTCTGAAATTGTCATCTGGATCTACAACGTCTTCCTCGCTCTCTGACTTGCTGCTCTCTTCTAAAGATGGCTGCTTTCTCTCCGGAGGAGTAGGTACGGGGAGCTCATGGCAGTGTGGCACCGGGGCGATGGATGAAGGAAGGTCCGGATACGTGACAGCAGGTGCATTCTTGCCAGTCCAACGTTTGGAAGGGTCCACCATGCAGAAGTAGCAGTTGCTTGAGTGGTCAGTGGGTTCCCGCCAAATTCTTGGGATAGCGAACTTCATGGCTCTCTTTTCCCCTCTGTACCATCCTACAAAAATACATTTATTTCACCCATGACTAAAGTGTAAGAGATTCTCGCAACATTTTTCATATATGATATATTTTTTCAATAACATTGAAAATTGTAAAACATTTTAAAATTAAAAACTTTTACAATTTTAAAAATTTTAACAAATTTTATAACATAAAATTCCGAGCAACAATTGTCCATCTTACCTTCCAGAGTTTTTTTTGCAGTGCTCGCAGGTGAAATGAGGTGCCCAGGGTTTGTCTTGATCCCCGACAGGCATGCCGAAATATGACTTGTAGGCCTCACACATCTTAGCAGATGCTTCCACGGAGTACTTTTTCGCTCTTGTCTTGATAAACTGGCCGCAGACATAGCAAAATGCGTCTGCTGGATGCTTGCATCCTCTTGATGCCATCTCAGAAAAATGCAGATATGTATCCACTTAGGCAGCTGGAACTAAACTGAACTGGTGGGCTTAAGGCCCCTGTATTTATACTACTATTTATATTACTGGAAAGTTCTAGAAGTTACTCCAAGTTTACTCAGCACTGAATCTATCTGGAATGTTCTGGAAAATAGGTAAATTTCAAAATATCACTGTCCTGGTCACAAAAGCAAAGTTTGTGGGGAATAATAGCCATTTTCTATACTTTTGAGGCATAAGCAATTAGGAAATAACACTTACTACCCAGGATCAAAAAAAAAAAAAAAAAAAAAAATTGTTACACGGTGTTATGTGCTCGTGACTTTAAAAAAAGGACAGGATTTCCCCTTGGCTTGCGAGAGCCGCCCTTACGGAGGTGAACCCGAAATGATCGGCCTCCAAGGCTGGGAAGCAGCCGTTACTTCCCCCAAGAGGACCTAGAGTGATAGAGAACAAGAAAACGAAAGTGTGTTAGGATAAATTTGTCCGGAGGTCCCCTCTGTCTCACGGAAAACCTTCCTGGCTGAGGACAAGGCCAGCGCGGCTGTGCCTCAAGGTTGGGAAATGAACTTTACTTGCCCCCAAAGGGAGACAATTGCAGAGGTGGCGCAGCATAGTGGAGGAAGGGATGATGGAGAAAAATGCAAGATAAAGAATAAGGGTGCATCCCAGGGCTTAACTAGGGAGATTAATTGATAGATTGGCAGGATGTCACTTGGGAGAAGCTTGTTTATAAAATAACTCAACTATAAAACACTATCACTATCACTATCACTATAAAATGGTAATAAATTGAAACGGTGTCACATAAAAAAAATAAAAGAAGCTTGCAAGAACTACTTCCAGCAGATCTCAGTCGTTAATAAAGAATTGCTTGATACGGCCTTCAGTTATAATAGAAAGTTACGCAAACTGGACATTCTCTGCTGAAGTCTCGGTGAACATAAGCTACAGCTTTCAGACTTCCATGCAAAACAAAAACTTAGTTTTTGGTGAATTTGCACAGCTTTTTATCGTGAGAAGGCACATTTCCTATAGCGTGATGAATGTACATGACATGTAGAGATAATTTTGAGTTTCTAGATTGCATGGAAACCCGTCCATTGTTATCTTCATATTCTGAGATTTTTACGACACATTTTCCTTGTCACTTATAAAAATAAAATATATTATGTTGGGTATGTGTTTTTTTTTAAATGCGGGAGATAAGCAAGGCTGTGCATGAGAGAGTGAAATAGCATGCACATGAGTGATTCTCCCGCTTAGTGCCTTTAAGTGAGTCAATCAATAAATCACAACTAGAGAAATCTCCAGAGGAGTACAGAGTTTTTAGCAGATCCATGAAATCAATTCTTGTGTGGTTAGATCTAATTGTAGCTTCATATGCTGCACCTGATCCAAAATGGAAAAAGGTGGGCATTTACTGCATATGATTATTAGATTTTTTTTTTCTTGGTTGCATATAAAAATGATTGATTAAACACCACTCAGAATGCTAAAATTAACATTATTCCAGAATATTTTAAAACTAAGAAAAAATATACATTTCATATGATACATCACTTTGGTATTAGCCAGCCAAATGCATTTTCTTTCAGAATTAAAATGACAGAGTTCATAATATTATTATTTTATTTCTAAAGGTCAATTTAGTTTAGAGTTTTACAAACAGAAATGTTTATGACAGACTACAGCACAAAGAATTCTGAACATTTAACCAATCCATAATTCTACATAAGCAGACTAAAAGACGTTACTTGGCTAGTCGTCAAAATTCATGCATAAGTATCATGCATAATTAGTAAACACTCAATAGTGCTCAATTTGGAAATACTAAAAGAAACAATAAATTCAATGGCAGATGCTTCCACTTGAAGTCTTACTAAATGTCTTCAATGGCGGTGTTTCCATGCAGTTTAGAAACTCCAAATTCTCTCTCCATTGTCGTGAGAATGTAATGTAGAACGCATGTATCACACACATTCCTCACACTATAGGATGTATGTGGCTAAAACACTGCACGACTTAAAAGGGTGGGTAAGTCGCCTTCTCGCACTGAAATCACACACCTCTAGTAAAATCTCTTAAACCTAATTCATTGAGCAAGAATGGTTTAAGAACAAAAACATGAAAAAAAAACAGTTGGTTCCATGAATTTGTTAAAAAAAAAAAAAAAAAGACAAATACAGGCTTAACATCAGCTTGCAGCAAGACTGGCAATAGCTTTGCACTGTCCCTGCAGAATTCCGATTGAGTTATTTATTATTATAAGAATATGATGTGGTGGTAAATGTTGGAGAGTAGGGTAGATTTACTACTAGTGTTTTGAAAATGTACAGTACTAAACATTTTGACTGGATAATGTTTATATCATTAACCTAAAGTTCGGGAACAACCATAAGGATCAGAATTGCTGAAGCTACGGTTCTATAGGAAAACTTGTATATATTATATATGTATTATATATGTAAGGGTATAATAGGTTTCTAAGAAATTATATATATATATATATATATATATATATATATATATATATATATATATATATATAGTAAAGGAATAGTATATTGCATTGGCTGCATCAAATGTAACAAGCTATATATTGGTGAAACAAAATGATGCTTGCTGATCGCTTCGTGGAACATCTGAGAAGTATACGAATTAACACCTCTACCTTTCCTGTCGCCAGACATTTTAACAGAAATGACCACACTATAGAAGACATCACATAATTGATCAATTATTCTACCTTTTTAAGTACCTGAAATATCCTTTTCTTTTTTTCTCTTTTTCCTATATATATATATATATATATAGTATATATATGCAGTGTAAGGAATTTTGTAATCGTTTTTGTATTGGAACTAATTATTATTTTCTAATATGTTATTTTCTGTTACAAATTGAGCAGGCTGGGTTATTTGAGCTCAGGAATGTTAGGAGTGAGGGGCCTCTGTCTGTCTGGTTGCATGGGGGATGGATGGGTGAATCTCAGAGATAACAGATTCAAAGGGAATGTTTGTTAAGCTTGGAAATCTGCCACGAGTAAATAGGTATAGGAAAGAGAGGTCATACATGACATCACTACAAGGGTGTGTTTTGGAATCTACAAAACTAAAGTGAATGCATTGTCCGGTGCCCAGTTCTCAATCTCACTGCAGCCCAGAGTGACGCAACTCTGTTCATTCAAATTATTTTATTCTGAGCTATACCAATAAACATATATTTGACATCACTAATATTGTTTATCACTTTCATATTTCTTACAGCAGTCAAAAATGTTTAGCAAATAATACATGGATAGTACACAACACTTTCATATGGCATATTTTTTTAATCATTATTTATTTATTTTTGTATTTGTGTAACTCTATTTCTGGGTTTTTGTTTTGTTTTTATGACATAAAGACTTCAAGTCAAAACATTTGGAATCAAGTTTATTACGTTTCTTTAGTATGTCTAAAATTCCAGAGTAAACTGAGATTGTGAACTTTGAATTCTATTAATTATAAAATGTGCTTTCTTTTCACAGTAATTCAAATCATTATCAAAACTGAATTGTGTACATAGTTTGTCTTCCTTTTGCTCTTCAAATTATTTGACCTTAATCATTTCTGGGGTACTGTACCTATGAGGTTAAAAAGCTCCACAAATGCAGACGAGCCTGGATCAGTTCGCGCCCAGACTGCTCTCTATTTCACCTGCACCACTTTGACCTTGACTGAACCATTTAATTTATTATATCATCTTTTGATCTTTTCCTTTCTGTTTTGATTTGTATGACTTCCAATTTTCAATTTTTTTAATACATCTTCCAGAGATACATATCTTTCTGAGAGTGACTTATCTTGCACTCTTTGTGTGACAGATCCAACTCCCAGGCCTTATACAAGAAGGAGTTTGTGAGGAGACACTCTCGTCAAGATAAAAGTTAGCCAGTGAACACTTACTGTATGAACATATATAAAGTTACTGCAGTTAAATCAGCATTTTAAAGTAGGTTCAGCTGAGGGATTATAACAGATGTGGCTGGGTTTGCATTCTGTTCAGCAATACAGTTATATTTCATTACCTAAATAACAGAGTATGTTAAAAGTATTTTAATATTTAAAAAGCAGGCACATTATTGTTATGTTGCCCATAACAATAATGTGCCTACATTATTAGCATGCAAATATTAGAAGGCACACATTTTGAATGCTGCCCTGTTTTTTTCAGTGCTTTGCAGCAGTAGAAAGAAGCTTTAAATAAAATAAAAATAAAAAAAAATTGGATATTGTTATTCTTCTATTCTTTTAAATTCAAATAGTTCACTCCTTGCCTTATACATGCCAGGAACACAGTCAGTAAAAGGAAACATAAGAGCCCACAAACCTAAATCATTATATCTATGTTTGCTTTTTAGAATAAATGTAAATATAAAAAAACATGTTTGACATTTTTTTGCTGCTAAAGCTCTTTATATCAGAGCTGCCGATAGGCCCCTTCCTGGGATGATGTCCCCGGTCCCGCCTACCGAAAGATCAAAATAGTCAGGTTTGACGAATACACATCCGAATTCATAAATGAATAGAATAGCATGGGCACGAATACAGATACAGATAATGGCTCTATGTACCACAAGTGCAAATAGCTTTTCACATTACTTGCTTAGTGGACAGTATATTGTATTCTGCAATGTAAATACTGTTGAAGTGTACCACTTGAATATTATTGGCAGTATCAAATGAAAGCTTATCAATTCTATGCACACCATGACTCCCAACACAAATAATGACTCTGAGGGTTCATTATCTGTATCTCCCTGAATACAGGATAGGGTTTGAAAGAAACACAAATGTGAATACTTGGCCTATCATTACAAAATAAAGCTTCAACGTCAAGGATATTTTGAGAAACCTAAGCACCACTGGGTAATTACGGAAGCATCCTAGTGCCAATTAAAAAAAATAATAATAAAAAAAAGTAAAAAAATTAAAAAAAAGGCTCTCCTACGTAAGACTCCTTAACAGCAAAGTGGACTGTCTGAAAGTTTGCATAAAGGACTGTCTGTGTCCAAGGGCAACTCAGATTTTCAGACATAGATGTTTTCTGCAGAAATCAAACCTGGCCTCATTCTTCTTATTGATCATATACACAAAGAACACAGTTGGGTATAAAAGTACATCCTTATGTTTATTTAAAGTTAGTGTTCCACAAATAAATATCGCCTCATTCTAAGTTAATTAGAGAATATATCAGATTCTTCCCTGTCAACCCATTGCCCAGAAAAAAAAATAAAAAGAAACAAATGCAAATTCAGCATTTGTCCATTTCTGAAAAAAAATCAAACTCCCCGTTTCCAGCCAAACAATTTAAGATACTGTATAATAACACCATGTATAAGGATCTGCTGGAAGTTATTGTGTCTTCTGGTCTGGCTGTTACAAAACCCTAATAACTGTATAAAATGTTTTTCACATTCTGTGTTGCCTAACCTACAATTACACTTAAATCACACAAATTGTGCTGTGTGCATTTAGTAAGACAATCAGTGTGGGAAAACCAAATACAGTTTTCATGAAACCATACTTGTCTGTGTTTATATGACCTGGAAAATATTGGACAATAAAATATTCTATAACTTTTTATCAAAAAATAAATACATCATATATCTTTTCTGAAAACTGTTTAAATTACTTTTGAAATTTGAGATTATTATTAAGAACGTTTTTGAAAAACTATCAGCATTCTTGTGTGCATGTAAATGTATGTTTGATTCCAAGCCCAAGTGGATTGCCTGTGCTAATTCTGCTAAATCATAGTTCATTGGGTACAGCTTCCCAACAATGATTATTCATCATGCTATTTAACTGTAATCTTTAAGGGATAAACAACAAGTGTTGAATCTGTAAAAATAATTTTGAGTTGTTTATGGCACTTAAAACATGCATTCCTAATTGATACCTGTTCAATAATGAGATTAAATTGATTGTTCATTTGGTAATTGGATTTTATTTTTGTTATTTTGTTACGCTTCAGTTAAAATGTTGTCATAAGTTCCTTGGAGTTTGAGTTTGAAATCCCACTTACACAGACAACATTTTCTGTTGTAAGTGAAGATAGTCATGAGGACTATGTTTTAGATGTAGAACATTAAACTGACATTAGAAAAATAAAAATACAAACACAATGAAATGTGAACCAGCAAAGGAAAGTAAGGTTATTGAGCGTTTTGTCAAACCTGAAACAGATGAAGACCTAAATGTCCTGCCAGCGATAGGTTTTTGAGAAGTGCTCAGGCAAAATATAAGTGGGTTGTAAGCTTGTTTGAACAATTGTTAAACGAAAGAAATGCAAAAGCTGAGTTTACATCTAATGTCCTTTTGATGGAGATTTACTAAGTGATGATGACATTGCTGTTGTTCCTGAGATTGTGCAGGAGAAATGCAATTTGGAAGGGAGATCTTTATGTGGAAGTGAATTTGTAATTATGAAAATGTTATTTTTACATTATGTTATAGTTATATTACTTTTCTTTAACAATATGACATTTTAAGTCCTTTTCTAAGTGATGTTTGAAATGTGTAATGCTTTAAATGAACTTATTGTTGCATAATAAAATGGTATTCACATTTCTATTGAAATGTTCTTACTGGTTTTGTTAATGAATAAACAGGTTTCTGTGGATTTGTAGCATAAACGGTATATTGGTTTATCAAATATATCTGCCCTGCACTCCCCTTCTAATTAAAGCCACACAGCCACTTTTAGTTAGAAGATTCATATAATTAATCAATTAAAAGATCAAAGTGGGGGGCTCCCGAGTGGCGCATCCAGTAAAGGTGCTCCGCGCGGAGTGCAGGATGTGCGCTATAGCCTGGAGGATCGCAGGTTCGAATCCAGGCTATGTCACAGCCGACCGTGACCGGGAGTTCCTAGGGGGCGGCGCGCAATTGGCTGAGTGCTGCCCGGGTAGGGAGGGCTTAGGTCGGCAGGGGAATCCACGGCTCACCGCGCATCAGCGACCCCTGTGGCCGATAGGGCGCCTGTGGTTCTGCAGTGGAGCTGCCAGATCTGTGTTGTCCTCCGGCACTATAGGTCTGGTGGCATTGCTGCGGATCTGCAGTGCGAAAAATGACGGCTTGGCAGGAGCACGTTTCGGAGGACGCGTGTTCCAGCCGCCGTTTCCCGAGTCGGCGGGGAGGTTGTGAGCGGTGAGCCGAGGATACAGATAATAATTGGGCATACTAAATTGGGGAGAAAACCGGGGTAAAAGATTGGCGACGACTAAATTAAAAAAAAAAAAAAAAAGATCAAAGTGAGTTTTAATCTAAAAGAAAGTCTCTGCTAGTATTATTCTGGAGACGGATCTATTCCATCTCAGAAAAGGAACCTTACTGCCTGACAAGATTAAAGTATAGAGAAGAAAACACACTTTACAATCATGTGTGCTACCTAGCTTAGTCATTTAAGAAACAAAGCTTGTAGGACTATCTTTAAAAGGCTCAGAATAAATGGATCACTGTAATAAAAATGACATTTGATCTTGGGTTAAACAGTAAAAGAAGAAATGCAGAGGACACCCAGTGTAATTAAATCTGGTTTCTAAAAATGGACTAAAAAGATTAGGCCAAATTGGAATTGTCCCTTTTTTGTGAAATAAAAATAAAACTATGTTGTAAAGTTGGACTTGTATTAATTCAGAGCGTTAAGGGTTCCAATAATGGAGATTTTATTTATTTTCTCAATCGGAACACAGCGTAGTATAGGTCAGGAGTATATCTTACTGCTGCTTCTCTTTCGCTCGCTTTTCCTGTATATCCCTTTTTGTCATATCCGGTTTGTTCTAACTTTATTGTCAGTTCACTGGTCTCTCTATGGCAAACACAATAGTCCAAAACGAAACTTAAAGGTGCAGTCCTTACCAGTACTAAATTTAAAAAATTTTGTTAAAAGACAATCAAACTAATAAGGTTCCAGAACTAGTATGTATATGTGTATGTACTGTAGGTATATATTGATTTAATATCCTAATCATTAAAAACTTGCTGCCAAACAAGTCAATACATTAAATTGTAAAGCTAGATAGAGTTTGACCTACGTTTCCTTCCAAAACTGGTATAAAAATTATGCATTACGTTACCTGGCATCATTCTGCTGACTTCTCTGTTCCATGAAAACTAAATTGGTTATCATTCTATTATTATATTTATATTTAATGCTTCCTTTTCTTTTCAGAACTACTTATGATTTCGACTAAGCTTTTATGTTTTCAACCATTAATATCTCGGTCAAAATGCTTTTACGAAGAATCACAGCTTACCTTCAACTGTAAATGTTTGTATATAAAAAGAATTCTTTATAACACATCAGGGAACAAGTAAACTGTATTGTATTTTCTGCCACACTAATACTTCATAGATATAATTGAAAATAACAGTATTTCCCAAGAATTTTTGTATGATCAAGCAACACACCCAGTCAGGTAAACCCAAATGCAAAATTATAATACAGTCCTCATATTTTTAGTAGTACACATATAACAAGTTTATATATCAAGTCCTTTTTAGGTCACTTCTGGTGTCAAATAACACTACAGCACTGCCTGGTCACTTTTTTTTGTTACTGGCTTTTGTGTTCCTGTGTGTTGGGGGAAAAAAATTGTCTGGATGTAGTTCGCCTTGTCTTGGTTCAGTGACCACAAGCGGTCAGGTGCCCAACTACTCCACACAGAGACTTTGCAGTCTGGACCCTTGCTTCCAAGGTTCAATAGCTTGGTAACATCTGTTGCTTAGGTTGAAAGAGGCAACTGACTTGATAGTGCGAATGTACGTTAATCTTCAAGCCCCTGATCAGTAAATGGGTTGCAAGGGTGAGGTGACATTCAAATATGACCTATCAAATAGGGGACAAAAATAGGGGGTACAATTGATACAAAAGATGAGGAGGAAGATGAAGTAGGGATAGATGTAGGGGAGGAAGAGTTAACAGAACAGTAAGAAAATACAATTATTTGGTATATTTGCAGCCACACTGTAGTGCATTGGTACGAGATCTAATCCAGTCCAGGTTTTTACTCCAAGCAGGTTATACTGTAGTTATAGGCAACTCATTTAGGACCTGGTTGGAATAAAGACCCAGACTGGAATACATCTCGACAATTATTGCTGAATTTACTAACAAAGTATTGATAAAGAAACACTGCATAAACAGATGGTTCAGGGAAACCGGTAATTCAGTTTTACTATGAAACATGAGGCATTGTTGTGCTGTATGCTCATGAAAATGTCTTCCTTCATAAATAAATTTCACCACATACACAAGTAAACAAACCATAGGTTTCTGTTTTCTTAATCTGTTATGTGTTTTATTCCCCATGCCCTTACTGGGAGCCCTAGGAATAATAACATATCACTTTTAGAGAGTTTTAAATGGAGTATAAGATTGTCACAAACAAAAGTAATATTTCTCTTTTGGGCAGCTTTCTGCTTCATTTACTCCCTGCAGTTTACCTTGGAATAATGCTCTCAGAGTGATTGTAGTAATTACTCTGCCCTGCTGCTCCAATGTATTATGCAAACAAATGCACAAGACTGAACAACGGAAAGGACAGTCCAGACAGCTTAAACCATTAGTTTTACTACCCCTTGCTGCAATAAAACCAGCTCCTATTGTGAGCTAACAGCATTTACTTCCATCCCTGGTCACATCGCATGTGATCAAATATAATTACCGGCAGTTATTAGAACTTAAAAGAAGTGTTCATGTTTTTTTTTTTTTTTTTAATATTAAACTTGTTAATATCCTCCCATTTTTTCAGTGATATAGGAACCAATCAAAAAAAAAATATATAATAATTATCAGGAAAATGTACTTTAGCAATAAGAGAGAAGCACAGTTTAACTGACATTTGAATATTGATTTTAAAGTCAGTATTTTGCCCCCATCCATAACCTTAAACAGTCATAAGATATTTAGTAATAATTAAAAGATATTCAGTACGGCAAGGATAGCACAGATCAAGACACTTGCCAAATGTTTGACTACTTACTGTCTATGAATCGATGAATGGCTTTGAAGTTATGGAGGGAGTTCTCTGTATATGCATACCATCCCCCATTTATCCTTTACATGCTATCCTCCTCCGAAGGAAACAAAGGTGGATGGAAAGACTCCAGTTCCACAGACTGATTCATGTGGAAGGCTGTGATCACCTTAGGGAGGAAAGCAGGGTTTATACGTAGTGACACCCTGCTGCCATCATCCCAAATACACATATAGGAGTTGTGCACCGACAGCACCAGTAGCTCACTGACCCACTTTGAGGAGGTTATAGCCAAGAGGAAGGCTAGACAGATACTTCAACTCTATGGAGTGTATGGGCTCAAAACGGGGCCTTCGTGAGTGCCTCCAGTACAATATCAAAGCTCCATTCGGGGAGAATGACCCTCCTTGGAGGGCGTAATTGCCGACCACCCTTGAGAAACCGGGTTGCCAAGATATGCGCATCCGGAGATACAGAATAAATGGGGCCATGGCATGCAGAAATGGCCACCAAGTACACCTTCAGTGTAGAAGCTGACCTACCGGCATCGAGCAGTTTTTGCAGAAACTGAAAGAAAACTGGCATAGGGTAAGAGACTGGATCATGACCCTCAGTCAGACACCAGTTCTGAAAATATCTCCATTTGTATAACGACCTAGTGGTGCCTGCCCTAGTGTTCTGCAACGTACCCACTACCGGGACACCGCCCTAGGCAGCTGCCTCAGCGTGCTCCACCCCAACCTCAGCAGCCCCTGAAGGGTTGTGGCCTTAGACCCATCCCTTCACAACACACCAGCTGCAATATTGGCGTGCTTGCACCTCAGACACCTGGGTGCTTGCCTGGAATGCAGCCCCGGTGAGGAATTACACGGCTGACTGGCTGTTGTGTTTTTTTTTTTTACTGTACTACAGCTAAATTTCACAGCACCACAGGCAAAGCGGGGTTTTGTGACAGGATCGATAGACAGGCAACAACAACAGTATAGCAATTTAATATATATTTTGCCCAACTGTGCACAAGCAGTCGGTGAATCACTCAATGGCGGGATACAGCAGAGCCTAGCCCCGGTGGAGGAACTGTGTTCTCCCCAAGAGTGTACGCTAAAAAGACAATACACACTTTTAAATAATACTACACAGGCAGTCTCTCACATACGACAGATAGTAACAGTAAAGACAGCCTGCAACGCAAGCAAAGCAGGCTGTAAAAAAGCACAGAAAACACAAGACAGCTAGAATGGAGCTGCTGATTCCAGGGAAGCGGCAAGCCAGCTTTCAGCACGAATGCAGAGGAATTGCAGTCGACTCGAAAAGCTCTTTCAAAATACACTCAGTTTTTAAACACAAAGGTCTTACCTTACCATCTTGAGAGGCAAAAAGAGAAATTGTTTCCATGGGTTGACTAATTTGATCTCTCGGTAGGCGGGACTGAGGATGTCACCCCAGGAAGGGGCCTATCGCCAGCTCTGTTATAAACAGCTCAGTGAATACCTGGCACAGATAACGCATTCCAGCTTATTCGCATACTGCAAATGTAACGCAAATTGAATAAGTAACTGGGGTATTTCAGGGGTTAAATCGCTTCGGGCCACGTATTGCAGAGTTGATTCTCAATTACTTTTTAAAAATATTAAATCTCATAATCATTTACAAGCATACTGTAATCTAGAGCAAATAATTAAAATTTAGAGTTGTCAATAACAGATATGAATGAAAACTGATAAGTAGATTAATAATTATTAATGAAACAACGCTCACACAATGCTGTGCGTGTTTGTGCAATAAGTACACTATGCCAGTACATTGTAGGTAACTGGTATAAAATAGTTATAGTAATTAGGCTGCTAACTGTGCTTTCAATTTTCTATCAAATAAAACTTCACCAGGTTCACAGTCCTTTATATAAATACCACCCACATTATAGTCCCCACTTAGATAGTATTAAGCGACACAAGTTCACACATGCATAGTACAGAATGATGCTCACACACTGAAATACGAATTTCTTTCCCCATTTAGATGTTTTTGTATATAGTGACATATAAATAAATTAATGTATTTTAAAATGATATATTATGTAAATATTATAATTTAGATATTATATATGATATAATATTTATATATTGATATTTAGTATGATAAAAATTAGCAGAGTTAATTAAAATTAAGTAGAAATAATCTTATAGTTATAATTAGTTTAGCTAAAAATCACAAATTATTATTTTTTAAAACATTCTCATAATCATTTGAAAATATTCTGTAATTTAGAGTAAAGAATTAGAACTTAAAAACTACTAAATGCTGAATTGTAAGAAAGAGGAAGATGAATCTGCAACATGTCTGTGTAATGGTTGTGAACAGCAGGACTCAGAATGGCTGCGACTCAGACACAGTCCTACTGCAGGCTGTGCAGGTCCCCACTTTGTAGGGTAAACGTGGTTTAAGTCCCCACTTGGTTGTTTATTTTTTAAATATATTTTTCTAATTTAAACAAATATCAATGTTGAGCTTAAAACATAATTTTCTAAATTGTGTTTAAAGAAAATGTTGGGAAGTCACGGTGCCCACTTGGCTGGTGGAGAGTCAAAGTCCCCACTTGGTAGCATAGACGTGTATGAGTATCTGTGTGTGTGTGTTTTAAACAAACCAAATGAGAAATAAACAATTAAGAACAGGCTGAAGGATTTAAAACACAACATATTACTTTTCCTAGTTTCCTGTTTTGTTGTACGTATTCTTGCAATATCTTTTTCAACATCATTTCGATTGTTTAGATGTGTTTTTTAACATATTGCTGGTGTCATGAATCACTTTTGACAAGCTATTTTCATTTCACATCCTTTATGCTTCAGGTCGTCACATTAAAATGTCTTCTGAATTCCAACCTGTTCAACAGAAACATTTCATTGGTTCCCAAGTCCTTCAGCATTTTGATTGATTCAGCTCGCTTAGGTTAAGAGGGGCTGGAACAGGTTTATGAATATGAGTAATTTAATAGTCATGTCATACACTGAGGTCTCTTTATCCTATGGGAAACAAGCCTTACCATACAAATATGAATATAGAAAGTAAGAAACTTTTGTCATTTATAATGTGTTCCTATTTGCATTGTTTTGTTTTATCATAATACTGTAGCTGTTGTGTTAATAATCAAGGTTGACCTACACACACAAAACAAACAAACCAAAAAAATATGACACTACTGTACCAAGTTATGAGCTAGTATCAAGTGTAATTCATGCAATGTGTATGCATTGGCCTTTTCAGAAACAAGTAATAATTAAAAACATTATGTTACAAAAGCCCTGTTTTGAAGCTTTAAGTAATTGGAAATCAGTTTGTCATAGATATGTATATAGACTGGCAGCTGAAGACTCATCATAATTCATTTTAGACCTCTTTGAGTTTGAGCGTTTGGCTCTGTTTGAACAAAGCATAATTAAAAACGGTTTAACTTCATGAAAGACACATACCATTGTTGCTGAGAATGAGAGACAGTTACCCTCTGTCCTTTTCAAGTGAACTGTAGCTGAAGATTTGACATCATCACAGGTTTAGACCAGGACATTGTTCTTTCTGGACCATCCATGGAGGTTAATGAGTTTGGATGTTTTTCAGTCCTGTAAAGGCTTCTAAAGTAGTTGAGAATGTTAACCCAAGCTACTACTTTAAGCACAGAAACTGGGAGGACAATGTTGTAAATGTGGAGACAGACATGAATCAAAATATGTAGTTTGTGTGTTTGTGTGTATATATATATATATATATATATATATATATATATATATATATATATATATATATATATATATATATATATATATATATACTGCTTTTTACATCCAGCTGAAGAAGTACTTGTAGTCCGTAATGTCCTGATATAATAAATTTTTTTGTATCAATTATTCGCATTTTCTGTGTATATGGCAGGAGGGCTGAATGGTGACCTACCCAGACCAAGAAGCCTGCACAGAGGCAGGACTGTGGGCTGATGCGCTGGTGTGCGTAAATGTATTTAAACAAAAATAAATCAAAAGGTTGTACAAAAACAACGCTCACAGAGCAGAATAAAAAGGTATAACAAAACTAAAAAAATCTCACAACACAAACAAAAATACCTCCACCAAATAAGTACCGCGCTGGTCCTTCCAGCACGATCAGCAATGATTACTTTTACTTTCGTTTTTGTTTTCGATTCTTTCTCCCGTCTCTCACACACACATTCCTCCTCTTGAACACCCACCCCAAACACACATTTATATACACTTGGCCATCTCCGAATTAACAACCAATTAATCAATTCGGAGACGGCCACATTCTGCACGAGTTTAGTGGGATGGGGCTTCAACCCCACCCACGCTGCCAAACAATAACCAACAAAACAATTGTTTAAAAAAAAAACATAAAACAATACATTTTAAATCATAATACAATATAATACAGTACATTTTAACTTGTTTTAAATAACCATGAACCAATACAACAATAACCCATTGCTTTTTAAATCATAATAATTAAGGTGACCAGATGTCCCATTTTGGACGGGACAGTCCCACTTTTGGAATACTGGTCCCAGTGTCCCCAGAACCTCTCTTGGGACGCTCATTTCGTCCCGTTTTCTTCCCAGAGCATCGTCGCGCCGGTAACAGAATATTGTATTTTCATGCAGGCTGCTGTGTTATTAACTTCTTATTGTTAGCTATAGGCAACAATTGCTGAAATCAACGCTGTCATGTTTAAAACGCAGTGCACTGAAGCTTGTCATGGTTTGAACACTTTGTGCATCAAAATAGCCCATCACAAAAATAGGAGGGACTGTAAAATATGACAAATGTATTTGAAAACATATTTTCTATTGAAATAAGTCTACAGTATATTCACTTTCTATTCACCACAGAGAACCCTCTAAGAAATGTATGTTTGTGAATAATACAATATAATTAATGAACTAGTTATTTTTACATTTGTGAAATTCATGTTTCAGAATATTTTTTATTTCTTTAAGAATACATTTTATGTTATTTTTTGCAATAATGAAAAACACTAGTTTCTGGTCTCCAGGTGCCAATTTAATTTCTTTAAAAAAAATGGACATTGATAGTTGAGTACTCTATATGATACAAATAGTTTAAAGCAATTGCAACAAAAGAATCACATCCTCATTTTATTTTACCTTTCTTCTTTAAAATATATCTACATAAACTACCTTAGAGGCAGGATAAATCTCATTTAATTTGGTGATCCCTTATTTTTATTTCTGTGTTAAATTATAGAAGAATTTTATCCTGCAAAGTTTAAGAAACAAAAATAGAGACAATGGAGCATTCATATTTAAGATTAATGTTATCAGTTGCATACGTGTGATAGCTATATAAGGTATAAATATTTTACTTTATCACAGGCAGCTATTAGTTTAATAGAAGACAAAAACAACACATTGATAAAACATATGCTTTTCCTTCAGCAAAATAGGTCAATGTCAGGGCTCGAATTACTGGGTGGCTGGGGATGAGGTTGATCCCTTTAAGTTTCTCCAAATGGTTTCATTTCCTAATTTCCATTTTAACATGTTTTTAGCTGACACGTATCACTTAAAACAGAAAGCAACCTGTTAAAAACGTGTTATTTGTATGATGACATTTCCTGCCTTTTCTATGCAGTTTTTCAGTACCAATCAATGATACATTTTTCAGTACTAATCAATGACAATGAGAAAGTGTCTCCTGGCAATCTGAAAGTTTCTCTGTGTATTGTTCACAGGCTAATGCTTATGCTTATATTAAGGAAGATTAAATAGTATTAATTTTGTAAGTAAAGAACAACATTTCATTTGATCAGAAAAGGAATATGATTTAATCATTTCATTTGATCAGAAAAGGAATATGATTTAATCTTATTACACCTTGATTAATGTCTCAACCTATACTGTTGACTCCAAAAAAACCCCAGCCAAGATCCGCAAAGAAATTAGCTTTCATAAAATGCGTAGTTATCTAATTTAGATTGTCACACTTCAGCATGACCACTGATTGGTACCGAAAAATGGAATAGGCAGGACATATTGAGGATAGCATAGAGGTAGTTAAGTAAACACACAACTACTTACAAGCAGGGCTTTGCCCTGCTCCGGCTAGTAATTACGTCCAGGGCTCTTCTCTGCCCTGCTACAGTGTACCTATTTAGCTCCTTTTGATACACAGCAGTTTTCCTTTTTCAAATTTGAAATTATATATATAGTCAAACATAACACTCTTGAAGAACACATCACTTTTGAGTATATCTTTTTTTCTATACCTGGTGATAATTGCTCTTCAGCAATTGTGTTCTGCTCACACTTATCTTAGAAAAGGTTAATGTCAATGATTTTAAATTTTCCAAAGCATTTTTTTTTATATAAAAGACTGCAAGTTATGGTACAGTATGTTAACAAAAACTTGCAATACCTTAATTATTTGCCATCTACTTTTTTTTAATGCCGTTAGAACACAAAACATAAAAAATATATGATAATAAAAATATATCTACATGGAAACCTTGTAAAGGGAGTAATAACAATGGAACAGTTGATTAATGTGTTTTACCTGTGGAAATACTAATCGATTCCAGCAGAAAAGTGCTGTGAAATTGATTTGTGGTTCTATAACTGGGTACTGAAACCTTGTAATTGCTTTAATAAGGGGCCTTTTGCAGCTCTGGTTTCCTGTTGATTTATAACTAGGGCTTCTGATTTTCCAATAAAACAACCCTCACATCGATACAAAAAGAAAAATGAAATCGGTACCTATCCAATAAACACCGGAAAAACACTGGACACGGTTACTCAGCTTGTTGACTTTACCCCTTTTCGCGCAAAAATAAATAAATAAAATACAGTAACCTGCAACAACAACAACAACAAAAACAACAGCAAAACTTTATCAGTGCAGTTGGGCAATCTCCCTCCTTCCTGACCTGTATCTCGCATTGATTCGTTCTGAATATTTTAAACCCACCCCAACTACTGAGTGGCAGCAAATCCTTACATTTCTATTGGAGGATTGCAACACGCATGAGAGATTTAAAACAAGATTACAATTACTAGAAGCGGAGGATTGTTCTTGCTCGTAAGATTTAAAGCTATATTACAGTTCCATCATAGGGTGTATTTACATGGTCGTGGAATTTAAAACTGAAGTAAAAATTGTGTAGAAACTTAAAAAAAAATGCCTAAACACACAGAAACCCCAGAAGATTATGGCCATGACTATAAGGATTTCGTTGTGGAAGACAGCAAAGGAAAGAAGGTACAATTGAAGTGTGCAGGTACTGTCGAGTACACACATATTGTGACAGAAAAAAATGCCCAAGAATTTTGGAACGATTTACATTAAACTCTAAAATATCTAAAAAATAAGCACTGAAAAATTTAATTAATAAAAACTGAAAAACAGAAGCCCTATTTATAACGTACGAGAACTGCAGCGACTGGCCTTCATGACACTTGTATGCAGCACCCAGTGCTATTTTGCAAGGGATCTGAGAATTGGGACAATCCTCTTTTCTGCCTAAAATACATTTGTTCCCAAACCTGTCAAATAGAAATACATCAGTAACAGATAATGGAAATAATATCAAAAGGAGGCTTTACTATAGGTGAAGAACTGCATCTCCCTGCAACGTGTTTTTTTTCTTCCTAGTTTTAAACAGTTGTACTTCCTCTCAAAATGTTGTCTTTGCCGTTGAACAGGATAGGTGCCAACAATTAATTTCTAAGTCATATGTCTGAACCTATTGTATGCTTCCAGTGATTTATCTGCTTTACATTACAATTCATAGGCATTTTCCTCACAACTGTCCTTACTCTCACAGCTGTACAAATAGTATATGTTCTAAACTGAAATATCATTATCATACCTGAGGGTTGTTAACAACCATAAGGATGTCTGTTAGATTTTTCAGGAAGATTTTCTAGAAAGACATTATCATTGCCACTATTTGAAAATCATACACATTGCATTGATTGGTGTATTGGGAAAATGTCTTAAACAGACATGCTTAGGATTAGATTTTAATTATGTGTGGCAGTGTGCCCCACCCTTGTGCGTATTTTGTGTTTCATGTTGTCTGTTATATTGAATCTCGGCACAACTGTATATATAGGTGCACATTTCACTCACTCTGGGTTTGTGTGTTCGTGAGTGGAGAACGGGTGTGGAGATAGAGGAGAAATAAAAACAAAAAGTACAATACAACGTCGCATATCCGATCCCATAAATCCATTGCAATTACAATACAATCTTGCATATCCACCCCACTGTAGACTGGGGTATAGGCGGATATGTGAAAAAGTCAGATTTGTAAACATCTATAGAAAAAGCATTTACACATCCATAAATAGGTTAGTGAACAAAAACAACACGCAAACTGCTTTAAACATGGGGACATTTTTTGCTTTAAAAGTAAGAAAACGTAAACAAGATTAATTAGGCTACAAATACACAGTGTTGCTATGTGGTTTACTATAAGCCATCTCCACGCAAAGCTTATTTTTTTTAAAAAGTACAAAACAAATGTTAAATGTACAGTAACCTGCAACTGATGGCTTCTTTCTTAACTCTAGAAGTCCCTGCCTCCCTGGTTCTGCTTTCTTAATATCTGTGTCAAGGTACTTTGCGCTCTTTCTTGATATTGCCAGCAGCTGATAAGTAGCTCGGTTTGAATATTACTTCAGCTATTTTAAACAAATGTCTGGTAAGCATTGCGTTTATAAAGTTTGCTTTGTTTAATCGAAATACATTTAAAAGCTACAACAACACGCTTCCAATATCTGCAATCGTGCATTCCATCATATAAACACATTGCACAAAAAAAGCTTTCTGGACTGGTGTATTGAAACATCACCTGCTACACGCAGCTGACTGACACACGCACACAGCCCGCCTCTCTTAAAGGGGAACGCACCAAAAGGCTGATTGCTATAACGCTTTCTTTCTATTTCCATCTCGAAAGCTGCACTTGCTGCCAATGCCATTACTCTCATAGCCTACTTTTAACATTTATTTATTTATTTAGCGAGGCGGTTAATTGATCAGGGCGGTTATGTGACGGTCGGATATGCGACGTTCCACTGTAATTATAAACATTTGCTATAAGTGCTGGCTATCAACCAGCATGATACTTGTATTTTTCCGGGTCTGACGTCACCACTACAGCCAGCCTGTTCACATTATGGCACTGATTTTAAAAAACAAACAAAACAAAACAAAAAACTAATGTGTTAAAGATAACTGATATTTTTCTTTTTGTCAAATTGTATAATCGAGTGTGCATGGATCACTTGCATGCGCTTGCATGAATAGACAGCAGCTTAACCTGCAGAACCAACCAGTGAAATAGAAATCTTTATTTATTTATTTTATTTTTTTACTAATTAGTAGTATTATATTCACGTCACGTCACGTTGTATCAATTGCTGACCCAATGAAAATGCTGTTTAAGAAAGATAACCTATACAATAAAGCAAATACCAATTCAAAAACTACACAAATAATAAAAGATTTAAACAAACACAAAACACTGGTACAAACAAATCGGCAAAATAAACAAACAAAACAGACATGGAACAAACAAGTATTGTACTGGTGTAAAACCAGCACGGGTAGCAGTTGTTTTAGATATTCTTTTCTTTATCTCACGACTCATGTCCCTCATTTCGCCTCTGAATAGCCAAAGCTGCTTGTTTTTATATTGTGATTTACTGGCTATCAATGACCTAGTTTATCCCTTGACTGCATTTGACACAGGTTTTCTCATATGCGTGGTCAACAGCCAGTTTGTCAGTAATCACTCGCTTTTATGTGGCTGGGGCATTTTAACCCCATCCAGGCTGTCAAACAATAATAACAATAAAACAGTGTTTTTAACACACCAAATATTTAAATAATAATAATAACACAACACAAATACAAAATAATACATATGCACACAGGGGCGGGGTGTACCCTGTCACAAATACACATAAATGTTACTCAACATTTTATGCTGCATTGTCGTTAAATAACTGAATAGAAACAAGTACAGCTATGGTATTTATTACTGTATTTTTAAAATGGATTTGCTGATTGACAGGAGCAGGACTTCCATGTAGTTTTCTTTTAGGGAGAGAAATTCTGCTTAAGAGTAGTCTACTTCCAGCAGATCTCAGTTGTTAATAAAGAATTGTTTGGTACCGCCTTTAGTTATAGTTACAAATTAAATAAAAAAAATACAGTACATTTGTTAATACAGTACCCATGAAAGGGAAGGGTGTATTAAAAAAAGCCTGATTAGAAATCATCTTGCTAATGAATAATGGTATACAACCCATTCAAATCCTAAAAAGCTCTCTGGCACACTCTCCTGGAAAACGAAAGGTTTTGGTTTTACAGTTTAAGCTGCACTGCACAATAAGTGCTGTATACCGTGACGTGCCTTGAGATACCACAAGTTTACTGTGTCACCAGGGACATTATCCGTGGAGCCCACTGTAGTCACCTGATCAATACACGAGGAAGCATTTGTGTTGGAAAACATTTTTCTGTTGTGTATGCTCTACAGGGCTTAAGAAGTAGAGAGATTACCAGTGCAGTTTAGCACCATTGATGATTGGCTGGAAGCATCATTAATTTGTGATATTCTTCATACAAATTAGATCTTAAATGTTAAAGTGATACATTGTACCCTCTGAATTTGCATAATATGCTTTTTTCATCTCTATTATCTCATTATAAGTGTCTTTAAACATAATGTATTACTCTTTATTCTTTAATTAATTTCTTGTTTAATAAAGTAATGTATTTTATCATTGGGACAGTATTTTAGCAAGCCTGAGTAATGAGGAATTTATGTAATAAGGCCTGTGTTAACTGTGCCTCGCGTGTGTTAATGTTATTTTGTGGATTAAACCCAATTAATCAGCTCACTATACCAATTTAGTCAAACAAACCTATAGTATGTGTGCTCAAAATGTGGTCCTTACCAGAATTTTGCAATGCAGCTAGTGGTGCAATCTGCAACCTAATTTCTTATTCGATTACCATATTGGCCTTTATCAATGATAATCGATGCATTGATGTTTTATTTTTCAAAATAAATAACAAACTTTTTTTTTTTTTAACAGAAGATCCAATAAGTAAAAACACTGTTGTGCATAATCGTTCAACAAAAAGGCACGACTTACATTCAAATTAGAAACAAAGGACTTGAGTTTTTAACAACTGACAATAATATGTGTCTGCATCAGATGTCCCTTTAACATTGTAATAATAATAAAAAATACTATATTTTAACAGAAGTCATTTTTATCTGAACTATGGTTTTTAATTTCTGTTAACATTTTATGTCCAAAGCAAAGCAAAACATTTTAATTAATCTCACAAATCCTGACTAATGTAACTACAGTACTAAATTCATCTTATTTTTTATATAATATTGCCATATAATCCAAACACAACATACTGTAGCAATCTCGGTTAACGCAGACAGGCGCATCACACAGGGTGAGGCAATCCACACACAGACGGAGGGTGGGCGCAAACCTGGGACCTCTCGCACTAAAGCATAGCGCTGATACCGCTGTACAAAAGAGCCGGCTCCTTTGCAAGGAGCGTATATGCCTGCGGTAACTGAAGTTCGCTACAATGCTTTGAAACAAAAGAAGGTAATCGGTAGATTTAATATTGGCATTCTTTTGAAATTATTATGCAAAACATCAAAAGGTATGCTGTGTTATTGTCACTTTTTAGTGCAAAAAATGCATCGACACCAGTGAAGCAACAAAACTCATTTTACACAGGGTATATCCAACACAAGAAGGAAAAGTTCCATTAATTCAGGCCACTGCGTATCTGTTTTTTTTTGTGCTTATTCTTATTAAAAAATATCAACATATCAGCCTTTCCCGGGTTAAGCCTAGACCGCTTTGCTGTTCTAATATTACCAGCAGCAGAAAAGACCCTCTCGCTAGGCACACTTGTTGCTGGCACATTCAGGTACTGCCTCATTTTTAAATCAAGAAAACGTGACTACAATAGGCCTACTCAGGGACGGAGCTAGTTTTTCATGCTAGGGTGGGCGAGTCTTACTCTAGGGGCCCATTGGTAAAATAGTTTTCTTATAATTCACTGGTCTTGTGATAGTATATCAAAGCAGATGTAGCAGAAGTGCTGAATTACTGTACAGTGGAATGCTGATGTGCATAAAGTAGACTTTTAAAACCATAACAATGCTCAATTAAAAACTGATAAACGTTCAAACTGTAAAGAGTCAGTACATAAAATAGTTGAAAACATAACAAGAGATGCAAATATTTGGCTACAAATGCCCTCTATTGAGGTACTAAGAATCCAGCGGATTGCTTAGAAAATCCATTCATGTATACAGTGAAGGTTTTTTTTTTATGAAAATACAAGGACATTGAAAAGAAATTGGTTTCCTCACATTTCAGATAGACTTTAGACTGCTACCCCCCTGCCGGGACAAGTTAAAAAATAGGTCCCTTGGGGGGCGAAGGTATTCAAACCTTCTTTGACTTGATGTCAGACACCCTGCGATGCACACATTTTCAAACAAATTAATATTATATCAGAAAGCTCTATTTAATTAACACTAGAACCACCGAGATTTTGGACTACATAGAACCGCAGCACCCGCAAAATCTGCAGCTCCATTTTAAAACGGCTTCGATATGAAAATGAAAAACAAACAATCGGATACAACTTAATATTTTTTTTTATGAACATGACACATAACATTTTCACAGCAGAAACACCATATTTACATTGAAAATTAAACTTTTTTCTTATTTCTTTCAAAAAGAGCACATATACATAAACATGAAAAACCACAATAAAATAAACTTTATGCAATAAACTCTGTTGTAAACAGTTGTAGAAAGCTGTATGCACATATTAAATTATAAAAAATATATATTTTTGTTTTATGCTATTTTTATATAACATAACTTATGCAACGTGAAAGCGCTTTGAGTGAAACAGAGTTCAAAGGCTGTCAGTCTGTTCAGAGTTCTATTATAGCTTTCTACAATCTACACAGAAAACACGCTTTTCAACTGCACCAGTGTGTTTGCCACAAACTTGCCTTTTCACAACGGGCGCAGACATCAAAAGTTCTGTTTTTATTTTAGCATTTAGCAACCTGGCATTGTCTTTCATTCCGTGTGCCAGTGGGCGTAGCGCTGGCTGAAAGGTAGGTTGTCTTTTATCAAAATGTTTCTGCCGTAGCTCCAGGGCTAGCTGCAAAATGAAGTCTCTCCGAGTGATTGTGTTGCCGGTGCACTCCTTGTACAAAACCAAAGCGTTGATGGCTGCCAGGTCCAAAACATTATAAGAAACAGACACAGGCCACCTGCAAGTACCACCTTTGACAGAATACAGCCGTGCCATTTGATCCAGTATATCCACACTGTACTTTGTTGCGTTGCTTTCGTTTAGCATCAGTCCCGATGGTCATGGATTTGTGCAGAGAGCTTAGAATAAGCACATTTAAAAAAAAAAAAATTCAGGGTGGCACAGTCGTTCTGCCTGAGAAATGTAGTGTATATAATAATAATATATGATGTGTAGAATGACTTTCATCAGTGTTTCAAGCATTATAATACGTTCTTTCACAATGACTTTGATTTTACTACAAACCCCAGACTAAATTGTCAGTTATATTGTATTGATTTCAATATGCCGCATAAACTGCGGGTCTGGCGCTTAACGAAGAAAGTGCTTATAACTTATTCATTTTTATGATTCTGCAGCTGAAACACTGTATGGGTATTTAATTCAAATATTTAGTAACACTTAAGAACGGACATGCATGAGATATTAACATACGCAGAGATATTTAAATTTGGATTGCAGCATTCAGAACTGGGCAGACACATGGCAAATGACATTTAATAGAGAAAAGTGTAAAGTATTGCACGCAGGCAAAATGTGCATTATAAATATCATATGGGAGATACTGAAATTGAAGAAGGGATCAATGAACAAGACCTGTTTATGTTGACTCAGAAATTTCTTCATCTAGACAATGTGGGGAAGCTATAAAAAAGGCCAACAAGATGCTCGGATATATTGTGAGAAGTGTTGAATTTAAATCAAGGGAAGTAATGTTAAAACTTTACAATGCATTAGTAAGACCTCACCTAGAATATTGTGTTCAGTTCTGGTCACCTTGTTACAAAAAGGATATTGCTGCTCTAGAAAGAGTGCAAAGAAGAGCAACCAGAATTATCCCGGGTTTAAAAGGCATGTTGTATGCAGACAGGCTAAAAGAATTGAATCTATTCAGTCTTGAACAAAGAAGACTACGCGGTGATCTGATTCAAGCATTCAAAATCCTAAAAGGTATAGACAGTGTCGACCCAGGGGACTTTTTTGACCTGAAAAAAGAAACAAGGACCAGGGGTCACAAATGGAGATTAGATAAAGGGGCATTCAGAACAGAAAATAGGAGGCACTTTTTTACACAGAGAATTGTGAGGGTATGGAACCAACTCTCCAATCCACCCTGGGATCCTTCAAGAAGCTGCTTGATGAGATTCTGGGATCAATAAGCTAATAAGCTTATGTTCTTATGTTCTTAAAAGCCGTTCAGAAAGCGCTATGGCGGTGCTAGTGTTAAAATAAGATTTGATATTAAATATGATTGGCAGGCAAAAAATAAAATGTGAGATGTTAACCAAAAATGTACAAACTTATTTTTATACACACACACACACACACACTAATCAGGGTTTATGTAGCATTTTACTACTAATATTTTTTTTGGTTTTGAAGGATGGAATAGCTGCAGTGGGATTTATTTTATTTCTGACACATAATAAAATGCCAAAAAAACACTAGCCAAAGAGAAATGGATGATTTTAAAATGATCAAAATACAGTTACTGTTATGAAATAATAATAATAATAATAATAATAATAATAATAATAATAATAATAATAATAATAATATTCTGGCTAGATAACAGTATTAACTGCTTTAAAAAACAAAACAAAAACAAAAGCAGCCTGTGAAAAACATCCTTTGAACTTGACACTTTTTTTTTTTGTTGTTGCTTTTTTTTGACAGATTTGAATGCTGAAGAATAGTACAGTATTATTAAGGAGTTAATGATATATTAGAAATAATACATTATTATTATTATTATTATTATTATTATTATTATTATGTGGCAATGTGCTCTGCCCCTGTGTGCATTTCTGTGTTGTATGTTGCGTGTGGTGTGTTAATGTTGGTATATAGATATAGCTGCACGGGATATAAATGGGTGTGTGCAGCATGTGTTATTTAAAATGTATAATTGTATTTAGGCACAGGATTGCACATCACTTCACGTGCATTTAAAGTATTTAATATGCGAGCACGAGGTTGCACGTAATTAATTCACGTGCTGGGATTCAAGTGAATAATTAATTAGTAATTGAATCCCAGCACAACAGTATATATAGATGCACGTTCGACTCACTCGGGGTTGTGTGTTCGGTGAGTGGAGAACGGGTGTGGAGAGGAGAGAATTAAGAACGAGAAAACTTAACAAAGTAATTTATATGACCGTTGTTTTCACTCACCTTGTTTGTCTGTTAGTCCGTTTTGTTTGTCTGTTTATTTTGGCTTCACATGCCGTGTGCTGTTTTGTTACAACCTTTTTATTTTCTGTTCTGTTTATTTATTAAATGCTGAGCGAGACCATTCGCTCAGCTCCACCAAACTCCACCTCTCTCTTGTTGTTTTATTTCCTGGCTCTGGTCTGACACCACCTACTCCAGCCGTCTTTGTGACATATTATTATTATTATTATTATAAAGAGCACGTGATCAATAAATTGATGCATCGATTAATTGTTGCACCCCTAAATGCAGCACTTTACAACCAATTCCTTTGGGTTGTTTAACAAAAATTGATGGGTTACAAATATAATGAAAAGAAAATGAACCCTCACAGGAAAAATGGCTAATCTGTTAACTTATTTTCACTTGTTTATTTTGAAGAGGAGGCTAATGATATGTTGGATATTTTACTTCACATAAATCTTTCTTGCTTGGAAACAGGACAGTTTGATTGCTAATGCACAGGCAGTGGGTGAGGTGAGGATTCGCTTCTACTAGTAATCTAGTTATACTCAGGTGGGTGGTACCTTCTTTTACATCTTATTTAAATAACAAAAACTTGATGGTATGTGACTCACCTTCATTTGGGTTAATAAAAACAGTTCTCTAAATCTTAAGTTCACTGCTCTGACATCTCTTATGTAGATCTCATGGTCTGTGATTTTAAAGAACACACTTTTGCTTTGGTTGGAAGAAAACAAATACCACTGTCTCTTAACAGTGTCTTGTCAGTGTCTTGACACATATTAATTATTTGTATTATTATTATTTATTTATTTGGCAGACGCCTTTATCCAATGACCTTGGATTTTAAACCAGAGTCTTTTGGTCTACAGCTTCAAGCACTAATGACAATAGTCCAACTTCATTACTACCACCAAATGTATTGTTCTGATTTGTATCTTGACTAAAGTGAAGGTTCTTCTATCCCATTGTTTGGAGAGAGCACTGCAAGGTAGAGGCAGAAAAAAGCCAATTGGTGAAATGTTTCTTTATCAACCAATGTAAGACAAAGAAACACAAGAACACATTAGAAACAAGTCTGTAACCTTTTCAAGCAATTTCCTTCATGTGAAAAGTTTAAGCAGCAAAATCAAAACATTTCATTGGAGTGTCTTTTGGGAAAATTATCTGAAAATGTCAGCTTCAACTTGTTGCTTTAACAGAAAGAGAAAAAAAATGTTTTGGAAAGTTGTTCAGTGGCCTCAATGCACACAAATTCTCATAGCTATAGTAGTGCTCTAAATCATCATAAGCATATTCCTTTTCAGAACAGAAAAACACATCCAAAAAAGTTCAAATAGAGTTTAGTGTAGGGGCTTATAAAGAGTCTTACATTTTAGAATTGTAATTGATATTTTCTCGTTTCAGAAAGAGTTAATGATTTGAAGTAAACAGCTTTGAGAATTTAGCTTAAAGTGAGATTTTGATAAGAAGCGCAGATGGACAAATATGAGTATCAGAAATATTTGCCATAAAACTATAATTTAAATAATCAAACCAACCTAAATACCAGAGCTAGAAAATGTAATATCTATCTTGTCAATTTGTGGAAGATTAAAAGAGATACAATGCAGTTTCCTTTTTTGCTTCCTGGTGTGACAGCAAAGCTTGCAGATGACACCATGATATTCCAGTTCCAGGTACAGCAGATTCATCCACACATCATAGTTATTTGCAGATTCACCCACACGTGATAGTCATTAGCAGGCATTGAAATATTTGGCAATAAATTAATATTAAATTAACAAAGTGACATGCGCTGTACAGGTTAATGGGCATTCAAGGTAGGTAAACAGCAGTAAAAGCAGATGCTGGAACCACAATAGGATAGAGAGGGCAGGCACCTATTCTCCCTGTCTTAAGCTGACCTGACTAGCCACCCCCCTTATATACAGGTGACCAGGTTAAAACGGCAATTCAAAAGAGTAAACTTGGCCACAGTCTTACAGGGCTTTTGAGTTCCCACTCTAATCTGGTCACACTGAACAGAGTCCAGTCACATTCTAACTGTTTGACTTGCCTGGCTTCCTTTTGTGACTCCCAACATTTGTTGCGGTCAAGTCAAAAAGATCTACTTGAAACTTTTTATAGATAGAGAGATAGAAAGGCAGTATTATACACATAATTAGAAAGCAGTAACCACTACCCATTAATACTTTTGTGGCTAAAAGTTGTATATGTTAATTATTTTACACTTTAGGAAATTAACCTGTCAATGGAAAGGCAAACTGTCGAGTGTCAGACTGATTAAAGTCAACTGTTGCATGTGTTGAATTTAGATTAGCACGTTAGTGGTATTTGGGGTATGTATTCTACTTTTATTAGATCTAAAACAGATGGTTTACTATGTTTATACATAACAGTTATGTTTACCTATTGCTCACAATATAGGTTAATGAGGGTACAGTAAGTGTGAAATCCAGCCGATTCGTATTTGCACCTTTAAATGTAATAGGTGAGTTGAATCATAGATTAGACTGTCCCTGTATAAACTCGTTCTTACCTTTTTATATTTAGGGTAAACAGACATAACAATCTTCATTCAACTGGACATACGCAAAGTTTCTCATTTAATGTAGTAAAAAATTGAAAAACATTTCAAGTTAAGAATGTGGTGTAGCATACTGATTACCTGGCTGACAGTGATACTGTTGCTATAGATTTTGTTTATAATAAATCACCTAAAAGATGCAACCAGTCGTGTCAGCTCATATGATTGAATCCTGTTGAATGTATGCTACAGACATTTTAATTTAAATTCAGACAACATGAAGCCAAGGGTATTACACAATAACAAAGAAAGTACATCCCCAGAGCTAGGAAACACAAACTATATTCAATAATGAATTCAATATAAAAACACAATCTCTTGTTTGGTTTTTGAGGGAAAAAAAAGGCTTCTGGTGAGTGAATCTTTATAGATTGTCTGCAAGATGATTTCAAGAATAATATACATGGCCCAGATGTGTTTGTGAAGGATGAAGGCTTTGACATGACAAGGTTATCGGAAGGGATGGATGGGGTCTGAATACACAATGTGAAGCAACGCTCATTAATACTAAGCACAATGGTCATTGCAGTTGTGAAATACTAATCAGCGTTATTTTCTTGGAGGAGAAGCACTGGTGTGTGAAAGTCAAGCTAAATCCTGTTTCATTACATTGACTGTTGCATCATACAATTAAGTGGTGCAATAACACAACCACAGATTATCCTATCAATAACTTTCAAAGTAAACAGCCTTTAAGCCGTATGACTGAAAGCAAATTTTCAGGTCATTACAACAAAGATTCTCAACAATTGTTACCACACATAGGTAATGTTTCATCCAGCACATTCACATATACTGGTAAATGCATGGTGCCTATATAAAAGACAAATTATATATATACAGACGTGCTCAAATTTGTTGGTACCCTTACAGCTCACTGAAATAATGCTTCATTCCTCCTGAAAAGTGATGAAATTAAAAGCTATTTTATCATGTATACTTGCATGCCTTTGGTATGTTATAGAATAAAGCAAAGAAGCTGTGAAAAGAGATGAATTATTGCTTATTCTACAAAGATATTCTAAAATGGCCTGGACACATTTGTTGGTACCCCTTAGAAAAGATAACAAATAATTGGATTTTAGTGATATTTCAAACTAATTAGTTTCTTTAATTAGTATCACACATGTCTCCAATCTTGTAATCAGTCATTCAGCCTATTTAAATGGAGAAAAGTAGTCACTGTGCTGTTTGGTATCATTGTGTGCACCACACTGAACATGGACCAGAGAAAGCAAAGGAGAGAGTTGTCTGAGGAGATCAGAAAGAAAATAATAGACAAGCATGGTAAAGGTAAAGGCTACAAGACCATCTCCAAGCAGCTTGATGTTCCTGTGACAACAGTTGCGCGGCCGCAAGAGGAAAATCGACCCCAGATTGAACAGAAGGATAGTGCGTATGGTAGAAAAAGAACCAAGGATAACTGCCAAAGAGATACACGTTGAACTCCAAGGTGAAGGTACGTCAGTTTCTGATTGCACCATCCGTCGCTTTTTGAGCGAAAGTGGGCGCCATGGAAGAAGACCCAGGAGGACTCCACTTTTGACAGAAAAACATAAAAATGCCAGACTGGAATTTGCTAAAATGCATATTGACAAGCCACAATCCTTCTGGGAGAATGTTCTTTGGACAGATGAGTCAAAACTGGAGCTTTTTGGCAAGTCACATCAGCTCTATGTTCACAGACGAAAAAATGAAGCTTTCAAAGAAAAGAACACCATACCTACAGTGAAACATGGAGGAGGTTCGGTTATGTTTTGGGGCTGCTTTGCTGCGCCTGGCACAGGGTGCCTTGAATCTGTGCAGGGCACAATGAAATCTCAAGACTATCAAGGCATTCTGGAGCGAAACGTACTGCCCAGTGTCAGAAAGCTCTGTCTCAGTCGCAGGTCATGGGTCCTTCAACAGGATAATGACCCAAAACACACAGCTAAAAGCACCCAAGAATAGATAAGAACAAAACATTCGACTATTCTGAAGTGGCCTTCTATGAGTCCTGATCTGAATCCTATCGAACATCTATGGAAAGAGCTGAAACTTGCAGTCTGGAGAAGGCACCCATCAAACCTGAGACAGCTGGAGCAGTTTGCTCAGGAAGAGTGGGCCAAACTACCTGTTAACAGGTGCAGAAGTCTCATTGAGAGCTACAGAAAACGTTTGATTGCAGTGATTGCCTCTAAAGGTTGTGCAACAAAATATTAGGTTAGGGGTCCCATCATTTTTGTCCATGCCATTTTCATTTGTTTTATTATTTACAATATTATGTTGAATAAAAAATCAAAAGCAAAGTCTGATTTATATTAAATATGGAATAAACAACGGTGGATGCCAATTACTTTTGTCAGTTTCAAGTTATTTCAGAGAAAATTGTGCATTCTTCGTTTTTTGTGGAGGGGTACCAACAAATTTGAGCACGTCTGTATATATATATATATATATATACACACAGTGCTCCCTCGCTATAAGGCTCTCGGTTATAACGTGCCTCAGATATAACGCTCCTACAGCAGGTCCCCCAATTCCCTATACTAGTGATTCATGCAATATTTCTACAGTAAATACAGTACTGATGTTCAAACTGTAAACAACTTCTCAATCTAACGTCAGTTTCTATCTCTCCCTTTTGATAGTGTCTGAACTGAAGAAAAGCTGCGCTGGCACTTTATAACACACATTTTATTCAGCATTTGTTTTATAACTAAATAAATATTACATCTATTACGTGGTTATCTTTCCTAATGTATTTACTTTTTTTTTGCTGAGAGAGGAGCTGCAGCTTCCTCTGGGAGACAAGATGCTTCAGCTTCGCTTCAGCCCCGCTTCGGCAGCCGAATCTGGGGTGAGCCCATTCCCTCTTCCCTTCTCCCAACCTGCTCTCCTTCTCGCACTTGGTTTGTTTGTCTGTCACTTCGAACTGAACTCCCTACCGTTGTTTATCCAGGCTATTTATTGTTTAAAAACTGCTAATTAAAATGATCAATGAGTGGGAATGTTACCTTTTTTTCTAAAAAATATAGTGTTGATTACATGGTGCTTTATGCGTGATTAATTCAAGGAAGTTATTTGGAGTTATTTTATTTTGTATTTTAGTCAGATGTGTGTTGTTTTGTTGTTTTGTCTTACGCGGCGCCCCTCCCCCATTTATAACGCTCTTCGGTTATAACGCTCATATTGTGTGTCCCCCGAGACCCGCGTTACAGCGAGGGAGCACTGTATATATACTGTATATATATATACAGTATATATACAAAAATAAACAGGTAAATAGCATAGCTGTCCGGTATAGTTAAGAAAAGTTTAGTTTAACACTTCTGGAAGGAGTTAGACTTTTGTTTTGTTTGATTTATTCTGTTTATAAACAGTTGTAGAAATGCAGATCAGGGTTTATATAGGATTCGTATAGTCATCAACAGGGTTATGTAAGAAAACTACAAATTACCTGTAGGTACTGTAACTCATCTTGTAAAAATGCTGGCTTCATTGTACAAAACAACATCATACTATTGATCAAAAGGCAGATATGTGGTGTATGCTACACAATGTACTAGAGAGTTGTAATTGTGTCATTTTCATAACAGTGTTTTGCAGTGTATTTAAATTCTGTACCAGCACTCTGCTGGATTGTTTTTTTAACTTTGTACTTAGGCATTTTATAGCTCAAGACTAGAGAACTGTCTATCTTCAAGACAGAAAACCTTTCGAATAATATTAATATTGGCATTTACAGGCTGTCTCAGCAGTGGTTTCAACAAAATGATCAAGCAGGAATGGCCTATGCCTTTACATTCCTTTGTACATCAGCTGAAGGTTTAAAATCCTGTTAAATTGTATGTAATTATGTTGACCAGTCTATGATGCTGATCCTTGCTCAGGTACTGTTACCCGGTTTCTGAAAGAAGAAATTCTTCTTTGGCAATTTTGCAAACAATTCAAAATACAAGTCCTCGCACTATAGTTACCATTTACTAATGTTCACTATATTTACATTAAACTGTAGTCGTAGTAGTGGAAAAACCTACATTAACAGCACGTACAGTATGTATTCATTTTAATCTCTTGATCATAGCATTTTCTGATAAGTGAATGTACAAACTAATATAAGATGTAACTGCAGGGTATTTTGAAGTGCATCCTGAAATCCATATAAATCAAAACTATACTTCGTGCTTTGTCCTACACGTATAGAAGCTAAAGGTACTGGCCCTGCACTACATTATACAGAATAAACAGTTTGTCTTTGTCATGGGGGCAATGAAACAGCTATGGTTGGAGACACACCAAACATGAAATACTGTCCATGTGTAAATTCATTACGTAAGTACTTAGCTGTAGAGCCTAAAGTACATATTTTAAGTTAACTTTAAACTCATTATGCTCTGCAGAAATAAAGAATGTAAGTATTGTAAATTCAATTAATAATTAACAAAACTTTTTTTTTTGTTTGTTTTCAGAAAGTATTCCTTGGATAGGGTTGTGGTATGCAACAATAAAGCAAGGCCTAACTTATCATATCATAGTTATATAGAATTTTGTCCAATGCACAAATATTACTGATTTTACATTATTTACTTTGCTTTTTTTAATCTATAGACTTCTCCCCTATCACCATGGGTGTAGTGCTATATTTAGAAGTGAAGGGTTGCTGTCACACGTATCCTGTGTGTCCCCCCATCCCCTCAACTCTACCACGCCCCCTGACCAGGCACGCTATATTCAAACTTTTTCATTATTTATGTCTCAAGGTTTTTTTTACAGCTATTGTATTCTTTGTTTATTTGTATGGGTTATACACACGTGTATCAATCTCCATATATTAATAGGAGCAAAACAAATATTCTACACGTGAAGTATGGAAGTGGTGCTCGTTAATTTCTCTAAATTAACACAAGCTCTCCATTTATCCCCAAGCAGTCTCTCAGCAATTTCTATAACAAAAACTCAAAGGCAGAAACATGTTAGAAACAATTTTGTAGAGTGTGATCAACATTTTAGTATAATAAGCTTCAAGCAAGCATAAATGTATGTAATTTGTATTTAATGGATAGTGTAAAAAAGAGGGTCTGCCACCAGTATTATCTGATCTTTATTAAAAAAGTTGGATTTAGGGCTGACACAACTAAAACACATCCAGTCTAATTAAGATATGAAGAGCTGACTTGATTACACCTTTATAACTTATTAAAAAATAGCAGGGAAGCACAAGATTTACTGTATAAGATTAAATTAACACTGATAGCAAGGCACACTTTTTGATATGTGCATAATTAGAAAGAATGATGGCATCTCATGATTTTCCACCCAGCTCTTTCTGTACTTTCTTGCTGCTTTAGCCTCACACTCAGTGGTCTTAACCCTCAGTTCACTTATATCTGAAACAAAAACACTTTGGCAATGTGAAACAACGGCAAGTTATCAAAAGTGCCCAGCCATTTAAAGTGGAGATATCAAAAACACAAGCCAAGTTAGAAGAAACAATTGGGGCAACCTTGGCCAACACCAAGCAAATAGGCACAACTGTAAAAGAGGTGGGAGTCAAGGCTGCCCCAATTGTTTCTACTAACTTGGCTTGTGTTTTTCAGGCACAATAAAAGCAAATCAAACTTGCATGAAAAACACAAGCCAAGTTCGTAGAAACAATTGGGGCAACCGTTGTTTTGAGACAGGTTTTGCTTGTGCTATATAGTATTGCTAACACATTTGAAGCAGAACCATTTTGTTGGTGGATTACACCGCTTAATGCTCATTACTTATTAATTTAAAGCTCCTAAGAACCACAGAAGACTTGGCAACATGATCTCTCAGTTTGTGCAATTAGGAAGACTGAACAACTTTGTGAATTAGGAGAGCGAGCGGGAGACAGAGCGAGAGCGAGCAGTAGCGAGAACCAGAACGAGCAAGGGGGGAGGAGAATGAGGAACAGGGCTACCACCACCAAAAGCTAAAAGCGAAGTCTATTTTCATTTAATTACTAAGTATACTTATTTAATTACCCATAGATTGGCTTGTGTGCATTGTCCATCTAGTTCGTCCATTGTAATTGCAACAACTACCGTCTACCGAGTGAATGTAAAGAACACAAAACAGTAGCCCTAAGCTAACACAAAGTATTAATACAAGTTATAAGTTAATACTATATGGTAATATTAAACTACTGTCAAATTTTTAACAGTTAAGCTCTCCCTTGGAAACAAACCCAAATTTATATAAAGGCCTACATGCAGTGCCAGGTTTACAGAATGTGGACTTCTCTGGATAACCCCATCCAGGGGGAATACACCTGTGAATGATGCCAGCTGGCCTGGAGGAAAGGCTGGCAGGGCTGCACAGCATGATAGAAACGGAATATTTTATAGAACAGTCTTTTAGAGAGGTGTGCACTCAAATAGAGGAGGGGGGGAGTGAACAACAGTCAGTACCAGGTTACAGTGGGAGAGAATAGAAGGAAAAGGAGTGCAGGATCCTGTTGTCGTTGTTCACGTAGGAACAGACGACATAGGGATATCATGTTAGAAATGCAGGATACATTTATCCTAAAAATGAGAAACGGTAAACTTAAGAAAAATAAACCACAATGGGTAAATCAATATATTAAGCTGGGTATTAAAAAGAAAAGAACATTATATATTTCTATTAAATCAAAGAAAGCAGCCTCACAAATATAATACAGAGAGGCCTGTAGAGACCTAAAAAACAGACTAGGAAAGCAACAAGGGAATTAGAGACAAGTAGCGGTAGATAGGAAACTTAATCCAAAAGGGTTTTTTCAATATGTTAATGCAAAAAGGAAACTTTTGGAGAGAGTACAGAGGAAAGCAACATGATTAATTCCAGGATTGAAGGGTATGTCATATTAAGATAGACTGAAAGAACTGAATATATATAGCCTAGGAAGGAGAGCCAGAGGCGACTTAATAGAGGTATTTAAAATTGTCAAGGGTTTTAACAAAGTAACTGCTGAGAATTATATTTCACAGGTCACAGAGAACAGAACCAGGGGCCACGGGTGGAAGCTGAAAAAAGGCATATTCAGAACAGGGGAGAAGGAGCTTTTTCACAGAAAGGGTGGTGAACCGTTGGAACAGGCTGCCGCAGAGAGTTGAAGCAGAGACTATTGGATCCTTCAAGAATAGACTGGCTGCTGTCATGAGCAATACTGTATAACCCTCTCTGTGACCATAATAAGACCTTTAGCTAGCCGTCTGGAGGGAGGCCGGTCCGTTTAGCCACGGATTCCCAGAGGTTTCATTTCCCCCACTAACTTGGTTAGGGTTTTTTTGTTTTTCCTCTCCCGAGTGCTAACCGACCACGCTTGTATCAAAGCAAGCGAGCATAGGTGGGCCGAATGGCCTTTTCTCATTCTAGAATTTCTGTATATGGGGTGTAGTAATGTAACAAGTTGCTGTCCTTTCTGCATGAGACCCTAAATGTTTGTGAAATGTGTAGTGTGCTGCTGAGATCAATGATCTTGCCTAAGGCATTCCTTACAGCAAGGTGTGCTATGTGCAATTCCGTAAATAAACAGCATTCAATATTTAGATATCTGATAACACACAAGTAAAACAATCTGTCAAAGGACAGTAAGCATAAGCCACGTGGACACTATTGACCAAAATATAATCTCACCTTTTTCAGTGCCTACCTAGGCAAAACAAGTTAATAAAACACAAGGGCCCCAAATTAAATCTTTCACCTAAAGCAATCCGGGACACACATATTAGAATAGCAAGATACAGCATGTGTGATTAATGTAATGATACAATTAAGGAAAAGCTTCTACATTGCATTTTGCTTTGGTGATATCCTCTTACTGGTACTGCTGGTACATATCAGTAATATGAGGCAAAGGGGATGCGAGGACACTTATCAAGGTAGATTGATAATTTTGTAAATGGTTGAGACTCTTATTTGGGAATAGTGAGGTTGTCAGTACGTGCCTAGCCACCCCCTCTGTTGATTAGTTTTTTTGATGCAGCACCAAACTATTTGTTCCTCCTGCACATGTAGGTGGCTCTCTGCTTTTCATCTTACATTAGAAAGACTTATCTGTTGTGGGCATTGAAAACTTGACCGTACTTGACCTCTCTTTGCGGCACTGTATTATAATTTTCTTGGCTCAAGGCTCCCCCATGCCATTCGGCATTCTGACTGAGGAGCCCCAACTGTAATTTTGATTTTATGAGGCTGATTGCTGATTTGCACAGATAGGGGCACTACTGTTTTCATTATGTTCAGTGTTATTTCTCAGACATTTGAGAAACCGCTCCATAATTATTGTACTCAGTAAGTTGTACATTGTCTGATTGCAAATGCAACATAAACCTGTAAAGGTAAGCAGGATTATTCTGGCATACATTGGCAGAAATCCTGCATTTATTGGTTGTATTGATTTTTTAATTTTTTTTTTTTATGTAATTATAGTTTTGTTCCTGTTTTGTTCTCATTACAGTCATCCCCCTTTTGTTGTATAACATCAGTTATTATGTTTACCTATGCTTCACCATGCTTTCGCTATGCTTTATTACACTTTGCTATGCTTTTACTATAGTCACATTTTGCAATAGTTGTCAGGGTGATTTGGGAGATTTTTTTTGGATTGTCTACAGCCCTCTGAAACTGCCTGGGGGCCCCTGGCCCCCAGTTTGAGAACCCCTGTACTATGTAACATCAAAAGACGTAAGCTCTCCATGAGAGATGTACTGTGACAATTGTTCTGTAGAATCACTGGGTAGGAGTTAAGTTTCTGAGCATGTTTCTGAGTTATTATTATTTTATACCAGCAAGCAAACACACTCTGGCTACACATTTCCCTTTAATAACTTTGTGTGGGAGAAAGCATTGGCCTTTCAGTCAATGTGAATTCTAATTGTGTTGGATTTACTTGACATTTTCTAAGGATCTAGGGGAAAGAAGATGAAACTCAGTCTGACAAGAAACTGGAGTCTCTGACATTCACGTAGTCTCTTGATGTCGGAAACTGCTATTACCAAAATATAGACTCCCTCTGCGCAGCAATTACAATCTACAATTATGGCCTTGCTGCAAAATTGCAGGATATTTCCCCAATAGATTATTATGAATCAGAATTTGAGCTTCTCTCTTATACTTCATTTGGGGTCTGAAATTAATCATTCCAAAGTTACACTAGTTGACATGCAGTTTTATATAAACATTACTCATTATACTTTAAGATGAGGAATAGTAATAAAAACATATCAATTTGTAAGATCTGTACTTTCAAATCTTTTTTTATAACTTTTTTATTCACTTTTAATCCCAAAAGTAAAACCTTGTCATTTAACTTAATCAGTGTTGGGGATGTCACTTTTAAAAAGTAATCTTTTACAGTTACAAGTTACTTGAACAAAATTGTATCTAGTTACAGTTACTTATTACATTGAAACATGTTTTACTAGTTACAGTTACAAATAGTTACTTCTCAGGCACAGTTTATATTTAAATTATTTATATTTGGCTTGGTTAGGCAGCAGCTTGAAATATTCTTTGAAGCTATCCAGTGGTTAGCGGGAGCCAAGATAATTACAGAGGGTAAAACACCATACTGCGTAATCAAAGCATTGCACACAGATGAAGTAGTGTTTGTTTCTAAACTGGAATTAATATGTTATTTTAAAAGGATATTTACTCTAGAAACTAGTTATCCTTTTTAACTTTCTGAATAGCTGATCCACTACAGGCAAAAAGCTGTGATAAGGGGAAGCTGTGCAGACACAGCAAAAGTGTACTCTGGCTATTTTCTTATCCAAGGGAAGACAGACTTTAAGCTGGCAGTCTGTTAATCATTTTAGTCTTTGGTTGCTTGTACCTCTTAGGCATCTCTGTTCATTCACCAGTTAATATTTATGGCACAGGCTGCAGTTTTTCAAGGGTGTTACTAGCTATTTATTCAACCAAAAGGAGGAAGTCCCCCGGTTGGATGTGCCTCTGCTTACATCAAATTAAACCTTTTCTAATTAACACTAGAAGGACCGAAGATATACTCATACCTAGAAGCCTCACAGCAGTCTGTCTGACGGTTGTATTCAAAACACTGTAAATAGTATAACGAAAGGAGAAACAGTCGAATGCAATTAGTTTTTATTTTTTTTAATGAGTACGTCACATAAACATCTGAACAACCGAAGCATAGACATAGACAGAGTATCGAAAATCTTAGGGCTTCTGGGTTGCAAGGTGAGTTGGGTTTCAAAGTAATATTTCCCTTGCCAGCAGATTCCGAACAAGTGGTGGAGGGAGGGATGGATAGGCATTACTTTAAAAGGCATCTGAATTTTTGGCTTTTGCTAGCTATGTGTTGCATCCTGCTGCTTTGATGGATTTGATGGTGTCTGAAACTGTGACGTAGTGAAGGGAGAATTTGTTATGGGGGATTAGGTCGTTAAGACTGGTAGTGGAACTGCCTCTTGTGGCTGAGAGATCAATTATTAAGCATTTTTTCCCTGATATTTTGCGGGTTGCTATTCCGACAGGACTAATCCTGAAGCAGGAGAATGGTGGAACTTCAGATTGGATTAGAGATTCGGTGATTCTGGGTTCTAAAAAAGCAGAACAAAGATTTTTGCAAATTAATGGGGTGGAGGGAAGTATGGAAAAGCCGGTGGAGAAGCCGAACTGGAGATCGTTGATTAGATAAGATAAAAACTGATTATCTGGATGATGTTGTAGAGTGATAGCTAGAGCTGGGATGTTGATGGGAGTGTAGACTGAGAGGAGATTTGATTGTCATTTGCGAGATATTGGGCAGATGGATTTTGCATGAGTGTCCCCGTAATAGCTGCATACATGTAGAAGAACAGACAGAATTGTTGAAATTATTGCAGACTTGTCTTGATCCGGAGAATGAGATGGGGTTGCCATATTTATCGTTGTATTGAGGGCGGTAAAATGGGCGGTTGGAAGAGTGAATTGGAGCTGAGATGCAGCTGAAGACGCCGGGGGGGGGGGGGGGGGGGGGGGAGATGTACTGGGGGAGCTGATACTGCTGCTTTTGGGCATAAATGGGTTGAGTGTGCAGTAGATGCACACACTGCACGAAGTAGCTCTCAATCCGCTAAAGATGTGGTTAAACAGGTTGATATCGGGGGAAGACCAATCAATGATATGGTTATCAGTGGCTAATATAGCGGCTGCTTTGTCAGAGAAGGCTTTGTGGTACTCATAAAACATGGTACTCCCATATCTCACTGATAATTCAGTAATGTAAAGCAAATACTGATCTAAATCTTGTCTGCGATGGGGGCAAGAAGAGCAAAGCACCTCTCTGAAAATGGAAAAAGATAAAACAAATTCTCCCAGGGACAGGTTTTTTTTTTACCAGATGGGGGTCGCGAGATTTAAGTGTAACAGATAGGTCATCGCAGCTGACAACTCTATGATCAGTAAATTCAGATGCTGTGATGAGAAGGGAAACACGATTTATATCTTTACCTTCAATTATCTGCTTGCGTATTAAGGGGGGAAAGGGGCGTGGCGACGGATAGCTGCTGCTGTATAAGATCCTGATGTGGTTGCTGAAGCCAAGTTATATTCAGGGAGAGTGACTGCTGGAATTGTGGGCAGGGTTGAAGTTGCCTGGGCTGGAATGGATGATGCATTTAATGAGGGGGAGGCTACTGGTGAGTGAGATGCAGAAGAAGGAGCTGAAGCTGAGTTGGAGGCTTCAAAATAAATCAATTATCCATGTCATCTAAACGGGAATGTATGGCGGATAGGGTGTCTGCAAAGGGCTGCATAAACTGCTTCATGTCGTCAATTATTCTCTGATGCAAATCTGCCATGGCGACTTCGGGTGGAGGTAGCTGCTGCATTTCAGGGAGACTTGCAGGAGGTGCTGAATGAGTGACATCAGCGGAGCCTGAAGCTGGAGCTGGTGCTGTGCTGCGAGCAGAGGCAGAGCGACGAGATGAAACCACAGGCTCTGCAGAGATTCACAATAAATGGAAATCAATTTGGTCTGATCGCTTCCTGCTGGGATTTGAATTCCTTTGTCGAAGAGGGCTTTTAATAATTTTGCAATCGGCCAGTCTTTAAAGAATAGCTTAACTGGGATGGGATCTGGCCGGCGTTTCTTCGTAGAGCGACGCGGCCAGGAGTGCTCTGGTTCTGGGGCAGGAGCCATTGACTGGAAAGCTGAATCCGCGGGCGGAGTATTTGAAACAATGAGGGGTTTTTCGGGGTCAGAAGATGAAGAGGAGGGGTTCCCGAGTGGTGCATCCAGTAAAAGCACTTGCGTAGAGTGCAGGATGCGTCCTATAGTCTGGATGCGAGTTTGAGTCCAGGATATTCCCATGCCATGCCTCTTGGCCATTCCAAATTGGGAGAAAATAATAAAAATAATTGGCAACGACTAAATTAAAAAAAAAAAAAAAAAAGAAGATGAAGAGGTAAGAAAATCTATAATCCTTTGTAGGGTCCATTCCTTGTTCGGTAATGAGGATGGAAGTCGTGGTGCGATATTCAAAGCCTATTCAGGTAGTCGTACAGAAAAAGGTCAAAAGCAAAATCAGGAAGTTGTTCTGTGACGGTGCCACGTCCGTCCCATGTGAACTCGATTGAACTTGGACTATTTGTTGTAACCCGGCAACGATGAAAGAAATCAATACCGTTGTTGAGACGGGGACAGCATGGTTTCATTCTGTACTAATGTATTGTATTGTGTGGTGAAAAAACAAACAAACAAACAAACAAACAAACAAACAAAAAAAAACAATAAAAAAAAAACAAAAAAAAAAAAACGTACTTACCTTTGTATGGTGAAGGGCCGTGATACACGGGGTAATGATGGAGGGGAAAAGAAAATAGGACAGAACGGAAAGGTTAAGTTAAAAACATAAATAAATAAATCATTCGTGCTGAATGCAGTTTCATCTCCCAGCAAACGGGAAAAGGTGCACATTTTTCCGCTTGCTGTGCGATCAGCATTAGCACGCGCAAAGATTAAATAAATGTATATTTGCACATATTATCTTGCTGTTAGTTGCACGGAGGATTGTTGTGGTGTTTTAAAATTAACTATTTTAATAAAGAGTAACTTAAAGAAAAAAAAAAGATTAGAAATACTTACCATTCAGCAGGAGGGTGGAGATAGAAGGTGCCATTTTGTGGGCGGAGACTAATATAACTTCGGGTTACCAAAAGTGATGTAATGCGGGCACTTTGAGTTTTATTTACCGTATTGCTGTTAATAGCCGGACCCTTGGATGCACCCAGTAGTAGCAGGGGGGAGTAGTTATTATTTAAACTAAGCCACATGCTATTCAGTTATGGGTTTGGGCAATAATTTCTGCAAGATTTGAATTTTAATGTTTATACTAGTTATTGATATTTAATGATAAAGTATATTTTGTATGGTAACTTATGAATGGGGTTTTAGTAATCTTGGTTGAGTCCCAGGGGAGGAGTTACAGTTCTATAAAGGGATTCAGTTGGAGAGAGGAGGGGGGATAGCTGGTATCAGGTACAGCGTATAATGCTGGAGGTAATAGTTTTTAGCCTGCTAAAAGAAGTTTGGTTTGTTTAACTATTTTTTTTTGTATGTTAAAGAAAACAAAATAAGTTAGTTATTTTTGGTGGAGTTTGTTTGTTGCACATGGCCACTTTATTTCAAATAAAGTTTGGACAAATCCTCTATCATCTCAACTTGTCTGTCTACCTTTTTCTGCCGTTCTGCACTACACCATAATGATCACTCGACCAACCCTACATGTTCGAAAAAAGATTCAAAAGTCTGTTCAGGAAGTCATACAGAAAAGGGGGTCGAAAGCCAAATCAAGTTGAGTTTCAGAGTTTAAGCAGCAGTAGGGTAGTCAGGCAGGCAAGGTTCATTCACAAAATACTAGTAATTCTTTTTTTCTCACTCTGTACATGCCAAAAAGCTGACACAAGAGAGACAGAGCATAGAGCCTTGGTTACTGTCCCCTGAATTACACCCAAGGGTTAACAAGAATCAAGTAGACATTTTGGCTAATGACACTCTTCAGTGTAAAGGAACATCAGTTAGTGGCAAAGAATCTTTCCTACTTCATCGTCTATTTTTCCACTTCATCGTCTCTGTTTTACGTCTCCTCTTTCCCTTCTTGCTGCAAACCACCCGTTTACTACTGCCTCCCTGTTTTATTTTTAAATTGTATTTTAGTATTTAACCTGCATCTCCACCTTTTTTTCTCTTCTCAATTCAGAAACCATGGGAGCCAACAAACACCTGGCACCCAGAGAGAGGGCCAAATACTCCATCCAGCCCTCAACAACTGCACAAAACAAATCCAGTATGACCTGGGTCAAATGAGACAATCCCATGAGATCCGTTGTACATTTACCCATGAACATGTCCCCATGGTAACTCTGTTCAATATGCAATCTAGAGTGTTGCCAAAAGAATCACATGCCCAGCAGGAGACTGCACCTTCAATATCAGGTGACTGCTTGCTTCTATAACAACCACTGCTGTAATATTCCGCTTACCTTAGCTGTATGACATGCACATCATAACCAGAGTTCCTGTTGAATATGTCCATATTGTTATCCAAAAATCACAGATCATTGGTGCTGTGCATTATTGGATTAGTCATCATCTTTCAGACATGTTACATACTGTAAAATCAGAATCTTCAAAGCCTGGCACTCCTGCATCAACCAAGGAAAGGTTTTTGGAAAAACTTTCAAAATCTTCTGCTTGTGAACCGGTGAACCGACTGATCTCAAACTTTGCATATGTCATCAGCAACCAACCCGTTTCAAGTTTGCAAAGCAGAAGTTGCTGCGATAAATTTTACTATTGAAAGCTGCTTGACCAACAAACTCCAAACTTGGTAGGCATCATCCTGGTGACAATGGAATACAAATTTGTCAAAATGGTGATGTTTTGTAAAACAATATGGCCGCCAGACGTACATTTATGTCTTAAATTTAAAACTGCCTCAGTTGACAAACGGTTTACTTGACTAACTCCAAATTTCACAAGCATCATCCCTGTCACTGTATCAATACAACTGACTCTTAAAAAAAACAGTGTTGACCGGAACCAAAATGGCCGTCTGACGCTTTTTTTTTAGAAACCTTTTGAAATCTTCTTGGGAACCGGTAAAGTGATTGATCTGACACTTGGCATATATCATCAACAACCAAGCCTGCTTCAAGTTTGTGAAGCAGAAGTTGCTGCGATAAAGTTTACTATCAAACTGGCTGCCACCAAATTCGTTAAAACGTGCACCAAACAACAAACTGCTTCTGCTCGAAAACCATTTAACCAGGTTACTCCCAACTTGGTAGGCATCATCTTGGTGACAACAGAATTCAAATATGGCAAAATTGTGTTGTTTTGTTAAACAAGATGGCTGCCAGACTTACATTTTCAAATTAAATGGTTTACTTGATTAACTCCAAACCTGAAAACCATCATGCCTGTGTCAGTACAATTAACTTTTTCAAAAATGGGGTTTGTGTGTGACGCATTTTTTGGAAAAAAACTTTCAAAATCTTCTTGTGGAGACCTGGTGAAGTTAGTGATTTCAAACTTGTCAAATATCAAGAACTAAACCCAGCAGCAGTAGAAGCAGTAGCAGCAGCGATGGCACTGGAAAGCATGCAGGACGGAGAAAGACCCTGAAAAATAGAGGACAAGACGAAAAGAGATTGGAGCGTGAGGTGTGGAATCTGTGCAGAGCACCTGCGGAAAAGGCATGTTTGGGATCGGCTGAGAATGAGTGGAGCTAGTATTTGTGAAGTTAAGTAAACCAAAGTTATTTTGCTCAAGTTATAAAGTATAATACCTTCTGCTTGCTGTATCATTTAGATGTACCAATGCATCAGCGCTGTCTATAGATGTATTAGATGCATAGTAGTTGTTTAACTAATGTCTGCTTTTAATTAAATTATTGCAGTAGCATTTTATTCAGTCGGCTGACGATCTTATTGTGTTTTAAGCCTTTTTAGTGAAATAAATCTTTGTCTACTTTTTTATCAGTATTTTACAATAATAGTATATTGTGTTATTTATAGAAATAATACAGCAGGGTTTGGTTGTTAAAGGCAATGCCTTTTAAGGGACAAATAGGTATAGTTCTCCTAATAGTAGATTAAAAACCAGAAGTGATTATTAGGATTCCAACTGCACTATTTTGCCTCTTGATCTTTGAATTAGAGCATTGGGAAGACCACAGCCACTCGAGTGCTACAGGCAGCGCCGTGACCATTGTTGGTGTGCTGCATGATGGGAATTCCCCATCCTAGACTAGAGCTCAGTCAGGATGGACTTTTGTGGCACCAGCTTAAAATTGTACACGACTGATCCATCAAAGTCTGTCGGTTGGGCTTGGTGGCAGAGTGACACCCCCTGCTGTGGGTGAGGCAAATTAGGTCAAATTATTATTAAATTGGGGAGTAGGGAATTGGAACCACGTCCGTTACCGATGACTCGGACAGGGGGAATTGGACAGTAGATGTTTAGCATATTTGTTAATTTACTTATTTATATTTTAATTGTGCTAGTATTAAAAACTTCATTAGCGCCTGTATAATAAATAGTATTAATTACTTACCTGGTTGTCTTGTCTGGTGTGTTCTGCTGCTGTTCTTCTCTGTGGATGCCTCCAGCCTGTGTGACCAAAGAAAGTGGGTTAAACAAAATTATAAATACTGTCCTGTTGCTATTAGCACAGGGCTGGCATAGTCAGACTACATTTTATAGAGCCCAAGGGTATTGGACTGGACCACCTGATTGGTTGTGGTGCCGTCTCACATTGTATAGTAATAGGAAAAGCATGCGAAAACTGCAAACCTACCATGCAAAAATACGATGGCAAACTTTTATAAGGGAAGCGCTAATCTTATACGACTGTACCTTACCGAGTTTTGTGCTAATCAGGATCTGTGAAACCAGACGATAATGTTCAGACACTATTTGCGTTTTAAATCACCAATAATAAAAGTAAGAAGCTTGCAATTTAGCTATACCGTGACTGGTTTGATGAAAGTAGTTTAGATTGGGTCAATGAAAATAAAATAAAAAATCTGTCAAAACTCTGTTTTTTAATGGTAGTCTATAAAAAAAGAACACATTTGTTCTTACTTCCGATTGCTTTTCCTTTTGCGGTTAAATAAATGAAGCTTTGGCCAGTTATTCTGAAGGGATCGTTCATTTTAGTTTTGTTTTCTTTTTATGTACCTGACTGTTGAACAGTGCTGGATCATCAGTCGTGGGTCTTTTCCATGGATTCAATAGGATTCCCCACATGGCCCCATTGCTATGCTATGACCACCATCTCAATGGTAATTCAATCCACACATTTTTAAGATAGTTAATATCAGCTAACTCACTGTGACATAAACTGGAATTAGACACAGTTCTCGGGTCAAAAACTAGTATATTATAAGTTTTGATTTTGTTTTGTAGTTGATCAATTTGCTTTAAAATATTTGTACAGTATCACCTGTACAGCAAGGTCAAATACATTAATATGATAGTTTTATACAAATAAAACATACCTACCACCTACAGTATATGATATTCAGAGAATACCATCAGTTTTGCTCAATGCTGTGAGATAGTATAGACTGTAATAAAAATATTTGTCGTATACAATACACTACACTGCTCCTACGAGCATTTCAAAAGAAGGGTGCTGCTTTTAAGACAGGGCTGATCTGAGAATATTTGAAACTCTAATACACCCCTATCTTTGAGATAGGTTAAGAGTTTATAGTCAATGTGTCGACAGCTTGTGATGTGAACTGTGCCTGCATATCAAGTAGATTCTTTGCTGCATAAGCAGTTCAAGAACACAATCCTTTAGACATTGAATAAAAAATGTACACTCGTCAATATTACATTTGTTTTCTGTACTTCAAGACTGTATTGATTTCTGTTTATTAAACCCTTCCTTGGCAGCATGCTTGTCTAATTTAAATACAGTGCTAATGAACCAAAAGGGATGTGCTGACCTTAGAATACACAGCAGATTAGATATCAGTAAAGGAAATCCCTAACTGTGAAATAAGCTTAGATGATTAAAATGTACTGCTGCACCATGCTGCGACTGCTTTTTTCCCCTCAGGATAAAAACATGCAAGGTGCTTGAAATACCCTGTGCTGCCGTACATTCAAGCTACACTTTTGGCAATGATGTGCTCTTCCAGTATGCCTGCAATTGAAGCACTACAAAACAACAAAACATATAAGGTCAGATAGACAAAGCATTTGCTCCAGTGCAACGTAGAAAGACAAGTAAAACCACCCTCTATAATACAGTAGGTCATCTATCAATATTTTCTCTACAGTTATTGCTGAACATGTTTTTTTTTTTTTTTTTTTTTTTTTTTTAATGAATTTATTGAGATAACCAAACTCATTTTGTTGCCCTGTTCAGTTTGTACTTTGACAGACATTTCCTTTCTGGCAAAACCTTCTATCACTGATTGGCTGCACAAAATAATAAAGCTTTCCTCAGGCTCAGGCAATTTCCTTTTTGAGATCAACTTCCTCTGTATCAAAGGTGCAGTTATGCTTCAGTACTGTATGGTATATATTTTATTCCATTTATACACTACCCTCCAACAAGTATTATGACAGATAGATGCAGAATGACTGGGAGTTGGGCATCTGCACTTCACTTTATCCCCTAATATGGGTTTCTGCAACGCTGACTGCTAAAACCTGTAGGGTATTCAATGTCACACATATCTTCACAGTAACCAGTGCAGAAACCCCACTGGGGTAAAATACAGAATGTTGCTCCAAGATGTTCTGCATTGGTTGTAAATTGATAACATTTGGGATACCACTACCTTTGATAGGTGGAGTTGATTACTAAATTCCTGTGTTTGATTATCTACTAGAATCCAAGGGATCTAAGTGAGAGGTAAATGGAAGAGGGCAGTGAATTCACAAACTGCTTGCATACTGAAAATGTGCTGTGATAAAATGTGTTTTTGTTAGACCCATTCCAAATAGATATAATAAAGTATTGCAACATTACAAGTACTGTAGAATTTTTTTTATTTTTTTTTATTTTTACAAACCATTAAATAAATGTGTTAAAAATAATTATGAAATGCAAAGGCAAACCATTTTATCATTTATTAGAAACAAAATATAGCAGGTTGCATGTTCTACTTTAAATGCAATACATACTACATTTAATGAATTGATATTTCATCAGTGTTTTTACTGTACACTTGAAATAAACTGCTAAAATGAAAATTTGACAGTAAAGAAAATATAGTGATATTTACATGGATGTTATGTTTCTTGCATGTATGCAGGGAAATAATCGATGTTTTATTGTATTTGCATGCATATATATATATATATATATATTGATTCTTATCATGTAATGCCACTGTATGCTGTAGCTGAGGGGATTTCAAACCTTTTTTTCTGCACTACGCTGTTTCTAAGTATTGTAATATACAGTACACTGTAGCAGGCTACGCATTACCTTTTCAATGTAAATGCTTTCAGAAATCGTTACCAACATTTACAGTTTTATTGTGAAACTTGTGTGGTGCTGTGTTTGCTGATCAATAATCTTTTTTTACCACGAAAGTAAAGAAGCCTCCATAGCATTTGCCTTTGCTGTAAAGCATGTTCTAATTAAATAGATGACAGTTAAGCTTCATTACCTCACATGATTGCGCCAGGCATACCAGTTACAGAGGGTTCTTCACGTGATTGAAAGAATTCAACTTTTAAAATAAATCCTGTGAAAGTACCAGCTCTGTGGTCCAGTTAAACAATATCAGAATACAAACACACCCTTATTAAAATAAATACATACATAAAGAAATAAATAAATAAATAAATAAATAAATAAATAAATAAATAATTAATAATAATAATAATAATAATAATAATAATAATAATAATAATAATAATAATAATAATAATATATTTTTCTATTTTCCTTTCTATAATATTTATAATTATTGAAAATAATACATGCAGCAGCACAACTTTTGTTGGAATGTAGTAAACAAAGAAGAAATATATACAGTACTGTGCAAAAGTTTTAGGCAGGTGTGAAAAAATGCTGTAAAGTAAGAATGCTTTCAAAAATAGACATGTTAATAGTTTATATTTATCAATTAACTAAATGCAAAGTGAGTGAACAGAAGAAAAATCTACATCAAATCAATATTTGGTGTGACCACCCTTTGCCTTCAAAACAGCATCAATTCTTCTAGGTACACTTGCACACAGTTTTTGAAGGAACTCGGCAGGTAGGTTGGCCCAAACATCTTGGAGAACTAACCACAGTTCTTCTGTGGATTTAGGCAGCCTCAGTTGCTTCTCTGTCTTCATGTAATCCCAGACAGACTCGATGATGTTGAGATCAGGGCTCTGTGGGGGCCATACCATCACTTCCAGGACTCCTTGTTCTTCTTTACGCTGAAGATAGTTCTTAATGACTTTCGCTGTATGTTTGGGGTCATTGTCATGCTGCAGAATAAATTTGGGGCCAATCAGATGCCTCCCTGATGGTATTGCATGATGGATAAGTATCTGCCTGTACTTCTCAGCATTGAGGAGACCATTAATTCTGACCAAATCCCCAACTCCATTTGCAGAAATGCAGCCCCAAACTTGCAAGGAACCTCCACCATGCTTCACTGTTGCCTGCAGACACTCATTCGTGTACCGCTCTCCAGCCCTTCGGTGAACAAACTGCCTTCTGCTACAGCCAAATATTTCAAATTTTGACTCATCAGTCCAGAGCACCTGCTGCCATTTTTCTGCACCCCAGGTCCTGTGTTTTCGTGCATAATTGAGTCGCTTGGCCTTGTTTCCACGTTGGAGGTATGGCTTTTTGGCTGCAAGTCTTCCATGAAGGCCACTTCTGACCAGACTTCTCCGGACAGTAGATGGGTGTACCAGGGTCCTACTGTTTTCTGCCAATTCTGAGCTGATGGCACTGCTGGACATCTTCTGATTGCGAAGGGAAGTAAGCATGATGTGTCTTTCATCTGCTGCAGTAAGTTTCCTTGGCCGACCACTGCGTCTACAGTCCTCAACGTTGCCCGTTTCTTTGTGCTTCTTCAAAAGAGCTTGGACAGCATATCTGGAAACCCCTGTCTGCCTTGAAATTTCTGCCTGGGAGAGACCTTGCTGATGCAGTATAAATACCTTGTGTCTTGTTGCTGTGCTCAGTCTTGCCATGGTGTATGACTTTTGACAGTAAACTGTCTTCAGCAACCTCACCTTGTTAGCTGAGTTTGGCTGTTCCTCACCCAGTTTTATTCCTCCTACACAGCTATTTCTGTTTCAGTTAATGATTGTGTTTCAACCTACATATTGAATTGATGATCATTAGCACCTGTGTGGTATAATTGTTTAATCATACACCTGACTATATGCCTACAAAATCCCTGACTTTGTGCAAGTGTACCTAGAAGAATTGATGCTGTTTTGAAGGCAAAGGGTGGTCACACCAAATATGGATTTGATTTAGATTTTTCTTCTGTTCACTCACTTTGCATTTAGTTAATTGATAAATATAAACTATTAACATGTCTATTTTTGAAAGCATTCTTACTTTACAGCATTTTTTCACACCTGCCTAAAACTTTTGCACAGTACTGTATATTTTTGTTTGTAAAATGACAGTTGGACAAAGCAGCCTGATCCTTCACTGATTTGCTGATGTGTTTAATCCTGTGTGTTCTTGAGTTAATACAACATGTATGTATTGATCTGCATGCATTAGATACAAATTGTATTAAGCATTTTAAATGACACTTTATTTTTTAAACGCTCCTAATAGCTGTTTTGGTTTTCTTTTTCTTTTCTATGTAGCATATTTGACTTTATTCCAGTAGAGGGCTCTTTAACCTAGCATGTACAGTGCAATCTTGAGTCACTTGTGAATCACATAGACAATGGGGGGCTAGGTTAGTACCAGCTGTGGCCATTTTAATATCTTTATGGAGATAAGCCATTTTAAACGTGTGCATAAAACCTCTATAATATGGTAATTTTCTTTAGCTGTATACTATTTTACTTACTTGGCTATTACCCTACATGTGAAAGATTTTGGTCTGGTGATTATATGCATATGAACAGTGTTTGTTTATTTTTGTATTATTATTATTACTTTTTTTTCATTATATTTTTGGAAGGGTCACATTTTACCAAATTTACCTCAAAGGTATGTAATGAAAAATTCACTGGTGTATTCAATTTAATAAGCAATGGCTTTACTCACTGCTTGCCCCAAACTTAAAAGGGGAATTTTTAGATCACATGAAGACCCTGGAGTATAAAAATCTGTGAATTTTATTTTTTGTGCCGTTAATAGTCTATAGATGTGTTTGGTGTACTGTAGTGTGGTATAATGTCCATTTTATATATAATACAAGTTAAATATTAGAGCAGCTTCAGACCAGCATTAATTTATGACACACCCTTACAAGGTGCGGTGTTGTAGAACATTTTTATTTTGAGTTACGTAAAGTAAGAATTACTGTAGAAATCATTAAAGCAGGAGATTGTTTATAATGCAGTCCTTTAAAGACCAAGGACAGTGACAAGATCAAACCTGGTGAAAACAAACTGGAGAACATGTACAATCAATGTAAACAGGGTCACCTCATGTTTAATTTCTTGTTGACAAGGACAGACTAGCAATGTTGACCAATGTGTTGCCTCCCCAGTGTATGCACAGCTGTCACACATACTGGGCAGTGAGGATAAACAGGGGTACTTTGGAATGTCTCATATTCAGCTGGGAATTGAATACAACTAGTATACTTTCTACTGGGAACAGTTCTCTGTTATCCTGCTGACACCTCTAGCTTGACATCTTTTTCAACCAATATTCTCCAAATATTTGAATTCTGACAGCAGAACGGCCTGGGCATGATTGAGTTGGACATAACTTCTTTTTTTTTTTTTTTTTTGGAGGGCGATATGGTGATGTAGTGACAGAGGACATCTAAAACGAATACTCAAACATGGCATTGCATACTATACATAATTATTAACTGTATACCTTTTACTTAAACCAATATATACTCCACCCTGCCTCAAATTAGAAGTCAGATCTGAATTATTGTCTTTATGTATCTGCACTTTGTTCACATTTAGTTAAAGCAGTTTTTGAAGCTTTCAAACCCACTAGAAACTGTCTTGAATGTTTATAATTGGAAATGTGTTATGACCATAACTACAAACTAAATGTTGAATTATGAGATATCTAAATATGTGACTGTGGCAAAGCGCCCCGCCCCTGTGTGCATTTGTGTGTTATGTGTTGTATGTTGCGTGTGTTAATGTTGGTGTATAGTCATTGGTACACGGGATATAAACGGGTCTGTGTTTCACGTGTATTTAAAAAGTGTAGTTTTGTATGTAGGCACGAGGAGGGCACAAATCACTTCACGTGCTGGTTAAATGTAATATGTGAGCACGGGGTTGCACAGAATTAATTCACGTGCTGGGATTCAAGTGAATAATTAATTAGTAATTGAATCCCAGCACAACAGTATAAATAGATGCACGTTTAGTCACTCGGGGTTAGGTGTTCAGAGAGTGGAGAACGGGAGAGAGAGAGGAGAGTTAAAATCAGCGTAATTATAAATATAATAAGTGTATTCTCACCGTGTTTGTTCGTCTCCGTTTCACCTGTGTGTTAGTGTCTAGTCGTTTTGTCTGTCTGTTTATTTTGGCGTCAAGTGCTGTGTCCTGTTTTGTGTACCGTTTAAAACCTTTTTATTTGTTAATAAACGCTGAGTGCCACCATTGCACTCGGCTCATCATCACCACCGTCTCTGTCTGTGTATTCCTTTCTGGTCTGACGCCACCCACTCTGGCCGTCTTTGTGACAGTGACAAACACACCTTACATTCTAGTAATTATCACTGTACTTTTTATTAGAAGTTGTGTTACTAATTTTATCAATTATCAAGTCCAATAGTCAGTGACATGCAGTGTTGCATGGGTACTAGAATGTATTACCCCTACTGATAATATTGATAATATCGGGATTCAGTCTGATAATCAGCTAGACAAGAGATTAATCCATCTACAGCAGACAATTTAGCTGGATATTAATGAGGATACTGCATTGACACAGGACAGGGTAAAGCAAATTGTTGTATAATAATTTTCACCAGCCCCAGTAGTGCACTTGTGCTGTTGCAAACCAGTGCACAGTGCATGTTGTTGGTCTGGATAACAGGTAAATCCCTTAACTGCTCTGTCCAGGGTTCTGAAATGTGATGCCAGCCTCGGACTAAATTGTTTAGCATAGAAAGTGAATGTCTACACACATGTTTTCACAGAACCCAATATGCTAGATTAGTTCTAATTAATGTGTTACAGTGTTAGTTTTAGAAGAGCTACAATAGGATAATTTAGCATGTTTTCATTGACCCCACTTTCTGTCTGAACTTTGTCAAATGTATCATCTCATCTCTATGTAGAAAATAAGAATGAAACTATCAACCTTTTGCAGAGAAGACCAAACAGAAAGCCACTTGTGCAAACACTCCTCATGGCGACGGATCATTTTTAATTCTTTAAAAGTTCATTCAAATATCATTTCTATTTTTCTTTCATGCATATTTATCATTGCAATGTTTTAATATTAACAACATATGTACAGTCAGAATGCATTGAATGGCAATGTGTTTGTACTTCTGATGTTTAATGAATGTTTTAATATGTTCATATACATTATACTTTTGTTTAAACAAAGAAGTGAAACCCCCTACTGATCAATGCATGGGCACAGATAGACATCAAACAAATTAATAGTGTGGACAGCTATCCCATTTAACATTCAGCAATAGTATGAAGAAATCAATAAAAACTGTAATTATAAACTACAGTAAAGAAATAGAAAAAACAAACAAACAAACAAACAAACAAACAAACAATCTGCCTACTGGAATAAAAGCTTTCTTTAGTTTTATTCTGCTTGTGTTACCACTGATGTACACCCACATGGTCTGTTGAATAATGAATTATGTTTTTGTGTGTTTTGTTTTTCAATATCTGTACTGTACTCAGCAGTATAAAATTACTTTTGTATTAAGTCTTACCCATAGGGGAATTTGTATTTGTGTAAAAGTTAACTCTTCACTAAGATTTCCTTTTTTTTCTCATGCTGATGGTATTGCATAGAAGTTCTGCAAAACTAAACTCAGAAGCCTATTTTTTCAAAAACTTTTTTTTAGGGATTTTGGGTTGCTCAGCGCCCACCCTTCATTCTTCTGAAAACTAAGAGCGACCCCTGCACCACCTGATATAAACATTCTCTGGGATCCCCCATCCCAATGGTACTCTACATCTTGATTTGGTACATACAATTATAAAATGTTTAGGCATGAAGTACAAATGGTTTACTAGCCATTTGCGGTCCATTGTTGGACCTGGTCCGACATTGCAATTATTCCTATCCGGTCCATTGTCGGACCCTGTCCGACATCATCAAAAAACGCAAAAAACGGGTTTCTAGTCATTTTTTCTCCGGAAAAAGCCAAGAAAACCATTCAATGGCCGAGTGGGAGCGACAGGAGCTGAGGCAAGCCGATACAAAAATAAAATTAAAATAAAGGCGTATCTCATGAATAGTCATACATGCCCCTGGCATTACATAGGGGCGGTCATAAGCAAAAAAGCTGAATGGTACTGAATCAGCGCACAGAGACTATCCTGGACATTTGCAGAGCTTTTTTGAGATGTTATAGTAATAAAATAATGACTTGGATTGCATTATTGAGGAGTTTGGTGATAAAACGAGTGATCAGGAGATGATTGATTGGTATGTACAACTATTATTATTATTATTATTTATTTCTTAGCATATGTGAAAGCGATAGCGACTGAAAGGGTAGGGCGGGGCTGGAGATGCCTAGTGAGTGCTTTGTTGATATGCAGGGCCTTTTAAACCCGTTTGACTGTGGAAAAAAATACTTTTAAACAGCGCGTCTAAAATTAACTGCGTGTGTGAAAATAAATTGGACCTGACGCGCCTGACGCGCACTTAATAAATGGACTGCAAAGGGCTAGACCAAGAACCTAATGGAGGTCTTTAAGTCCATTTGGACCTAAGGTTTGCACATTAGTAAAGTAATGGTTTACAAACTATGTAAACCTTTGCAAATATATTGTTTAGAAAGGTTTGCATAAATTGAGTTGTAAACAATATTTTTTCATCAGGTTTACAAAGTCATACAAACTTATTCATACACTATGTCCATTTGGACATTGTTTAAAAGATTGTAAACCTGTCTTTGTGAATGGTTTACACATATCATTGTAATCCGTTTTTTGCATTACCTCTGTAAACAGATGTGCACATATCCATAAACATTGCATTTGCCAAATTTTTACCAAGCAAAGTTACTCGACTTGCAAAACATTTGAGTTAATCTGTTTAAAGTTACAATGAAAGGTCTTGCTAGTGTTCTTTATTTAGTGGAATATCTATCTATCTATAGATGGATATAGTTTTAAAAGGTTACGTTGCTTAAAACCGAACAACTCGCACAACCAGGATTCGAACATGCGATCGCTGGTTGTATGACTCACCCTGCACGCCATGCGGCAGTGCTTTTACCAGGTGAGCCATTCAGGGACATTCAGGGACAATTAAAAAATGTTGTAGAATAAAAAAAAATAATAATGTGTGTGTGAATTCCAGGGCATGCAATGCATGCGCTGCATACATAGATGGTACACCGCTGGTTAAGGCTCACTTAATGTGCCTTCTCAATGTGAAAAAAATTACCTTAGCACACTCCAGTGACACTCACATATTGTTTCTCAATAAGTCAGGGGACTCTGGGTTCAAATCCAACATAAACCACCTTATGTAAACTATTATAAACTCTCCGGATTTCAGCAGTTTGGAACTACAGATTGCAATTTACCCACACTAGTTTTAATAAATACTTTATTAGATTTGTTAGAGCAGATTTACTTTTCTTGCAATATTGTATAACCACTTTCTTCTATTATTGTAATAACAATCAACTATAAATACGTATATGTATTGTCCCTTTAAGCCATTTATGAAGTGTGTTTGTAGAAAAAAATAGATAATATATTTTATCTGTAGTTGCATAGAAATAGTGATCACTACTTTTTACCCCGTTCTTACAAGAGCTGTAGCCACATATGAATATCATTGATCCACAGCTATTTCCTCTGAAATGTATTCAGCTTGTAGACAAGCAATCAATGCCATTAAAATCTATATTCAAGACTGCCTGTATGGTTCCTCAAAATATAAAAAATATAGTTCTATAGGTTTTTGAATTATGGTAATAAAAAAAGATTACAACCACTATCTTACGTGCTCATAGGCAAAATACTGTAGCAGTGACCATACAGCGCAAACAGATTCTATAGTTCACTGGCACAGATACAGGCAGACATCAAAAGTGCCTTCAACCATCTCCCTTGCTACTAAAAAAGCCCTGAACCGAGGTCTCATTGGCCAGGTTTCCATGCAGTTTAGAAACTCCAAATTCTCTCTCCACCGTCATGACTTATGTGACATAACACGCACATACCACGCACATTCCTCACTTTATAGGGAGTGCATGTCCAAAACATTGTACAACTTTAAAAGGGTATGTAAATTGCATTCTCACGCTAAAAAGCCTTACAATTGACCAAAAACTTTTTTTTTTTTTGCAGGGAAACACGTCCAAAAGCTGTTCCTTATGTTTACGAGACTTAATCAGTGAAAATTTTTTTTTTTTATGTGACACTATTGCTTCAACGTTTTAGATTAGCATGAGAGATTAGCCACTCAGGAGTCTGCTATGTCATGGTACACTAAACCATCCCCAGAGTTATCTCTTAAATAAACATCTAGTTTGTCTTATTTCTTTTCATTAATTGTGAAATTAAAATGCACTCAAATATCCACAGAATGTGCACAAAGTAGCTACTGTATGTTTCACTGTGCTGTCCAGAGGCATGACATTTTTTAATCTGCACACTGATTAAATGACTACAATATTCACCAGGTGTAAACTATAGTGACAAATACTGCTAACACATTTAAATATTTTCTTTTTCAGGAACAAACTGGTGCATAATCAAGTGAATGAGACTGCAAAGCTTGCCAAGTAAATCATACTTGAGAAACGTGCCCCAAGTGTTTTAGTACAAGATTTCAGATTAACATAAAATCAAATTTATGGAAATGCTGATCAAATCTAGCTTGACATTTTTTTATGAGACATTGATGGAAAACCTGGGTCAGTAAACATTAAGGTCTCAGTGGCAATATTCTCTTGGAATTCACACAGGTTGTGTCTTTTCAGTTTCTGAGTAAATTACAATTGGCATAAAAGGACTGAAGTATACTTAAAATAATCCTCTGTCAAATACAACAAGTATTGGTAACACTTTATATTAAGGCACTGCTTATTAATGTGTTATAAATATGCTATAAATATATAATAGTTGCGTAATAACTATGTTATAGCATGTTAATAAAACATTGTACATGGTTTATAACAATGCAATAGCCATAGACAGAGTTACAGTTTTATAAAGGGGGCAGTTTCTAGCCACCTATTCTACTTTGGGATGTTTAACCATGCAATAGCCCAAGTATCTCTAAATAACAGTTGACCACTAGTTGTGCTCTCTCAGGCTGACTCACTTTTATATTTGCTTTTTCTTCGTTCTTGGGATTATCCTTTAAAAGATAGGACAAGGATATAAACAATAAAGAATAAAAGATTGATCCATGAGGCAATTTAGTTGTTATACAATTACACGACCAACCATATACATTTTATAATACTCACAATATTGGAAATTGTTTCCAACGAGTTAAACACATTTAAAAATTGACCGGTGTACATATTGTGATGCTGTCTACTTTATCTTCATCAGCTTCACCAGTGACAAACCTCTTAAATATTCACAAATGTTATTTATTGGTGATCAATTTTTTAGGCAAAAAAATACTTTTCCCTTAGTGTTTTGGACACCATAGATCAGCCTAAGAAAAACTGTTGTTTACGAAATAGTTCCACTATTCTGAAATGCTAAACATTATACAAGCCTGAACCCCATTACGAGGTATACTAACTCCTTTATTTATGTGCGTTGATCCATGCCTGTCCGGTTCACCAATATCTTAGTACTCCGTCTGGTGTGAAAAAAGCAACCTCCAAACCAAGGGTTGAAAACTCGTCACATTAAGAACTTGTTTTTTTTTACTGTCAACTATATCACACCTTTAATAATGTGGGTTTAGAACTATAAACTACCAATAACCCGATCAACACCTATTTTTTTTAGCACTACTCTGCTTTCTAGTGTGACTTCCAGTACAGTATGCCCATTGCCTGCTTCACTCAGAATGAAATGTGACACAAGATGTCAACACAAATGGATAGAAAAAGTTTAATTTAAGAGCATACATCCCGTGGGACTCCTCTGCATCCTACTGTAACTCCCAGGAGCTGTTTGGCTACAGTAAACTTTTTAAGTTCATATTCTCTCAATGACTGCAGCTAATCCTTTGGAGATATGAAATTGCAACGTAGTTAAGGTTTATTTTATTTGTATTATCTATCAGCAAATGTCTAATTTCTCTTGTTTGGACATTATTAGCTGTGAATAAAAAAATGTAGACAACATTGCACTGTTAATGTAGTTTGAAGCATTCATTAAATACATTGTTATAAATCTAAAATGTACAGTATCTCATGTCAATAGCAGAGTCTATCCCATAACAATGGGGCATTCAACATGTGTTTGTCAGGGAAGTGTTATTGGTAGAAAGTCAAGAAATGGAAGAGTTCACAATTCCTGCATATTAAGCATGTACAGTCCATAACATGTTGGTTAGCTGTGGAAATCTATTTACCACAAAGCAATGGACAACAATATTCTAGAGCTGGTGTGCCCACACCTCTTCCACAGGGGGACACTTATCCAGAGTTGCAGCCTACAAAGAGGCAGTACATAACTGCTACCTAATCTAACATCAACAGAAATTAACATTCCCAACTCCTGAACTAGTTATTTATTATAAACAGAATAGACAAGCCAAATTCAGATGTCTGCAGGGCCACATTTTCGCTGAGTCCTGGCTTTGGACACCCCTGTTCTTGGACTACAAAGATGGATGGAATGCTGGAGCCAACACCTGGAAGTGTTATTGCAATAACCGTTCAATATGGCCACCATTAGTGTCAAGGAGGGTTGCCTTCCTTGGGATAACATTAAAAATGCAGAGCTCAGCATTTCCACAGGGACAATCAACACCTCTTGATTGATGGTGTCCTTGAACTGTGTAGGAATTTATTTATTTATTTTTCACAGCTGCCGCACAAAGTTGTCAAATTACTTTGTATACACCTTTTGTTTACTGTAATTTCATGAATAACACACAATCTTTTCTTGTTAATGAGAATGTCTGTGGGCTGTAGATAGACTGTGCAGTGTACTAGGGTTATACTATTGGATATTGTATGCATTTCTGACATGGTAGTGTATGTGAGGTATGCTTTATACAGAGCGCGAGCGTTAGTTCTGAAAACCCCATACCATAGGGTGAGACTGTGGATTTAAGCAGTGGATAACATGTTAAGGTAATATTTTACTATTTCACTGAACAGAAATGTATCACTTTCCCTGTCAATCGCCTGCTGCCCTTGAGTCTTCCTCAGTAAAGTCATTGAAACATTTTTATTTCCGTTAATGCAAAAGAGAGCATCTTTATGTATAGATTTGTGAAGGTGCTTTTGCTTGCTTGTTTGTGTTGCTTCTCCCCAGGTCTCCATCGCTGCATCTCAATTAGCCAAAACATGTGTCTAATTGATTTAGTTTCCCAGCTAAAATCTTTACCCATTTAAAGTTTCAGTCTGATTTGTAAAGGTTTAAGTTAAAGAGTAAGTAGCTTCAAATTTAATTTGAGTATTGTTATATATACAGTGCCTTGCGAATGTATTCGGCCCCCTTGAACTTTGCGACCTTTTGCCACATTTCAGGCTTCAAACATAAAGATATGAAACTGTAATTTTTTGTGAAGAATCAACAACAAGTGGGACACAATCATGAAGTGGAACGAAATTTATTGGATATTTCAAACTTTTTTAACAAATAAAAAACTGAAAAATTGGGCGTGCAAAATTATTCAGCCCCTTTACTTTCAGTGCAGCAAACTCTCTCCAGAAGTTCAGTGAGGATCTCTGAATGATCCAATGTTGACCTAAATGACTAATGATGATAAATAGAATCCACCTGTGTGTAATCAAGTCTCCGTATAAATGCACCTGCACTGTGATAGTCTCAGAGGTCCGTTTAAAGCGCAGAGAGCATCATGAAGAACAAGGAACACACCAGGCAGGTCCGAGATACTGTTGTGGAGAAGTTTAAAGCCGGATTTGGATACAAATGATTTCCCAAGCTTTAAACATCCCAAGGAGCACTGTGCAAGCGATAATATTGAAATGGAAGGAGTATCAGACCACTGCAAATCTACCAAGACCTGGCCGTCCCTCTAAACTTTCAGCTCATACAAGGAGAAGACTGATCAGAGATGCAGCCAAGAGGCCCATGATCACTCTGGATGAACTGCAGAGATCTACAGCTGAGGTGGGAGACTCTGTCCATAGGACAACAATCAGTCGTATACTGCACAAATCTGGCCTTTATGGAAGAGTGGCAAGAAGAAAGCCATTTCTTAAAGATATCCATAAAAAGTGTCGTTTACAGTTTGCCACAAGCCACCTGGGAGACACACCAAACATGTGGAAGAAGGTGCTCTGGTCAGATGAAACCAAAATCAAACTTTTTGGCAACAATGCAAAACGTTATGTTTGGCGTAAAAGCAACACAGCTCATCACCCTGAACACACCATCCCCACTGTCAAACATGGTGGTGGCAGCATCATGGTTTGGGCCTGCTTTTCTTCAGCAGGGACAGGGAAGATGGTTAAAATTGATGGGAAGATGGATGGAGCCAAATACAGGACCATTCTGGAAGAAAACCTGATGGAGTCTGCAAAAGACCTGAGACTGGGACGGAGATTTGTCTTCCAACAAGACAATGATCCAAAACATAAAGCAAAATCTACAATGGAATGGTTCACAAATAAACATATCCAGGTGTTAGAATGGCCAAGTCAAAGTCCAGACCTGAATCCAATCGAGAATCTGTGGAAAGAACTGAAAACTGCTGTTCACAAATGCTCTCCATCCAACCTCACTGAGCTCGAGCTGTTTTGCAAGGAGGAATGGGCAAAAATTTCAGTCTCTCGATGTGCAAAACTGATAGAGACATACCCCAAGCGACTTACAGCTGTAATCGCAGCAAAAGGTGGCGCTACAAAGTATTAACTTAAGGGGGCTGAATAATTTTGCACGCCCAATTTTTCAGTTTTTTATTTGTTAAAAAAGTTTGAAATATCCAATAAATTTCGTTCCACTTCATGATTGTGTCCCACTTGTTGTTGATTCTTCACAAAAAATTACAGTTTCATATCTTTATGTTTGAAGCCTGAAATGTGGCAAAAGGTCGCAAAGTTCAAGGGGGCCGAATACTTTCGCAAGGCACTGTATATATATATATTTTTTTTTTTAACATTTCCCTTTGTTTAGTGTTTGAAATTGCTGCACCCAAATTAAATTATTATAATTTACATTTACAAATCTACATCTGTCTTTAACTTGCTTTGAACTTGTTTGGAGTATCCTAAGTTCTAGTGTTACACTGTGACTTTTCAACTTTGCTAACCCCACCTACTATATATATATATATATATATATATATATATATATATATATATATATATATATATATATATATATGTATGGCCTTCAGTGAGTTACTAGAAAATAATTCCATCTAGAGTTTATGTGACGTCATAAACTACGAGACCATTAGGTTGAGTAGTTTATAAACTGTCACAGAACCCCGAAATGGAATTATTTTTCTTTAACTCACTGAAGCCTGCCTGTTATGTTTTATAATATATGGATATTAGTATCTGTAATAAAAAAAGACAATAAATGGGTGTTAAGGTTCAAAATGCAAGTGAATTTAATGAATACTATTAACTAGGTTGGTTACTTTTCGATTTTAATCGGTAAAGTTCGTTAAACGTTGAATTCCCCAACAATATGAGTTGACTGAAGTAAATTTACACAGGATAAACCTCGGTAAAACCACTCGCTATTTTTTTTTCTTACCAAAAATCTCTAGTCCGTATAGTTTTTATACTTGTCGTCTGTCCGACCTCTGTTCCACTCTGAATGGCTAGGGGTTGCTCTCATTCAACTCAGTGGTTCCTTAATAGGCTAGTGTAGTTTCACTGTCAGTCATTCATCCTGTTCTGACAGATCTTATTGGCTGAAGCAGCGCTAGAATGCTGTCATTCATTTAAATGACTGTCAATCATCAAGACCGACCGTGCACTTTCATTTGCCAGCTACAGGGCCTGTCATTCAAAGCGCCTACTTTGAATAACTTTTGCTATTATAGGTATATAAGATGACAGTTACTAGTTTGATTTGAAAATGGGGCACAAGAGGAAAACAGTGAGTATTGTGCACAATACCCTCATCGACGGCTGAAGTCTCCGCGGCAGGACGAAGTGGGCCCGTCTGCCTTGCCTCCAGTGAGTCCAGTTATGCTTGAGCAGGAGAGGGGCACGCTCAGAATAAGTGCAAATTTAGTTCTGTTCAACTATCTAATGTTTTGTTCTGTGCATATTATTTTTACTTGTAAATGTATGCTATAAAAGTCTGTGTAATACACTTTATATTCTGCATTTTCTATGTTTTATTTGAGACAATTTTTGTCTTTATCTTTACAAGGTATAGCTTTGCTGTGACCAAACGTTATTTCAATTAGAATGTTGGTAACCATGGTTTTGTTGCATGTCGAATATGATAAAGGGGTTTCTCTAAATTAGACATTTCTCAATGGCATAAGAAGTCTGTTTTTTTTAAGCATAAAGGTCGATTTCACCCATGCTGTTCTTGAATTGAAAAATAAAGATCGCAAAAAAACGGTAAATTCTTTAAAAAATAAACGTCGATATTAATCGTCGATTTGCAAAAAAAAAAAAAATCGAATTGTAGCAAGCCTACTAATAATGTACATTAAGTCAATATTAAAGAATCTTAAATATAATTTTCTTTTTGATAATTCAGGCACGGTGAATTAAACTGGGTCGATAATGAACTACACCAAAATAACGCATTTTAAAGGAAAATGTGTTTCAATGGGGTATGCGTTTTTATTTTTATTAGTCGCTGTCAGACTAGAAGATTTGTGTCGTTCGCTTGTAAATCGTCACAGAGACAGATTTGTCAAAAGTGCCTAAAAACATGAATTGTGGGTGTTGTTGAGTGATTGAAATTTTGAAAGTGATTGACAGGAATGTCTTTAATTTCCCGTTCCTCTCCAGTTTCTCTGATACGAATGTACCAGCTTTACATCAATTATTTATTTATTTTTTCCAAATTTCTGTTACTCTGTATCATGGCTAATTAATAAACTCTAAAACCTGAGTAATGCCATCACCCAAGAGCATTATCTTAGATACAAGTTACAGGACTGTTTGAATATTTTTTTCAAAACTGAGAAAAAAACAAACAACTCCTATGGATCATATTAGCATTACATTTCCTGGGTAGCAAGGTAGCCATTGAGGTACAACACTCAGCACGCACTTTAGTTGAGGGGCTATGCACGCACCTTCAAGGCTGGCTTAGGGCCCAGGAAAGTGTAAACAGAAGATGAAACAGTCTTTACAGTCAGACAATCCTAAGTTGACTTTGTAAATGCATGTGTTCAACTATTCAAATCAACTATTTCTGGTCAGTTTATATGTGTTAGACTTCACTGGCTACTGATTAGCTGTGCTATGCTGATATTATCCTGCCTATGTTCTCTCCACTTTATTTCTCCCTTTTGTTGACTCAGATTTCTTCTGCTGATTCATAATCAGGCCCAAAACTTTACCAGTTTCACTGCATTAAAAAACTACACACCTAAGCAGACAGTACTGTAGTACTGTTTCTCTAAAAGGCAGCAAATATGGCAATTAACTTGGAATGTCAGCTCTTGAATTTAATAGGAATCTCTGTTCCATTGCATTTGGAACACAGGACATTTCAGACGTTTCATTTTTTGTTTACCCTGAAGATGAGTTTCTAGCACTAATTATAGTTTGCTTGGAGTCTAGCTCAGACCGAGAGGCTGAGCACTTGCCATGCCTTCTAAAGAAAAAGAATAGAAAAAAAGAGCCTAGACCTTGACCTCTATGAAAGGAACTATAAATCATTCAGAAACATCATTCCTCATTTTGCTTCCAGTGTCCAGCATGGATTAAGATAAATTATAATAAGAAAGAGTAAGACCCCAATAAATAAATATGTTAGCCAAATAATAAAAAAAACGTTTTCTCTACGTATATGTCGTTTTTCTATTCTAATGTTAGGGACTATTTTCCTCAGCAGAAAGTTACCCTGCAAAATATCAGAAGTTCAAGGTAAATATTGGTTTTAAAGTTTTTTTTAAAGAGAAAATAAAGAAATAAATAGTTTTCTAATAGCGATAGAGCCCTCTCAATGCGTGCTCTACCGTGTGGTAGATGACCTTGACTTTCGTTAGCGCCCTTGGCTACGGCTCGGGACGCATAACTCCAGTCATGGTCATCTACCACATGGTAGAGCCCGCATCGACAGACTCAGTATCGTTAAATATACTTCCATTGAAAGATTCCACGCATTCTAAATACGGTAGAGCTACAGGGATATAATCCTTTATATATGCCCTTCAAATCTTTGTAACCGTATCACAAAAACAAATCAAACAAGATCTTTATTCTTTATTGTTTATTATTTAAAAGCGTCACTGATAATTTAATTCAGTAAACATTTTTCTAATTACAGGCTCACTGTGGTACCTGATTCTGTCCAATTCATCTGTTTGTGACTGTGTTAATACCATGTAGTTAATATTTTTTTATTGTAAATGTTTAGTTTTTTTTCTAGTTCAAAATTGTTAAAGAAAAATATCACATGTGTGTATGTTCAGTTTCACATTTTATCCAAAAAGTAAGTGATTTATCAACAGACAAAGTTGACAGTGAGAATGCTAATTGACTTATCTTAACGGTCACAAGAGAATGTTAAATAAAGATTAATTTCTATGTGCAAACATTTCTACGAACAGTATGTGACAGTAAGCACACATCTTTTACTTTGAAAATACACACAATTGCTAAATATGGGCCCAGGGCTTTAAAATGTTCAGTTCTGACCTTGGAAGGTTTAGAACACATCACAGAACATTGGTTGCATTTGACATGATTCATCAGAGTCTATTTTAAAGCATATGTAATTGAAACTTCAATTTTACAGACAATCTATACAAATGAAATAAAACAGTCATGTGTTCTTTAAATCACCAGAACTAGTTTTGATGCTTTGGCAAATGCGGAGGACAATGCATTGAGTTCTCATGGAGTAATTGCTTACATCTAAAAAGCAATTTAGACATTAGTCTGAGAAATAAAAAATGGTTTGGTTTTTGTTACTCAAACAGAATTCAAAGAACATAATAAAAGTTTGGGAACGAGAAGAGGCCATTCTGCCCATTAATACTTGTCCCTTGTTAGCACACCATTCGCCCCTAATAGGGAGACCTAATTTTATAGGACAGAATCTGGTTATTTAAAAAAAAAAAAAAAATCCCAGTGTTTTAGATCCTACCACGTCACCTGGTTGGCTATGCCATACCTCTCTGTATAAAAAAAGTGCTTCCTACCTTTTGTACTAAACTGACTTACTGAGATTCCATTTAGTTGCCCTTCTCTGCATCAATGTATATTTCGACTGCATCAATGTATTTTACGTACTGAGGTGACCAAAACTGGATGTGATGTAACTATTGATTTGTATAATCTTAGCATAGCCTCTCGAGACTTGTATTCCACATGTTTAGCAATATAGTCTAACATTGTTTCTGCCTTTCTAATTGCCTCACCACATTGACAAGAATGATAAGTCCACTATAACCTTGAGATCCTTTTCAAAGTCTTCGTTCCCTAGTTCCATCCCATTGATTTCATACTGATAACCTAGATTTTTAAATCAAGTTTAAGTCTATCAGAAGCACTGGCATCATCTACATTGACTGCAACATCCTCCACAAAGTCAAGCTTGTCATTTAAGCATGTCTTCCCTTTTCTGAATACATGCTGGCTCTCCCATAGAGATTTGAAGATGGTGTCCTTCATGAATAACACAGATGATTAGAGGACTTTTCTGTTAGAACAGGACAAGCTCAAAGTTCAGTCATTTTTACCGGAGAACCAAAGACAGATTACAGTACCTAGCCATGTTTCAAGTACAATGCAACAGAAAACATTTGTAGACATGAATGGGAATGGGAATATACTCAATTATCCATTGACATATACATTTGTTTTCCTAATATTTAATATTTCAAGCCAGCAGTAGGCCAAAACAAGGCCTTATTGACACTCTTTCTTGTCAGATTGGTTGAAACAGTATACTGTATGGAAGGATGCTCATTGTTGATATACAATGAGTAAACAAATAGAATGACATAACTGCACTGCAATGACAGTAACATACGACTGGAATAGCATTCCATTTGGTGCTGACAGAAAACCTGTTGATTTTGGTTTACTTCCATGTTGCTGCTGAAATTTGTTCAAAAGTTGATCTCTACTTTGCATTAGGCTGCTAATAAAATGGTACATAACAATGACAGTACTTATTGTATTTATTTTAATTTATTCTTACTATATCATGTATTCCCTTTTTGCAAAATACTGCTTTAGATTCATAATTATTTTATCTTATTTTTTTAGTTTTTAAAATTATAAACATTTTCATGGAATATTTTTTTAATTATCTCTTCATAATCCTATTATTGTGTTTTCTTTATGACAACATGTGTTAAAAACGAATCCTTATCTGTTCAAAGCTACTGCAAACAATCTATATTCTAAAACAGTTATACAATACTACTGAACACACGTGTTCCCTTAATTAAGATTTCCACCTTGAATGACTGGTTGACAGATGCAAGACTCTTAATCAATGCATTTCCCAAGGAACTGCACTGACAACGTATGACAGGTTTCCTATAGTTACTGCATTCACTGTTTCCTGGGTTTCACCAATCCATCCAGTCTCTCTCCCTAGCTAATCTTTAAATATGACAGATCTGGACAATGCAGGTCAAATCCTGTACCTTTTTAACACAAATCCCTTAACACACATCCCTTCCTGAAAAAGACCCTGCAGAACCTAATGCCTACTTTATAATGTTTTTTGGCATTTGCAATCATTTGGGTGGTTTTGTTTTCTGTTGGTCTTTTCTTTTTTCATTGTTGTTATCAGTTTTACTTTAAATGTGACTTTACCTGGCTTTGGGGAGTTGAAAGGTTATTGTATATTGTCACATGATTTGAATGGAATAAGAAAGGCTGTTAGTCCAAGCACTTAGGATTCTTCAGACAAGCTCAACGTTAGGTAAAGGCTGACTTAGAGAAAAATGATACAGTGCTGCACAAATTATAATGCGGTTGTCGGAGTCCATAATTACCAGTCTGCGTTATTTGTATTTCACCTTATAATGAATATTGGTATTTTTGTTCCTGAAATTATTTACAATACCCACAAGCCAAATTAATATTGGAGCGTACGGTGGAAAATGAAGGAAGGAGACACACACAATTTGCAGGTACTTATTCTCGTCCCGTTAGCCTGGGCCACACCAAAAATAACAAACAGTCTTGCACTGTCACAGTAACACATTCACACAGCAGCTTGTCTCACTCGGCTCTGCCCACGCTGATGTAGGCACCCCCCTATAGCTTTCATGTCCTCGCCTCCCTGTTGACGTTGCAGAAACCGAGCGAATAAAGCAGAGTCTAATTCATTGTCTTTCGTCCAATGCATTTTTTTCCTAGAGGAGCCCTCTTTGGAGTCAATCTTATCAAGAAAACCACTTTGTTTTTCTTTGTCTTTTAGCCATCCATGCAATGTAGATTCTGCAACATTTATATCTTTTAAAACTGCTGCTTGAGTGTCAACTTTTCTTACTCTGTCCACTGCATTGAGTTTCATTTCAACAAAGTATTTCGTTTGTTGCTGCCATGCCATTCACCCAACATTTGCGAGTCAAATTGCATTGTGGGGGAAACAGAACACCATCAAATAGAAAGGGCAATAATATATATATATATATATATATATATATATATATATATATATATATATATATATATATATATATATATTATAAGTTTCAGCTACATTTGGTTTCATATTCTGTGAGTGATTTTTTTCCCCTTCATAAACCTTATAAAACAAATATACTATACCCATCCCCCCCCACACACACCCTGAAGCAAAAAGTAATTAATTGTGACAAAGTTAAATGGTTTAATCTCTGTAACTGTCAACGGTCCGACAAAGAGAAACATTAATGTTGGCTGATAGTAATGTACCTTCTGGGCATGGTGTTGAGCTATGCAGTGCCCAAATGCTGGATCTGACAATGGGTATTAATATTACTGTAGATCCTTTACTCTCAGAGGTAGTGCTGCAGGATGTTCTTGACTTAATAGAGATTTTAGAAGTGCACAGTTTTATTTATTTGAATAAACTGAAAAAAAATATCAAAGAAAGCTTAAGGTTACTTTTAATACTAGTGAGGGTACATGCAATACAGAAATACAAAGAGATAGACACAGGGGTCTACTGTAAGCTGTAAACATTCTTAGCCCACCATTTAGAATAGAATTGTTTCAATTGATTAATCAGCAGCACATATATATGCACACAGAAAAATACCTTTAATTTTTATACAATCAAAATAAATAACACCTGTAATAGATGTTAAGGTGCTGTGAAAATGATATTTTGAAGATTTCACCTTTACAATCCTTGACTGAGGAAAGTTTTAAAATGAATCCCCAATTCCACTTTAAGGCCAGGTTCTGTCAATCCAAACCTTCTACGTCTAATCCAACAGGACTACTGACAATAGATTAGGGGACATAAGTACATTATGTACAGCAGATATTAAGTGACATTAGCGAGGCTAAATTATATAGTGCGATCTGTAATAAAACTATTGTACTGCAATGTTTTTAAAGAAATATAAAACAGATTATTAGATGTGTAATTATACTAAGTAAATAGCTTGAATCATTTGTCACTAATAACACCTCTGTCTTTTAGTTTCATCTTTTTGTGTCGCCTCCTTGGAGTGCTATTCTCATCTGGCCCATGTGTGACCAGGTTAAAAGATAAATGATGTGTCAATTAAGACCTGAGCTACATGCATCACCATAACCTCAAGCACACAGGGAGACTAGTTGGCTGCTGGCTTTGATTGCAGCTTCCATTAGAACATGTAATACAAACCAGATATATACCACTGAAATAATAAGATAATCCAGGCAGTGCACTGATCACAATTATTATTATTATTATTATTATTATTATTATTATTATTATTATTATTATATAATTACTTGTATTGTAACGCTTGAAATGTTTTTGCTTACGATTGTAAGTCGCCCTGGATAAGGGCGTCTGCTAAGAAATAAATAATAATAATAATCAGACTGATGATAAAAATAACCTGTAGCATCAGTAAATGAACACAACAAAACACTGTCAATACCTAAACAAACAACAAGGCCTGAAGATATAAGGCTTTATCTCCAGACTACTGGGAAATTTGTGGAAGAGCAAAATAATGCAAGTATTAGAAAATAATAAGCAACATAAATTTGGTAAGAAATTACTTCAGCCACCTGCCCTCCTGAGTGATGAGGAAATCATCCAACTCCAACCTCCAAAAAAAAAGGTGAATATTCAATTCCAATTCTTAGTAATAATACATGTAGTTTTCCCACACAAAAAATGTTAATAAAATAATAGTGACGTTTAAAATGAATTGTTAAAAAATAACTTTGTTTATATATATATATTAGAGGTCGGCACAGGTAGAAAATCCAGAACCGTGTACCGGTCGTGAAAAATACCCAGATCTTTTTCGGGTAATGATTTTAAAAAAAAAAACACACACACATATATGGTTTTAAGTCCATGATACATATTTAAATACTATATAGTACACATACATTTAGTCCCTTCAGATCTGTAGACTTGTGTAACCTTTTCCAGTACTGGAAACATCAAAATAATAATAATAATAATAATAATAATAATAATAATAATAATAATAATAATAATAATAATAATAATAATAACAAACATCTGTTTGAATACAGTTATGTTAAATGCTCTTCATGCTGTGGGATTCTTTGCAACATCTACTGGCCATATTCCGCGTTGTTGTTGTTGTTAATGTAATGTTGTTCTTGTATTGATTCAGAGCGATGCAAGGGTTCCAATAATGGAGGTTTTATTTATTTTCTTAATCAGAAAACAGCATAGTTTACACTAAAAAAGCATAGGCAAGGAGTATATCTTACTGCTCTTTCTCTTTCTCTCGCTTTTCCTGTTTATCCCTTTTTGTCATATCTGGTGTTTCTAACTTAATTGTTCACCGGCCTCTCTGCAAACACAATAGTCTAAAACCTGTGCAGTCCTCCAAATCCGAACTGATAAATAAACGTAAATATATCAGTCTTATATTAACATGGCATCCAAGAAAATCATTGTGAGTAATGCGTTTCTCATACGGATTTCATTTTGTACTTTGCACCTACGCATTTTGGAGTGCGTCTGCTTTTTCTTAGTAAATCTAGTTAATTAAAATAAAAACAATGCTTATGGTTTTCAGTCTGTTTTCTGTGGTACACCACTCACAATACTTTAGTTATTTATTTATTTATTTTTAAATAAAGGCTACTTATTTTATCTTTTTAGTAAGAAACTATATCTGCGCAATAACTGTAGATAAAGCATTCTGTATTGGAAGTCACATTGTTATTATTATTAATGGATAATTAAGAGTTATCACTGACATAAAAGATGTTGTTTTCTTTCCGATTTCCTGAGAAGAATAGTCGCAGTTTTTATTATTGAGGTGTTTTTGCTGCTAATGCAAAGCTTGTTTTTGGGCCGGATTAAGTTTAATGGGGGTCCGGGGCTGTTATCATTTTGGGGGCCCCTCTTTCAATATTCATTTGCTTCCCTTTACTGTTTTACTACTACCACACTCAATTAACATTAGTATCAAATTATTCAGCCTTAGCTGATCCACATTTTACCTGATTCGATGTTTGAATTAGCGCCAGTTTTGAAAATGAGCATTGGCCACAGCGTTAGTTACTGGCAGTTTCAAATACAAAATGGGAAATGCAAACTGCAGACTCTTTTGTTGTAATAGTAAGTTGTCTGGAAATGTGTTGTTCTTATCGCTTAAGAATATGTATGTGTATAATAGGTTTATAATAAATACATATGTTTAGCAAATAATACAAGGATAGTACACAGCGCTTTCTTAAAGTTTTTATTATTATTATTATTATTATTATTATTATTATTATTATTATTATTATTATTATTATTATTGCATCAGCAGAATCAGTAGAGCTGCACACACAGGAACAACATATTTTTATTATTTTTTGTTTTTTTGGTGACCAAATGAGACAGGCTGTGTTTTAAGACAACCTAAAAACTTCATGGAGACCCGGTTTAATAAAGCTGTACGATATCAGTAAGTCGCGCAAGGCCAAATTGGAACTCAGACACAAACATACTGCCTCCAGTATTTTAATATGAATTAGTTTATTTCCATTTGGAACAAAAATTACTCAGTTTAAAAGAAAACTACATGGAAACAGGCAGAACCCGAACCAGTGGTTAAAGAAAAGGGCTTGTAACCAGGACGTCCCCGGTTCAAATCCCACCTCAGCCACTGACTCATTGTGTGACCCTGAGCAAGTCACTTAACCTTCTTGTGCTCCATCTTTCGGGTGAGGCTTAGTTGTAAGTGACTCTGCAGCTGATGCATAATTCACACACCCTAGTCTCTGTAAGTCGCCTTGGATAAAGGCGTCTGCTAAATAAACAAATAATACTACCAAAATAGAGTGAGGAAAAGGTGAGACTTATTTTTATTTTTCCCACTGTAATCCATATAAAGCTAGGTCGTTTCCTCCTGTTGATTTCTCTCCAATGTATTTTCCGAAGTACTGGTACCTTTACATACATTTGTTGGTATTGTATTAAAATAGCGTGTCAGTGTTGGTGTTTTGTTTAACATCTTCCTCGCAATGACATTGTATTTGTTGTGTTTCTGCTTTTCAGCATCACTCTCACACTTCCTAGGTGCTGCTTTGTCAGACATTTACAGGTTCTGATCTGTGTCACGTTCGCGCCGCAGCATACCTGATAAACGTGGCACGTGACTTGATCGCAGGTCAAGTCATATGATCAGGCAGTCGTTGCTCCTCCAATGCAATACAATTTGGTAAAACAGCCCTGTTGTTCTGATCTATAGTCACACACTACTTATTCATTTTTTAGATATTGCATTATAAATTATATATATTTTTGAGTCCCTGGGCTGCAGCCCCTAAAGCCCCTGCGTTAATCTGGCCCTGCCTCTGAGATGTCTACAGTCGCTGTAAGTAGTACAGAGAGAAGTACTGTCGGACAAACTGAACCGGTTTCTTCATCAAATTATTTTTATGACTTGGAAAACTGTATGGTACTGCCCAGCTCATTATGTATGTTGCTAAGCTGGCTCTTTCCGGTAAGTGATGCAGATACTATCTCCATGACTACCATTAGACTCCTCAGTGATGTTGCTCAAGAATACAAAAAAAACTATATATATATCTGATTCAGTCAGCTATTCTCATCTGCATTCTCCTTAACATCACATACACAGTCATGATTTCCTAAGAGACATATGCCTAAAAACACACGGCATTTGGGGGTCCAGTCCAAAAAGCTGCCATTTAATCCTAACACTGAATATTACTCATAACACAAAGCAATATGTGTTTTTTAAGTTCAAGTCAATTAACATTTACAGCTACACTGAGCTCCTTATTTTGTTATCCCAAGGAACAATACTACTCAAACAATCAAAAAACTGCTCACTATTTATCTATCTATCTATCTATCTATCTATCTATCTATCTATCTATCTATATATATATATATATATATATATATATATATATATATATATATATATATTCCAACATGTGGAATATATTTGACTTTATTAATGATTCAATGGAATCAACCAAAATTACACATTTCTCAAATTATAAATTTATTTCCCCAAAAAATGAAGTGTCGCAATTATTGGCACCCTTGTTTTCAGTACTTTTTCAATAATGTTTAATGAGATTGGAGAACACATTGGGAGGGATCTTAGACCATTCCTCCATACAGGATCTTTCCAGATCATTGATATCCTTCGGTCTGCGCTTATGGACTGCCTTCTTCAATTGAAACCACAGGTTTCAGAGGATTCAGCAGATTCTCGGGACGGAAGGAGATAACAGTATCAGTAGCGGAGGAAGGAGGAAGGAGCAGGGAGGGAGCAGAGAGATATCTGAGATGGAGAGAATATCAAGGCCCCTGGTGATGAGCAGATCCAGGATGTGTCCTCAGGTGTGAGTGGGGACGTTGACAGACTGAGAGAGTCCGACAGTCTAGAATCGTGTTCGAAGTCGGTCACTAGTGGGGAGGAAGGCAAGTCAACATGAATGTTGAAGTCACCTAGGAGTAGGATTTTGTTAGTAGAAGTGCAGACGAGGGAGAGGAATTCTGAAAACTCGGCAATAAAAGCAGAGTTGCTATTAGGTGGACAGTAGATAGCAACAAGGGTGAGGGACATGGGAGAGGGGAGCTTGATGGTGAGATGCTCAAATGAAGAAAGGCAGGCAAAGAAAGAACTGATGAAGTGAGCACAGAATTTGCATTAACTGCAGTGCACCCGCCTCGGCCAGTGAGGCGAGGTTTGTCAAAGAGGGAATAGCCCTTTGGGGCGAGTGCATGTCGTTTACAGAGTGCCAGGTTTCAGCTAGACAGAGAAGATTATGATTGGTATCGGTTATAAGCGCTGAGAAGCAGATATTTGTTAGTCACAGAGCGACAATTGAAAAAGGAGATTTTCAATTTTGTAGCAGGCAGCGTAGGATGAGAAGGAGTTAGTAAGGGTATGTGCAGCAGGTACTTACCAGTGTTCATTCTGGGAGTGGAGAACGAGTGAGTCCGCTTTGTCCAGGGGATCCAGACGTTAGGTGTCAGGGTAGGAATGAGGCCTCTAGTAGCCACTGGGAGGGATTTGGTAAAGGTCCTTGCTCTACATGCCCTCGCTCTGACTGCCACATCTCAGACTGTCCTTGGTCATGTGGCCCTTCCAAGGCTGGCGCTTAGAATGGCTAGTGTTTCTAAGACACTGTTTGCCAATTTATACTATCCTGTAGGCCTAGAGACATATACTTATCACAATATTCTAATCAACCTCACGATTCAACACAGCCCAGCACAGTTTACAAAACTTTAATTACAATTGTTAAAGTTACCAGTTACCAATTTAAATAAGAGCTGTTTAAAATGCATGCTTAAAATTAGTTGCTGCGGATAGACAATCTGTGCCTGTTCCAGCAGGTGCAGGAAGTCTCATTTGAGCACCAAAGTTGTTTCCATGGCAACATGCAGCTATCTTCATTTATCTGAGTACAAGCCATAAATTAGAGAATGCGTGGCTTCAACCAGCCTGCATAGTATAATAATCCAGTGAATGACTCTACAAGCTGTTTTCAAGTAGGTCGCATTTGCCTTTTATTATCAAAATGCATTGAAATTAAGAGAACTGCATTTATAAATATAAATCTATTTTGAAAGGCTGGATAAAATAGCATGTGGTTCAAATAGCCCAAATATTTTTAATTATATTTTTTTACATTACTTTAGCTATGTTGGATTTACATGCTTTTGTCTTTTAAAATACAGTTTTAACCATATTTAATCCTTTATTTCAGTGGGCTTAACATTTAGCTAGCTTCCCTGATTGTCTTTCCAGGATGATCCATTCCATAAAGATAGGTGGTACCCCCATTAATCTATAACATGGTAATAACTTCATATCTACAGTACCAATGGTTACTGCTCTTACATGGCCAATCAGGATGCAGGGCTGCCGGTTTGTAACTCACTGGTAAAGGCTGCTATTCTAAACAAAAAAGCCTCAACTTGTATTCAAATTCAAATTAAAAAAGGATGTTGAATTACAAAGGAAAGAGAATTGGTTAAACATTTAAATGACGTGCTTACTTTTCTACTCTAAGGGGAAAATGTGAGTGTGTGGAAACTTGCAGTGTGTGTTGTGTGCACTGTATCCAATGAATTGTTGAAAAGCTTTTTATATTTGTAATGAGTTTTAAACTTCTAATATAACATTTCATCCCATGGTTTACCATGCTAATTTTGCACTCTAATTTTACATGCGTATTGTGTAAATAGACGTATTCTAAACGTTTTGGGTCAACTGCCGCATATGGTTTAGTCCACTTCAAGGAGACTAACTTGGGACTAGAAAATCCCCAGGAACTGAATAAAAAAAAAGTCCCAATTGCAGCATACTAATCAGAAGATCCAGGACCCAAACAGATAGTATTTTAAACTGTTTATTTATTAGTTTTTTTAACCGATCAGAACAATAAAGCATGCTACGAACAATTTTAAATATTAGGTTATTTGTATGTTTTCATTAAGATCAGGATTAGGAAAATGTAAAGTTAAGCTTTATGTGCATTTTTCCACATTTACTCGACTGTATTTCGTTGGATTTAGTTAGATTTTCTGTATGATCAAAATATAACATGTAGTACTTCGTTTTGGAAGATGGCCTTCTGTAGGTCTTCTGTAGTGAAACCTACTGGTGAAACAGTGTATTTAAGTAGTAATCTGAAACAACCCAGTTTCTAGTCAGATATCATCCTCTAGCATTCAGAAGATGCAGGACATTGATTGATGTCATTTTTATCATGAAGCATAATGTGACATACTTGACCATTTTTATAGCTGGCCATGGCTACCACTGTATACTACTCCTGTCACTCTATCAACAGAAACACAAAGATCAAAAAGTGCTATGAAAGGATAATGAACCCTCAGTTTTAGCACATTGGAAGAAAAAACAGAGTGCCCTCTTATCTTATGGATATGGATTTTCACTAAATTATATAAATACACTGTACCTATATGTATTTATACATGAGCTACCGAAAAGTATTGTATTATTTTACTACAACCCCATTTTCCTTGTTCCAATGTATTTCATATACCAGGAGCATATCAGAGTTAAATATGTATCTGTTGACTGTAACATTTGTGAAACATTGTGATATACTAAATATGCATTGATTGCATGCAGGCAGATGAACAAAAAATGTATCTTAGATTGTATATTAAAAAAGTAATACAATATTATTTATAAAACAAATTGCAACCTAGCTAGTAAAATATAACATAGTGAAAGTATTTTTAAGCATGATGTGCGAGGAGGTGTGGTAAACAGAATAAGCAGAATGAAAATTTAAAAAGACTGCAGTTGCTCTGTATTAGCATTGCCAAAGCATTTTAAAATGTAAAACTGCCCTGGGAAATTACCATGGTCAATTATTATAAGGGCTGCAAGGTTGTATTAGAAGTGTAAAAAAATATAAATGAAATGCAATATCATATATCTGGCTGATATAATACATGCATAAAGTTTGCACGTGTGTATCTCATAATAAACAGATTTGATTGAACTTCACAGCACTCACTTATCCACTTAATGTTGTGACTGCAAGTGTTGTACACAATCAGTACTAAACTTGATCTCATTTAACTGATGACCCCAATGAGCAAATCAACTTTTGATGTGCTGCAATTGTGATCATCAATGGTACTAACGTCAGTCCAAGCAAGTGGATCAAACTCACTTTATTCCCCTGTTGGCAGTATCAAGTGAATTTAATTTGGTACACTGCAATTGACTTATAAAGTTTATCATACTCACTGATGCTTACCATGATTTTTGCTATGCTTTACTACATGTGTGCTTTGCTTTACCATGAAATACAGCATCAACTCTTATAAAGGGGAGTTATGGAGTTATGGACTTATAGGTGCAATTTCATTTTCTTAGATTTGTTTTGAGGAAACATTATCAAAGGGGATAGCATAACACAGATGTGCAATGTCTGCTCTAATTGGTTTCACAAAGCTTTCAAGATATTGTACAGATGAGTCCAGCGATTTCCATTGGCTAGAACTTGTATCGATTGCTTTAGGAACATCATGGGATATTCATGATTGTCTCTTTACTGTGTTAGAAGGAACTCAGATATGAAATTAGATTAAATTGCTGTATGAGATAAAATGTTTGTACATCTACATCAGTGTCTTTATCATGAATTAGGAACAGTAGGCAAAACAAAGACTATATTCCAGTGGCATAACTCAATGGGGTATATTTTAAGGGTTTACTCTAGTGTTTTTTGAAAGGAGAAAAAGCACTTTAATGTTACAAAACTGAAAGACAAACAACACATCATCAACTGACCACAGGCAGCTCATTCTGTAGTGGACATTGTTATGCAATACATTTTCAGCACCACTTACCGTTTTTATCAGTACTAGCACTACAGGAATATCCTGTATGTTGGGATAGCAAAGGTAGCTGGTAATTATATCAGCAGTGAGATGTTCAGTGCTACAATGGGTTATCTGAGAAGCATAGTTTTCTAGTTCCATAAATCATGAATATTAAACAAGTTGGTAACCAGTTAGAAGAAGTGTAATATTGTGTAATAAGTGTTCCATTTTCTAGCATCAAAAAGTGAAGCATGTGATTAAAAAAGCACTCAACAATTATGACACTTCTACAGTATTTAAGAATGATCTGCAAAGCAACAGCACAGTGAATGTAGTAATATTCCATATGTCAAGAGAGGCCACATTATAATTACATAAGTTAGATTTTTCTAAATTCCAAAGCTAAAGTCCAAGGAACACCTTAGTAAGAGCCTTGTACACACAGTAAACCAGGATGGGGAAAGATGCAGCGAAAGAAATTACAAGTGGATTAATTAGTCTGAGCATACACACATGAAAGGGAAAACAGGACTAATGACAAAGGTCAAGTGCAGTAGCTGGTACATGTTACAAAAAGGCCTGGGAAGACAGGCTGAAACAGTAATAATGTTGCCAATTAGTTACTCCAGCAGAAACAACTCTTCTCCTTGGCAAAATACTGTGTTACTTTAAGTAGAAGATGTTTTGTTCTGATCTTTAGAATGCTATGCTGTTAGATTGCAGACATTCATATTAACATATCATCAAAAAGGGACCCTCAAAAAATGACACTAACCCTTATGGTACATGATTGTAAACTAACTTTTGTCAAAAGAAGTGATATCCACAGACCCTTCCATCTTCAGGGGGTCCCAAACATTCTTGGCTCAGGGCCCCTCATGACATTAGGCATCCTAACTGAGGACCTCCACCTAATGAATCCATAGAAAGGGAATACCTTACTTTTATTGCAAACAACATTTTGAAAAAAAAACTAAAAACTAATATAACAGTTTCAGTGTCATTTCAGTGTCATGTGCTCAGTTGTACACTGTCTGACTGCTAATGCAACATGAACCTGCCTGTAAAGGTATGTGGGAGCGGCATTTATTCATTTAGTTCTCATTATAATTCTACTTATAAAGTGCATTAATATAGTTGCCCATTTTGTTCCCCTTACAATCACCACTTTTGTTGTATAATGGGATATACTGATAGAGAGGGCACAAGCTTACATCTATGTTTTATTCAAAATAACCCCAAACACCTAACAGCAATGTTCGTGTAAATTAATTGATGCCCAGTCTGGAGAACATTGCTTTTTCAGGATCATTTGGGAGAGAACATTTTTGTATGTGCTATGGCCCCCCTAAAACCATCTTGGAGCCTCTCAGTGGTCCGTGACCCCCAATTTGAGAACCCCCATTCTAAATGGCCAATCCCCAGACCATTATACCACATAATGCACTTTTTCTTGTCCAATGGTTTAAGAAGCATTACGTGTGAACACAGAAGGTGAAAATTGTTGGTATTGAGTCCATGTTTAGTCTTTTTCCATCAAATGTTTACAGTACAATATGTGTGGTGCTTGTTTCCAAATGTTAGTTGGGCTGAAGGATTGTGATGGTCTGGACTGCATCAAGGTAACAGGAAAACACAGCCTTGATCTTATGTCTCATCTAGGCTATCCCATCATGTATTATTAGAAAATGGATCAGAGCTTTAACCTGATTGGTCAATATGAGGGCTTTCTGGTAAAGGACCTTGAATGTTATCTTTCAAACTAGGTTTAATCACTGTTCCAAATCAATCCACTGGAATATATGTAAATACAGTATTTGTGCATTTTACAAAACAAAACAAAATCTGTTCTTGTACACAACCACTGAATATTGTCTGTACTAAATAACGTTGTCTGTCAATCACAGTTCTCTACGCTCAATCTATCTATTTACATTTTGTATAGCAAATAAGCTAAAAAATAATAATATTACATCAAGAATAGTGTTTGCTATCAGCGGCAATACAGTCACCACAATAGCAGCTAGTCTCCGGTATGAATGATGACTTTATTTCAGCATATCACAGCACAAACACGGTGCTCTCTTCTCTAACAAAGTCAGGAAGGAGGCTTTGACTAAACTTTATGAACACACACTGTGAATAACTTACTGAAAAAAACAGCACGACCAATATTAACACATAGACTACTAGATATTTTCTTTTCTTTTTTTTTTTTTACATTTAGTCTTCACCAATGGTTTTTACCCCGGTTTTCTTTCCAATTGGGAATGCCCAATTATTATTTTTATCCCGGTTTACCGCTGCAACCTCCAGGCAACTCGGGAAATGGAGGCTGAAACACGCGTCCTCCGAAACGTGTTCCTGCCAAGCCGTCATTTTTCGCACTGCGGATCCACAGTGAAGCCACCAGACTTACAGTGCCGGAGGACAACACAGATCTGAATGGCTCCACTGCAGACCCGCAGGCGCCCTGTCAGCCACAGGGGTCATTAGGCTATTGGAAATACCCAGAATGCAACATAGTCCACCGCTGGGATAATGAAGCCTGAGTGAAGGCTACCAGACCACAGATGGAATTCTGAGCAAACTGCATTATTCTTGGAACAATGAGGAAAATATTTGTATTCATTAGTAACAAAAACTGGTGCTGCATAAAATCACAAAAAAAAACCAGAAAACATTTTAACGTATCAGAGGAAACCATGAAAGTTAAGCTTTCAGTTGCAGCTGCAGTATCTGTGTTATTATTATTATTATTATTATTATTATTATTATTATTATTATTATTATTATTATTATTATAAATACTAATAGAATGAACTGCAAAACAGCAAACTTGATTCAAACTAGATAGGCTTACTTGGCAATGTATAACACAAATTCAAGGTCTTTTCGTTATTAAAGTTTTGCTGTTATCAATAAGAGAAGCCCCTATGGGGACTCAGATACAGTGTGGTGATATAATGAGTCCACTGCCTTTAATAAAGGATTTGAAGGCAATAAAAGAGAGATATTGAATTTTTACTATGCCTTCTTTACGAAGAGAAATCGGTGTCTCTTTTCATCATTTCAGTGTGATTTAATACATAGAAGACAAAAACTTTAAATGAATTAACTATGCCTTTCAACCAACACTCTGCAAATGCATTAATGCCTTTTTATATTTTAAATCATCTGGGACCAAAGGGTTGGTGGTTTATTGCAGAATAAAGAACTTTTTTTTATGCTGGCCTTCTTCTGTGGGTGCATATTAATCTGTTTCTGGGTGCATCTCTCAAAATCAATCTAATATGACTAGTTTAAAAGATCAAAAAGTAACCTTCATGTTAAAAAGTGCTCTGAATGTGTCATTTCTTTACTTTTAAATGCTGGATAACTCAACACCTTTGCTTAATTCGACAGACAGTCTTGGTCCCAAATTTTCTCCATATAAAATATATGCATCCTGCCTCTTCTAATTTTTTTTTATTTGACACCACGCTTCTACTCAACACTGATCAAAACTGTAAAAAGATTTGTGGATACCTCGACATTTTTTGTTTCATGTGACTGCCTCTGACTGGAAACAGATTGTTCATTAATTCATTCGCAATTACCAAGTGCAGCTGGTTACAATGTCAGTTCATAAAGAGTGAGAAGCGAAAAATTAGTTTTTGTTCAATTGGCTTTAAAGCTCAGGCTAGTTTGGGATAACAAGCTTGTCAGAAGAACTTTCAAAGCGCATGTTTTTTTGCATGTGAAACAATCGACAATATTTGATTTCTGTGTGAAACTGTAAGTTGTTTATTTTGTTCACCAAGTTAATTATGTATAATGTACATTTCTTAACATTTGCTATTTAAGCTGTCAAATTAGACAGTACAAGCCAATGCCTAAAATTACAGTCAACAGTGTGCACAATTTGTGGTTGGATTGTTTTTGTAAAAATAATGCTGTAGTTATTTTATTAATTCTTATTTCAATCAAACTATACGAGTTGTACCAAGTTTGTACAGTACTGTGTACTGTAATTGATTCATTCACTGCAGTTCTTTCAACCGTTTTCAAAAGGACATTTAACTAAAAATAAACTTATACATATTGTAATACTGTAAACGTGTGAGTTCTGTTACGTATGTGCATGTTAATGCCATGGCTCATGTTCACCAGTATAAGTCAACACTAAATGGTTTGACAATATATTGACACTTGGAGTCCACTGTTACGCTACCCCACACATTTTACATATATTATTTATGGGACATGTAATGCAATGCATTTTAGTATAATGTAGATTTTAAACAGATTGTTAAGAGTTTACCATATAATAAAATGTTATATTTTTTTACACTTTTTGTTTTGGTACAATAACTAACTAAATTGACTATTTTCCCACTGAAGGCCATGAACTCATATGTAGGGTTTCTGATTTTGTGTGGTTTACCCTGACTTTTCTCCTCTCCTCTAAAAATGTAATTGATACCTGTTAAGCCATTTCTGTATCTCAATCACATGTGTTAATGGTACAATTGACTTATTTAAGTTATTTTTTTCTGTGAAACAACTAAATGGCCTTTTAAATTGTAATTCTTACTTTTTCATTTAAAAACAGAAGTGATTAATCTCTATTATGTAAATACAGTTATGCATAACAATTGTAATAAAGTGTGTCCAGCATAAAACACTTTATTTTTCATTAAAGATTAGTAATTTATTAACATGTTGTGATCTGCTTGTAAATTAAAAAAGAAGGCTTGGCCGATTTAAAGACCATTTAGTTGTTTCACAGAAGAAAATAAATAAGCCTGTAACTTAAATCAATTTTACTGTTAACATGTTTCTCAGTTGTGATTGAAATACATGAATGGCTTAACAGGCACCAATTGAATTCTTAAAGGAGAGTATAAAAGTCAGGTTAAAACATTGAAAATCAGAAGCACTACTCATATGATATACCCTTGTGGCATGCCACAAATGCAGACTGATGCTAACATATTCCCATCAGTGAATTCACCATAGCATCTGAATGGCGAGGGGGAAAAAAAATACACTGTGAAGGACCAAGTTAAGCAGTTTAAAGAATCCATTACACTTCCACACTGTCAGCCCTTCTAGACTGGAGAGGTCTTAGGAAAGGTGCCATGGTAAATAATAGTCCCCAGGGCACATCCTTTTAGCTACATGGGTTTGATTCCTAGAGGGCATTGGGAGGAGAATGACACAACACCGCATTATTCAAACTCAAGCAAAAGCCTAACTGGTAGATAATGTGAATCAAATTTAAAATCAGTCTGCAACGTACCAACGTTTTCCCCCAAGTGCACAAAAATATTTTTGATTTGTTGAGGCATCCTGATCCCGCAACAAATTGTATTATTATTATTATTATTATTATTATTATTATTATTATTATTATTATTATTATTATTATTATTTTGTCAGTATTTACTTGAATAATATCTAAAACCAAAAATACACAAGTGCAGGTTCAAACGCCTGCATTAGTAGAAGGCCTTAGAGAGTTGTCTGTGCAAAAAGAAAAAAGCAGAGAGAACTAGTGATAACATTACAATTCTTTTTTTATTTTAATTTTTTTATTATTTTTGTATTATTTTCTCCCAATTTGGAATGGCCAATTATTTTTATGCTCAGCTCACCGCTACCACCCCTGCGCTGACTCGGGAGCGGCGAAGACGAACACACGCTGTCCTCCGAAGCTCACCATGCAGCCACCCAAGAGCTACAGTGTCGGAGGACAACACAGCTCTCAGACAGCTTACAGGCACGCTCGCAGGCACCTGGTCAGACTACAGGGGTCGCTGGTGCGCGGTGAGCCGAGGACACCCTGGCCGACCTAACCCTCCCTCCCCCCGGGCGACGCTCGGCCAATTGAGCGCCGCCGCCTGGAAGCTCCCGTCCTCGGTCGGCAAAGGAATAGCCTGGACTCGAACTCGCAATGTCCAGACTATAGGGCACACCCTGCACTCAACACATTAAACATTAAAATTCTCTAACATTAAAATTCTGTTTAATTAACCCGCTGGCACAATTATTTCCTTTTTTCCAATTATTTTAATATACTTGAGAGCATGCAAATGCCGACTGCACTCATTGCGTTGTATGCGCTTGAGTATATTAAAATGGTGACGCAGGGAATGAGTTACTGTATGATAAGAGGATCAAGAGAGAGGAGTGTGATTAACGCACATTTAAAAATATATATAGTATATATAATATTTAAAGATTTTTGACATGTTTATTATGTTATATGTTCTTCTTAGAGCTGGCAGCCAAACTTTTCTGGGCTCCTACTGCAGACAATATATATATATATATATTGTAAACGATCTCCACCCACTCGGGTTCGTTGCCCCTTTAAAAATAGACCCGGCACACAGAAATGGATTTTAAGCGCTGGTGCGCTATTTTTAATCAACACAAAAATCCAACAAAACACACAAAATAAACACCTAGCTCGGTACGAGCACCAACTAACACACAGGAACACCCTGGCTAACACGGGACAGCTACACTGTTTCCCCGTCCTTACAAAACACACTGGCTTTTTTACAGCACTTACTTTTTAGCTCATGACTGCCAGGAAGCAGAGCACACCTTTCTGCCTCCTTCTCCACAGCAGCCTTGAGCAGACTAGCTGCCTCTCTTAAATACCCTGCACCTGGTTTTAATTTAACAATAGCTACCAGGTGCAGGGGATAATTAATAATAAAACAATTAACAAATCAATTAAACAATAAAGTAAAACAATTAAATTAAACAAATGTGCATTCCGCACATGTTTTCCACTCAGGGAGGCTTTAACCCCCTCCCTGCTGTGTTACAATATATATATATATATATATATATATATATATACAGCATTTGTGTGTATGTGCTACACTTCCGCAGTTCAGTTTTCAGAAACTTTCATGGCTCTCTAGAAATCTACCCAGAGTTTTTTTCTAGCAACAGAATGAACGTAGTGAGTAAAAATAAAACTATTTGTTCAACGGGCAAAGTATAACAGTAAAACTTGTTGTCCCTCAGACAAATCTTGTTGTCCCATGCGTCGGGTTATTCCACACCCCTGGAGAGTAGCTGTTGTTTACTTCATGCTCCTATTGGAGTGGTGGGAACCAACCAAGACATTGTTTTTCTGTTATATATGAGCATTCAGCGCTTTTCCTCCACTAGGTAACATGGAGTTCCTATTGGCCCAGTGTTGGAATTCAACCAAAGTGCGACCGCCCTAGCACCAGGTGGGCACCTCCCGTCTTCGGTGCTTCCTCAACTAGCCCACGACACCTCAGGGAGGCTTGACAGTGATGCTGGCATCACAGCAACTCCCCTCCATCCTTCACTTAACCCCTTTTCTTACATTAGCCATCCATTCCTTTTCATTGATGTTAACGTCCTCCATCACTCTTTTGATGTCCCCAATCAGCCTTTTTCCTCCTCAACCAGAACCAGTTGCTACTTCTCTGCCTCCTTGGATAGAGCCTTCACTATATGCCACAACTCCTGTCAACTGAATCCAGTATCTCAGATAACCTGGACTCTCCAGCCCCACTGTTGCACATCACTGTCTAACTCAGCATACTGGAGTTTCTAACTCTTGTATGCCTCCTCCACCGAATCCTCCCATGGCACCAGGTGAACAAGGCGTGCTGAGACTGACCACAGGACAATGTGAGGTCGAAGGGTAGCAATCTGGTTGGAAAATAAGGCGCTGGCTAACATCTGTCTGCATCCTCCAATCTCTAGCAGCCTCATAAATATAATCTCACTGTTCTACTCTGCATAACAAGAAGCCTAGTGAATCAGCTTGCCAAACAGCGTGTCATGCATTTCATTTTCTGCTGTTTATCAAATATTTGTACTGGCATTAGAGCTGTAATATTTAAATTAAAATTAATCTTTACATTTTTAGGTTGACAACAATGCTGGCAACAAAACCTCAAACCTTAATCATTTGTTAAATCCAAACACAAACTGTTATTTTGAAAACATTGAAAAAATCAGTATGCTTTGGTGCCCAGCTGCTGGTAAGAATATAAAGGATACTCCATAAACATTCATTACGTTTCTGCTAATATAAGTTAGCCCTCCACTATGCCTATTTTGAGTCTGCTACAACTAGAGCCCCATTGTGTTGATCTCATTCATTTTAAAATTTGATTGACATCTAATTGACAGAAGGTATTCAGAAGTGCTTGGGATTTGTCTGGGGGTTTCTTTCACCTGGTGCCTCAATGTTAACAACCTATATCTGAGTGAATAAGCCACAGCTAGATTCTGTAGGAACATTTATAGTACATCACTGGAGAATCACCCTGGATTTCAACAACCACCAATTTGTAGGGGTAATCCCAGGAAACCACTGATTGGTGGTCTATGCAAATTAAATTTATTCCCCAATGGTGAAATAACATACATCTTTGGCTGAAATTGAACCCTTAGTTTGTTATTAGTTTAACTTAAGCCTTTTACTTGGATACTTATCCACCACAAACAAAGGTCTAAAATATAAATAAAATATTATCTGTTGATATTGTTTTCTATGCAAGGTCTCACCCTGCTCCCTAATCTTTTGTTAGTCTCCCCTATAATGAGATGTTGTTGGAAGCATGATATAATACTCTATTTGTATTTATTTTATCAATTATTGAGCTTTTCTGTATTTGTTTATATATCACAGTCAGCTTACTTCCATAGAATCACACACACCATTTTCAATAGAAAAACCATTATACACACACACACACACACCCACACATACACAAAAGGAAGGGGCAAGTTTCGCTAAGAAGCATTTATCTTCATTCTGTGGTAGAAATGTCATGTGACACCCCTGTCTCTGTTCTTAAATGCAATGAGACCAAGCTAGCTGTTAACTAAATAGTACATCAAAACAAGCGGGCATGGGATTTTACCACACCATTGCTACTGAATACATTTAATTAGTTTAAGGTTTTATTTTTCAACAAGATAGTCTTTTGCATGAATTCCCTGTTTTCTGTAGGTGCGTTGGTGTGGGGAATAATGAGTTGGCAGGGAGGGGGTTACATTTATCCCTGTCAAAACGTGTGGGAATGTGGCTGGAGCTGTGAATTGAATACATAATAAAATGATTAATTAAGGCTCCAGCCACAGGTATATTGATAGGGTGCTCACAGGTGTTAGAAAGGAATAGAATTAATGTTGGTGCTAGGGAAGGGGAAGGGGAATATATGTATCTTGGGTGCTGTTTAAATATATATTTATTATTATGGTTGGTGTGTAGGTTATTTAGCCACAGTGTGTATATCTATCTATTTAAGTCTTTTTTTTTAACTGTTATTTATTTTGTTTATTTTTTTATTGTTTGTAAATAAACATGCGCCTGAGCACTTAACCTGCAACTTCTAAGTCCAAGTCTCCTTTCCTGGTTGAAACAGCTTGCCAGTGACGCTGTCCTGTCACAAGGTCTGGGAGAACAAGTTACTGTAATGGTTGACTTTAGTCTATCAATAATAATAATAATAATAATAACAAGACCGTAAACTGACTTTTGTTGTCAGTTTATGGCCTTGGTACACCAATACAAATGTCAGCGTCCTGGATGAGAGAAAAACAGTTTTCCAATTGGCTTTTAAAAACACTCAATGTGAAAGGTACTTGCCATTAACTGGTACTTGGAAATGTGAGGGAGACAAGTTTTTTTTGTTTTTAAGTCAGTTATGAATGGATTTATTGGATACCTGTCAATACTTTTAAAGGCAATGCGAGTATGATTAACTAGAGTACTATGCACACCCTTAAAATATACATTTTGCTCATATTGATCTTTTGTTTAAATGTTTAAACACATTAATTGCAAAAATAAATGTATAGGGCAAATTGTGGTATAGCACAGGAAAATTATATCTCAGCAAGTTTATTATTATTATTATTTTTTACAAATATCTGTTGTTTTCAATATGTCCATAGAAATCTGAATAAATACGTCTTCCGACATTAAAAATGTTAATTTTATTGCTGATCAGCATGACAAAACTTCAAATAGGTACACTGTAGTACTGTTTCCACAGTCTGTGCACAGAAATAATTTTATTTAGCTATCTGGGAAACAATTACTTGAAGGTAATTGAATGCTATATTTCTAACGTTTTAAAATTGATGTGTAACAGAAACACTTACATAATGACTCTTACATAATGTACCAACTTTTTAAAATAACCCCTTCTAGCAGTAAGGAAACTAACAAAACTAAAACGTGCACTGAAGCATCATCACATACATTTAATTATTTCAGATTGCAAATATAAAAATGCCACCGAGGCAATGTCTACTTTTTGTGCCTAATAGTCTTTCCATCATTGGAAACTCTCTGTTCCCTAACCTTTCTAGTAATTTCCACGAGCAGCTACATGTTAATAGCATGTTTATGGCCTCTTGAGTATCACATATCTAATTAATATTATGTTACATTCATTTCAAGGACTGAGATTGGCAGTAATGTGGTTTGCCACAATACTGCCCTAATTAGGTCCTTGAGAATCGTGGGCGTCAATTACAGTGCCGGAACTTACGATGCATTTTATTTGCATCTTTCAATGTAGGCTGAGCGCCACAGGATCAGCAGGAAATTATATGTTTACTTAGTCTTAGAACAAGATGTTCCCTTTTAATGGTCACTTTGGTAGTTTTTGAATATATTCAATTGAGACATTACAAAATGCAATAATGGTATATACATTATATAAATAATCACACTTAACATATAATAAGTATATACATTATATAAATAATCACACTTAAAATATAATAATCTCAAAATCTTGAACCCGCTGTGTCAATAGCATGAGTTGTTTTCCCCTGCAACACTACTAATGTTAATTCACAGATACAGGCATCAGAAAAATGTTTTTTCTACTTGACTTATAACAGTTTGCCGTGGACATTGGTAGGATTTGCCTACTTAGATAAAAAAAAAAAAATAATAAATAACTGGTACGCTGTTGAAGTACCTTTGTAGTATGATAACATTTTAGACTTCCTTTTTTTTCTGGTGGGTTTATAACAAACTTGCCTGTGGTCTAAGGCAATCATCATTCTATTTTAATTGAGGTGGGGCTGTGCAAACATGGTATCATTGAATTAAAGGTAAAATTAAAAACTGCATTTGGTACATATATAGTACAATAAATATAAAATAAACTTACTGTTAACCATATAGCAAAGCGCAATAGCACAACACAGTCTCAATGAACAAATCGGAATATAGCACTGATTTGGGCATTTTCATAAGTTTGGTAGAAGTATTTCGTTATTAAATAAACATGCTAATGTTATTTCTGAAATTATGTTGAGTGTTTTTTCTCTAAAATTGAACCCTGCACAACAGTTAGCCACTGGTACGTTTTATTGTTTATACTGTATATAACATAAATAAATATGAGGATGAAGATCACAACTTTGAGGATCATATGAAGCCTGCATACATGCTGTGAATGAGATCACAATAGAGGGATGTTGAGGGCTATGTTAGGTTTTAGGTTTTAGACAGTGAATATTGATTTATTTTTGGGGGGTGGGGGGCTATGTTAGGTTTTAGGTTTTAGACTTAATTTCATTTTCATTTTAATGAGTACAATTGTGATATAAACACATCTCTCTTATTTTCAAAAATAATAATATTGCTTTATTTCAAAGCTGCTCTAACACATAAACAGCCATTGTTCTACTACTGCTGCCTAGTTTACTGTATTTAATCCTGCACTTAACCCAATCTGTAGTATTTTGTATTTCACCTGCACTCGTATCTAACCCTGATGTAACTATCAACTGTGACCTGCTCTTGAACTGCCCTGATATCAAATCGTACTGTGTTTTGTATTTGCTCTTATTAGGACTAATGTCATCATTTTTTGCATCTTGATCTTAATTGCATTGTAATTCTTGATATGTACTTTTTGTATACAACTGAAGTCGCCCTGGGTAAGGGTGTCTGCTAATAAATAAATAATACTGTGCTAAGTAGCAAATATTAATTAAAATAAGTACATTATTGTACTACTGAAGTTGTGTTATCTTGGTATCACAAACTGGACTTCCTATAAAACATGGCTCTAAAAACAAGCCAGTTTACTCCATCCATGAGCACAACAACAATGTCTTTTCTAAGGGAGAGAGATAACCACTCTAAATCTATATTCATGTTGATGGGTATTTAAAAATGTAAATCATTCCACATGTACTTCGGCTGCAAACTGACAATTACATATAAGACGGTCTATTTTAGTGATTTATACCACACTGAATCTGTCCTAAATCTGCCAACAGGACTCCAACATCTATCTGCCATATGTTTGTTGCATTTGATCTTTTTAATAAGGGGGTCAATACAAGGAGAAGACACCAGCTGATTAATATGCAGCTGGTCACATCATTATTTACTACATGATCTTGAGACTGCACAGGTGAGAAACATCTAAACAACAATATTCAAGGTCTCCTTGAGGTTTATATTATTACATGTTCCTAATATGTATTATTTCTATCCTTATGTTCAATGCTTCCTAACTATTTCAGCAAAAAATGCTTTTAAAACGACACTTCAAGGCTGCTTACAAGGGTGACGTGGGGAAGCATATCAGTGTTGCACAGGCTACATGCACAAGTCTTCATCTGTGGGTTTCAGTGCAGTGTTTCCTTTGGGAGTCTTTATAAAAGCAATCTTTGATTGAATAGTTGTGATAAATAATGATCTAAGCAGAAATAACAATGGAGAATCATACTTAACACATATAATATATAATACATATTAGGAAAAAGCACACTGATGATTTCATCCAGTCTAGAAACTGACATCTTGAATTACCATAAATTACGTCCCACCTTATTTAAATTCAGATCAGATTCAGATCTGGGGATTTGGGTTTAGAAAAAAAAAAAAGAAAAAAATGGTGAAAATATTGCTACTCGTTCAGTTAAAAAAAAAAAAAGTTCTTATTATCTTTCCTGTGAAACAAAAGCTGGTTTATTATATAAAGAAGTAAAATGCTTGCTATAAAAAGCAGCTTTATCCAATAATTCTGTCACTGAGATTAGCACATAGGAGATATCTGGTTCTCGGGTGACTGACGTCACTGCATTATGTGAGTTGAATCCTAATTTCCTGTCCTTCTCACTTCAGGATAACAGATCACCTCCCTGAAAAGAGCCAGTGTTACCAGCTGCTGCTGTATCTCAGCAAGTCATAATGTTAAGTGATGAGAAAGATATCTTGGCCCTTCAGTGCTAAAAATAATCACAGTGCCAGCAATTACACAGGATAAGCTGAAAACACTATGAAGCCACACACTTGACCAGTTGACATGAACAAGTATAACACATTTATCATTGTTTGATCTTTATATTGATGAAAATAATTAAATATCTATATCTACACATCTACACTTACCTTGCCACTATAACAAAGCATCCAGGCAATCGATAACTCGCTATAGTGATGGATACTGTTTTTTTGTTTTTTTTCCTGATTGCTATTAGTGCCTGTTTCAGATGACAAGCACCCAGTCCATGAACAGGCTGTTCTGAAAACATCTCAATATATATATTTTTTCATCCATGTGGGGAAGGTTTTTAAAACAGAGCCACACAATCTCCTATTTGCTTCGTCGTGTTCATGCTGTTTACACCATGCCCTGGAGTTGTATTGTACATAAACATTACACGATAGAGTGAGCAGGACATTATTGCTGGTTTGCAAAAAGTGATCTAGATAGAACAAAAATTTTAATTTTGTGAATTTGAATCTTTCTTCAGTGTGTGTAAACATATGGACAGCACCTAATGAGTCCTAGTTCACTGTTATGAACAACTGCCGCTCACTTCTTCCCAGAAACCTACTTGAAAATGAGTATGGTTGAGAGTTCACACCTTAATAAATGCATGATACTTGTACATTCATTTCCACAAACTGGGACAGACCATCAGTTGATGAGATGTGACAAAAGTGTCTCATCCTGAGGGGTATAGTGCCCCATAGAAAAGCATTGAATCTCCACATAGTCAAAGAGGAAACACAAAAAGCAGGCTGGACACTGACTGGATTCATGATAAGTCAACTAAATTAAATTAAACAAGTTGATATTATGAACAACACACAGAGTCAAGTAAATTCTGAAGTAAAAAGTTACCAAGGTCACAAAAGGGAGAGTGGATGAAGGAGAAGCTTGCTACTATATGACAGAACATAACAAATAATGCTGTCATTGTCCGTTGCTCTTGGGGTCTGATAATGGTGCCCGGTCATTGACGTCAATAGCCGCTCATTTTGGGCGATGTTGTTTTCTTAACATAAATGTACTAGAGTACTTAGGACATTAACCGGCCATTGTCAACAATTCCCAGTGAATCTCGGGCAATGTGTGTCACTATGCCAGTCTGTAGCAAATACCTCATATGTGGGACAATAAGCGTTCCACCTGCTGTCTCTTATTTTTAGCAGCAGTCAGGCAACGCTATTTTTTTTAAGAGAAAAGGTACGCAGAAAGAAAAAAATGAGCCCATTGTTTGTTTTTTCTATTAGGAGTGTATCCCTTTAAAAAAGACGTCCTGGGTCATGCGCGCACTTTTTGAAATGGAGTTGCTCGTAAAGTTTGTAATCCATTGTAGTTCAGTCAGTATAGCTTATGGAAAGATACGAAAAAAACTATAAATAACAACCAAAAACTACAATGCAGCTGTGTTATTACTGTGCATGCCTTGCCCTGCTGTTGGATCTTCATTCCTAAGCCGTGATCAGCAAGAATATTATCTCTGAAGAAGCTTTGTCTTTTTGTATTTTTTTTTCACCCCAGTTATTTTTGGGATTAAAAATATGTTTCTGGATATTTCTGGATATTTTAAATAAATTTTGATTTTGGGATTATTATTATTATTATTATTATTATTATTATTATTATTATTATTATTATTATTATTATTATTATTATTTTCCCAATTGACTCATCTGCTAGCAATCAGTTATTCCTGTTTTACTGTTTTTATACGTGTTTTTCTATTACTTTTCTCGTTCTTTTCATTCCAAGCATTTGCAAATATTGTGTAAATGAATCTTTTGAGTTTGATACATTTTCCCATTTTATATTTGCTATTAAGCAGTTCTTCTATTTTCAGTGAGGTGTATATTGTTCTCTTTGTTCTTCTCTTATTTAGAAATAATACTTGAGAATGTAGGCTATTTGATTTATAGAGCTGTTTGTTATAAATTGATAGTCAATTTAATTAAAATCTGTATAGTTGGTTCTTTTAAATATTGAATGCATTTTGTTGAATAAAGCAACAAAGTATTCTAAAATATGCAGGGGTTGCTTATTTATTTTTTACCTCCAGTATATTTTAGTAGTTGTATTTATCATTGTTTCAACATTGACCACCTAGTACTGTCATTGTTGTTATTTAGATCTGTATGAGTACATGGACCGACAGAATCAGCCAATGAATGACAGGCCAATGCTGTCATTGGCTGTTGCTTTTGGGCTCTGACAACAGTGCCCGGTCATTGACGTGGCGGACTTGAGACTTTGGCGGTAACATATATATATATATATATATATATATATATATATATATATATATATATCATTGTGTGTATGTGTATATCTATATCACCTCCAAAATTATTGGCACCCTTGATAAAGATGAGCAAAAAAGGCTGTATAAAATAAACAACACAGGTAATTAGCTATATTTTATGCTCAAATATATGGGAAAACCATATTCTTTTATTCTAATACAATTGCTCAGAGAAAATGTTTTTTATTAACAAGTAATACAAATTTTTCTCAAAAAGATAGGTGTCAGAATTATTGGCACCCCTAAAGATTCTTATAAATAAAATCAAACAAAATTAAATCTGCATTAACATTCTACTTCTTTAAGTTCATCTCAGTCTTAAGTATTTTATAGTAATAAAATAATTACTTGGATCGCATTATTGAGGAGTTTGGTGATAAAACGAGTGATCAGGAGATGATTGATCGGTATGTACGACTATTATTTTTATTATTATTTATTTCTTACATAGGTGAAAATGATAGTGAACGAAAGGGTGGGGCTGGAGATGCCTAGTGAGTGCTTTCTTGATATGCAGGGCCATTTAAACCCGTTTGACTGTAGAAAAAATACTTTTAAACAGCACGTCTAAAATTAACTGCGCGTGTGAAAATAAATTAGACATGACGTGCCTGACGCGCAATTAATAAATGGACTGCAAAGGGTTAGACGCCACCTCCGTGCCAATAGGCTATTTGGAAGGGTTGCCAGAAAAAAGCCTTTATTGAGAGTAACCAACAAACGTAAGTACCTGGAGTTTGCTAAACGGCATTGGCACTTCGATTGGAACCGGGTGCTATGGTCAGATGAGACGAAAATAGAGCTCTTTGGCCACGCACACCAGCGGTGGGTTTGGTGTCGAAAGAAGGATGTGTGTGCAGAAAAGAACCTCATACCTACTGTAAAATATGGTGGTGGATCTTTGATGTTATGGGGCTGTTTTGCTTCCACTGGTCCTGGGGCCCTTATTAAGGTCAACTGCATCATAAACTCTACCCAGTACCAGGACATTTTAGCCAAAAACCTGGTTGCCTTTGCCAGGAGGCTGAAACTTGGCCACAAGTGGATCTTCCAGCAAGACAATGACCCCAAGCACTCATCAAAATTCACAAAGAAATGGTTAATTGACCACCAAATCAACATTTTGCAATGGCCATCTCAGTCTCTGGACTTGAACCCCATTGAAAACATGTGGTTTCAATTGAAGAGGGCAGTGCATAAGCGCAGACCGAAGGACATCAAGGATCTGGAAAGATTCTGTATGGAGGAATCGTCGAAGATCCCTCCCAATGTGTTCTCCAATCTCATTAAACATTTTAGAAAAAGACTCAGTGCCGTTATCCTTACAAGGGGAGGGTGCCAATAATTGTGTTGAAAACAAGGGTGCCAATAATTGTGACACATTTTTTTTGGAAATAAATTTATAGTTTGAGAAATGTGTAATTTTGGTTGATTCCATTGAATCATTAATAAAGTCAAATATATTCCACATGTTGGAAAATTACAATATAGCTCAGTACTGGTATTATTTATTTCATACAGTCTTTTTTGCTCATCTTTATCAAGGGTGCCAATAATTTTGGAGGTGATTATATATATATATATATATATATATATATATATATATATATATATATATATACAGCTCTGGAAAAAATTAAGAGACCAATGCAAAATTATCAGTTTCTCTGGTTTTACTATTTATAGGTATGTGTTTGGGTAAAATGAACATTTTTGTTTTATTCTATAAACTACTGACAACATTTCTCCCAAATTCCAAATAAAAATATTGTCATTTAGAGCATTTATTTGCAGAAAATGACAACTGGTCAAAATAACAAAAAAGATGCAGTGTTGTCAGACCTCGAATAATGCAAAGAAAATAAGTTCATATTCATTTTTAAACAACACAATACTAATGTTTTAACTTAGGAAGAGTTCAGAAATCAATATTTGGTGGAATGACCCTGATTATCAAGCACAGCTTTCATGCGTCTTGGCATGCTCTCCACCAGTCTTTCACATTGAAAAATTCAAGCAGCTCGGCTTTGTTTGATGGCTTGTGACCATCCATCTTCCTCTTGATCACATTCCAGAGGTTTTCAATGGGGTTCAGGTCTGGAGATTGGGCTGGCCATGACAGGGTCTTGATCTGGTGGTCCTCCATCCACACCTTGATTGACCTGGCTGTGTGGCATGGAGCATTGTCCTGCTGGAAAAACCAATCCTCAGAGTTGAGGAACTTTGTCAGAGCAGAAGGAAGCAAGTTTTCTTCCAGGACAACCTTGTACTTGGCTTGATTCATGCCAAAGCTGCCCGATTCCAGCCTTGCTGAAGCACCCCCAGATCATCACCGATCCTCCACCACATTTCACAGTGGGTGCGAGACACTGTGGCTTGTAGGCCTCTCCAGGTCTCCGTCTAACCATTAGACGACCAGGTGTTGGGCAAAGCTGAAAATTGGACACATCTGGGGGTGCTTCAGCAAGGCTGGAATCGGGCAGATTTGTCTTTGTGAAGGACGCATGAATCAAGCCAAGTGTCATACAAGCACTGATACAGTAATGCTAGCATATCATAAATACAATTTTGGCACAGATTTGTTCAATTCAGCTGGCATAGTGCAATCTTTTCTTAAATTTAGAAAATATCTGACATGCTGTGCAGAACACTTTCTTCTGTGTCTTTCTAGAGAAATAGCCACAATCTTTTTATACCAATTGAAAAAGAAAAATTGCCACCTAATATTCTCAAATCCTAAATCGGACAGTGTTAGCTTGAACTATGGTAAATCACAATCCTCAATCCTCATGACTTCTGCAGTCTTGTTTCAACTGTAGTGCAAACCACTGCTCTGTACAGCATTCTGTCAAAAGAGCAGGTGGCTGTTGCACAGCCCCATCAACTATTCAAGGTCAATGTGAAGTAATTCACTGTATATCAATCGTATATATTGCCCATTCACTTATGTCACTCGTTTTCTCCTGAATTTAAAATCTCCTACTAAATAGTCAGCTAATCACTGCAACCCACATACTGACTCAGGAGGACTGAAGATTATTATGCGACCTCTGTTGCCACTGTCTTGGCAATATACTGGTCTTCGTCTGGCCTTGTGTTTCATCTGGTGACTTTCCTCCCTCGCCAGCAGGTGTGCAAAGGTCAATGCAGCAACCCTAGTCCCTAGCCAAGATTGGCAACCTGCAAGCCTTGGATCACATGACTCGCCCTGCGCTACATGCAGCAGTGCCTTTAATTTTAAAGATAAACAAATAACATATAAATGCAGGGATTTAAGTCCTAATGGTATTTCAAAATAAAGCTAAAACTGTCTTCATATTGTTACTGGCAGGTTTACATTGTCATCCAAAGGATTGCAATACTCAGAAAGAAAAAAAAAAGTATGTAACCCACAATAAAATCACATGGCTATGCCTTTTAAACATAATGTTTACAACAAGTGTAACAGTATTATGTCTGATTTCTGATATATACAGTCAGGGTTTCTACCACCAATATAATGAGTATGTAAAAGCCATACACATATTCATGAATTCCAAATGGTTAACATGTCATTATTATTATTATTATTATTATTATTATTATTATTATTATTATTATTATTATTATTATTATTAGTCGTATTAGTAGTCGTAGTAGTCATTCTAGTCGTAGTAATAGTAGTCGTAGTTATTATTATTATTATAGATGTTCATGTCTTTAGTAAATACTTAGCTGAACAAACATATAATATATTCAATATTATAACACAGCTTGGAAAAATAACACCCTCTGATTGGTTAAACAGCATCACATGACCGTGCATAATATATATACAGTATATAACATATACCATGGCTAATGAGCCGCTTCACACTGAATAAATCACTACGCACCACTACATTCTAAATTCCATGACAAACTGCCATTTTATTTGTTATTAGTTACAAAACCACTGCCAAAAATGAATGACATTCCACCTATTTCCTTTAATATATTTGGGGATGAAAACAGATACTGGTACAACACCAACCTGCTGAGTGAAGACAGCAGTCCATCTGAAAAAAATAAATAAATAAAATAAGTGCACCAGCAACTGTCAAGAGTAGACATATAACAGTAGAAGAGGAACAGCTAAATGAAATAGAAGAAACCTAAGATTGAAAAAACACTAAAAAAACGACAGCATGGGCTGTTAATGTACTTAAAGACTGGCTTAAAGAAAAAAATATGGACATTCATTTTAAGGAAATAAGTCCAAAAAAATCTCAATATTAAAGGGGATTTTATGCCAGTGCAAGAAGTTCAACTGGCGACCAGTATTCAGCCTCCAGTTTTATAATGCTGAGAGCTGGACTAAATAGATATTTTAACAGTAGAAGTGTTAACATCTCTGCTAACAGCGACTTTAAAATCAGCACTAATGTACTTCTGTCAGTCATGAAAACTTTTAGAAAAGCAGGTAGACAAGGCCAGACATTACCGGCCTGCATTTTAAGCGTCTGCGGGAAACTGAGGCACTGTCCCTTGACACCGTGGTCAGATTGATGCGTAAAGTATGGTTCGATCTTAAACTTAATCTGGCACGACGTGAACATGAGGGTGTTGGACTGCTAACAAAAAAATCTTTTGAGATCCAAAAGGATGAACAAGGACTTGAATATGTGTGCCTCGCATATAACAAGGTCACAAACTCACCTCAAGATCCGGCTTCAGCATCCATCGCAGCTGCTCTCCTGCCTTCCTCAGTGTTCTTTGAAAGTCTGCCCAGACTATCAACATCATCAGCTTGTGCTCAGTCCTCTAGTTTCAAGATGCCACTTTCGATGCATAAATTCACAATAAACAGAGACGTGCAATTTATTTTTAAATAAGTGAACAATAAATTAAATTAAATTAAATATGTGACTATATTACACTGCGGATGTATACACAATATAAGTTTCTGGTTTTGTCTTAATTTATAATGTGTTCTAATTATTTGAATTATTTGAATTCCCCCAAATGAAAGGTAGCCCTGCTATAAGCGGTGTAAACCACTTCAGGCCATGTGCTTCCAACGATATATACCACTTCTGGGGTGGTATATATCATGGGAACTGCACGGCCCGTCGTGGTTTATACCTTACATAAGTCATACTATATAAAAAATGCTAAAGTGTTCTATAGTGGAGGCCATTCTCAAAAGCTCAATACTCAATAAACAAACCTAACCAGACATGAAAAGTTATTGCTGGTGTAGAATTGGTGTTGAAAATACAAATTTTATCACATGGCTTCAAGAATCTTATGAAACATTTGTGCTGATATATTGCATTTTAAATAGCAGCAATGTATATTGGACCTTTCTCTACCGAGTGCATAATGAAGTAACATAAATGTGAACATGATCTTTAAGAAAGAATGAATGTTTCGAAGAAAGAGACTCACATAGACGGCCATATTCACAAATTATGAATGTTCTAGTTGACCAAATCTGTTGACTGTTATACACAAGAAATGCATAATACAATGACAAAGAACCACAACCATAGGAAACTGACTAACATTTAATATTAAAATAATAATAATAATTATAAAACAAATCTAAATATGATCAATATAATTGACATAAATGTTTTTTTTTTTGTTACTTTACTTTTCAAGCTAAGTTAATGAATATTTTGGAAGGACACTCAGAGATTCCGAACAAATGTTATAATATAATTTAAAATAAGTGTAATTGAAAACTATGCAGTAATACTACATTATAAGGTTAGGGGATAATCAGACCAGACAACTTAGACAGCTTGGAGATCCAGACAATCTCTTCTAATTAATGTCTTAAATTTCTTCTACAATGTTCAGCTCCAAACCTAGTGCCATTTTGCATTAGATAAAATAAACTCAACCATGTTTACCTAGGCTTTTACTATGCTTTAGAACCACTTTTATAAGATAGTCAGTACACCTTTATAAAGCACTGAGCCATCATAAACATTGTACAGTCCCAGTAACAAGAAATGAGTCAAATAAAATAACACCTGGTAGAGAAATGTCAACAGAAACCTGCAAGAGTTCCAATAAAACAATCTGCGTTTGTGAAGAATTCCTGTGGGAGGCACAGAGGCACAGGCACAGAATGAAAAGTATTTTTTTTTTTTTTTTTTAATTTGGAGTGCCCAATTATTTTATCCTGGATTTTCTTCAAAATGTAGAATGTCCACATACACTCCCTCACTGCAGCAATCCCCCACAGCAGTTCACAAGATGTGAAAGTCAGTGGTCGTCCTCTGATCCCACAACGAAGCCAATTGCCTCTTTACACTTAGAAAGGCCAGCCCTGCAGGAGCCCGCTTGTCAAGTTTCATTACAGCAAATTGAAGTGTTACATACAGTACTTACCTATCATTGCCCTTACTGAACTAAATATTCATTCTGAAGTTATGGCTAAAGCTGAAACCCAACTCTTTCAGAATGCAATTTATACAGCATATCTTTTGGTATACACTTAAACACTGGATCAGTGTACAGCGTGAAAAATGACTGAACTCTAAAGTGATAAATATAATTTCTGGAATAGTAACTGAAATATGCCTTAAAAAATGAACATACCCTAACATAAAAAAGATTTCATACCTCAATGGTATCCAAATGCTATCATTTTTAGATCAATCAAATTCAGTTTCCTTTTTAACACCACATGATGGATGTTGCAGTGGTCTTTTCTCTGAAAAGGGCATATTAGCATGAGATCTGCAGTGAGCTTTCACCCAGGGATATTCTTTCTGTGACTCACTTCCTACAGACACAGAACTGCAAGTCAACAAATTTTGAGATATTAAAGCACTTCATCAAAATTGGCATAAGGATCCCTACAGTGCATGCAACACCCTCCAAAAAATGAAACTCCAACCTTCTCCATTACCATTAAAGTGATGTTATTTTTTATAACAATAATAAATAACCTTTTTTTCTGAAGTCGCGCATTGTGGCAAAACACATTGCATTCTAAATTAACCATTTAACATGACTGGTTGTGACTTTAGGTACTAGGACTTTAGTAAAATGTTAAATATTACATACATAGCTTTAGCACAATGTATTGGTATACTATTTAACATTTCATTCATTTTCATAAGACGGGATTGGACCAAATACAAAGTAATAAATACATTTGACAATTGCTTGTGAATGAACTCTTAAACACTTTGCTTTTCATATTTCAGTAAGAAACATAGTAATTTTCTGCGTTATAAATTCTGGATAATATTTTACTTTTGGTTTAGAAATATGATCATTTTACCACACATTTCATTCACACAGCACACAGAGAAGTAAATAATTTAAAAAACCATGGAGTGTCACATTTCATTCACACAGCACACGGAGGAGTAAAGAATTTAAAAAAAAAACAGTGTCAACAAGCTCTGGGTATTTTTCTCAGTGTATATGCTTACATTTTTTCTTGGGCCTATCAAGTTCTTTTCTAATCAAATGTGTTTATCAATAAAACATAATAGTGTACATCATGGGTGATAAATTCAATGGTAAATGGTATACAATCCCCTGTTGTGTGAGTAAGAGCATCAGTGAATTCATTAGGTACAGATGGAGGGGAAAGGGAACCTCAATGTTTTTAAATCATGATGAATTCAAATGTAATTACTTCAGTTCTCAGAGGAAGTGCATAAGATATCATTTTATTACAATTACATATTATTTCATTATAAGACAAGGCACTTTACTAAAAAAAATGATATGCATTTTGATAGATGTAGTCCATAAATATGTGAACACAGTTCGCAGTGGAGAAAAATGAAAGGACAACATATTTTGGTACATTATATATTGTCCTTTACTCGCTAAATGTTGACATAGGTAACACTTTATGTTGATAATATACTCTGACACATGTTTTTATGTCCCATTGTGTGTCATGTGATACTGAATAATGTTAAGTAATGAGGTAGTGAGGCCAAAGGATTGAATAATAGCAGAACAATTCAATAATATTCTCTAGACCACCGATGCTTTTCAAAGTGCAGTGCATTTTGTATGGGACAAATAAATCAATAAAATAGGAACAAATAGGTCTACTGCTTCAAAATAACTGCTTCAAAATAACGACAACACAGTGTTCTCTATATCAATGTAGTTGCACAGGAAAATGGCTGTTACATGTAACCTTCAATACACTTTTTTTCACCTTTGGCCTTAAGGGTGCAGCATATGTGCTTTACTGTCGAACTAACAAATAGCCTTGATGCTTTGGATTATAAGGTAATTGTTTTGATCCTCTGTTAGGGTTGACTTAACATATGAAAACCCTGAATGTGCACATAAGAAACAGGTGGGGTCACTGCAAGTCTGCTACGGATAAGGGGGTGGTCATTGCAAGCTGAATAGGTTCATACAGACTGCACCTTGTTACACTGGGGAAAATCTGAAAAAAAAAAAACCTGAAAAAAACTAGTCACAGAATATGGCTTTGCAGTGCATGTATATGCAGAACATGTATATTTATTCAATTAAAAAAAAATCTGAATAATGTGCAATAATATGTCAAAAAAAGTCATTTGTCCAGTAAATCAGCAATGTACCAAAACGGTTATTATGGTTCTACATAGAAAATATATTGCAGTAATTTAATTTTGCAAATTGTATGATATTTGCAAGCTTGGTGTGGAAGCATAGGAACTATAGGAAGCGAAATTGGTATTTGGCTGTTTACAAGATTAATCCTGACTTTTATACATTCCTTGTTTCATTGGGAAGGACACTAGGTGGTATACCCATTGACAGTCTAAATCAATATCTAATTACCAACAGCATATTACAGCAATTCAGCATAGCCTAAACCAGAGACCTGTTTTTCAAGAGTGGTTTCAATAACATCTTGTAGATTACTTTTTCACTAGTCATTTGCATGCCCCCATTGTAATGATTCCCACTTTGTAAATCTATTACTATTTCCCCAGCAAGTCAGCACTTTTAAAAGGAGGGTTTATCCAGGCTCTGGTTCATCACTCAGTTTAAGCTTCATTGGATTTACACTGCAAGATAATGGCATCTTTGCATATAAAATGTTAGTCTGTGGAAAATTATATATATATATATATATATATATATATATATATATATATATATATATATATATATATTAAAGCATCAGAGTATGTCACCTACTATATTACAAATGGGAAAAGAAAATATGTACAGGGTACAGAACAGTACTTTCTGTATTGAACAACAGTCATTGCAGTTTATGGTAGCTGGGGAAGGGTAAATTACCTTGAACTTTATTTCAGTCTGCTTTATTGTCCTAGTTTGTTTAATTTGGCCAAGGTGATGTTCGCAAGCAAAATGAGTGCAAGACAGAAATGTGTAGTTAATTTTAGGTTTGAGGCATTAACAAATGTTCATGAAGTTCGCTGTGCAGCCATTTTAATATACCGGTACTGTACCGAGAGTAATATCTGTAGTGGGCAGTACTGTGTACAGTTGGTCTTGTGCTAGCGCACCAGAATGATTGACATGCGCAAATGTAAATTGGTACCCTAACTAAAAACCTTAAATCTAAGTCGCTCCCCCCAAATTTGAACTTTGATTTTGGCCGCAAAAGTGCGACTTTATATATAAATATATAGATAGATAGTAAAAGTGTTTAAATGAACACCACACATCATATACAGACGTGCTCAAATTTGTTGGTACCCCTCCACAAAAAACGAAGAATGCAGTTTTCTCTGAAATAACTTGAAACTGACAAAAGTAATTGGCATCCACCATTATTTATTCCATATTTAATAGAAATCAGACTTTGCTTTTGATTTTTTATTCAACATATTGTAAATAATAAAACAAATGAAAATGGCATGGACAAAAATGATGGGACCGCTAACCTAATATTTTGTTGCACAACCTTTAGAGGCAATCACTGCAATCAAATGTTTTCTGTAGCTGTCAATGAGACTTCTACACCTGTTAACAGGTAGTTTGGCCCACTCTTCCTGAGCAAACTGCTCCAGCTGTCTCAGGTTTGATGAGTGACTTCTCCAGACTGCAAGTTTCAGCTCTTTCCATAGATGTTCGATAGGATTCAGATCAGGGCTCATAGAAGGCCACTTCAGAATAGTCCAATGTTTTGTTCTTATCCATTCTTGGGTGCTTTTAGCTGTGTGTTTTGGGTCATTATCCTGTTGGAGGACCCATGACCTGCGACTGAGACAGAGCTTTCTGACACTGGGCAGTACGTTTCGCTCCAGAATGCCTTGATAGTCTTGAGATTTCATTGTGCCCTGCACAGATTCAAGGCACCCTGTGCCAGGCGCAGCAAAGCAGCCCCAAAACATAACCGAGCCTCCTCCATGTTTCACTGTAGGTATGGTGTTCTTTTCTTTGAAAGCTTCATTTTTTCGTCTGTGAACATAGAGCTGATGTGACTTGCCAAAAAGCTCCAGTTTTGACTCATCTGTCCAAAGGACATTCTCCCAGAAGGATTGTGGCTTGTCAATATGCATTTTAGCAAATTCCAGTCTGGCTTTTTTATGTTTTTCTTTCAAAAGTGGAGTCCTCCTGGGTCTTCTTCCATGGAGCCCACTTTCGCTCAAAAAGCGACGGATGGTGCGATCAGAAACTGACGTACCTTCACCTTGGAGTTCAGCTTGTATCTCTTTGGCAGTTATCCTTGGTTCTTTTTCTACCATTCACACTATCCTTCTGTTCAATCTGGGGTCGATTTTCCTCTTGCGGCCATGCCCAGGGAGGTTGGCTAGAGTTACATGGACCTTAAACTTCTTAATAATATTTGCAACTGTTGTCACAGGAACATCAAGCTGCTTGGAGATGGTCTTGTAGCCTTTACCTTTACCATGCTTGTCTATTATTTTCTTTCTGATCTCCTCAGACAACTCTCTCCTTTGCTTTCTCTGGTCCATGTTCAGTGTGGTGCACTCAATGATACCAAACAGCACAGTGACTACTTTTCTCCATTTAAATAGGCTGAATGACTGATTACAAGATTGGAGACATGTGTGATACTAATTAAAGAAACTAATTAGTTTGAAATATCACTATAATCCAATTATTTATTATGTTTTCTAAGGGGTACCAACAAATGTGTCCAGGCCATTTTAGAATATCTTTGTAGAATAAGCAATAACTCATCTCTTTTCACAGCTTCTTTGCTTTATTCTATGACATACCAAAGGCATGCAAGTATACATGATAAAATAGCTTTTAATTTCATCACTTTTCAGGAGGAATGAAGCATTATTTCAATGAGCTGTAAGGGTACCAACAAATTTGAGCACGTCTGTACATCATTACCTTTATATATTTTAAACAAGGCAACACATGCGTTTTTCTGTGTGTTATTGTGTTATTGTGTTATTTTCTTTAAATTAACTAAGTCGATGGCCATAGCGATCTCACAGAAGGAACAATGCCATTTTGAAGTAATTTAATAAAAGTGTGCATGTTGTAGATATAAATGTAAATGGTAGTTTAGTAATGTTTCTTTCTCAGAAACAGCCAGCGGGAGATTTTAAATGATCACTACAGGTGAGCGCTGACGTGGGGCCATGTGAGCATTCAGCATCTGTCGTTGTAATTTTAAAACCGACCTGGATTTTTCAGGCTCTGCTAAATGATCTTTAGCAATGCCCCTGGCCAGCTGTGCTAAAAACCAACATTTATAGGACCAAAGGGAATGAATACTGAAATTCAGTGGTCATTTGCCATAGCAATTGTTTTGAAGGGTATTTTCACCTTGGAAATCTAAATAACCACCCGTGTTTAACAGTCAATGTTTAACAGACCTATTTATTAGTATTACTTAAACCTTCACCTGTGAAGTGAATATGTATGTAATTATTTGATAGTGTGCCCTATTGATAAGGGTTTGATGAAAACTAAAATACATAGAATGAACAGCATACCTTAAACAATTATTCGTCATGTAAAAGAAATGTCTTTTAAATACTAATTTAAAGGTGTTTCATATGTATGTAAAATATTTCACTTTAACTAAATTGTTTTTTTCCACAAAAGTTTGTGGATGTACCTACTGTAGATAATTAATTGTGGTTTCACAGACCTGAACTTGGACTATCGTATGGTGAAATCGTCACTTTAATTATAAAGCATTTAAGATTTAGGCTGATACTGTATAAATGTAAATATGTCTGTTTAACCAAGTTAAGAATCCTTGCAAAAAGAACATTTCATTTTAATGTCATGTTTTAGGTTAGTTCCATATAATATTAAACATTGAAGATGGATTCAATAATTAAGTAAATCCATATTTGTTATGTTTACAAAGACTTTAAGTACCCAGAATGTAACTTTTATTTTCAATTACATTTTAGTTTTAGTAAATGTAGCCATTCTTATGTACGTCAAGTTCCTTTTTTTAATTATTTTAAAGAATCTACATGTCTAGGTTCAGAGACAAACCCCAAGTATTTATTAGCTTTTTAATATTCCCCAAACTAGATCTTGTGGAACTAATTTTAAACTACTTTATACAGTAATTGCTGCATCTAATTCCTATGTACTTGGCAAGCAATTTAAAGAAGACAGATGTATATTAAGTCAACAGCCTTGCATCCTAAAGGTTTTACATTTAAAATCAGCCTCAATCACTTTGCATATGCTGAATGTACGAGATCTTCAGATGCTCGGGGGACAGAACTCAATGTTCTTTCCTCATGTTGACTGTAAATGCTACTCCACAGACTGTTTCTTATGTTATATGTGTCCAGGAGTTGTTTGATAGTCAGCAGCAATTCTACTGTACTCAGGGAAAAATACAGAAACTGTCACAATGAGATAAAGCTCCCATGGCACAGAAATTGATACCTGTATGCTTACATCAACGTCCACCTTTCAGATATCAGCTTTGAGAGAAATATGTTAAAAAAAAGTGATTTTAAAAGAGATTTTTTTTTAATTGCAAACACTCTGCTGAATATTCTTGTAACTGTTTGTATTTGGTGCCCAGCAAGAGGTTTTACTATTTATTATATAGAAAAGATGTTCACGCTTTTTCTATTTTTTTTATTCAGTGTGTCCAAAGTGTGTGCAAACTAAATAATTAACATTTTAATTATATGTGAATGTGTTACAATTAATTAATTTAGTTCCATGAAAGGATAATGCAACTGGAATTATACTCAACGGTTCCTTGAAGCTGCTTTGGAAACTCAAACTGTTGAAGCGTCCAGTACAAAAGGCAACAAAGTCTTCAATCCCACATTGGATCAAACTCGGCAACAAAGCTTTCAATTCTCGATAGAATCAACAAACAGCTGCAACAAAGTCTACAGTCCTCAGTATAAGATTCACAATAGTGCTCTCCGCTCTGTCCTCTTTGCTGAATCTTTTCGCTATGCAGGTAGCAGGGCACAGTTTATTTTGGATACTGTGGTTTTAGGTGTACAGCAGACCTAGACTGGTTTGTCTGATAACAGTCTCTGTAAGTTTTACGGCAGACCTCCAGCTGGGCCTCAGTCTCGTTGCTTGTGGTAGTGACTCGCTTGCAGCTTGCTTCCTCTTCTTGGGTCCATTTTCAGGCAGAGTCCCAGAGTTGCAGCTTTGCTTAGCAGAGTGACAGCACCTTGTTTAGCATTCGATGTGGAGTGCAAAATGTTTAGCTTTGCTTGGATATTTATAGTCTTTTCACTCTGCTGAGTAGCTACTTTCATGAGATCATTTGTGTATCTTGCCTTTTTAAACTCTCCGTCCTTTGATGTTTTAATGTCCTTTTCCACTGGGACATCACTAGTTTATGTCTAACTTGCGTTAAAATGATTGTTGTTGCACGTGTGAATTATCTGTACATAATTCAACTGTCCTTTCAGCCTAATCCAGTCCAGGCGCCATCTTCACCTCGTTCATTAGGTCACATAGGTATGTCTGTAAGAAAGAGGCCCTCTTCTCAACACACAGCAGTTTGCCCTGTTTCTCAAGATACAAAGTTTTTAATCCAGTTACATTTCCAATACATGTTCATGTATTATTATCATATTCAGGGAATATGTCCCGCAGGTATATAATAATTTGTCTCGCAGGTATATATAATTGGTCTTGAAATCTAAATGCTATATATTTATGTTGTATACAGTGTCTTTTTAAACATACGCTGGCAGTGTGTAACAGTTAAGTATATCAGAATAAACTATGATGGGCTACTGTTTTATTATCTCTGTTGGCTAGTAGAGTTAATGCATTTGACAACTGAATTGGGGTAAAACCTGTTTAGACTGCACGTGTAGATCTCTTGTAAATAATCTGCCAGCAGTGGATCAAAAAAGAGGATATTAAGCAAAACAGCCACACTTTTACATGGTGTTTGGATTTTTCTCATGGAACAATTTTCCATTCTATCAATATTATGGCTAAATTAGTCATACTGTACAATTGAAACTATAAGTAATAAAACGTGACTTTTTTTATTCTGCTTTCTTTTCATGTAAGATATGATTATTTACAGTACAACAATGACTTTAGCATTTACATTGAGGGTAATCCCTGAATTAATATCCAGTAATAATATCCAAAAACAAAAGCCTCTTTAGAAAAACATTTGAATATTTTCCATGGGTGGAGGTGCAAAGGTGGGTTCGACTGAATGGCAATTCACAGTAGGTTTCACACCCAGGATTGTGAGTAATCAATTCATGTAACATTTATTTAACTTTTTTTAAACTACACGTAGTCCAGCATGTTTTCTGGTTCCATGTAACACATGGTGCACATGAACCTAAACTTAGCAAGGCTCGTTACAGTATAGTAGTTGTTTTTCCCTTCACTGGAAAGCCACATCGTTTTAATGCATCTGTAAATTCTTGCTCTCTCAGATTAGGGCTGCTACGGTTAAACCGAAAATTGATATTTTTTCGATTCTCTTCCTCATTATTATTATTATTATTATTATTATTATTATTATTATTATTATTATTATTATTATTAATTTCTTAGCAGACACCCTTATCCAGGGTGACTTACAATTGTTACAAGATATCACATTATTTTTACATACAATTACATTCTTTTTTACACATTATTTTTTACATACAATTACCCTTTTATACAGCTGGGTTTTTACTGGAGCAATCTAGGCAAAGTACCTTGCTCAAGGGCACAGCAGCAGTGTCCCCCACCTGGGATTGAACCCACGACCCTCCGGTCAAGAGTCCAGAGCCCTAACCACTACTCCACACTGCTGCATCAAGAAACATACTGGATAAGTGATTAAATAATTACATTTTTGTACTCCATAGTTCACAACACTACTTAAGTTTATAAACTAAATTACACCAAACACTTGCTATTTACAGTATTTCTTCCAAAAAGAGAAGCAATTGGCGGGTTCTTCTTTACCTGCTTAAGTGTGAACCCATCCTGACTACCAGCTACTCAGCTTTGAAAATGCTTTGCAAGTACACGCCCTCTGTGTATTCTATGTCAGTCTAAGGTTGAGATGGGCTGCTGTATATTTTTAAATGAGAAACACTTCAGTTTTATTATAGAAATAAATGAAAAACTTTAGAAGTGCATATGTCTATATTTGACCACATATAGTCAACGTAAGTACAATTATCAATATTTTTTCAAACAATTATATTTTGTGTGCCAAATTAATCAATTGCTGTTTGGAGGGTAACTGACAGCCCTACTGTACCAGCCAGTCCAGAACAATATAAAGGGGCTGGGCTCAGTAATGCCTTGTTTCCACTGCCTTTTCCCAGGTATAGCTGCGCTGGACGGTTTGGGTTTGGTGTAGCAAAGATGGTTGTCTGCATTCCAGTGTAATTTTGTCAGGTATAGCTGACCCAGGAAGTAGAAGTGCGAAGTAGAGGTCATAGCGCAGCAGTAAAGGTCATGTTGTGTTATTATCTGTAATTGATCTCGCCACTAAATAGCAGCGTGATCGATCCCCTGCTGCTGCAAAATTTCAAATACTTAGATTTCTAACTGTGCCTGACAGGTGCTCTTGAATGTAGTTTTCCGCCCCCATGTTGAAGAGAGCTGTTGTGTCTTGTTTGTTTTGAACAGTGCCTTTACTTACAGCCATTATTGAAAACAGTTTGTCCTTTAGCACACACCTTTTGATGATGTACTTCCACACAGCACAGTTTGGCCCCATTGAGTTTGAGATACAAAACTGTACTGTCTGAGGTGTACCTAAGGTATAGCTGAGCGTCAGTGGAAACACCCTCCAGCTACACCTCGCCCAGACCGTCCAGCTCAGCTATACCTGGGGAAAGGCAGTGGAAATGAGACATAAGTGACATTTATTAAAGACATATGCCCCATGCCAATGACAACAGGTCTCTATTGAAATAGAGAGGAATATATTTTTCAATGTTAGAATAAGAATTCTCAGACTCATGTGTTTTTAATGTGTTTTTAATTCTGTAAACTCTCCTTCACCACAGTTCTGAAAGCAGTTCCCCAGTGCGCAGTCCATTGTACCTTTCATATCTCTCAATGTTCTAAAATTTTAGAACTCTTATCATCCTCTTTTCCACAGGGAAATATTGACATTATTTGTTTCAGGTTCACTTTCTTCTTGATGCATCCTTCTTTCTATAGCCTTCTGTAAACAGCAGTAAGTAATGTATTTATGCCCATGTTTCACTGGCCTCACTGTTTGTGGACCTAAACCGTTAATCTTGCCCTCAAAGAGCTCCAGAAGCAAGGACCCCTATGCACAAGCTCAAGGGTACTTTGTCCATAGAGGGCCCTTTGAGCCTATTATTTGGCTCCAGTTAAAAACTACAGTGCAAGTTGTTTAATTAAAAACACTACGGGTAAATTCAACAATGTATTACCTGGATGGTAGAAATACCTGACATGTAATGGTCCCTGGCTTGTGTTGAATACCACTGTATGTGTTTATCAAAATCCAATCCAGTCCAGGGTTTTATTCCAATCAGATCAAAAATTCATAAATGTACTCCTAGCAGGCTTCAATTAAATAATTTAGGACCTGGTTGGAAAAAAGACCTATGCCTTCATTAAATGTATGAGACTGCAATTGCTATTCTTTATAATTGATATGGCACCACGAAAATTTTGATTCAATCGGGGCCCTGGATTGAAATTAATCTTGAGGGCCAGAGTTGTGCACCACTGCAATAGAGGATACTTTGTGAGGTATAGCACATAAAGGGCTATAGGGCTGCACAAATAATGTTTGCTGTAAAAACATTGGTCTGAAAACGTATTCTTATAGGATCCACTATGTTGCTTAAACCCTGGATCACTTGAGGAGCATACAATACATTTATTGGCTGATATAACGCTCCCAAGTTAAGTGATGAAACACCGTTTTTGACTGATAACAAGTCCAATCTCCCCTCCCTCGTGCCCAATTTATCCCTCCCTGACCTCTGCAGTGCATTACCACAGATATTAAAAAGTGTATTTTTATGACACCATAAACTGCAAGACATAGCTTTTTATTACACCCTTTGTAATGCAGCGGCAGCAAGAAAAAAAATACCCATTGGGTCACATTCCAAGTTCTCGCCAGTTTTTTGTTAGTAGAAAAATCTAAATACAGCAATGATACAAAATCACATAATGTGTACAGAGAAGCTTTCAATTACAGAATCTTAACATTAATATACTGATAACTTTATTTGAAATTGGAGTTAAGGCATAATGGATCTTGCCCACTGTTTTTAAAATGGTAAAATGGTTTGTGGTTACAATTGTATCATACAGGAGGGACAGAATGTACCAGTAAGACAGTAACTTTGAGGTGATATCTTTCAGCATAGGCAAGTACAAACAGGAGACTAAAAAGGATTTATGTTATAAATATAATAACTGCTTGCTTTTCCCTGCAGTGAATACAAACTCTTTATGTGTAGGTCAGCATATTGTGTTTGGTTCAGAGAGTGTACTTGTTAATTTCACAGTCCTCACCACTTAAATGGAACTTGCTAGATGAATTTTCCCATCAATGGGTTTTGAATTTAACACAAGGAAGTACTCAGTGGATACAGTTTCCTGTTAATTACTTCCATGTCTGCTTGTATTTTATTTTTCATTGATTTTAACAATACAATATGTTATTCTATATTGCACAGTAGTTCACAGCAAATGTGTGCCATTTTAAAGTAAGACAGAGGTGATGTTGAAGGTGAAAAATTAACTTTACAGAGGTCATACTGAATTTCATTGTACAGCAAGAATAAATCGTTTTTTTGTTGTTTTTTTTGCCAATGTGAGACACCCTTAAACAGATGACCAACAAAATGAGACAACAATCAAGTGAGTAAGCCATTAAATTACTGTTTTAGTATCACTTTAGTGTCTTAACAAATTGTTGTATTTTAAGCAGTTGAATATGGTAGCAACCAGCTTATTCCTAAAGTGGTACCGAACAAATGGATTTGGCGACCATTTTTTTTTAGCCTAAGCCATCCTAAGGTAAAAAGTTAGTCTGGAGACCTGTCTAGGCTGCTGGCTGACAAAAAAACAAAAAACAAAACAAAACAGCATTTTCTGAATAAATACTTAGTTATTATTAAGTTAAACTGTGTTTTTCTTTCTGTTGCCAATAATAAGCTTTATATATGAATCCCAAGCAAAATGACACAACATCCTACACTTTGGCCTTAACTTAAGTTTAGTGACCTTGGTGCCCTCTACAAATGTATTGAACTGAAGGCCATTTTGGCATAGCCCTTTTTGTTGCCATTTTAAAGCCCTATCTATCTATCTATCTATCTATCTATCTATCTATCTATCTATCTATCTATACACACACACACACAGCTATTGCCAAAAGTTTTGCATCACCTAGGATTGATACAAAATAAAAATTGAAACTATATGAACATAATTTAGATCTTTTATTTAACCATACGGTAATTCTATATGTTAACCTAGAATTATTCAGCAGGTTTCATTCGACTTTATGAAGCAAAATTAGTTCATTCAATAATACATTAGGATTTACATTTAAATTTTGCAACAACCATGACCAATATTTTGGATTTTATGCAGTGTTGTCGTTAAATAATATTGAACACAGTTATCGTAGTTTTTGTTATTTGGTACTTTTTAAAAACTGTGATAAGGATAGCAATACCATAATTAAAATGTAACCCTAGGGTCAATATATAAGTGTCTAAGCTGCATATGGCAGACCACTGGTAATTATATGTTGTGAAAGAACTTTCTTGTTTATTTAACTACAGTACAGAGCACACAAGCCTTCCAATTAATCATTAAGATTGCATGCATTTTTTTTAGTACAATCATGTTTTACTGTGGGGAGAATTGAGGGGATACCGACTAAAATTGGAAGTTAATAGTCACTTGAAGGGCATAAAAAGTTCTGATTCACACTTTGCCAAGGATATAGTTGTTCTTCAAAAGGTCCATCTATCAATGACTAAAACGGAACCAGATATGGAGTAAGTCATTCTTCTCCTTGTCACACTAAAAGTGTAGCACTGGATAGCCACACTTGGACATAAATCTTTACCATTTGTGCCCTAGGGAATTACATGACATTGTCAAATAATTAATCACTACAAAGCATTCTGTCTGATTCCATATCAATAAACTTGCTAAAACATATTCTAATTATCCACAGGCAGCAAGTTGCTTGTTTCCTTCAAGCAATAGTCTGACCCAAAATGTTGATAAATGACAGTTACCCTACAGATACACTTACTTATGTTACTTATGTAAAGACAGGCTAGCATTCAGTACCCTAGGCTTTACTGTGCTAATACAACCTGTGGCAAGGCTGAGGCCCTGCATAAGAAAAGTGTGCTTTTTGTTTTGTTTTTGTATAAATGATTTGAGAGCCAGAAGCTCCGGAGTTGAGAATCACAGTCGGGAATTGGATGGCTCTGGTTCCTTGACCGGCTGGTGGGCGTATCGTCTTGCAATAAAAGAGGTTGACTGACAACTCGAGGCGCTGGAAAGCCAACGACCATCCACGCTACCAGCACAATGAAACCTTTAAAAGCCAAAATCGGATCACAGTGTGTTTAACCAGGAATGGAGCCCCACCAGTGAGAAGCCAAAACCGCTGACCACCGCGTGTGTAATCGGGGTTAGGTTTTTACTATGTGCGGCAGCGGGACCTCCCTGATTAGCGGGTCTAGCGCTCGTCATGTTGAGGGCAAACTTTTGTTTGTTGTTTGTTTTCTCAGTGTTTTTGTTTTGCCTTTTTTTTACATTTTTTGTATGTCCCCTGTGCGCTACCTTTGTTGGTAGTGTCACATGGTTTTTGTTTGTTGTTCTGGTAAATAAATCCAATGTCACCTCTGTGTCTCCCTCTGTCTGTCAGCGGATAACCCAGACCCCCTATCACACAGCCTAACTAGTGTTGCTAAGATTTCTAAACTATATATCTCAAGGATTTTCTTATCATATGAAAAACTTAGGTAATGTTTAAACTACCTTTAGGAGTCGAGCATTTATATAATGTATGTAGTATGCCTACATCTATACATTTATATATAGCATTTTATTTAGGTAAATTCATGATTAATTTATCCATACATTACAATTGAATAACTAACACCTTAAAGCCAACAAAGTACACAACATGACTTTACCACAATTAGTGAAGGAAGACATGCAGCTGGATTACAGCCACGCAAATTAACAAAAAGGGCTAGAATGATATACAGTTGCAGCAGAACAGGTGGCACAGTGTTATGGTGGAAAACAACAGCCAAGGTGTGCAGAGCTGTGAGCAGATCTCATTAGTGGCAACTCATAATATTTCTGATCCATGGGATTAACCACTTTAACACAAGGGTGACTCAAATTAACCATTAAGTAATACCTCCATGTTGTGGGGATTAGTTGCAACTTGCTTTCCAGTTACAGTAATCATAGGTGCTGCCTTGGGATGACAATTAACCAGATGGAGGTTTACCCAAAACATATTATTCATACAGAGTGATGTCTATGCAATGCAGCATCTAATTTATCATTAGATAGTAACTGCAATCATAGTGTGGCAAGCACAATCCTACTTTTTTGTCATAAGGGCAATATGAACTTACTAATGTTATCAAACTTTCCAGCTCAGGATGAAACTATGGAACTTTCATTCTTTTTTGTTCTTGCTTGTTGTAACCCAACACATTCCAATATACCCTAACAGAGCTGAAACCGCTCTGTCAAAATGCGTGCCTGCTGTACACATAGTATATATATATTTGGAGCTTGTTTGATGTTTATTCAACACCTGATACTCTAAATATAAAACTGCATTCTGTCATACTGAAGATCAAAGGGAGTATGCAGAGCACTTCTTAAATTGGAATATATAATAATGCATTTTTAATTGGCCATTTCTCATACATTAGCTGTATGTGATATATAACATAGGCAGTACTTTAGATCTCTTATATGTGGCTACTTTATATTAGTATTGATATGTTATCAATGATGCTGTTAAACATTATAGTTTATGATTACAAATAACACCAAATTAAAATGAAATATCTTTTGCTACACATTAAAGGTGTTTATGTGTTGGTATTTCAGTCATTTTGTTGTGATTTGGATGGGGGGGGGGGGGGTCGGCATGAGTTATATTAATTCTATTTCTCTGTAAGAAACAGAAACTAATTCACTGCTGCTGTGTGCCTTAATTCATTTTGTTAAAAAGAAAAACAGTAGTGTATCTCTGTGTTTGTATGGTTGTGGGATGTCGTGTCTACTGTACATACATCTTCTATATACTTTAGCCTGCTATTTTTTCACACACTAAGAAACGACTGTTTCATTATACATTCTGTTGAAAAGAAAAACAATTGTATATCATCCTCTAAAAGGGCAAGGCTTTTTAATGTAACAAAGGTGACATATCTTTAGTTGCTTGTGATGTAAAAACATGTTTTTTGTGCCACAGTGTGTTTAAATTTGTTCTTCCTTTCCTTGTTTTAGTTAAACCAAAATAATCTTTAGCATCAAATAAATATAACCCTGCTCAAGCAGGCATTTTTCATGTCTTTTTTTTCTTTCTTTCATTTTCCTTGTTGGTTTATTTGATATCCGATATATCATTTAATGTTGTACACAAACAGCAAAGTCTCTTAACTATAGCTCCCGACTACAGCATTATAAAGGGGGAGCACTGTAGCATGTATTACATATTTGTTGGTTTTTCGGTTGATCTCATCATACTTACCTGATCGTGGCATGATAATCCCCAAAATAAGTAGTAATTAAATAATAATAAAATACATACATCTTGGGGCCAATCAGATGCCTCCCTGATGGTATTGCATGATGGATAAGTATCTGCCTGTACTTCTCCATTAATTCTGACCAAATCCCCAACTCCATTTGCAGAAATGCAGCCCCAAACTTGCAAGGAACCTCCACCATGCTTCACTGTTGCCTGCAGACACTCATTCGTGTACCGCTCTCCAGCCCTTCGGCGAACAAACTGCCTTCTGCTACAGCCAAATATTTCACATTTTGACTCATCAGTCCAGAGCACCTGCTGCCATTTTTCTGCACCCCAGTTCCTGTGTTTTCGTGCATAGTTGAGTCGCTTGGCTTTGTTTCCACGTCAGAGGTATGGCTTTTTGGCCGCAAGTCTTCCATGAAGGCCACTTCTGACCAGACTTCTCCGGACAGTAGATGGGTGTACCAGGGTCCCACTGTTTTCTGCCAATTCTGAACTGATGGCACTGCTGGACATCTTCCGATTGCGAAGGGAAGTAAGCATGATGTGTCTTTCATCTGCTGCAGTAAGTTTCCTTGGCCGACCACTGCATCTACAGTCCTCAACGTTGCCCGTTTCTTTGTGCTTCTTCAAAAGAGCTTGAACAGCACATCTGGAAACCTCTGTCTGCCTTGAAATTTCTGCCTGGGAGAGACCTTGCTGATGCAGTATAACTACCTTGTGTCTTGTTGCTGTGCTCAGTCTTGCCATGGTGTATGACTTTTGACAGTAAACTGTCTTCAGCAACCTCACCTTGTTAGCTGAGTTTGGCTGTTCCTCACCCAGTTTTATTCCTCCTACACAGCTGTTTCTGTTTCAGTTAATGATTGTGTTTCAACCTACATATTGAATTGATGATCATTAGCACCTGTGTGGTATAATTGTTTAATCATACACCTGACTATATGCCTACAAAATCCCTGACTTTGTGCAAGTGTACCTAGAAGAATTGATGCTGTTTTGAAGGCAAAGGGTGGTCACACCAAATATGGATTTGATTTAGATTTTTCTTCTGTTCACTCACTTTGCATTTAGTTAATTGATAAATATAAACTATTAACATGTCTATTTTTGAAAGCATTCTTACTTTACAGCATTTTTTCACACCTGCCTAAAACCTTTGCACAGTACTGTATATATATATATATATATATATATATATATATATATATATATATATATATATATATATATATATATATATATAATTACAAGTGCGATTATCCACTACCAAAACATTATTATTATTATTATTATTATTATTATTATTATTATTATTTATTTATTTTTTTCTTAGCAGACGCCTTTACCCAGGGTGACTTACAGTTGTATACCAAAAATACATATCAAGAATTACAGTACATTTAAGAGCAAGATATACTATATACACAGAACTTTGTCCTTACTTCCTTTTTAAGCAAGTCCCAGACTTTTGGAGATACGGCAAAGGTCAGTATTATCTTCCAGTTCCGTGTCTCACGTCTGCCCCTTGTGGTGAGACACAGCTTTGCAGAGAGTGTTGTTTCCAGGACCACACAATGAACAAGTCCAGGACTTTGAAGGTATAGCAAAGGTAAGTATTGGTTTCCAGTATTGTGTCTCACAACTGCCCCTGGAGGTGAGACAGGTTTGTAGAGTGTAGTAGTTTTCAGGACCACACTCAATATAATACATAGTTCCTTACTGTTTAAAGTTTTTATGCTCTCTGGCAAACATCTGCAACTGACTTTTTACTTTATGTCTTGACGCATTGATCCAATGGCTTTACCTCACGTCTGCTTTCTTTTTAGCTTTCAATGAGTCAACACTGGACAACTTCTGAATGATTGTATATTCAAATTTTGTAGTAGATTTTTTGCCGTACAATATGTTTTGTTGATTCTTTCCAGTCCTTCTTCAGTTTCTCTTTTGTGGCAGTTTCTCTTTTCACTGTTATTCTCAGAACCAAATAGCACTTTGTTGTTTTGCAGATTGTGAAGCGTTTAGTTATTTTACAAAGGCAAAATACTTCCCCAGTGTTTTTTTTTCTAGCAGTTTTAACTGCACAGTGAGTTTGATACAGCAGAGGTGACAACAAATGTAATAGATGTTAAGTTCGGCTACTCATTAAAGGCTACTCACTAAAGTAGACAGTTTCAGTTCTTTATATTAAATAAGTCTTGTCATTTGGAATGAATCTTACTCGGGTTCAACTTCATGATGCCCTTTACAATTGGGTATTGTGTCAGAGCCGAGTTTCTGTTCATCAATGACAGGCTGTGCAATCATGGCAGATGAGATGAACCAATCGGGAATCAAAATATGCTCACACATGGTGACATGGGTGTCAAAGGTGTGTTTGGCTCATGTTGTATGTCTTAGGACCAGTGCAAGATAAACCTGGCTATAGTTATTATAACAGAAATATTGTTTTCCATACTAACAAGTATCCATATGCCTTCTGAATGGTGTCCAAGTGTCATGGCTCTAACTTATCTGTCTCTGTGTCAATAACAGACTTTTGTTAGTGTCGATACCATTCTGTAAGGAGAAAACACCACTTACAGTTTTAAAACAAATAAGAAACGTTCTTAGACAGTTTACAAGACCCCCAAAAGAGAGGTCTGGTAACTTTATTGGGTGTGTTTTTCCTTTGAAACAAAAATTGTGCTAATGACGATTCAGAGTAAAGACCTCTGAGGATTCCATTATGCACTCTTCGTATGTATAATTTGTACTTTCCTTTGAATTACTAAAGCAAGATGATATACTACTATGATATAGAACATGCAGGCACTTTCTGTCTTTCACACTCTTTCTAGCATCGTGTTTCAGTTTTTTGTTAAAGAACAGACATCTTTATTCAAGAAAGGTTTTTCTGTGTGTGCTTCCTGGAGAGCCCATGCAGAACTGTTGCAGATATGATTGTCACATCCCCAAAGGGAGACAGACGGTTTTGTCAGATGGCACTGGGCCTGAATGAGCTCTGTCAGGGATATCAACAGGGGACAAAAACTGCTGAGATCACTGTAGAAAAATTATAAAAAAAATTATACTTTTTTTTTTCTTTCTAACATACACTGGGGTATAAAAAGTACCTGTAGATTTAGTTGAATTCAAACACTTATTGAAATTAAACATTTAAGTAATAATAAATAAGGCTGTTTTCAAACACTTCAATAATATTTAGAGCTCTATATTGTTGTGGTATGGTTAAACTCAATTAGTTACCCATACATCTTGGTGAATAGCTTTAAACTATACATATACAAAATAGTATTATTAATTATCATAACAACAAATAAAAACATCTTTCATATTTTTTTTTTTCTGACTGTAGTATCTTGCCAGTCACAGAGTGGATCAAGTTAGATTCTATTCCATTGGCAATGCCATGACAAGGCATTGGGGCTTACCTCCATTTTCTTTAAAAAAAATCCCACTCCCACTCTATCTAAAAAGACAGCAGAATCACTGACTGATTGATAAATGATTCGATTCCCACCTCACTCATGTCACCGGTTGTGGCAAAGTGGTTAACAGTGTGCAGATGCAGTAATGCAGCAGTGATAAATGAATAGACAGACAATGTTAATCCATTATTTTTATAATCCAAAGTCTGATGACAAACGGCAGTAAACAGTAACAATGAGAAACATGGGATGGTCTCGAAATAATAGTCCCGATCTTATACACCCACACGTAACACAAAATACAAACACAAGCCCACAGTGAGTGCTAAAGTGCTTGTGGTGTAAATACAGTTATTCATGAACAATGTGCAGTGTAGTCTGGGTTTGTGCTGGCCTCTGGCGACAGCTCTGGATCATGTTAGCCATCTAAATAACAACAAACAGTATATTTAATAAAGACAAAACAAACAAAACACTCACAATAATAACACACGTCTTTCCTTCTGGTTCAGGTTAACCATAACAAGGAACAGATCACTTCGCTACGCCCCCTTTTGTACCATCAATCATGACCCCTTGGTTAACTAGTGCAACTACTCCTCCAATCCGCGGCTGCCACGTCGTTTTCCTTCCAGGTCAATGATTTAGTGTATCATAGCTCTGCCCCCTTCCTAGATGATCGACCTTCTTCTAACCCTGGAAATTAATTGTCTGGCCATCCAATCCAGGGTACTCTGTTTCTTTTACACAGCGCCCTCACAGGTCAGGAGAGAGATTTATCACCAAGAATCATTCTGTCTCTGTCACACAGGGGCAATACACAGACCTGACATATCAACACATTGAATTTCATTCTACTAGTACTACTGCACCGCACACATACTACCGAAACAAGCGCTGAAACCCACCCCAGCCACCTGTCTTCCACAATGAAAAAGGCTCTTCAGGCTAGAAGCATGCTTATCATAGAAAAAAAGTTTAATAAATTAAAAAAAAAAATAATAATCATGGCAGAATAATACATCTCTTAACTGTTGACAGGCCAAATCAAATTTATGGTAATTGCCCATCCCTGAATTGATTCCAGCGACAAATATGAACACTTGAATTATATCAACATTGTATCCAAACTGTAGTAACACAAAACACCAACAAGAGGGTTTACTGATATTGATTAGACTTAAGCTATATATTACTATTGCAGGACAGTATTATTCGTACACGTTTATTTTTTTTGCGCCCCCATTATTTGGCGCCCGAGGCAGCCGCTTATGTCGCCTACCCCAAACGCTAAAAATGATTGCATCAACCACCTATTAAAAGTTGTCTCAGGATTACCTAAAAATAAATGGTTGACACTTGTCACAATCCATTTAGATTCTTGGTTGTGTAATATTCTGCTGTGGTTTATCTTGGCAGGGTATTCTTTATGAAAGTTTAACATAATAAAAGTATAGCAAAGTGTAATAAAGTACAGTGAAACTACAGTAAAGCATAAGTAAGCCTTATAAAGCTCAGAGAGTTTTGGTAAAGTATATTAAAAAAGGTAAGCTATTGTAACTGCATAGTAAAACCATGGGAAAGGCATAGGAAAGCTACTAAATGACATAAAAAAATGGCTTTTCCTTTAACTGTCTGCATGTTTACAAAAGATTCTGCAGCATGCATAAAACAACAGGAAGACTGAGAACAAATATCTTTAGGGATTACTAAAATAACAATCTGTTTTGATTTTTGTAATTCTACCTGATGAATTCTACAATAATCCAAATGAACAAATGAAAAAAGCAATATTGCTGACCTTCAGCCAGAAAATAGTGGGTCATGACAGATGCAAATATCTGGGAAACTTAACGATTCATTGATTATGACTAATCGAGGAAAATGTGTAATGTCTATAAAATAATAATGCTTGTAATAAACTATATTCTGTAATATACACAGTACAAGCTGCTCATGTACTGTAGATGGCTTTGTATTATCTCCACACTGCTACCCCTAGCACAATAGACCTAAAATAGACCTAAAAGATTGTAAAAGTTTATTTTAACTCCTGTGACAGTACATCAAACATCCTAACCGATTATAGGTTTTCTGAATCTGTATAATTTACAAACATTGCAACTTCCCTGGCCTCCCTTCCTCCATTCTGGAGGATAATCCCAATGCTAGCATATCCTCTGACATCCCATTAGCACCACAACTAATAGACAGTGCGGAAAATGCATTCATCCTCATGATCATGATCATCTTGATTTCACTGGAGAATTGTACCAGCCAAGAAAAACAGAAGAGCTGTGGTACACATTAGCTTTTGCCCCATAGGGCATTGGGATGTTCTCCATAGCCTGTTTTATAACGAGATTCCTTGACATTCAATTAAATCCGCCCCACTTGTTGTTTTGTCTAGACTGCTATAGCCTTAAGACACAAACTTGTGGGAGGTAAGAACCTTAAATGCTTCGAGTATTTGGTGTGTGCTGATATATTTGTTAAGATGTCTCTTGTTTCATGGCGTGAGGTGCAATGAACTAATATGTGTCACCACAAAAGCTTGAAGATTGAATTTTTCTGTTTCACCTCATCTGTTTGAACTCATCAACTGCGTTCTATATTTCAGAGGCCTCGTCTGGGGTTGGCAGTTTATTTTATTTTCTCACTTAAACAATTTTCTGTCTTTCTGTCTCTCTATATTTATGAATGTTTCAGTCACACCAGGGCTGGGTTGCACCAGGTTTGCTTAAGTTCTTACTTAGCTTAGTTAAAGCGTCAGTCTTTACTAACTTTTTACACATTACTAACTTTTCATGGGTTGCACCAGCTATGATAGTTATAACATAAGAATTAGTTGTTGCTTAAAATTTACACATACATTTAGGGAGGTGTAAGCTGTTTGTAGAATCAAAATACAGCATGACATGGTAACTTGCTGCATGAGCTTCTCTTTGAAGATGATTTTGTGAATAGTTTTCGTTGTCAGCGAATCCTGCGAGACCGCATACATCCTCTTGATAATTATAGGACATCCTATTAGATTGTAAAGTTTCTTATAGGATTTAATAAGATAAAAATGTCTCATATGAATAATTTTAAAGTTCCTATATGAATTATTTTAATTTCTGAAAGATGCCTATACAATTACCTATAGAATTTTTTTTACCAAATAGGGTAATAAATTAAATAAATATAATAGATCATAGTGGATGTCTGACTCTGAAGTAGGCCACTCTGTGTACAAACATAGTATACACCAGAGACAACAGAAAAAATGTGGCCCACACAGAAATAAAATACATTTTTTTAGGGCAAAAATTATCAATTCGATACAGTACCTGCTTTATTATACATGGTAGAAAACGTTTGTATCTAAATTAAAGGATGCCATTAATCAAGAAGAGGTGTGACCCAGTGAAAAGGCTGCATTATCCAAATGTTGGAAAAATTATACTGGATCGATAAAGCATGAATGTAACAGCACCTACAGTACAGGCATCAACTATAACACGCTCTGTGACTCATGGTGGTCTTAGCTTTTTGTGGAGCATTTTTCTGTATCTTCTCTTACCAAGTTGTAGTGCTTAACAGCATTTATTTATAGTGGATGAGTGTCTTTATAACCACCCTGTACTCTATGAATAGTTTTTTAATAAACATTGCCCCATTTGTAAAATAAATAACCGTAATGTTAATTTATAAGACGAAAAATTACCATTACCCTTTAAAGATACAAATTGAAAAAAAATCTTCGATATATAACACACACACATACAAAGGATGTAAGCTACAGTATATGAAAAGGATATGCACAATTGAATTCTTTGTTTAACCAGTAACTACATTATTTTAACAATTAGGGTTTTCAAAAATGATTTTTCAGTGAATGATCCAGTGCAGGTGAGGTGAGAGCGTTTCACAGCTGGGCCTTTGCCTCCAGAGTTCACTAGGTTGGTAACATCTATTGTTTAGGTTCGGCCTTTCAAAAGAGGGGATTGCCTTGACAATGGTGGCTGTGAAAGGGGAAATCTGGAAAATAGCCAACTCATCTTCCTGATTTGTCAGCGGGTAGTAGCAGTGAGGTGACATTTGAATTGGACATTTCAAATTGGTAAAATAGGAGGTAAAAGTATACATTATACTTTCCAGTATCTGCTAGATCTGGTGTTTCTCAAGTACCATGCGATAAAATAAGTGTCAAATACACAGTGCTAGATCTTGTTTCACCCGTCACTGTTTACTGTAGTTAACTTTGCTACAAGGCTAGGATCGTTTAACATCGTTTAACATACAGTAGCAATGGCACTGCATCTTATATATATCTTATATCTTATTCCTCTAGATCAGGGGTTTTCAACCTTTTTTTGAAACTGTTCCCCTTCTGTCATGAGGTTTCAGCTAAAGTATCCTTTACAATGTTTGCTTACTGAATGGTACCACAGTTGCAATGAAAGGTAGACTAATCTGATTAACACATTTTTCCCGTTTATTTAATAGATCATTTTTCACAACAGTCTGGGGCTGACAAACTGCTGGTTTAAGACAGAATACCAAACAGCAGGCTTAATTCTTAAAACTTTATTACATGTCTGGATGCACAGAATTAAAAGATTTAAAAATTAAAAGATTTAGGAATCTCTTTGGAAACACTCGTATTCGCTTTCTATTCGGCAAATCATTATACTAATATAAAATAGTCTCCACTGTAAATGTTTATCACTTTACCATTTACTTCCCACCTCACATAATTATGTGTTACATTTAAAATGTTTACAACATCAAAAAAATAAACTCAAGATAAAACAATGATATCTAACAATGATAAACTTTTTTTTTATTATTAGTCATGCATAATTATCTATATAACTTTCTGTCACTTTGCATTTTCTGTGTTTTCTTCCTTTTCTTTCTTCCTTTGTTAATCAACCAGCCGCTATTGCTGTTTCTAAAATGCAGCCACAGTAATAAATAAAACAAAAACCGTCTAAGTATGAGTATTGTGATTAGCCTACTATTTATGTTTACCGGAGCATTTATACTTCTAAAAAAAGCAGAAACACTGTGCTTCACTGATACGACAAGCTGAAAACAGCAAAGATCATGAGCAGCACAGGGCGCTCTCCATAGGCACAATCGGCAGATGCCTTTCACCAATATAAAAGCCACTCAATCGGTACAGGTGAAAAATGTGGACGTAGATTCTGTGTATTTGTTTTCACCTGCGGTTCACTTTGAGCTGCCAAACAAAGATTAAATAATTATGCACAGTGTTTTAGAGAATATATTATTTTCTTTTAGTTTCATTTTTATTTGTGCATTTCGGAGTCATCCTGTGTACCCCCGGTTAAAACCTCCTGCTCTAGATTATACATGTCAATAGATGTAACTCTGGTGAGATACAGTAGAGTGACAAGAGAATTCTTACACTAGACATGCAATTTCAAAAGCATTCATTGGACCAGCTTAGAGTATTCCCATATATTTTCAGTGTGGCGCTGTGTGACAGGTGCTCGTGTCACGTGTGTGGGTAGCCGCTGCTTAGGCAATACAGAGAGACACGGGAGGTGGAGTTGAAATGCCTGCACAGGTGTGCAGGATTTATTAATACAAAAGTAAATAAACAAAGGGGTCATGTGACATTACCAGCGATGGTAACGCACAGATGACACATACAGCAAGCTGTACAAAAGGCAAAATAAAACACAGTACAAAAATGACAATAAAAGGTGTCACACAGGGCAAGCGCTAGCCTTATAAACGAGGCGTCCCACTCCAGGAACTGGCTACACGACGTAACCCTCGCTATACATCACATGGGATCACTATCCCCTAAACTAACCTACTTATGAGCTGGTATTCATACAACGACTCCTGCTGCTTTATATGGCCTTGGCTGGGCATTGCCTTCACAAGCACCACCTGCAGTTCCAGGGTTGCATAGCTGTCGTTCCTGCAGAGCGGACTCCTCCCAAGTATACGCAGCTCCCCTGTAGCATGGCGTTGCAGTCACCCCGAGCGATCTCCACTGGATGTTTTTAAACTGACGGGAACTCAGTCGAGACCCACCCACCTGCTGATTGGGGACCGACACAGCCAATCATCCACTGCCCCTCCTCTCAATCAAACCCAGCAGGCAGCAAAGTCTCAAACGAGTGCCTGTCTGTAAACAATCAATTAATCAAACAAATAAACTCAAAAATGCACACACAATAAACCCATTTCCCCATATATTAAATTACACCAACACTAATTTCCACGTGTACGGCAATCGCCCTGCTACACACTGCAATGATGAAATTGTGTTTTTTTCAGTGTCAGAGGATATGTTAAAATGATTGTGTGTAGCTATACACAATCACATGTATATATTCTGCAATTTTCTTTCAATTCTGCAGTAGAATTAACCTTGTACTTACCTTTTCACGGCAGCTAAGTGCATCAGTGAAGTGAAAGAGTGCCTCACAAGAGAGTACAGGAGAAGTAGCAACTGTACAGCACACTTACATGTTGGAAATTGGTACCTTACTACACATGTATACAGCAGAGAAGAATAGGGAATTGTACAATAGAAGAAGGCAGGCTTATTTTTTATATTTTATTGACTCCCAAGCTAAATATGACAAATAGAATAAAAAAGCATCAATAATTGCTTGCATCTATAATAATTACTTAAATCCCCAAATAACCATCCAACCATTATTGACCGCTTCTTCCTTTTAAATCCAACAGAAGATCAATAGAAATTATGATTCAGTGCTTACATGTTAGCGTAGGGTTTCTACAATGAGCATTACTGTTAAGAGGGGCCTCACTCATTCTTTAAATGCACTTCATAAGAATATTGAATGGTATGTTATTAACAACAGGACAGCTTTAAAACAATGGGTAAGTGGAACTGCTGATGTTCCTTCTGAGTCTGATTCTTGTATTTGTATCTATTTAGAAACCAAGCATATAGTTATACATGTCTGGGTATTTGGATGGATGGTGCCTTATCTTTTAAAACCCATATTGATAAATTACAATCTAAAGTTTGTTCGAGACTTGGTTTCCTCGACCACAATAAGTCATGCTTTCAACGCTCAGCTAAGTTCTCGCTGGTCCAGATGTCTGTACTTCCTATTTTTGATTATGGTGATGTTGTTTATAAAACAGCCTCTAAAGCTGTTCTTATGAAGCTGGATGCTTTATACCATTCTGCCATAAGATTTGTCACTAGTGCTCCCTACCGCTCTCATCACTGTGATCTTTACACTCTTGTCAATTGGCCTTCACTTCACACAAGGCGACTGATTCATTGGTATAGACTAATATATAAAACACTGATTGGGAAATCACCATTTTATTTGAGCAATTTGTTAAAGATATTGTCTCTTTTTATAATTTGCAATCTAACGCTTTTATTAATTTATCTATGATGTACATGCATTTGTTTAATTATTTGTCTGTTTTCTTTCATGTTTTGTGCACTTTCTGTCATGCTGTAACATTGTTTGCCTCTTGGCCAGGTCGTCATTGCAAATGGGAATTTGTTCTCAATTGACCTACGTGGTTAAATACCAAAGGGGTAACATGTTATATTAAGGTGCTGCTTATTAATGTTTTATAAAGGTTGTATAAATACATAATATATGCTTAATAACTATGTTACAGAGTGTCAATAAAGCATTATAGATTATGTATAACCATGCAATAGCCATAGACAGAATTACCGTTTTATAAAGGGGACATTTTTTAGCCAGCTATTGTACTCTGGAATGTTTAAACGTAATTCTGTCTATGGCATGGTAATAAACCATATATAATGCTTTATTAACACTCTATAACATAGTTATTAAGCATACATTATATATTTATAAAACATTTTTAAGCAGCACCTTAATATAAAGTTTTACCAATAAGGGTTTAAATAAAAAATATATATATATGACCCCATTTTCTTGAATGTCACTTTATTTATGACTGCCAATCGTTTTGTATCACAATTAACCTATCCACTACAAAAAACAGTATTTTTTTTTCTTCTGCAATGATCTTTCAAAATTTATATAATTGTATGTAGAATTGATTATGTTATCAAAATATTACAGAAAAGTTTAGGATATAATTAAAAAAAAACACATTGTCTTATATTTTAGTGCTTGTTTGTGACACATTTAAAGATGTAATAACATACAATAAGAAACATGTAATAAACATCTTTCATTAAAAACACAGCGATCACTTTCTGAACTTTTGTTTGGGGAGTGGGTGAGGTTCTGTTAATTTGCAGGTCCAACAGAGAGTTTGGCCAATGCTGGGACACATCCAGTCATCACAAGCCTGTTAAAACCTAGTGTATAGTTTTAAAAATGACAGGCTCTTATAGTATATACTATTCTACATGAGGTGTATGTCTACCTTTATACATTACTGACAACTTTCTTGTGTTATTTTCATCCTTGGCATGCATCTTAGTAACATTTCTTACTTTGCAGTACATTAGCCTAGGACTTCCAACTACTGCACACCTGTGAACCATGTTTTTCCCTGAATGCTTTATCTTCAAAAAAGCAGTTAAACAGATAAGCAAATCCGTAAGTATCCAGGTGTATGTGTTAAGGTCCACTGTCCCAAAATAATATATCTAGGATACATTTGCAGAACATGTGATGTTTAAACTGGAAAATATGTATATGGTGCAAACACAATCTTCCAAAATGTTCCTGTTGTGGTTTAGTAAGCCTCTGCAGCATATAAGCAGGTGAGCTGTGGAAGAAAACATCTACTGGCTATGGATAAAAGGAGCTGACATTTTCTGACTAAATTTAGGCCTGATGACGGTAGTCAAGGACAAGGGATCAATCATTCAACTACAACTATATAATAATAATAATAATAATAATAATAATAATAATAATAATAATAATAATAATAATACAAAATATGAAACATTTACCTAAACAGGGATTTGAGCAGTGCGAACTGTTTTATACCAAATGTTTAATATGTTTTATTTAATGCATGTTTATGGCATGTTTTTTTTTTTATTGTAATCATTCCATTTGATTTATTACAGAGCATTACAGGACAAAATTGCAACCTTGACGAACAAAGAACAATGCAGTTGGCAGAACATCTGGAGATTAGGTATTTGTTGTTTATTCTTATTCTATAATTGTGGAATGTTTGGATACCAGTTGGCATTATACAGTGCATCCCTTTCTGGTAACCACTCTGCATTAAATTAAAATTAGTGAATAACTGAAAATGCACTGAGGCTGAAAAGAATCAGAATGTACTGGAGCAACGCCAACTATTTTAATCAAAGGAAAATTCAGAAACACTTCTGTGTGGGGCTTCATCAGCCACTGCAAAGTGATCTTCTGCTATTACAGAGAGCATTTATCTAGCATAAGCCAAGATGGAATATTATATTGGCACATCATTACACTTAACTTTGAAAAACAACATTATTAAGAACATATGTGTTTGAACTAAGAAGAGTACTTACATAACTAATTTATATTACAAATGTAAGAATTCCCTGGTCCAATAAATTGTTAAACAGGAGAAACTTCTAGTTGGGGTCATGTAGGAATCTGTGATGCGGCCCTGGCTCTTTCTTGTCTATCATAAATAACCGAGATTGGTGGGATCATCAGCAAGTTTGCATAATTTGCAGATGACAAAAAGCTGGAGTGTGCTGCCAACCTGTATGCAGTGGCTCAAGATTTAGACCTTATGTAGGACTGAACTGAAACATGTCAAATTTAAATGTGTTACATATTAAGGTAAGTAATGCTAATATGTTCTTGATAAAGTAATTGTATTTTATCTTGCTTTTAATTGTATTAATACTTGTACTGTGATTCTTGAAATGTATTTTTGTTTACGACTGTAAGTCACCCTGGATAAGGGTGTCTGCTAATAAATGAATAATAATAATAATAATAATAATAATAATAATAATAATAATAATAATAATAAATGGTTTGAATGAGTAGATTGAATAGTTTTGACCATATTACTATGTTTCTTTTTATATAGAGTACTAAATGATCTGAATGTTTATATTCTTTGTCTTCAAACTGAAAACAAGGACATTTAGCTATTATTCTTTAATTTAGGACATTGTATGGATCTCACTTTAAGGTTTTCTTTTCTTACACTCCCCAATATAATCACAATAAGATCAATTCCAGGTGTGCATTGTTGTGAAATTACCACACAGCCAGTGGGCTGCTGCGCTTGGCCTTGCAAAACAATGCACATCTTTGTGTGCCTTTCGCTTCAGTGCAAACCCCTACTTTGGGAAATGAAGTAAAGGTTGGACAATTTTGCAATTAGTGTAACCTAGAAACATGAATACTGCTTGCATCATTTGGTTTGAGGTACATTCATACTTACAATTTATCAGTAAAATTGATTTAATAGGACAGTCCCTAAGGGTCCAGAAATCCAGTCTAAAGAATGTGTATGTACCACATCACATTTCCATACCTCAACAGTGCTGTCAATCAATTACAAATAAAAATATGTAATTCTCTGTGGCTGCAATAACTTCACTATGTCAACTTAACATCTTAAAAAAGTGACTGCTTTAGGAATAAAAAAAAACAGGCAGGCTTCAATTAGCAGCACAGAGATCCTGCTAACAGGATCGGACAGATATCACATACAGGTCTTTCTGGGGTTACACAGCGCTAAAACCCAGGAAGTTTGTGGAGCCTTAGGATAGACCAACAGACCTGTCTAAAATTTACTGTATAAGCAAAAGTGCAGTGGGTTTGTAAGAGAGACAGATTTTGTGCACCATATGTCAGATGGTCTGAGCAATCCTGCATGATATCAGCAAAGACAAAGAGTATGGAGCAGAAAAGCTTTACAAAAAAAAAAGCATCCCGTTAAATATGCAACACCTGCAGGAAGACACTCTGTGTTGTTTTAAAAAGAAGACAACAGAAGTGGCACATTAAAACTAGAGGCTGAACTACGATTTAATGAATAGTCATATGCAAAATCATACAAACTATAAATTATCATTAGTGAGAATACAAGTAGGTGGTTTGCCACAAGTCAAGACTCTAGCTCGTGGGTTGGTTGTGTTCTTGCAATAATGTGAATATTCTGTAGTGTATTTTCTGTGTAGGTGTTGTGAATGTGTGGGTAGTATATAGACATATTCATGTTGAAAAGCGATAATGATGTCCAACCTTTTTGCCTTCAATTTGTTCCCATATTTGGTATGAAAGTATATATTTAAATCTTGCAAGGAGTTAATAATTGTAAGTTTGTTTTTTGTTCCACATTGTATTTAGTCTTTCAGGTTTTGATAAGGGAAGCCGCTGTGGCATTATCCCATTATTCAATTCATTATTGGCTGATCATTTTTTATTTTTTATTTTTTCAATTTTGTTATGCTCTGGTAGATCTTGAAACATTTCTATGCGAGTGGTTAACACATATGATTGATGGTTAACCGCTTTTTATTGATAATCATTTATTATATTGTATCCAAAAAGGTTAAAGGCAAGTGTAATACTTCCAACACTTCCATCCATGGTCAGTTTAGGAAGAAGTGCTGTTCCAATACTATACCGACAACCAGTTTCACACACAATTCTAATAAAGTTCCTTAAACGTGTAATAAAAAAGTGGCTCCTGACAATCCACTTAAGTGAGAAGGTATGTTCTACTTGGCTGGTGTTACTTTAGAGATTTAAGAGTCTAAAGCTGCAGTTGCTGCTAGATTAAGGCCTGTGCTGTTTGAAAAGGCTTTGGCACAGGCATTCAGCAATTTTTCTTCAAGTGAGGTTTGGACCAATATATATACCGATATATATATATATATATATATATATATATATATATATATATATATATATATATATATAGCTTTTCATCCAACACAGATGCATTCCATCCACTCACACAGTCCACTAGTGCAACATTTCTCAAATGTGCTTTCATTCAGCACAGTTCATGCTGCTTGCATTCTGTTTCCACATTCTGCTTCTGTTTCTGTTAACTGCTATTGACCACCATTAACATCAGTATAATCACTGCATGTTGATTGGCCGAGCTTTCATTCTGATCAGATTTCATTTTGGCACAAGTCGCAAATCTCCATCCATTTCGCTTTGTGTCAGTGCTCATTCGTTGATCAATGAGAGAAGACTTTATCAGTGCAACGTGAAAACAGCGGTATGGAATAATTATCATTATTATTATGAAGTAATAATTATTTTCTTTAGTGTGGCGGAGAAACTATCTGAAATATTCAAAACAAACATTACTGCACATGAATTTGAAGGCAAAAATCCACATCAGTGTTCGTCGTAAATTACATAGTTGATAAATATTATAAATAATTATCATAACACGTTTCGCTTGCACCAATTGACCACATTGCCAGAATTTGCATGACATTTTCTAAAATGGCAAGTGATGTGTGGGACTAGGGATTAACAATAACACAAAAAAGGATCAAAGTGCAGCTTCAGATTTGGTAAGCGAGTCAGAATCAGGATACAGATGGAGGTGTTCTTCAAGCTTTTCAAACACTGGCCAAACTTGCAAAGTACATGTTAAGCATAGTGATCAACGTTTTGTTTTGTTGTGATCCTAGTATTTTCTGTTATGAGGACTGTAATAAACGAAAATCAAAACGGTGAGGTGTTGTGTCTTTGTACAATGCCCCCTTTTCTAAAACATTTTGAAGAGTCTATTTAAGTTAAATGTGAGTTTTCAATTGCGTGCACATCTAAAAAAAAAAAAAAAGGCAGTTGTAAAACACAGTAATGATATTACTTTATGAAAATGTGTCTTTTGCCACTTTGTTTCTTGTGCAGAAACCACAATACCAGGGATAAAATAACATTTTAAAAATAGTCTACTGTTATACTGTTTCTGCCTGCAAAATCTTTTTCTGGAATAGATCATGGTAATTAATCTGCATAGAAACATGACAGAGAAGCATACAGAACATATTATTGTAAGATAAGTAATAAGTACAAAATAAATAAAAGAAGGATATAAATAAAACAAGGATATATGTTCTAACCCAAGGCTATTATTGTAGCGTGGCCAGGTCCTTTTGTAGGAGCGTACCCATCTATCTATCTATCTATCTATCTATCTATCTATCTATCTATCTATCTATCTATATATAGTAAATATGGACTGGAGAGGGGGGCTATAGTAGAAAATATATATGTTTGTGGAAGGAAGTCATTAATTGAGAGTAATAACAATTACAATATACACATGTTTTGCTCTTTTCATTAAACAGCAAAAGAATATATAATGTTGATAAATAAAACAATATGTTTTAAAATCTATTTAAGAAATTAGACATTTAAACTAGTAATTTTATAAAGTACTCTGCATATCAAATACACATGTTCGTATGACTTTTGCCCGGGGAATCTAAATAAATCTGCATTGCAATGAATGCTTGGTCCCGAAGCAAAGTAAATCTATTTGTTGCATCTTTAGTTATCTTTTGTATAACTGATAAAAGTCAGTACATTTACTCAAAATCATCTTACTAAGTTTTGAAAATCAGACCAATACTCTACTTGAAATAGTGTGTTCTGAGCATTTTAGAATCAAAATTTAGACAGCCTGAGGTCCACAAACAGTATGTGGACTTGCTGTTGCTAAGCTACCGGTTACTCTAGCAGAAGGTACTTGTATAATATGTTAGGGGAAGGCATCAGCCATTGGAAAATGAAATCAACCTAAAAGTCCTGGTGTGTGGACTTGGGCTTGCTAGAGGACATTCTTAGTGAATAAAAACAACACAACACTGTATCCTATGCTAGCTAAAGGTTAAAGAAATGCTTCAAGTATTTATGTTATTGGCCGGGTCTTTACTGAGTCCAAACCTACTAAAGTCATTTAATCCCACAGGTATTAACAAATAGTTCATACAAAGAGTGCCTATATATATTAAAAGTTAAGAGTAACTGTACATTATTTTATTATTATTGTTGCTCTTTTAGGTGATCTGGAAGGTTAATGGGATTTTCATTAGAAGACACCCGAGAACTGTAATGCTTTGGAACATCAGTGGAGTACTAATGGAGTGTTTTGCTCTTCTTTGAACAACCAGCTAAACATAACAATATATCTACTTAGATTAATATTTTAGCCAGATGGACAGGTCAGGTTTCTACATTACAAGTCTATCAAATGTGTTATTGTGGATGAGTGCCTTGTTTGAATAGAACAGACTGAATAGCTTTTTTGATCAATAATGAAACTGCATTTTAATTGCTTAATGTTAAATCAGTTAAATCTTAAGTATAGTGTCAAAAAGTGTGCACCCCCATTGCCCATACATTTTGGTGTGAGTGAAAAAGCCCCTGTACACATTTCTACAGCGCTGTTGAGGTCAATGTTTGAGATATTAATATACCTGCTGATCCACTGCTTTAATATTCCTTAATTCATAAATGCTCCTCTGGGAAATCAGTAATCCAACAGTAAGCAACAATCATCACTTTAATGAAAATCATGCTGAGGCTTTTCTTTATAATGCTTATAAGAACTCCTTACGTTTGCTAGGCTCTGATGTAAAACTGTTTAAATCAAAATGATCGTGCTATCACTTGTAATGTCCAGCACGCTCTAAAACACATTTGGTTTCTTAATGGAAGTGACAACTGTAATGCAGACCAATTGAATATATTGCGTACAATACATTTCAATTAATCACCAACCAACACATCTTCTGTTACAGTAATGCAGGTCAGAAGGCAGTATAGAAAGCCAAGACACAGATTGTAGGTACAAGCACAAAGGAAATGTATTTTGGCAGCCCATTCTTCTGACCATACTTACACTCCCTCTTTAGTTTAAATTAGCACTCCAGCAAAGCTCAGTAGTTGTGCAGTGTGTAGTCTGCTGCTGTGCAGTGCATGTAAACGAACAAAGGCCAGAAGATATAAAATAGTTCTCAGTTTATTTCATCAGGATCCAAGTAAAGTTAGCTGGTAATAGTCCACAAATATTGCTTAGAGAAAACACATTTCCAATGCAGTGTAGAACTCGAGTGAGAAAAAAAGGGTGATAGGAGCTTGCCATCTTCCTAAAACAAACCAACAAAATACAAATCATTCAACATTGTCAAAAAATAAATAGTATTCATTCATTAACTTATCATGCAAAACTAAACACCAGTGTACACCAGAACAGTTCATTATGTTACAGGAAATTATGATTACACCATGAGGGGTATTTTTAAAAGTTGGTAAATGGGGTTTAACATATTTTTTTATGTAAATACTATTTTAATACAGTATACAGTAGCTTGCATTATTAAAATAACATACTTGTCAATGCAGATCAGCTGTTTGGAAATACAAGGTTCTGTGGCTGAAAAAATATGGCAGGAGATAGCTGTTAATGTGGTTGGTACTGTAAAAAGGGAGATCAAATACTGCCAGAAACGCTGGCAAGATGAATGTCAGATTGTAAATAAAACTGTGGGGTCTTCTCACTCTTCTGGATCATGTTCCAAGATATCTCCTTCCTTTTGATGTACAATCCACACAAGCACACCGAAGCCTGGCATTTTCCTAGAGCAACTAATATGCTACAAACATGATTTATATGTTTTCCAACCAGTAAGTAACCTATCCTGTTCAGATGACTTAACAATGCAACTTAATTTATGCATTACAAATTATTATTATTATTTGTTTATTTAGCAGACGCCTTTATCCAAGGCGACTTACAGAGACTAGGGTGTGTGAACTATGCATCAGCTGCAGAGTCACTTACAACTATGTCTCACCCGAAAGACGGAGAACAAGGAGGTTAAGTGACTTGTCGGGGTCACACAATGAGTCAGTGGCTGAGGTGGGATTCGAACCGGGGACCTCCTGGTTACAAGCTCTTTTCTTTAACCACTGGACCACACATAACAAGACACTTAAATTACATAATTATTGGATAATTACTAATTATTATTACTATTCGCTTAAATACATGCTTCTAAACGAAGACATTATCAAGGAAATGATACTGTTAAGACACATCTCATTCTCCATCTGGTAAGGGTCCATTACCAGCATAATACAGATTCATGAATCGGACGAATAATATGTTAATGAGAAAATTGGTCTCTATTGGCACGTTATTCTAACGTCACGACGAATGATGTTTTTTGACGGTAAATGGCGTTTATGTGTCACCCGATGAAATACTGTCATGTTAAACACTATTACTGGCACGATAAAGGAGACAGTAAGTTTAATGCAAATGTGCCATAGTGTTTTACAATCATAAACTAGGCTGTTAAAGTACATTTTAGTGGAGGGCTCAGACATATGACCGGTATTGTACATGTTTACTAGTCAATAAACCTTTTAATATTGTGCATTCACTTTGCTTAACTGGCTTCAGGTGTGTGCATAATTTGCATACCAGTAAATATCTCCCTATCAACATAATTATAGATGCCAAACAAGGATGAATAATTTTGAAAGTTGTTATTAGCAAGAAGAGGTTGCTGATGAGTAAGCACTTCATAGATTCTCCCTGGGATTATTTAAAAGCTACATGTTCAGCAATGCACTTCAATGCTAAGCTGTTTTTTCATACTACAGCTGCTAATGGAATTTGCTTTTAAATTGAATGTGGGAGCAAAGTAACTTACATTTTTAAACTCTTAAATATGGACAGATTAACAGTTTTAACAGTTGTTGAAAAGCCTTAAGGTAGTTCCCAGTTTAAAAAAAAAAAGATTTTTTAAAAGAGTGGCCTAATACATATTCTTGAGACAAATTGTATATAATCTGTGATAAATCCAAAGGTGGTAATACCAAATTCTATTAAAGATCAGTACCTACGACCAAGACTTCTTTACAGTATTAAAAATATCCTTGTAAACGATGGAGCCAACCACAAAACACAACAATCCAATTCCCCACTCCAGTAAGAGGACAATGCTTCAGAGAAGTGAGTATGAATTTTCTGAATACTGATTTTGAAATAATGACCATAATGAAACATGAGACATGAAAATCTGAAACCAATGCATTCTTCTATTACATTTCTTCAAATGGGTTTCCTGGGTTATCTACATGTTCTTTAATTGAAAACAAAAAAGAGAAAGTCGTGGGTTCAAAACCAGAGCAACGTAAGTGACATTTTCATACAAAAAATGTATTAGTGCATACACAGTATCAATATTATCTTCAACAAAATAAAAGGGTTTACAACATTTTGAAATTTGTAACTTTAGAAACTATGAACAGCACCAGACATTTTGCTTAAAAGTCAGATACGCCAGCTGTATAATCTAACACATGTTTTATGAATTTAATTTTAGTTACATTTTTATTTAGTTACATTTCTAGTTGCTATACAACTGAAATATATACTGTATATATAAAAAAATAATTTTAAAAAAATAACATTGCTAGATGACCAGTGCCTTTCCTGTTTCAAAGTAATTTACCTATCTTCACTTTCAGCAATATTTAAAGACCTGTAGAATCCATGATAGGTTTGTGGTACACTTCCTGTAGAGCAAAGGGAAAGTCATTTTTCTTCACCTTGGATATTCCGAGAGCATTTTCATACAAACTACCCACAGCGTTTTTGCTTCTGGAATGATGCCCCCTTGTTTGTTTCAAAATGTTTAAATTGTATATGGATGTACTTTCTTGTAACAAAGCCATTTGTTTTTCTGCCATCTGGCAGCCAGTCCATCTTCATCCTTTTTTTCTGTTTTTTACAGTCTTTTACTGATCCACGCCCCCCTTCTGCTTCATGCCACATAAAACAGTGAACATCTTTACTTTGTACTTTGTAAACTGTTAGGTTTTAAACTTGAGAGAATAATAGAAAGTGCTTACATTACTCCAGGGAGAAATCAAAACCTTCTGCAGATCAAAAGTGACACCCTTTAATGATGGATTTTGTTGTGCATTTTCTTATCTCTTTCTTTATGTTGTCTGGCTTGAAATGTTCTGAGCTGATGGGAAACAAATTAATCTTTGTGATTAGATTTTTCACTGTCTGAGAGGTTTTGGTACCATTCACAAAATGTGCATGCATCCTTTTTAGGCATATGGAATGACAGGTTAAATTCAGTGTTGAACACTGAATGTGTGTTCCTTTTCTGGTGTGATCTTCCATTCCTTTTCAAATGTTTCTTTGTAAAGCTCATGCACCCTTTTAACATTTAAAGTTGTTTCAAGGTACTACCTGCTACTGTAGTGTGATTCAATTTTCGGAAATTAATTGATGTGTTCTCTTATTTTGTCTTCTGGAATTTTGTTTGATGGAGAATGTTTACCTTTTGCATCACTCTTACTAATTCCTGAACCACCTGGAAAACTTTTCAGAGATGTCACGGGTCTGAAGAAAAGTCCATGCAAACTCTAATTTTCCTACCATCCAGTGAGACTACTCTAGTGTTTCACCTATTTGAGCTACCCTTTGTTGTGGACCCTCCTTTCCCTTTTGAAGACATGGTTTATTATACAATTTTGCTGCCTGGTTTTGTCAGCCTTACCCAAAAATCTTTCAAAAAGCCTTTGCCTGTGACCCTTGAAAATTTGGACTGCAGGTATATCTACCTGCTGCACAGTCTTTCTCTGTTACCTTTCTTCCTGCAACATTAAGGCACATTTTGACAGGATGTAAGGTGGCTCTTAGCCAAGGACGGTTTACTTGGCGCCATGACCAGGTGCTGCAATGTTTGGCCTTAGCATTGGAAGACAAGCGTAACATGACCAATAAGTTGCCACCTGTTCCATCAAAACATTACACACAAAAGACAACATTCCTCCGCCCAGGAGAGCAACCACCAAGAAAAGGTGTTAAAACCAATCCTCGCCCAGGACAACTGGTCGGGTTTACCCAGTGGAAGTGGGTTGTCGAGGATTTGTGGCACACTCTACAACCCGGTTTCTCAGAGACGTCGGATTCAGTGGCCAAGAGTTGCGTCGCACAGTGAAGAACTTATCTGAAGCAGCAGAGAGCAGCAGCAACTGGCTGTGGTTGAGACGGAAAGATTCGGGCTGGGGACAGGTAAGTAAGCTGGGCTGAGTTGAGTGGGGGACAGAGGGGGGTGATGCTGGGACGCCAGAATCACAGTCGAGCCCTCTTGAGGTGTCGTGGGCTAGTCGACGAAACACTGAGGATGGAAGGTGCCCACTTGAAAACCCCAGAGATGTACCCTACTTAGCTCAATCCAGACGGTTGTCATGCTGATGCGCTGGGGAGGCCGCACTTTGGTTGATCCCCGGAGCCAGCATCGCAGCCGTTGTGTGTGCTGATGCGCCAGGGAGGCAAAATAAGCTGATCCCTGGAGCCAGCATTACACTTCAGCCATTAACACAGACAGAAGGATATCTACATCATCATATGGAAGGAAACGTAAATGGATGGAGACACATATGGATCACATTAGTTTACTGTAAAGCTACGTCTTAGTTGGTGCTTATCTTGGCGAGAGCCGAGTTCAAATTAGCATGAAGTTTTAACATCTACTCTCGTGTAATGGAAATCATAATATGGGAGATACTGAAACTGAAGAAGGAATCTTTGAAAAAGACCTAGAAGTATGTTGACTCAGAAATGTCTTCATCTAGACAATGTGGGGAAGCTATAAAAAAAAGGCCAACAAGATGCTCGGACATATTGTGAAAAGTGTTGAATTTAAATCAAGGAAAGTAATGCTAAAACTTTACAATGCATTAGTAAGACCTCATCTAGAATATTGTGTTCAGTTCTGGTCACCTCGTTACAAAAAGGATATTGCTGCTGTAGAAAGAGTGCAAAGAAGAGCGACCAGAATTATCCTGGGTTTAAAAGGCATGTTGTATGCAGACAGGCTCAAAGAATTGAATCTGTTCAGTCTTGATTCAAGCATTCAAAATTCTAAAAGGTATTGACAATGAGGGTCTGGAAACAACTCCCCAGTAATGTTGTTGAAGCCGACACCCTAGGATCCTTCAAGAAGCTGTTTGATGAGATTCTGGGATCAATAAGCTACTAACAACCAAACAAGAAAGATGGGCTGAATGGCCTCCTCTCGTTTGTAAACTTTCTTATGTTCTTAAGTTTAACTAAATTCTGCAGCTGAGTCTTTTTTGCTTTTTTACTTTATTCAGTGCAGTTTGTGATTTCAGTTAGGTCCTTTTGGTACTGGGTAGATCTCATCAAGAGCTTTCATATGATATATTACATAAATGTCACTTACGCCCCTCTGGTTCTGGACCCTTGAAATGTATTTCTTGTATTTGAATGAGGTTTCCTTTCTCAACAAGAAACTAATCACACTTTTCTCGTTCAGGTTGTATTTGATTCCACAGTTTTTCACAGCAGGTTATAGTGATGTGCCAGACCAATTATCGTCATGCCATATGTTTCTCATAAATTGATAATGAGCTGAGGTGGGATATTTTCATTTATAATAAAGCAGTTTAAACCTTAGAGATTGTATCGGTGTTACTGCTGCCTTTTTCTTTTATAAATGATGGATGGTGAGATAATTGAGGGAAGTTCCAACTAAAGATGTTAAATAATTGAGAGGCATTTTATTAAAAATGGGATTAGTAGCAATAATAATTTAAAAAGATATATGGTTCGAATGTAACCTTGCCTTCACGCAACACAATGTGAATTATTCATATTAATAAAAGGTAAAGTGGTTTGGTTAATAGCAGTTCTGCTTGAATAGTTCAATATGTTCCCCATGATGAAGGCACATATTAATCTACAAGTAGTAAAAAAAAAAAAAAAAATACTGATGAGAATAAACCTACGGCAAAACAAGTTTAAGTGTGTTTGGTGAAATTCATGCTTAAATGCAGGTAGCCTGCTCCCAAAATGTCTTGAAGTTCTTTTGCCCCTCATCTTCCACTGCCTCTTTTTCAGTGGCATCTCTTTTCCAAGGGGACGATGTTCCATCACCCAGCCTCAGTTAAACTCTGCCAGCAAAACCTTAATTTAGGGCGACAAATGGAAGGTGAGATACTGGACCAAAACAACATCCTGAGTCAACATGTAAGATCCTGGGCCAAAACTGTCTAAGTCATTCCCACATTCAGTCCTCGATCATTATGTGCGTGTTTCCTCACCCTTTGAATTGTAAATTGTCTAAACAATGGTTGAGTGAACTTGCATCCACCTATCACCATTAGAGGTCACTACCTCACAGTAACATAATGCTTTAAATATTTAAAGAAGCATGGCTCTTTAATCAGTATGGCTCTTTAATCTCTCTCTAATCAGGGTTCTGTTGCCTAATTCATGGATAACCGGGTAATTGCTGAGTATGAGAGTTTTTTTAGTTCGGCTAGAGAAAAAGAAATCTATGTGTTTATGGACCTTTATGTTATTACAGTCAATTGATTCCTCCCAATTAGTCATGCAGACAACCACAAAAGGAATTCCTGACTAATTAATTTTTGTTGTCAATTCACACATATCTTAAACGCATTTCATAGTGTCTGTTTATATTAAAAACCAGAGGAAACTAATAGCAGATAGTGAGAATATATTTAAGAAGATACATTAGTTCAGTAGTTCCTACTATCATCAGTCATCAGTAAAGGGCAAATTTAAACTGGCAAGCATTATAATTGAAAGGCCTTGGTATACAATTAAATGGCTTAATTCTATTACTTAATTTAATTACAGTATATGGTGCTATATCTAGCACATGGGGCACAACAGATGTTCCTCCTTCACTTGCTAGTGTGACTGTAAAGTTATTGTTTCTTTGGTTTTGATTGATATATATTAATTTAAAAATAAGAAAATTAAGGAATGTTCACAAAGTAAAAAAAACATTTACTAATAACATTTATTCAAGATATTTCAGGCATAAAAATCATTAATTTACTAGCATGCCAATTTACATAGCATAACCCTATGCTGCACTTTGTGGAAGATGGAAGATAAATTGATAAACAGATAATTCACTATTATAATTGATTCTTCTTCCTTAAAACAAATAGGCAAAGCAAGAGACACATCAACACATCACACAATTAGGTGGTCAAATTAAATGACAACAAAACAAATTCCTACCTGTCACCTCTGTGTCAAAGCAGTTATTCATGGATTCAAACAACATTACATATTACAATGAGTGCATATGAGTACTACTTAGAATATAATTACAGAAGTAATGGAAATCTTTAAAAATAATAATAAAATCATGACAGAAGAGATGAGTAATAGGCTATGTATAAGATAATGAGAAGCAATGGGGATTGCAGCATATCTGGAATACTAAAACGATACAGATCATATTACAGTAGTTCTTAGAACAAACCATTTGCCAGAAGTGTTTTACTTGAACTTTTAAAGATGCACATACATACAGTACATAGCATTAATGCTACAGTGCATGAATTTAAAAAAGGGAACATTATAACGTAAGCTTGCTGTAGTTCAGAGAGCGGGACAAACCTCCTACTTAATATAAATGATTAAATCAGAGAGTCCTTACCGATCTACATTCTCTTGTTCAATATCATTCATGCAAACCAGCTGTGCTAACTCCATACTCACAGTCTTTCTACAGCCTGACCTTCCCTGCTGAATCTGTTCCTGTTCTCTGCACTCCTGTCAACTTGCTGCTCATAAAGTGCCCGGACAGGGCACTAAAACAAAGCAAGCCAGATGGTCCTAAAACCAACACCAAATTAGAGGGAAGGAGTAATAATTTGGAATAGGTTGGTTTTACAACCAGGTTTGTTTTTAGTGCCCCATCCGGGCACTTTTGTATTAGTACAGAAGCATCTTTACTAATTAAACAAATATAGAATATATAATAGAATATAATAGCCATTATTTTTCATATGCAGACTATAGGGAAGGAAGAATAACTTGGTGTAGGTTTTAAGACGATCAGACCCCTTTTAATGTCAGGTCCAGGCGCTTTTGTCTTAGTTCGGCTTTCAGTCCCCCAAAAGACCAGCCCTTCTCCAAACTTTTCAAAATCTTAAAACGATGTAAATATTATTTCCACCTTCAATTTTCACAAACTTACACATCTTTTCACAATTTCTGTCTTTCTTCTTACTTCAAATCTGTTTCTCCTTTTTAACTGACTTACTGCAAATATGTCTCTAAGTGATATATATATATATGTTCTGAGTTTGTCACAATGACAGCGACCAAGGAGGACAGAGTGAGGAATCTAAGGTTTACAGACCAGGAGCTAAATGTATTAGGAGAAGAAGTGGTGGGGAATTATGAAAGGCTTTCTGGTGCTGAATCAGTGAGAACATTAACTTCAATTAAACATTAAGGAGGAGGAGGGCGGGGGTCTTGTCCCAAATCACAGTGTCCTGCGAGACAGTCAAAGCAGAGAAAGTAATTGTTAATGAAACATTTATGGTTAACTCTTCAAATCAAATACACATTTGTTTGTGAAACACTTGCTAGTGTTTAAGGTAATTGCATTTGGGTAGTTGTACTAATTGCAACACCTGGGCTGGATTAAGGAACTGGATAAAAGAGGGTGGGGGAGCATGAGAAGAAGTGCAGCCAGCAGTAGAGAGAAGATTATTAAAGAGAAAGGAAAGGTTTTTTTTTTTCAGAGCTCCAACAAGGGTGACAGGACGAATACAGAGGAGATTGGACATTGAGTAAACTCCAACTTGGTTGTGCAGCCGTAGGGGGAGAGAAAGGACCTAGCCCTGGAAGCAAGTACTGAACCGCCGGGAATGAGAGTCAGCAGCTGCTTCATTCCTAAGGCCAGGCTAATTGCCCTGCAAAGATAAGTACCAGTTGCCGTCCGGAAGGCATTGGGTTATCTTGGGGCATTTGCCAACTAGGAGTGAAGCGGGAGAGAAGCAATAATAAAAGGAGATTGCTGCTGTGGGGTATGGAGTGGAATATTAAGGGCTGTGGGTTCTTTTTTCTCTCCCGTAGGAGCGGCGCAGTCGAGGAGGGGCGAAATCAGCGTGGAGGGTTAGCCGGGCACCGGAGCGAAGCAACCTGAGCAGGCGACTAGGGTTGGAGTGGATGATTAAGGCAGACAGACCGGAGTAACTGCAGCATGCAGCACCACACCAAACCAAACCAGCTGTCAAAGCAGAGAAGAGGACTGATTAACCAGGACAACCAGAGGAGACTGGCCGTTAAAGCTGGAAATACAGGAATTAAAAATGGACTTCGGGACTGAATTTGAGAATCGGCAGGAGGACCAATTCGTGCTGTACCAGTCAGGAAAGTATAGAGTATAGTTGGTTGGGGGTTGAGTGGGACACTGTTTTGTGTATGCAAGGTGATCACTGATTCTTGTAAACAAAGGAGGGGGGGGGGGGGGGGCGTTACTAATAAAAGGGTTTTAGAATAAGTATTGTGATATGTATAGTTTAATTAGAATAATTAATATTTAGCACCACCCTAAAATAGCGGGGGTATGTAAGTTCCAGGTTTGGTTTCCCAGTTCATTGTTGTTGTTTGTAGTTTCCTGGTGAGACGGCTACTAGGCCAGTGGCTGTGAGTCAATATTTTAATTGTCTATTTAATAAAGTATATACTTTTTTACCAAGTATTGCATTGTGTGTGTGGCTGTGTATGGTGGGTTGGTGCTGGGTTACATTGGGATCTTTGGAGCTGTGGTCAGGTGGGCATCACAACATTGTGGGCCACGGGGCCACTGTTCTAAAGGTAGAAGAATCTGGGTCAGCTTACATTTGTTCAACTTGATCTCCCTCTGATTTATTTTGTAATATTAATCTTAAGTCAGCAGAACACTCGCTCAGTCAATTAAAAGTTCACTATTTACATTTCAAAAGGTGTTTGGCGAAATGTCGCTTTTTTAACATTAGATGCTGTTTGATTGCTTGTATTTATGACTGCACCTCAACTTGAGCTCTGTGTACATTCATTTATTGGACATTCACAGTTTCTTTTTGTATATTTTAAAGCTATTTTAAGCATAGCCTACTTAAATATCACAAGTATATGGTGACTATATAAATATATTAACATAGCCGAAAGTATTGCACATACACCTGCCTCGTAATCTTCATATATCCTGGACTGAGGATGTGCGAGTACATTGTAACAAAACTCGCTGGAAACAAGAGTAGTTTAAAATGATCTGTGTTGAAATATTCAGCAACATTTTCGAGTTTTCTAAACCTTTAAAACGTATGTTGAGACATTAATTAATTACAATGACCGTGTAATTCCCAACACGGGAGCAATGTTAACTACAAACCTGAAATGACAAAACCGAAGCTTTTGCGTTTTTCTTTATAAAAGACACTTTAAGGAGATACTCTTGTCTGAGTGTGTCACTGTTAGGCACAGCTCCACAATTAGGGATTTTTTTCATTACAAAAGGCTGCACAAAGACTTCCACTAATTCAAACGTGTTGACATTACATGTTTCTCCACTCTCTATGCTCTTTCTCTGTTTGTGACCGGCTTGTTCGGTAATTGTTTAGCCTGAACTTCAAGTTTGATTTTCTTGTTTTTGTGTACTGTGCTGTCAAGATGCTTGTCAATAGTACCTTTCCAAAGACACAAGTTGAGCAAAACAGAATCCCACCATCTGCATGCAACGTCCCCTTTTCTTAGGTTTGAACGCAATCTTCTGTTGAAATTAATTCAGCTTTTTTTAAATTTGTCAGCTGTTTTAATGTTACTCATACACTGCAAGCAAATAAATCAACATTATTTAAACAACCATTTTAAACTTCACGCCTCTGACTTGCATGTTACGACATTGTACAGTATGAGGAATGTGTTTGACTCCGTTGCCGTAGGAACCAAATGTATGGCATTGATGCCGGACAGCTACGGTAGCACTGCTTCTACTTGATAAAAGTGTGAAATGAACAGTGGAGGTGAAGAGTTATGTAAAATACTGTAAGAAAAATCCAGTGCAAGTTGTTCACAGCAAGTAGGCATATTTTTCTGTATCTAGTTATTACCTATGCCTCGCACAGCCCAAGTAACGCCTGCCTGATCCGAAATGCTCTCTCCCTGACTTCTTGCTCTCCTGTGCAGCTCTTCTGCTGCTTCTGTGACACCGCCTGGTTTCAATAAGCAGTACTTTTAACACATGCTGAGGCACCTAGTAAAGTTAGCGCCCTTAAATGAATATGGTTTGCATACTAATAAATATCAAACAAACCCACACACAGACACACACACACAGACACACACACACACACACACACACACACACACACACACACACACACACACACAGATGATGTGTGAAAAGCAGTGTGGGCGACAAAACTAAAACACAGTATTAAAAAAAGCAGGCACTATCCATCAGCAAATCAGATCTTTAATAACCATTTACATCAAACACAATGACATGTGGATTCTTTCTCGTGAAACTTTTCTCTGCTCATGAAAACAGTATTTTTGGGGACTTTCACATTTTTGGGGACTTTTCACCATGAGAATCTAAGTGGGCCGTCAGCATGACTAATTTAAATCTGACCCCCCTCCCCCTCTCCTTTATTTGCGTTCAGGGAAAAGTAGGCGTTCCAAAGGGAAATGTAAACACAAAAAGGCATCATGTCCACGTTTATTTTACGAGAAACAGATGTCTCGAGAAAAGCAAACACTCATGTAACGTGGCCTAATGACTCGATTGCCTTTGTGTGGATTATGTCCTAACATGATTAATGTTAATCCACTCATTAAAACAAGCAAACAAAGCCTCACATTAATTTCAGCTGCCTAGTCAACACCTTTAGTATTCTTCAAGTACTGTGTGTGTGTAATGAAATGCAGTATATTGACTTTTAGAATGCCTGTATTGTTAGAATTTAAATTCAGATTCTAGATATTAGCAGGAGACTTCTTTCCCTTTCATTTAAATGCATTTCTAAACTGGTGATGAATGAATAAACAGACAGCCACACATCCTGTGTACTGGTACCTTGACTCTTTATTCTTTCTTTTCTGTAATCTCATCAAGTTCATTTCCAGAGACACAGTTTTGAGATTAATGCATGTGTACAGTGTATCAATACAATCACCAAAACAGCATGTCTTAAAAGGAACACATTTTCAAGACTGAAATTATCACAATTTAAAATCTACAATAGAGAATTTCCTGGCTATTGTTTATTTTTATTATTTTTAATGCAAAGCTGAGCGTATTATGATCACATCAAAGTATTATGAAATAAACCACATGAAAGGATTACCATTATTAATCCACATATTACCTATTATTATTTATTTATTATTATTATTATTATTATTATTATTATTATTATTATTATTATTATTATTATTATTATTATTTATTTCTTAGCAGACGCCCTTATCCAGGGCGACTTACAGTCGTAAACAAAAATACATTTCTAGACTCACAGTACAAGTAATAATACAATTAAGAGCAAGATAAATACAATGACTTTGGTTCTAGCAAGTACAAGTATGACAAGTATTTCATCATCTTTTATATTTTACTGAAAGTTCCCATACACAACACTGTGGATTCCTACAGGTATGCCACCTTCACCATTCTGAAGAGCTGTTTCATGAATCATTACATGTGATGGCTTCCAAGCTTGGCTGGGTTATCAGGCAACTTCTCAGACTGATTTAAAAATTGAATATTATAATAATAGGAGAGAAAACAGAAAAAAGCTGTTGGGGAGGATGTGGTGAAGCCATTTCTAATTTAGAACCAGTTCCTGAAGGCAGAGCTCACACTAGTCGCTGTCCGAGGTTCCTTAACCTACCTGTAAAGCTTCAGAAGAACCAACTGGCCACTGTCTAAAGTCCTGGTAGCTGACAATCAAGCAGAGTAGACTTACACAATCGATGCAAGAAAAGTTTCTGAAACTTGTTAAAAAATGTTTAAAAAAAAACATAACAATCTATGTTATAAACCTGACCTCAAGATGTTGTATAACATTATGTGACAAATGTAGTAAAATGTACAAGAATACAAGATATATTTTATAGATGGCAGAATACTAAAATATATTTTGGATTTCATCAAAATATATTGCAATACATTCTAAAAAAAAAAGAATAAAGGCTACTTTGCCCACACTGTTTCTGTAACATACACATTTTCTTTAGTTCAGTTTAACAATTCTTAAAATGTTATCTCAGTGTCTAAATTTAATTCCTTACCAGATATTATATTTTACTAATATAGGAAAGCAAATGAATACTCATATATTGCAGTTTTGATTTATATTTCATTTGTATTTATCCTTTCCTGAAAAAGTTTAACACTTCATATTGTCACACACAAGTCATTATTGTCTTGACACAAAACAACTTTATAAATGACATTAGAAAATGATTGAGTGTGAACAGCCAATCAACTTCCAGATCTAGTGGGCTTCTATTTTGCATAGATGCCCGCTGGAACGTTGAAATGCTTAACTGCGAATTAAATGTTAAATCAATCTGTGCATAAATACCGGCTTTTTCCCTTAACATTCTAATTTACAACTAATCTGATAACATAAAAACTCTGCTTGATTGTCAGCTACCAGGACTTTAGACAGTGGCCAGTTGGCAGCAGTGTGGAGTAGTGGTTAGGGTTCTGGACTCTTGACCGGAGGGTCGTGGGTTCAATCCCCGGTGGGAGATACTGCTGCTGTACCCTTGAGCAAGGTACTTTACCTAGATTGCTCCAGTAAAAACCCAGCTGTATAAATGGGTAATTGTATGTAAAACTAATGTGATATCTTGTAACAATTGTAAGTCGCCCTGGATAAGGGCGTCTGCTAAGAAATTGATAATAAAAAAAAATAAATAAATAATAAAAAGCTATTTTAAACATACTTTCTGACGCTGGTCTACAGACAAGCGAAATCACGTCTGTGACAGGACACCGTAATGAAGGCTCAATTTGCCGCTACTGGACAGAAAATCAACAAGAAAGACACCATTGGTCCACTATTATGTCATCAGCTGGATCCAAACAACACCCTCCCTCAAAACTAGCCAGTCAAACTGCCAACCCTGTTTCAGTTCTTTCTGCACCAGCCAATCCACTCCCTGCCAGCTCGAATGACGCCCCGCCTCCAACAACAAGTTTCGAGTCCAACTCAATACTACACGGACTATTCAACAATTGTACATGTCCAGATAAATTATACTAAGAAAGAGTAAGACCCCAATAAATAAATATGTTAACCTAATAATAATAATAATAATAATAATAATAATAATAATAATAATAGCATTTTCTCTACGTGTATGTCGTTTTTCTATTCTAATTATGTTACGGACTATTTTCTTCAGCGGAAGGTTACTCGGTGAAATATCAGAAGTTCAAGGTAAATATAGTTTTTAAAGGTTTTTTTAAGAGAAAATAAAGAAATAATTTGTTTTCTAATAGTGATAAGCCCTCTCGATGCAGGCTCTACCATGTGGTAGAGCCCACATCGACACACGCACACAGCCCACCTGAAAGGGGAACGCACCAAAAGGCTGATTGCTATAATGCTTTCTTTCTGTTTCCATCGCGGAAGCTGCATTTGCTGCCAATGCCATTACTCTCGTAGCCTACTCTTAATATTTATTTATTTATTTATTTAGTGAGGTGGTTAATTGATCAGGGAGGTTATGTGACAGTCGGATATGCAACGTTCCACTGTATAGTATATGTTGCAATAGAAAGCCTAATGAAATACATACAGAAAACTCTCTAGGGAAATTTGTATTTATTGGAGGAATACACATACTGTACAAGGTCAAGTTTACTTTCTGGTCTGTGTCTATATAACACCCCCTCAGGCAGAGGACATTTTACAACTATGGGTGAGCTTTGAAACACAGAGGTTATTTAAAAAAAAAAAAAGTTCAGTGTGATAAAGCACAGAATAAAATATTAGAAAATAATATTTTAGGTTATTTTTATTCGGATACCAGATCTGGGATACAGGGAACAGTGTCACCAAGAAAGACACACGGGATACATACAAATCAATGACAATGTGATTGATTTGACAGCACGTTTCATTCCATTCACCATGAAGTAGTCAGTACAGATTTTCCATTAACACGTGTGACAGGATGGCGTGTGTGGTGACGTCAGGCCAGAAGCAGGAACTGAAACAGATACTGCAGGTAGGGTGGTGGTTTTTGGTGGTGTTTGCGGCGTCTTAATTTTTAAAAAATAACAAAATAAAAGGTTTAAACAAAACAAACACTTGGTCACCGAGCGAAACAAAAGATTTAAACAAAAACAAATCGTGAACACCTTCACTGGTTCGCTTTCTTTTACTTTTTACTTTGAATTTTAATTCTCCTCTCCTCTCCACTCTCGTTCCTCCTCTCGAACACTTCGCTGGTGTGCAGAGAGCGGCAAACTTTTATATTAGTGACCAAGGGATTAACTATTCAATAATCCCTCGGTCACATTCTGCACGCGTTTACTAAATTATGCAGAGGATGAAACATCAGGCAAAAAAACTCTTAATTCAGTCACGCTCTTTATTCAAAACGGTATGTATATCAGTCAAATACTTATTGTCAGGAAAGTCCATTTGCAGGCCCTCTGTCACTCTCCGTTCCAAAAGCATGTTCCCACTCTTGCACAAACAAAACTACAGACAATGGACTGACAGACACAACCCCTCAGGGTGGCCATTCTGTTTATAAGAGATGTGTGCTATTTATATTCAGGTGCGTAAAACTATCAATAATTCAATTAGTCAGTTCCCTATAAGGTATATCAAGGGGACAGGTGAAGAAGCTACAAGAAAGTGATCCTTTAATTATATACTTATTTTCCTGTTTAAATTAGCAAGTGAATGAAAGCATGAATGTTGTACTTTGAAAATCAATAACAAATTAACTGTCCTGCAATTGTGATTCTTTAAATCCAACTTCTGTCCAAAAAACTGTTGTGGATGGGGACCTACCAATGTTGGGGTATTGTTACGCCCCACAGCTGAATTAATACATTTTTATTATGGTACCTGACATATAATACATATGAATGTGCTTTTGCTGACTTAAAACTCCAGCAAGCACAGCATGTGATATTTTCAACACCACAGCAGTACAAACTGCTTGAAAACCCTCAATTATTCATCAGCATGTCATATTAAGTTATTAATGAATGGAAAATGCTACTCTGTAAAAAGCTATCATGCCACACATTGGTATTATCAGTCAAGAAAATCAACAGCTAACCAGCGGTGAAGGCTATAGCAACATGTGGTATGCTGCCTAAGCCACATTCAAGCCAATACAGTTAAATACATCTTGCCATGCCTCCAGGAAAATACTGTGTAAGGAGGTTGCCTGTGCACTAGTGACCGATTAAAGGCACTTGGTGAGCTCAGCAGAGACCTGCATGGCTTACCTTTATCCTCCACACCACCAATTTTCAGTTATGCAGAGAAAGACAACAGAAACAACAGCACAGCAACGTGTTAGACATTTTAGGGCACAGTCCACTCTGCCACATGGAGTAGTGCTGTAGAAACCAAAAGTGCAGCCGGAGAGTTGTTTTCCCAAAAGCATCTGTCATTGTCATCACTTCCAAGCCTTTCCAAGACTTGAACCTACTAAATGCTACTCAATGCTATTCCAGACAAACAAAAAGCATCTTGACAGCTAAAGAAAAAGGGTAAACAGAACAGAACAGTTGTGACCCGTCTCGTTAGCATCGTTTGCTTTTTAGGCAGGTTGTCACTTCCTTTCCGTGGACGCAATGAAGGTGAAGCCTCCACAAACAAAGGAGTTTTCAAAGAGTTAATGCATTTTCTAGTAGAAAGTGGTGATGAAGTTCTGAAAGAACACCTAGATACAGCTGCAAAGAATGCCATATAGCTTAGCCCTCAGATTGAAACTGAGATGATAAGTACAGTGGGAAAAGGAATCAAGGCGGAAATTTTAAAACAAGTTACAGAAGCCCATTTTCTTCTGTTCTCATGGATGAGAAAAACAAATGTCTAAAAAAAAACAGGTTGCAATATATGTTCGGTATGTGTCACATAAGGAGGACGTGGAATGGCCAGTCATCAAACAGCAATTATTGTCCCTTAGTGACACTGATAATGTCACTGGAGAGCACGAGTGACCTACTCATTCGTACTTTGGATGAACATGGGCTTGATCTGTCAGATGTAGTTGGTCATGGGTATGATGGTGGCAGTAACATGAAGGGGAAGGTACAGGGTGTCCAAGCAAGAATACGTTCTCACAATGCAAACACCATCTATGCCCACTGCTTGAACAGAGTGTGAATGCCGTGTCAGGCAAGAAAGGAAAATAAGTTGCTGCTGACTTTTTTGGCATTGTTGAGCAGCTATATTGCACAATAGAGGGAAGTGCATTGAAGCATGCACTTTTCATGAAAAAGCAAAAAGAGCTTGATAGTACCAGAGCACTTAAAGTCTTCTCTAATACCAGGTGGAGCTGTATGGCACAGTCTTTAAATGTTCTTCAAGACCATGTCATGCTTGAAGCTGCTGTTAGCACTCTAGAAGAAGGGGAATCTACAAATGATGAAATGCTCAGAGGCACAGTAGCTGGGCTCACAGAGTGCATAACCAGATTCAAATTCATCGGGTGCCTGGTTGTGCTCACTCAAGATGGGTGGTACAGACCAACTGAACATGGTGCTACAGGCCTCCAACCTTGAGCTCCTTAATGCTAACAACATGAACAGCAGTCTAAAAAACAACATCCAGGACTTTAGAAATAATGTAATGTGGGTAGAGCTTCGAACAAAAGCTGAATCACTTGCCAGCACCATGGACATCAGGGCAGAATATGAAGTGATGAAAAAATGAATTCTCACCAGAATTGATGAGAATCCAGAAACTCAGTTGCACATTACTGCAGAAGAGGGCATGAAGATGCAGTTCTACTTCAGTACCTTGGACCTGATCTTTATGGAGCTTAACAACCATTTCCCTTCTGAGTTGATTGCTTTTGCCTATTTACTTCCACTTCACATGGGAAAACTAAGAAAACCATCAAGTGGGTGGCAAAGGAAGCTGTGGAAGATGCAAAGGCTGCCCTTCGAATCGGTGATATCATGGGGCAAGTTCAGCATGGAAGAGGAGGTCTTGGTCTCAGTTCAGCTCCTCCTACATGGCACAAGGCAGTTCCAGTTCAACAGAGGAAGCTGGTAGTCAACGAGTTGCAAAAGCAGGAGGAGAGGATGAAGTACGTAAAGGCAGTTTCCCAGGCCAAGCAGGGAGAATGGATGAGATGGGAGAGTGTGGAACAACGCAAGATCGGCTGGCAAGACCTATGGATAATGGAACAGAGCAGGATCAGTTTCCTCATCAGGTCAACATATAATGTTCTCCCATCACCAGGAGACCGCACTGTGGTTGATCCCTGGAGACAGCATCGCAGCAGTTGTGTGTGCTGATGCGCCAGGGAGGCAAAATAAGCTGATCCCTGGAGCCAGCATTACACTTTAACCATCAACACCAGGCAGACGGATATCTACATCATCAGATGGAAGGAAACGCAAATGTATTACATTACTTTACTGTATAGCTATGTCTTAGTTGGTGCTTATCTTGGTGAGAGCCTAGTCTAAAATCAGCATAAAGTTTTAACATCTACTCTCATGTAATGGAAATCATGGGTCAAGAATAAGGCAGTTTCTTTGCAATGTTGGCACAAAACAGCAATAGAGGTTGTAAAATACAGTTTAAAGAACAGCTTGAATGAAAATAAGCTAAACATCTGGAATATTGCACCCACAAGCCATAAACAGCAGTTGAATATAAAAAAGAAACATTTGCAGCCTCATGAATATGAGCAGGCAACTTGCCTGCAGAACATTGAATTCGCAAGGAGAAAAAAGTGTCCCCTCTACAGATACACAGCAGATCTTGAAATAGGCTAAACAGACGCTGGGCCGAGTGTCCTTTGAGGCATCCCTGGCAGAAATAGCATATCAAAATCAAACCCTATTAACAGAAACTATATACAGTGACATATTTAACTAGGTCGCATAACATAGTCTTAAGTGGTGCAATATCAACATTTTAAAGGAGCTAAGGCTGAAGATTTTTTTGGTTAAATAACCTTCAGCTGAAAGAAGCACTGATCCATCAGTGTACTGTAATAAGGTTCAATCATTGATGTATTTACATGATGACATTCAATGAATAAAGATAGTAATGAAAACTGAGGGGTGTCCAGGAAAACCTTCAGATCCTCCTCATTTTGCCTAATATTACTATCAAAAACAATTTTCTGAAAAATGTAAAAAAAAAAAAAAATGTCATGGAAAAATAACCCATACACATTTTGGGATAAGTTATTTAAAGAAAAGAAAATTGAGGGTTATTAAGTTTTCCAGGACAATTCCTCATTTTGCCTTGGCAACACACCGAATATAGGACTTTATGACTTGGCATTGTACTTTAATGGCGAATTGTGCCATTATTGGAAATACACAGTGTTCAAGAAAATTGCGGTTGTGTTACTATTCCACTGAGGATTCAATTCCAGGCATCCACATTTTAAATGTAGTTTTTGACTTTGAAAATGAGGTGTTCTTCTCTGTCATCAAAATCAAGTAGTAATTGCAGAAGCCCACAACGACCCCCCATGTCTGAGTTCAACTCTAACCACAGTATCTAAATAATTCACACTCAACATGAATTGAAACCCAGTGATTGCCATTCACTTAATTTATACACAATCACTCCCGTCCTCGGTCGGCAAAGGAATAGCCTGGACTCGAACTCGCGACGTCCAGACTATAGGACGCATCCGGCACTCTACGCAAGTGCTTTTACTGGCTGCGCCACTCGGGAGCCCCTACAATCACATTTTTAAAACAAATTGTTCATTATTTAGGAAGTGTAAATGTAGCAACTTGTAGCTCAGCTACATTTAGGATACATAATAAAAGGAATTAAGATATGAGCATAGTCATCAATGGCTGAATTTTTAGACTTTCTTTAGTATACTAAAATGTGAAGAAAAAACAGCACTGTACATCAATATAAATCAATTAAACACAATTTAAATAGCATAATGACTTGGCAAGAATGGAAGCATGAAACAGGAGTTCTTCAAAAGCAGCAGTCACTTTTATTTTGCATAAAACTACAGGATATGCAGGTTAGCAATACTTCTCAGCAAGACAGGTCACACAGGTTACTTCGTCAACTCTCCACACCTGGCTAGCACACAGGCTGCCTCTTTTATATCTCACAACCCTTACACTATTGCAACATTGTAGGTTAACCCTGACCAATCAGTGGCCACTATCAGCCCCACTCCCCCTGGCTCCTGCCAGGTTCATTTAATGGTGCCCGGGAGCCTTTTCCCAAGCTTGGTAAGGGTCAGCACTGGTGCAAGGTTGCACCAGTAGTCCAGTATAGGGGAACAGTGGCTGCAGCAGGGTAAGCATTCTGCAAAGCGGCCTAGTTCAGTGCAAGCACAGTTCAAGTACAGACAATATTGTGACAGGGAGAGCCCTGTCACTGGTTCTACATGAAACCCTTCCACTGCAAGACGGTTCTTATTTTTTATTTTAGCACAAACAAAATCTCAACACGTTTGTCTTAATCATGAGTAGAATCTTGTAATGACTTGGAAATACACAATGTTCAAGAAAATTGCAGTTGTGTTACTATTCCTATGAGGAGTCAGTTCAGGGCATCAGGAATAAGGGAAACATCAACTTCTGTAAAACCAGCATGATGGAAAAACTGTGAAGCTTTTAGAGACACTTGTTATGGAACCATCAGTGTACAGTGCATTGCAATAAAATTATATTTGTTATACATTCAGCTTTTTGCAACTGTAAAGAAGGGCAAAACATACTGGTGTTATGATCTGGTCCACCTATAACCACTATTAAGGGTTAATAGTCAAACTGCTAAATTCATAGTTTAAGATTTCAGACGGCTTAAGGGAGCAGTGGAGGTGTGTCTTTCTAGCGTGGATCGAAACACATTGATTACTCTCAGGCACTTCCTCTAGCTTAACACCAGATGGCTCTCTTTTCTTGAAGCAAAACACAATGCTTATCAGAGAACTGAAAAGTGAATTCAAAAGATTAATACTTGCAGCTGGTAATACATTTGAAATTAACCAAATGTATTTCTAATATCTTTAGTCGCGCAAGGCCAAATTGGAACACCGAAAGACACATATTTAAAAATACCCTCCCACATTTTAATATTAAGTAGGTCATTTGAATTTTGAAGGGGAATTTCTCTCCCTGAAAGAAAACTACATGCACATTGCTGTTTGTAATATAGGTTTTACTGATTTGCCCAGTATTTCTTAAAGACAAATAAGCATTTTTTTTTATATTTCCATTATGGTGTTTGCTATCATTCCAAGATTCCAGTTTCTGTTAATCTAATATTGAGGTATTTCGATTCCTCTCTAATTCTGCCTGTTTTTAATCCGGCTTTGAGATTGACTGCAGAAACTACAAGGCACTGAAAAGCCTTTCTCATTCCATTCAAATCACATTTATATAGACTGAGTAGGTGGGACTGGCATAGCTGAAAGAGCACACTGTCACATGATTTTAATGTTCAATGGCTGGCAGGTAATATTCTCCAGACAAGCTCAAAGTAGCTCAAAGCTAAGTAAAGACAGATTTAGAGATAGATGAACAGAACCATGAACCACTCAGCATGACTGGAAACATCTAATAGTAAAAGGGCAATGCAGTATAAATGGCATTTGAAATGACTTACTCTTTGATTTAGAAACAATAATGTATATTTAATTGTATCTGAAAAGCACAAAAAACAACTCAACATTACTATGCCTACACAAACATTTCCAGATTTATCCTGCATCTCAATTCCAGCTGTTTCTTTTTAAGCCAATTCCGACAAAAAAAAAATAATTTTCATTTTTCCCTTCCGGAGCTCTCAGGACTATTTAACAGGGACAACATGACAGACAAGCCATTCCAAGCGAAAACAATTTCATTCACGTCGCTGTGTGGTACAAATAAACAGCTGCCAGCAATAGGAGCTCCAGCCACAGAGTGTTTGTTTGAAAACCAGATTAGACAAGATGCTGCTGGAAGCATCCTACTCCATATGCAGAAAGGTCACCTGCATAGCTGGAAAACGACACCATGCAATTTCTCTGACTAAATCACCTTGGCACATATCAAACACAGCACCTCTCGTCTTGTGAATGATAATTGTAACAGGTGGTTGGACCTCATTCTCAAGGGGTCAGAAACTGCAGAAGCTTGACCTGGAGAAGCCCTTTTATTCTTTCCCTGTATGTTTTCATCAGCCACTGATAAGTATTCTACCATGGGAAAACAGATTCGTATTTATAGTGTGTTCATGAAATTAGGGCTATAAAACTGAGAGAGCAGGTTCTGTAAGGTTCATGGCCAATAGAGCTGACAAAGCTCTCTCCAAAAGGGCAGCCCTTGTCCCAGAAGATGATAAAAACTGCCATGTGCCGAGTGCTGCCAGTAATTGTCTGGCTCTGGCGCGTGACATGAGAAATGGATTGCACGATTTTGTGACGATTGGATTGCCATGCAGCTGGGAGGTAGAGATACTGTGAGAATCAATAGTTTGTTTAAATTTTATGCCACATTTAACACCAAGATTTTTGTTGCACTGTTAAAATCTGTGGGTAATCCTTGGATATACATGTTTAAGGAAATTAGTTCCAAAGATTTAAAATGATTTCACCTTACGGTTTATATTAGGAAATATGGACAGAACTAGTGAAATGTTTGTAACTGCATCACTGCCTCGAAATATCGCTGTATAATTAGGTTTTGCACCAGTTAATATTACAACTAGCATCAAACAACTTTCACACATTTTGTCCTTACTTATCCTTCTTAGTTATCAGAAATTAAACATAATTTTATTTTAAGACCCGTTATTGAACAGTTTTGTCATAAATCATATACATTTTGATGTAAACTTCTGCAGGATTTGAAGGCAAGTATATGCCACAGTGTTCATCCTTAACTGTAAACCACTCAATTGTATGATATACTGTATAACAATACTAAAAGAAAGAATTTGAATTGGTTGTATATGTCTTAACAAAAATAACTGGGTAAGCTTCATAACCTTTTGCAGAGGCCTGGCACTGCTTAAAATGGCATAAATTAACTTCCTGTTAAATAAATAAAAAATAAAAAAAAACAATTATAAAAAAAGACTCAATATTGACATGAACCAATGATGTACACACCTGTATATAATGTATTGAGAGGGCATCAATAGAAAGGGGTTGTGAAGTCAAAGGTGTTACAATCCCTGACAGTTTGAAAGGTATGCTGCTGATGGAAATGAACAAGACTTTGAAATTGCTTTCAACTCTGTCACTGTGGCAAATTCAACACTTTAAACTTGAGAGTTTTCTTTTTAAGCCAAACTGGCATAAAAGCTCTGCTACTAAATTTATGCCTTTGAATATACAGGATGATTATGAATGAAACAGGCCAATTTAGCATGATAGTATCAAGTGTATAGATCATTTGAATGAACAATAGAACATGCAGGGTTAAGAGCAAAATCACAAAGGTGCTAAATATGACCATAGATGGTGCAACAATATTATTGTCAGGATGATAGAAAAGGAGCTGTTATAATTTGCATGCTTGTTGTCACCACATGGACCCTGGAACAGCATAGAAGTGTTCCATTCAGAACCTTGTTTTAATTGAAGCAATTATATTTTAATTGATTCGACAATGCTCATAAACGGATAAAAGAGATGTGTTGGTGACTTCTGCCATTAATAAGTTTTACCAGAATTCAAGTTCAGTCTCACCCCTGATAAAGTTATATAATCCTGTTGAAACGTCACTTTAGAAAGCATACCTGATCGACATGAGTTAGATATACAAAAATCAGGCAATCACAGGTGGTTTGGAGCTGACAGTTAAAATGAATATGGATTGCTACAAGGATTTAACAGAAACTTTAATGTGAAAGCATACTGTATCTAAAGTAAATGACCTTCCTAATGCTTCTGGGAAGAGAAAGGCAATTGCATTCTGAAATAAATTACCATACCTTAATGGTTCATTTAAAAAATAAATTGGTTATTACTTATTAAAGAGTATGTAAAATAAAAAATGCAGGGATGCAGGTTCAAAGTGTTATCCCAGTTGACCTCAGCAATATTTATCATATTTTTTTCAATGTCTTAAAATATGTTTATGAAGACACTTAGGGATAGATAAGTGCTGCGGCTGTTTAAGCAAGAGCAATGCTGTTAGCGACATTTTAGGGAATGCTTTGCGGCAGCAGTTTTTCTTTGCAGTAGAGTCTTAGATGAATATGTAATTATGGGCGTTCCTGCATAAATTCACAAAAATGGGGTGGTTTATAATAATGAAATGTACTAAAGCTGCCAGCAATTGCGACACTTACAATTGTATCAATTTGTTAAGAACCTTTGAAAGCATGTGTTAAACGGTCGGAATTCGCAAACCTATGAAAAACACTATCCCCTAATCATAGCCGCTGTGATTGCAGCGATTTGTATGAAAATTAACTGTCCTCCTGTATCATAACTTGTCAATGCGGTACCATGATCTATTTCGTGTTAATTGTCTAGGCTACTAAGTAGGCTAAGTTAAAAATAATAATAATTATATATATATATATATATATATATATATATATATATATATATATATATATATATATATATATATATATATATACAAGACCAGGTACTATAGTAGAAGTAATAACTAGCTTGCCCCACAACTGAAAATCTGTTTTTACATCTCATTTCTCTGCTGATTTCCTTCAACTTACTATATATATACAGACGTGCTCAAATTTGTTGGTACCCTTACAGCTCATTGAAATAATGCTTCATTCCTCCTGAAAAGTGATGAAATTAAAAGCTATTTTATCATGTATACCTGCATGCTTTTGGTATGTCATAGAATAAAGCAAATAAGCTGTGAAAAGAGATGAGTTATTGCTTATTCTACAAAGATATTCTAAAATGGCCTGGACATATTTGTTGGTACCCCTTAGAAAAGATAATAAATAATTGGATTATAGTGATATTTCAAACTAATTAGTTTCTTTAATTAGTATCACACATGTCTCCAATCTTGTAATCAGTCATTCAGCCTATTTAAATGGAGAAAAGTAGTCACTGTGCTGTTTGGTATCATTGTGTGCACCACACTGAACATGGACCAGAGAAAGCAAAGGACAGAGTTGTCTGAGGAGATCAGAAAGAAAATAATAGACAAGCATGGTAAAGGTAAAGGCTACAAGACCATCTCCAAGCAGCTTGATGTTCCTACGACAATAGTTGCAAATATTATTAAGAAGTTTAAGGTCCATGGAACTGTAGCCAACCTCCCTGGGCGCGGCCGCAAGAGGAAAATCGACCCCAGATTGAACAGAAGGATAGTGCGAATGGTAGAAAAAGAACCAAGGATAACTGCCAAAGAGATACAAGCTGAACTCCAAGGTGAAGGTACGTCAGTTTCTGATCGCACCATCCGTCGCTTTTTGAGCGAAAGTGGGCTCCATGGAAGAAGACCCAGGAGGACTCCACTTTTGAAAGAAAAACATAAAAAAGCCAGACTGGAATTTGCTAAAATGCATATTGACAAGCCACAATCCTTCTGGGAGAATGTCCTTTGGACAGATGAGTCAAAACTGGAGCTTTTTGGCAAGTCACATCAGCTCTATGTTCACAGACGAAAAAATGAAGCTTTCAAAGAAAAGAACACCATACCTACAGTGAAACATGGAGGAGGCTCGGTTATGTTTTGGGGCTGCTTTGCTGCGCCTGGCACAGGGTGCCTTGAATCTGTGCAGGGCACAATGAAATCTCAAGACTATCAAGGCATTCTGGAGCGAAACGTACTGCCCAGTGTCAGAAAGCTCTGTCTCAGTCGCAGGTCATGGGTCCTCCAACAGGATAATGACCCAAAACACACAGCTAAAAGCACCCAAGAATGGATAAGAACAAAACATTGGACTATTCTGAAGTGGCCTTCTATGAGCCCTGATCTGAATCCTATCGAACATCTATGGAAAGAGCTGAAACTTGCAGTCTGGAGAAGTCACTCATCAAACCTGAGACAGCTGGAGCAGTTTGCTCAGGAAGAGTGGGCCAAACTACCTGTTAACAGGTGCAGAAGTCTCATTGAGAGCTACAGAAAACGTTTGATTGCAGTGATTGCCTAAAGGTTGTGCAACAAAATATTAGGTTAGCGGTCCCATCATTTTTGTCCATGCCATTTTCATTTGTTTTATTATTTACAATATTATGTTGAATAAAAAAATCAAAAGCAAAGTCTGATTTCTATTAAATATGGAATAAACAATGGGGGATGCCAATTACTTTTGTCAGTTTCAAGTTATTTCAGAGAAAATTGTGCATTCTTCGTTTTTTGTGGAGGGGTACCAACAAATTTGAGCACGTCTGTATATATATATATATATATATATATATATATATATATATATATTTGACCCTCAATAACTATTTATTCAAGAAAACCTCTTTGGAATTGAGAAATGATTATGACACATGTAAGAATTCCATAGGAAATCTTAAGAAATTATCGTGGCAACAACTGAGACCACGTTATATAGTGATGACTAAGATTATTTGGATATTATGTGCTACTTATTTTAAGGGTTTTTGAGCTTAAAAAATCCCTAAAACCAAAAGATTAATATGGTTACAGAAGGATACCTCACACAAACTTTACAAGTTATGACTGCACACTGCAAAAGGTTTTTTTTTTGTTTTCTTCATCTTCATTGCACCTAAACAGCCCTTCTTGTAACAGTTTAGATGAATTCCAATGGGGTGAGCTTGATTTATACTATTCTAGGCTGTTATTACTGACTAAGTAGGTGTTTTTTGTTTTCTGTCTCTGGCTTTTCTGGCTAAATAAGATAGAACCTGGAAACATCAGCAAGGGGTTGAGTGTTCTTGATTACCTTCATGACCTTGAAACATTTACTTTTCTCTCTTACTCTTTGCATCCCAGCCATGCTCAGGAGTATAATTTGGCTGCCTTTTTTCAAATAATGATAATTCTCAATCAAAACTAAATCAGAAATACCTTCCACACCTTTACGGGTACAGCTGTTAGCCGTAGTACAGCAGAAACATTTGTGCCCGCTGAGCCATCCAGTGTTTCAGATTTAGGTCTGTGTGCAAGCAAAATGTGGTCTGAATATATAAGTGATGGATAATTAAAAGTGTACTTTCATTAAAAGTGCTCTTTCACGTTTGTTACTGTTTTAAGTAATTGCAGGTCTGAATATTTGGCACACTTCTAGACGTGGCTTGTTTTTGGTACATTTATCATGGATGGAGGAAACCAAGGAGCAAGGAGTAAGTTATAAACAGTTCTCTGGGGAGCACAGAGTTAGGGGTCGATCAGTAGAACAATGAGAAGCAAGATGCATTTTACCGTAAGCCCATATGAGTTACCCCAGTGATTTCATTTGCTTGAGAATTATTATTCAATAATACACTAAGCACATATGGTAAAGATTCAGAAAAGAGAAGCCACCATTACATAAAATAACAGACCCCTAATGGGTATTTAATAGCACTTTTATTGTAGTATATATATATATATACAGTATATATATATATATATATATATATATATATATATATATATATATATATATATATATATAATGCAGATGCCGGCGCTACAAAAGTGTTCAGGAACAGCTTTTAAAATCCGGGGTGCCTCCTCCTGAGATATAGATAAGTAGAAGTCTCCTCCAGTGAGAAATCCCATTGAAGGAGAAATTAAGACAGCAACTCGCGTTTCAATGAAGTCCATAGTCCCAAGGAATTCTCAATTAAAGTCATAGTCTTTATTTAAACATATTTAAAACCACGGTAAACATAATGATGGCTTACGTGTTTCGATCCGTAGGTCTTCCTCGGAGAACAATAGAGATTTCAAAAATATGTTTAAAATATGTTTAAATAAAGACTATTGCTTTTATTGAGAATTCCTTGGGGCATTGGACCATCGCTGAACCAAGGAAATACCAGACTGGATCTCAAGAGATATAAAGTGATCAAGAAGAAGACCTCCAGGAAGATGGCAAAGTGAAATCAGAAAGCAACGACTCATTGCTATTTCTCTCTAAAAAATATCAGTAAGGATCTGGGGCTATTAAGGCATATTATGGTACTATATAATAATGTTCAGAAAAAACAGTTTTGAAAAAAATGTGTTATTACTTATTCCATGTCTTTGCAATCTGTCTTTATTTGCACTCTCCTCTTGAGCAATACATTTTTTTTTAGATTTAGCTTTCTCCCAAATTTAGCTAACCTTAAACCAGGCTGACAGAATGAAAAGGCATTCTCATTTCAACAAAATAATAGAAAAAGACCTAAGCTAAATGGTACAATGAATCCTTGATCGACCTGCACTATATTAGTGCTCACAAATTCAGCTAGTAACCAGCCCTGAAAACAAATGTCCACACCTGTTATAGATTCAATTTATACACATCAGTTGTTTGCTTGAACAGGTCAATAAGAAGTTCTGATTCACCTTGTAACATGCAAATGAGGTTCGTTTCTGTTTTCCAAAGTACAGCTTTTAGTCTTGTATGAAAAAATAAATGAGTTTGCTTTTGAATCTGTTTGCATTGTATTGCTATAATACAATTAACTAGTTAAAAATTAACTTGGGGAAACCCTGACATGAAAAAGAAAAGTATACCTTTTTGATCTTATAATTAATGGCCTTATAACAGCCTAATTGCATGAATTCTATAAACCAAAAAGTTCTTTGTTCTCCCGGTTTTGTACATTATTTCAATAGAAAAAAACATGTGGAAGGGTGGTGGGTAATTCACTGACTCAGAGACAGACAGGTGTATTTGGAGCCATCACACAGGTGCCCAGTTTTATTTTCGTTTTGATGGTGTAGTTGTTTTCTTTAGCCCGCAGATGGCGCTGTGTGTCCGTGGTCTGCTTACCAGCGATGGTAAACAGAACCACGGAGAATACCAGAAGTCTGGTAAATCAGTTATCGGGCAGTAGCACTCGCAGGTGCTTCAAACAAAAACAATGAAAACAGAAGGCGAAAGAAAAAGAGAAAATAAAACACAGTAATAAACCTACAAAGAAAAAGGTGCTGCCCTTGGCAACGATATCCCGGTCGCCGCTACCCGCACGACCCGGATCTCCGTCCTACTCTCCCGGCTCGCTATGCTTGCCTATTCAATACTTGGGGTTCTGCCCAAAGGTTCCCCGCTCTCCCTGTTTCTCTCTATCAGGAGGCTTCTTTCTCTCCGCTGATCCTTGCTCCCGACCAGCACTTTCCGCACATCCAGCGCGTCTAAAAAGGCAGACCTGAGGAAACAGCAGAGCATTATCTTATAGGGCCAACAATCTCCCCAAGACCCGCCTCCCAGCCATTCAGAGAGAGGGAAAGTCCACACACCCACTCTCCCACCTCCCCGTGTCATGGTCATGACTGACAGGAGGTTGTTGGATGACTGCCGCCCCCCTCCTGCAGCACTGTGAACATGCCAGCAGAGTCAGCACAGATCTCTCCCCTATCACAGAGAGAAAAATTAATTTGCAAATACATTTGCTGTGTGTTTTGCTACGTCAGTTTCAAAGGTGCAAGTTTGTTTGTGCTACTGGCAAAAATGCTTTGTGACTTCTGTTTATAACAAAGTGAATGGAAGAGTGCTTAGATGAAAGGAAGCAACACAAAAGCTGGGAAAAGGCCATGTCTTTATTGACCATTCTGCAAACAATTGTGTTTCTATTTAGGTCAAACGTTGAACTGTCTCACCAGTAACAGGGTATGAGGTTTGCTTTGGCTTTGTGGCAAATGTATATGCTAGTGTGAAGACCATAATCCAAGAATCATAAATGACCTATTATAATTGAAAATTGAACAGGGATTGATGAGATGTTTTAATGGATTTAATTAAGGGGCTTGGAAGGTTAAGCCATAAAACCTTGTCAGGAATTGTAAAAAGTACAGCTGGAGGTTAGTCGTGAACAGAAGAAAAACAATATTTAACATTACCATTTCAATCATATTATTTTACATTTAGCAAACACACTATTGACAGTTCTTAAATACACCGGTTTAATTTCCATATTACATCCCCCTTAAACTGTGATTTCATTGAAGTGAAGGGATGTTTTTAATACATCTCAATAAGGAAAAGTAGAAAAGCTATGCTGATAAACCTGGTCCCTGGTGTAGCACACAATACAGATCATCACCGAACACAAAATGTATGTTAACTTTAGTGGGGTTCGGGGGCGGGAGCCAGGGCTTCATCTCTTCCTATTTTCACCTGCCTATCATCCTAGACTTCCTATTTAAACCCAGTCACAGCTTTGCGCTTTCTCTTGCGTTAGCTTTTTCCTCCTCCTCCTCCTTCTCACTTATCTAGAGTTCCAGTAACTTCACAGGTTCTTCGTGTGGTCAGAGGGGACCACCGGCCACACTATTCTTTCACAGCTCATGTGCTATATCTTGCCTCAAGAAAAAGGCTCTGTCTTACTTCCTCCTTTATCCTCCCAGGATGAGGCCCTCATACTCTTAGTGCACAAGACCCATAACTAACAATTATTTGTGTTTTTCAGATTCTCTTTTCTTCCTTACGTCAAGGCTTTGTATGAGCTGTTCCGTCCTCTGAGAGTCAAACCCGGTCGGTAACTGGGACTCAGTTGCGAGGCAACGACTATCCGAGAAGTCAGAGAACTCAGCTAGGGAAGGCTCTTTTGGTTGGAGTCCGTGCCCGTCCTTCTCTCCCCTGTTCTAGAAGCCGAGCCTCCAATCCTAAATTGCCAAAACACTCCCTTCCTCTCGCAGCCTTGGCTCCCGCCCTGTGAACTTTCACAATCTAAAATAATTACAATATATGACAAAATTACTCATTTAATTTAAGATAAATTACAGTTCTGCCTCCCTCATAAATTTAGCAAGGCACCAATGATGCTTTGTTGTGTTGGCATCTTCTACCCATGGACTTATGGTATGAGCACTTCTTTATCTTAACGATCAGTATGGGCCTTTTGTCTTACTATTTTCGCATCCCTATTTCCCCAGTGTTTACATTATATTTGTTTCTGCCTCTGTAATTCCTGCTTACATTTCTATCTCTCATGGTTTATGGATATTTTGTTTCACTTGTATCCCTGTGCTGTAACTCAAAAAACAATCATATTAAGTGGGGATAGAGCTTGATATGATTCTTATCAGCTGGCATTTTGGACATTAAAGCCACTTTCTATAGATACAATCGCAAGCCTTCATTGTTATTCTGTATGTCTTCAAACTGTTATAATTAATCAGACAGGAATGTGTATTAACTAACTGTTGAACAAGTATATGGCAGGCAAACGTGTCCCTTAGATACTTAGCAGCCTTACAGGCAGTGGCATGTGACGGAGAAAATGGCCTATTATGAACCAATGGCTGATTCCCAAAGCTTCCATAGATATTTAATAAACAAAAATTCTACTGATATTAGAACACTGTTTAAACAGATTGTATAAGAAAAACAGTCAAAGGAATATAAAGAGGAGTATATTTTTTAAACAGTAATAGAAAAAAATAATAACTTAAGTGCTATTTCCTTCAACTAAGTTATTTCTTAATAGTGTTGTACCTGCCCATGTAAACACTGTTTCTGTATTTTTTTCTGTATAAATAAAGTTGATATATTTTTCATTTAATTTAATCCATGTGCAGAATGTGGCTGGGTCTTGATTGATTAAATGATGATCACTTAAGCCCAGCCACAAGCTTTAAAAGAAGAGCCAGCTCTTTTGTTCTGGGTGGTAGGTTTAGGGAAAGGTCTGGGTGCAGTAGGTTGTGCTCCCTGTTGCTGCATTGTGATAGCACCGCTTGGGTGAGGTTTTGATTTGTATTTTGATTTGTTTGTTTGTTTAAATATTGTGTTTGTTTTGTTAATACAAGTGTGTGAAAGTGCTGAACTGCAGTCTACGGCCATTGCGTCTGCTATTCCTGCCACTGGCCTTGACTGCAACGCTTCTCAACCACAGGCCCTTAAAGCATTATATACACATCATATACATCTTATAATCACTATATGAAACTTAGGAATATTTGATCTATGGAGTAAGTTCCAAATATTATAAATGCTAAAAGTAAGTAACATGGTGTATAGAACATATCGGAATAGATCATGCTGAGAAGGGTAAAAGTGCTTTTTTAAAGGTTAATTACAGAAACAGACAGAAATGCTACTGTATTTCTTTATAAGATTTTTGCATGTATAATAATGAGGGAAATAGCCCTGTGCATGATTTTGTGCACACATGTCATGGTTAACAATGGGTTTAAAATGGGTTTAAAAGTGTAAAATGTGACACATACTTTGCATATTTCACTGACCTTTTCAGAAGCTAGAATAAGCTTTTACTGGTGTGATAAATTGCACCTATCTAAGGGTTGTGATTCAGGTAAAACCCAAAACTCTTTCAGGATGTTAATGATTCTCATTCTCCATCTGGTATCTAAGCCCATTTAAAATTCAGAAACATTTTGAGATTGATCATGTGGTGGGTTTCAACTTTATTTGCCCACTTACACTGTAGATGCAATATGAGCACTCTTAAAGAGTAACTAGCGGGGTTCCCGAAAAATTACACGTTCCACACATGTTGCTACAACTGTTTAAATACCATACCTGTAAGTTTTCTTTTCATTGTTAACATTAACTTTAAAATGTGTTTCAAAGCTCTTTTCAAAATGTCTGTTCTAATGCACTAATAGCATAGGATTATTGCCCACATTGTCAAACAGGTAACACAGCAGTAACTTGTTGTTATGTTTTTTAAAACTTTTTTTAATCACTCTTCCTGCAGTGATTTAGAGAACAGATCTCAAACCCCAGTGCACTACAGCGGACATTTTGAAATGAGCTTTAAAACAGACTTTAAATTTGTAAGTGTAAAACGTTTTAAGGATGTTAACAATGGAAAGAGAAATGACAGGTATGTTATTTAAACAGTTGTAGCAACACGTGGGGATGTATAACGCTATATTTTTTAAAACACTGTTACTTACTCTTTAAGCAGCCTGCACAGATAATAGGTAATGAACAACATGTGGACCACAAAACAATTTGGTCTCATAGCTCATGCTGAAATGGAGACACCACCAGTCTGTTACAGCACAGCATGCTGCGTTCAGATTTTGGGCTGTAATCAGGACTAGGCAGGCAGATTGACTAATAGATGCATATGCAAGCTATGTTATAAATAAAACAATAGAGTGTATATTAACAAAAGAAGGTGGAAGGAACTGAAAAAAACAGCTAAACAGTGGGGTTCCTGGAACAATTAAAACATTAAAACAAATCACTGCATGCAAGATGCTGCGATAATTCTCTCATAACAAAAGTGCTGCTTTTGTCTTGAAATAAACATCTGTTCCTTTATTATGAGGGTTAGTATGCTGAGGGAGTAGATTTAGCACAGGTTTGGATTTGTATAATTAGACACCATTCATTTTACAGCAAGTAGTAAGGGTGAGGCTAGGTTCACTGTAAAGCATTGAATTTGGCTAGCTCTTGCTATAGTTCAAAGCTTAAGTGCTGTAGACAATGTTTAACCGGTCTTCAGGTGTACAATGAATTACACATCAATCACAACAGCTTGTAGCATTGTTTTATTTAAAATGTGCATCACCTACGTGCTTTCAGCAATGGTATCCCTTAGTAGCGGCACCGTATCACTGCAATAACTTATTATTATTATTATTTATTTATTAGCAGATGCCCTTATCCAGGGTGCTGATAATAAAACCTGTGCACCGATAATAAAACCTGTGCGCCTGTGTGGCATGTCAAGCACAATATTCTGTGTCTGGCTCCTTAATCCAGTAATCACCCACGACAAAACCCCCTGTTACATATGGTGGCAGCTGAAGGATCCACTGCGTCCTGCCAAGACAAAGCAAGACCATCTGCCCGAGAAAGACATGGAGATATCCGAGGCCGGCTTTTGGACCCCAGATCCCCCAGTGGATGAAGACAGAGGGGTGAAAATACCTGCGGACCATACACTGCAAGATCCTCCATGACTTTGTCCGATTGACGCCTGAGGTACAGCTCAAGGGGATCCAAGGGCAGTACCCTGCACTAAGTGGGGCCTTGGACGCCATGACAGAGGTGGTCTGGACGCCATGACAGAGGTGGATCCATGAGTATGAGCGTGAGGAGGCAAACTGCCCAAAGCTAGACTGGGACACGGACCTAGAGGGGGAGGAGCTGTCATCTCCAGGGTTAGAGGTGGAAGAGCCTCTGCCATCTCCAGTGCCTGGGTAGGAGCCGCTGCCATCTCCAGAGTCAGAACAGAAGAATCTGTTGTTGTCTCCAGAGTCAGAGGGGGAGGAGTTGCCACCCCTGTATACGGTAATAAAAGGAGTTCAGGAGACCACCTCCACCACAGTTCCAACCACCACCCCTGTGCAAAAGTCTGGCTCCTGTGGGTCGGATCCCTCGACCCACGCTCCCAGACATCTGACCTTTGTGTCTGGACCTCTGGTCACTGGGCCTAGTTCCCAGGTCGCTGCACCACCAGTCATAGTTGTTCATCTCGTCTTCTGTTCCGCTCACCCTGGTGAACCAGACATCGCTGCACAGTTGCTTGGGCCGGTGGCGGCCATGTGTGTTTTGCACAAGGGGGGAGATATGTGGCAGGATGGAAGCCCTTCATATGTAAATAGTGTGTTTTTGTTTAGTGTAAATCAAGTTTATACAAATTAAGTTAGTGCTGTGTTCTTCTTTGTTCTTTACGAGCCTGGAGGTGGATTGGTGGAGAACCTTCACAACCCTCCTCACAACTGTTTTAACCAGGGTAAGCAAACAAGGCAACCAACGCATGGTCACCGTGTGTACACCGGGATCATCAGAACCAAGATCACTGTGTGTGTTAACCAGGATCCTAGTGTTTAACATGGCGATTCGTTTTGGGGATTTTAATCCCACAAGAGTTTATGCAGGGAGAAGGTTCCTGGAGCAGGACCCCCCTTATAGTGGGAGCAGCGCTTGGCTGGTGTTGGGCCAGCTTTTGTTTTATTAGCTGTTTTGCCCACTGTTTTTTGTTTTGCATTGTTGTATTTATTGTTTTCTTGTACACTTGTGTGTCTGTCGTCCCGCACTAGGGCTACCATTGCCGGTATCCTCGTGGCAACCACCTACCAGGGGCATGGCAAAGAATACCTCTCCTTTCAATCAGCAGATACTTACACTCATAACAAACACCCCTGTTACAGCCCCCCCCCCCCCCAAAGCCTTTAACATGACAGGTCTGTTCTATACACAGTTCCTGTATTTATCCCTGCAATTGAATGGACCCCTTAATCTTGAGAAATCAATGCATGCAAAAAATTATTTGTGTTTAAACTTAGCTAAAGTTCACTGAGGAACAATAGCAATAGTATACTGTTTGGGTATTAATGGACTTTACTCGTATAAGCAAATATTTTTACGAAAAGTTAACTGCTCTTAGTCGAACTTGCTCTTAAATGTAATTAATTACTGTATTCTTGTGATGAAGTGCCCACCCCTGTGTGTATTTTCTGGGTTATATGTTGTATGTTGCGTGTGTTAATGTTGGTGTATAGTCATTGGTACACGGGATATAAATGGGTGTGTGCAGCACGAGTATTTAAATTGTATAATTATATTTAGGCACGCGATTGCACTTTACGTGCATTTAAAGTATAGTATGTGAGCACGGGGTTTCACAGAATTAATTCATGTGCTGGGATTCAAGTGAATAATTAATTAGTAATTGAATCCCAGCACAACAGTATAAATAGATGCACGTTTCATGGCGGGTGTTCAGGGCGAAAGAACGGGAGAGAGAGGAGGTCAAAATAATAATAATAATAATAAGAAGAAGAATCATCATCATGTGTTTCTCACCGTGTTTGTTCGTCCCTGTTTGTTAGTGTCTGTCCGTTTTGTTTGTCTCTTTATTTTGGCTACCAGTGCCGTGCCCTGTGTTTTTGTATGTTTACAACCTTTTTATTTTCTGTCTGTTAATTATTAAATGCTGAGCGCGATCACGCGCTCAGCTTCACCAAAACCCCAAGTCTCTGTCGTTTTATTTCCTGGATCTGGTCTGACGCCACCCACTCCGGCCGTCTTTGTGACACGTGGTGTCCTGCGTGGGATAACAGCGCCTCCAAGCGTCAGACCAGGAGAGGTGTTTGTGTGTTGGATTGCAAAAAAATAAATAAATAAAAAGGTTGTAAAATAAATAAATAAATAAATAAATAAATAAATAAATAAATAAATAAATAATAATAAGTTAAGTATTATGATCCTCTACAGATTCTTATATTTGAATGCCTGATATTGATTTCCAAGCCCTTGCTATTTATTAACCATTGCTTCAGGAGATATAAGATGTATTCTACTCAGGCCTGGGCTTTCATGAAATTTCCCCAAAGCATTTTAATTAAATGCCAGAAGAAATGATGCTGTTCTTTAGCACACCACCATAGCATCTGGCATATATCTTTAATTCCTTGTGGTTACCCACATGCCTGAAGTAAAAATATCATTTAATTAAAAAACAATTACAAATAAAACAGATGAGAAATGCAGCAGGGCAGAAGAAAACTAAATCTGTCAGTATCGATAGATGCAATTAGGCAACTAAATAAAGCTGAACTTTAATGTGACATAAATCATTGTCAACCAAACAAGATCAGAACATGGTTCTGACTTTTAAAACTGAAGTACACAAGATCATATTTTAAATTAACCTTTAGTTCAATTTGCAATGCTGTTTTGATATCTTTACAATTTCTGAGTAAACATTGATCAGTAGTCTCATTTGTTCACACACACACACACAAACACACTAAACATTACTATTCAGTAATTACACATATGGTTGTGCAACAACATGCTTAATGTGTTTTTACACAATTACAGTGTAATTACAGTGATTTTGTAAAGCGTATTAAACATTATTCATCTCTGTAATCAGTTTATAATGTTTTACAGTCAGTATGTCATTACAACACAATACAAAAAAAATAAAATAAATAAAAAGACACATCTGGCAATAAATTATTCAGATTCGTCAGTTGCTCAGTGTAAATTATGTTATGTTATATGGATTTTAAAAATGTATTATTAGTAATAAACTAAACTGATTACCGTATTCCTCCGAATTTAAGACAGACTTTTTAAACCAATTTTTTCTTCTCAAAAATGGCCTGCGTCTTAAATTCGAGTACAGTACAGAGATGCAGGTACTAAAATCGGCAACAAAAGAGTAAACAAACAGCAACGTGACTGACTGGCAGTTGAAGGGTTCCATAGTAGTTATCCTGCGGAGTGGACGCTCTCCTCCTCAATATAAACAAAGCAAGCTTTTGCTCAGCGCCCGCCTGTGTAGCTATGGCCAATAGCGCTGCTGCGTTCTTAAACAGGTGTAGGCTCCACAAGCACACCCTCAGCCAATCAGGACCTCCCGATCAGCTCAGCTCCAAGCAAGCCTTCCTGTTTACCACAGCAGCAGCACAGCTGAACCAGTGACAGGGTCCTCCTGTCACAAAGCGTCATTAGCTTCCTGAGGAATTCGAAGAGAAGCTTTTACAATTTCAGCGTTTATTATTAGGCTCAGTTCTAATCAGGCCCCCATATTTTTCTACTTACCACAGTTCACAAAAAGGGAGAAAAACATGTGTGAGTACACAACTGGAAATGAGAATCAGCGCATAACTGTAATACTCTGTGTGACAGCAGATGGCTGCCAACTGCCTCCATACATCGTTTTCTTATATGAGTAAATGCATATTTCTAAATGCATCTTTATTAGATTTTACATTTTTTCCTCGTTGAGGGTGAGATTATTTGGGCTGCGCATTAAATTCGAGGGCGTCTTAAATTTGAAGGAATATGGTAATTCATAATTTATTGGTTGAAACCCATTGCAAAAAGTAGTATTCACATAAAAATTAAGTAAACGGAGGGAAATTAATCATAAAAATTGGTACACAAAAAATGTAACCATGAAATCTTAAAGACGCAGTGATGGTTAAAGTAGTACTACACAAAACAAATACAACAATGCAATGATATTAATTTGCCACAACTCAATATGAAATCAGAAATGATATAACTGACTTTAGAATTCACGACACATGTCTGAGTGTTATTGTTAACTAATACAGTGTATGTAAACTCTATATTTAAAATTGTAAAATTGTGTAATAAATAATGTTATTTCAATGGCCTAAAAGGAGCATTCACCAATGATTTAGCATGCAAAACTAGTACTTAACAAACTGAGTCATGGCAAGTTTTCTCTATTGGGAGATAAAAGGCAATTGTCCTTGAATCTGGTCAGTAGACATTGAGTGTCCTTGTTTAAAACCATCAAGGATAATGTATTTTGTCATATAAAGTTATGCACCCACTGGTTTATTCTCTTTCATAACTAAATTGATCCCGCAAAGAGGGGTGAATATGGGACCAGAGAGGCCATTGAGCATCAATCTGTGGGAGTAATTGTATAAAAATATTGAAAGTGCATGTGTGCGTGTGTAGATACAACCATATGTCCAAAACCATGTGTAAGCATAAAACACTCCCTATAAACCCACACAAACCCAAAACTTTATTGATGACATATTTACAATATAATATTACAAATTAGTATAATCATATTCATATATGAGTATTAATATACAGTCAGAACATAATCATATATATATATATATATATATATATATATATATATATATATATATATATATATATATATATATATATATATATATAGTGTGACGACCTTGGGAGAGCTGGCGGGCCCTTTAAGATCTCTGTGATTGATAGGTGGCAGGAGCGCTGATTGGACAGGAGGCAAGTGCTACTTGGAGGTCTCTGCCAACCGAATTCTCAGACACAAGATGGGGCGGGACCCTATATAAGGCTGCAGGCTCTGTAAAGTGGGAAAAGGAGGCAACAGGCAAACTGACCAGTAAGGAGAGACCATCAAGGAGAGAAAGAACCAATTATCAACAACATTAGCTGCTGCACAAGCCCTTCATTCACGACTGTGTGACCCCCACTGGAGCCTCTGCTGAGGGATGTGTGAGAGAGAGGGAGAAGACAGACAGTCAAACTGAGTAAAGGGGTGACTGCATCAGAGAAGGGAGACAGGATTGGAGTCCGAGAGAGGGACGGTTGTTGGAGCGGCCTCTGGAACTCCTGTGTCTGTCTGTGTGTGTGTGTTGTAATCCTTCCCTCATCCTTCTGTTTACCCTGTGCTCTTTCCCCCTCTATTTATTATTCACAATAAATATGGGCTTCCCCCATAGTGGTCCCTTCGCTGTCCAATGCTTTTTTCCTTCTGCCTTTTCAGCTGCGGATTTTCAACAGGACCTGCAGCCCCTTTCTAGTCTATACCTCAAACAGCTGCCCAGCAAGGCCCTGCTTTCCAGCGGTCCAGCAAGCCCCCGCTTCCTTTTCCTTTCCAAACTCGCAGCAAGCACCTGCTTTTCTTACCTCCACTTTGGGTTCCCAGCAAGCTCCCTCAATAGGTTCCGTGTTCCCACCTCAGCCAGGCCCAGCTCTCCTTTCCTCTTCTTTCCCCACGGCTATGGACGTCCAGCAGGCCTCCATAGCCGCTCTCTCCTCCTACCCTGCCTTCTCAGCCAGAGCCCCCCAATTCACCCTAGCGTTCCAGTTTTTCCATAATCACCCTGTACTTCCTCCCTCCGCAGTCTCCGGTTATTCTTTAAAAAATGCAGTGGCCCTGCCTCCTCCTGAAAATGCCCTGGTATTCCAACCCAAACCCGTATCCCTTTGCCTACATAACCAGATTTTAGCAGGTTCGGACATTAAACTAGTTTCCTTACTCACTAACACTTCAGATTCCTTCAGTACCAGGGTAGTTCAGTGTGCCGACATTTCAGTTACTCTCAAAACCTCTGACCCCCGCTTATTCAAAACACTCATCACTTCCTAGTTAATTTTAGCTTTCAGCCAATTCAGAGACATAATTTGCGAGTTCTATCTCAACCGCCGGCGTGAGCTGGATGATTATTTGTCCATAATTCTAGATCTGTCAGTTAGATTCGGAGGTTCCCATTTTTTCGAATATCACAAAGCCTTTTCTGCCAAAGCCACTACCCGCCTCCAACATTGGAACCAGAGGATCCACTGGGGCGCCCTGGACGAAGATCTATTCTCCCATTTTTTCACAGGTCTCCAGCTCCTAGCATGCTCTGTATGCGGTTCCACTGCCCACCCCACTATTTCCTGCTCCCTTACTGACCCTCCGCCCATCCCCTCATGTCCCTCCCTCGCAATCCTCCTCATTCTTTCATCCTTCCAGATCAAAAGGCATCCAGGGCCGTCTCCGCCATATTTGTAACAATTTCAATGAAGGAATCTGCTCCTACTCTGCCTGTAACTTCCTTCAGATAGGCAGTCATTGTGGGGAAGCCTATTCCCAAATAGTTTGTTCCCTACAACCATAACCTTTCAGGTTACCCCCCCCCCCCCACTGCAGGCATCCAGCAGGCCCCTGTAGTGACCTCCATGGCCATTATGAGCATCCAGCAGGCCCTCATAGTGGTCCCTTCTCTGTCAGATGCTTTTCTTCCTTCTGCCTTTCCAGCTGCAGGCTTTCAACAAGGACCTGCAGCCCCCTTCTATGCGTTACCTCTTCACAGGTCTCCGGCTCCTAGCACTCTCTGTATGCAGTTCCACTGATCACCCCGCCATTTCTTGCTCTGTTACCGACCCTTCACTCCATTCCCTCATGTCCCTCCCTCGCAATCCTCCTCCTTCCTCCCATGCATTTCCCACCCTTTCCTTCATCCCTTCCAGATCAAAAGGCGGCCGCCAGATCTGCAACAATTAAAAAAAATAAGCCTGCTCCTATTCCTCCTGCCATTCTCTTCACATTTGTAGCCACTACGGGGCAGTCCATTCATGTTTAATTTGTCCACGCAAGCCCCAAAAAAGAATTAAACAACCAGTTTATGATAGGTCCCTTTTGAATCCCTTCCTTTTCCCACCTTTCGTTAACCCCATCGGGGCTGCAATAAGGAAATACTCAAAGAGAGTGATTATTGACCTTTCCACTCCCCATAACTCCACCAACCCCAGCTTTCCCCACGCTCCCCCTGCCCAGAACAAAAACGATTCTCAAAGCATTATTTTCAAATCTCGGCATCCCCCTAGCACCAGAAAATATCCTGGGTCCTCTCACTTCCATCGAGTTTCTCCTGGGCCCAAAATTCCATTCCTATCCACTCAGATAATTCAGCTACAGTTCAAATCATTAACAAAGGTTGTTCATCCTCCCACATATAGCCCAAGAAACAGCTCTTCTCAACATCGCTCCCCGCTTACTGCAAACGTACTGGTCATCCTGGAATTGCTTTAAAAATGTTCACATTGCATTCAACATTCCCTTCATTTGTAATGCCTGTAGTATCATTCTTCATAATGTCCCTTAAGAATAGAGCTATAAGATGTTCCTCTATCAAAGTTTCAATTTCCGGTATCCAGTTTTTCCACAAACTCATTTTTGGCACTGCCAGCTCTACACTCAGCAACTCACAAATTTCACTAATCCTGAAAGAGCTTCAATGATCAGAATCACCTTCTCCCAGGCTCGCCTACCTATCACCATCAACATACTCTCCCAGTGCATCTCATTTATTCGCCCCCGCTACTTCTCCCTGTTTTTAGATAGAACCTTAGAAGCCCTTTTCTCCTAGTCTTCATCTAGGTCCTCAGGGTGCATCACCCTCAGACCCGCTGTTCATTAACGAAAACGGAGCAATTGCCACCCGCCACTGGTTCTGCTTTCACCTTTGTCAGCCCTTTCCAGGTCTGCATTCACGGCTGAGCAGTTCTCTGGTTATTCTTCAGAATCGGAGCAGCCTCTTCAGCTTCTTGCCTCAGTTCCAGACTCTCTCATCAAACAGTTAGGTCGTTGGTCCTCCAGTGCTTACCAAGTTTACATAAGAACAAATATAAGAGATCTTAAAAATGCTTTTACTAAAATGTGCTCTTAAGTGTTAGTAGCCTGCCTGGACGAAGGGCAATCGGAACAGCCATGGATTCTCAGAGGTTTACTTCCCCACTGGGGTATGTTTTCCTCTCCTGCTCGCTGATGATCATTTGTTAAAAGTTGGCTAAATCTTCAAGTGTGCTATATTCAGTACTATTTGCGGCATTGAGACCTGTTTGTTCTTTTTGAGGGTCTCCGCCTCGTCCAGTCGGTCAGGCAGCGAGCCCTCAAACCAAGTTAGGTTTGATGCCAAATGAATGCGCATATATAACATACTTCTGTGTAATTTTGCATACTCTGCATTATTCCTAATAAATATTTGTACTAAAAGTAGGTATAACCAAGTATAACAGGCCAATTTACTGTATATTGAAAAACAGAAAGAAAGGATATAAACATGAAATATACAAAACTAAGGCAACAGGATTTCTTCTAGCTACAATACTGTTATATACTGTAGCTATGCAATACCGTACAGTATACATACATCATCTTAATTCCAGTAAAAACTCAAGGAAAACAACCCCACATGCATGTGCATACTGCATCAGTACTTGCTTTACATGAACAGGGATGTTACTGTCAGGTGTATATTGACATTGTGCCCGATTCTCAGACAGAACATTGCATACAAGTTAATTAAGTTTCTGTGGGCTTGCATGTATATGTTTATTTGAGAAACAGGTCCACATTATTGAAGCTAAAACTGCATTCACAAGGGAAGTGCCACGCTTTGATAAATCAAGCCCTAAATGTTTAATGTATTGCTTAGATCCTGTTGAGCAATTCTGGAATCTTTCTCGGTAAATAATGTTTACCACAGCCAGAGCTGATCACATTTCTGTTTAGGACCTGACAAGCTCTTGGCATGATTATTTAAAGCACACTTAATAATATGCAAGGGTTGCAGTTTCTAGCTCAGTGCAGACTAAAATTATGTTGACTCATGTAAGTCAATTTTATTTCCGAGATCAAAATAGGTTCAAAGTACACACATCCATAATTTTGTAATTTTATTTTGGAGTCAAATTTAAAGTGAGATTTAGCAGGTACACTCAGTTGACAAATAAGTAATGGTTATTTGTAAACAACAATGCAGCAGTAATATATTTGTTTTCCCTCCAAAGAAGAAGGGAAAACAAATAAATGACTGCTGCATTGCTGTTAACAGATAGCCATAACTTATTCACTTATTCACTACCAGTATGGATTTTTATGTTAATTAGTAAGGTGGATTGAATAAATAGTGTACAGAAATTCACAAACTGTGGTCAATAAATCCCAGTTGGAATCCCTGAACTACAATGAATTAGGCTACCGCATCTTCTTACTCCTGGTAATCTGCTGCACAACACTACAAGTATAAGAACATCTTGTCACACACACACAATCCCAACCCAATCTCATCTGCTGCTTCAAAAACCCACAGACTCAGCCCTTTAACAGTACATAAAACAGGGACTCATTTTCCAGAGGACACATTACAATTCAGTAGCATTAGAGTGTGACATGCTACAGTACTGTACACACATTTGTATTGCTTTTCTGTTGGTCTAGGTGGTAGCCCTGTTGTAAAAGGATTGGAACCATGTTCTACCCCACAAGGAGTAATATGATAACACATCTTTATCACGAGATTGCAAGTCAAATAATTGAAAATTAGAAAGGTTTTATAATCTGCAAAGTTGACAGCAGTCCCAAATAATCTTTTTTTTAAGGTGGTTGAATGAAGAATGTTTTCTTTAATTTAACAGCATGTGGAAATAATAAACCCTGCGTAGCTCTCTCTCCAAAGCTGTGCTGGATACAGATAAGAAATCCTGGTTGTGTGTTGCCTATGTAGTGACATCCTGCTGCGAGTGGGAGGGGGAGCTGATGTGAAATGTAATTTTCTGCAGGGTTAATGTGGTTCTGCTCGCATGCACAGCAATACTGTTTCAACTTGGCAGCCCTAAATTTTATTTTTAATATCAGGTGTATATCATATTACTTGTTCAGTCAGAGCATTTAATTATGGAGTGGGTCATAATTTCTCCACCCTTGGTGGAGGTTTGTGTGAATAATACTGTAACTCACACTTATGGTTGTACGAGATAGAACACACCCGTGACCCAGTTGATTATCTACTAATATAATGATATATATGTGTTTAGCGACTGCATATGAGTGATATTATGCAGGGGTGCATATTCGGTGCTATGGTGCCAGATTTTAGCGCCAGGGTACCTCATATAGCGGTACCAACATTACTTTCATTATAATTTTCTTTTTTTTTTTTTTTTGTATTACTTAGCAACAATAGATGATGATAATTTCTCATTGTGTCTGGACTACTCCCATCACCCACCTACACTCATCCACATACACAGAAGAGAAGGTTCGTGTCGTGTGGGAAGTTGTGAGGGGAGCTTGATTATGGCAGGGTTTGATAATTTAGCACCAGTAGACTCTCTCGTGCTAAACATTCAAAACAGTTTAGCACCAATTTTCAAAACGAGTTGCACCCTTGTTATGGTTGTAGTTAGTTAAAATGATTTGACCCAAATCACAAGGCTTAGCATAAGTATTTTTGTATTAATAGAAACAATGTGATATTCACAAAAGTGTTGTCGGCTGCTGTTAACTAACAATGTAGAACAGCTTAATTAACATCAAACTGTATTGTATTTTGAATACCTCATGAGTTACAGCTTTGTGTCATTTCCCACAACATCCTAACCTGAAGATATTCTCCATGCTTGACTTACAGACAGTATACCTTTCTGCAGTACCTAAGTAATGCTTGACCAACCTGCACTGAAACCCACAGCATGCAACCTGTACTGCTCCATCACCATAGTCTAATTTTAAGACCAAAATGTGAACCAACCGCAAACTGAACACACTATTTTAAATACAACACTACTTATGCTCACTGTTGTTATTGTCACACTGATTGTGTACTGCTGTATTTTTGGTTGCTCCCTGTACTGTGGCATTGCCTCACACCAATCATTTGTACTGGGAGTCGCTGCTCTAGTTTTATATTTAAGCATGGAAAATAAAACAAGAGTTTGATAGCCAATACTAGCTAGTTTTGTATTCAATTTTATCACATTTTGTTTTTATCAATTTAGTGTTTTGTTTATATTTGTTTTATTATTTTCACTGGGAATGACTCACACTGACTGACAGTAACTGAGATGTGACAACCAAGCTAACATTTTTCCAACAAGCTAAAGTAGAAAGTAAAGATGAATTATTGTTCTATTTTGTTAACATATATATATATATATATATATATATATATATATATATATATATATATATATATATATATATATATAATTGACAGTAATTGTAATGTAGTTACATACATTTTTTATATCTATTTGAATGTAAACCATAGAAAAAAAACATGTTAGTTTTTTTGCCCTTGTGTCATACTGGAAGGAAAGGAATTGTGGGACTACATTACGGGTTGTAATTATTAAATCCCATTTCACTGATTTATTGCTGAAAGAACGAGAATCATTCTTCTCCTTACTAGACCTCCAGGACCCTCCAGGGGTATCACACTCAGGGAGAAATTTATGAATGCTCCCACTGCTGTTCTGATTAGAGCTATAAATAATACAGAATATGCAATGATAAATATTCAGAATGAGCAGTAGGTGTTTTACATTCTAGAAGCCTGACCTTGGTAGGTGATTTTCAAAGTCAAAGCTTGCTTTGCTTCATGCCTAAGGTAAAAAAAATCAGTGACAAATCAAAATAAGGGTGTTTTTTTTTTTTTAAATCTTCATCAGCCATGCTGTTATTTTAACGAGTTAATAATTTTGTATGCTTTTCTCAGTGGGAAAATAGGAATTGGAAATGTATTTGCACTTCATAATATGCCACAGGGCAACAAACGTGAGATAATTGTGATGGATTAAAGGGTTGGCATTGAATTTAATCTTATTCACATTTTCATTCACATGTGTTTCATCAAATGAGATTACTGTCCCCTGTTAGGTATATTTTTTTTTTTTTTGTATGTGAAATTACGGCACCAAAGGCTATTTTGGTATATTTACTGAAGCAGAGTTCTGATTATAACCGGGAACCACAGTAAATCATTACCTCAAAATAATGATCTCAGTAATAGTGTTATCTGGTGTTATTAGCCATTGAGTCCTGTATTTGTTGTCTGTGTAAAGGGCATTTATCCAATTAACAATAAGGAATTAAAAATCGTAACAGCACAAAATGAGAACACTGTTATTTTATTTTAATTATATTTAAACATTGGTACCTTTCATCAACATACTCTAATGTGTTTGGTTTATGAACATTATACAGACACTTCTTTTGGTACTGTTAAACTTAAAAATAAGCAGAATGAAACAGAGTGTAGGCTATTGTTTCCAGGTCCCTAATCCTGTAATTTTATGTTTAACCTTTTGTCAACGACAATAAGGCCCACACAGAAGGTGGAAAGGGGTGCAAATGCACCCCACATAAATAAAAGCTGTTAACTTAAAATTTAAAGCAAAAAAGAGACCCAAAACAGGTTTATTATTATTATTATTATTATTATTATTATTATTATTATTATTTATTTCTTAGTAGGCGCCTTTACCCAGGGCGACTTACAGTTGTTACAAAATATCACAGTACAGGGGGCTCCCGAGTGGCGCATCTGGTAAAGGCACTCCGAGTGGAGTGCAGGATGCGTCCTATAGCCTGGAGGTCGCAGGTTTGAGTCCAGGCTATTCTATTGCCAACCATGATGGGAGCTCCCAGGGGGTGGCGCACAATTGGCCGAGTGCCGCCCGGGGGGGAGGGCTTAGGTCGGCCAGGGTGTCCTCGTCTCACTGCACACCAGCGACCCCTGTAGTCTGGCCGGGCATCTGCGGGCTTGCCTGTACGTTGCCCAGAGCTGCGTTGTCCACCAATGCTGTAACTCTGAGGTGGCTGCACGGTGAGTCTGCAGTTTGAAAAAAAAGTGGTCGGCTGACGACACATTCTTCAGAGGACAGCATGTGTTCGTCTTCGCCGCTCCCGAGTCAGTGCGGGGGTGATAGCGGTGAGCTGAGCCTAAAAATAATTGGACATGCCAAATTGGGAGAAAATAATAAAATAATTGGCGATTACTAAATTAAAAATAAATAAATAAATAATAATATCACAGTACAAAGTATCGCATTATAAAATATCACATTACAAGTTATCACATTATAAAATATCACATTACAGAATATCATGATACAGATTAGTTATGAAAGTACAATAAGATCATATTTAAGTAAGAGCAAAATAAAGAATACAGTAAGTATAACAGCAAGTTTGACTAAGAGCAGTTATAACTTATAGTAAATATTTGCTTATATGAGGAAAGTCCAGTAAGAACATGTAGTAAGTATGATAAATGGATGAGAATGATTTCCCAATAAGAAAAAATACAAAAAAAAACATGAGTACAGTTACCTATAAGAGTAAAATCAGATACAAGATACAGTTATAGTTAAGAGCAGTAGTTGAATGTGGCAAGGTATGGAGCAGTTCAGTGCAGCTACAAGCTGATGCAAGAACTGGTACAATTGGGTGCCATATGGTCAAGTATAGTCGAGTTGAGGTTTACATGTGTGTCTTGAGGAGGCGCCGGAAGGTGGTCAGGGACTGAGCAGTCCTGATATCCGTGGGTATGTCGTTCCACCACTGAGGGGCAAGGGTGGAGAAGGAACGGGCTCTGGAGGCGGGGAAAGCGGAGGGGGGGTACAGCTAGTTTGCCGGAGGTGGAGGAGCAGAGGGGGCGCAGGGAGAAATGATAGTCTGGAGATAGGAGGGAGCAGAAAGGAGAAGACAATGATAGGTGAGCACAAGTGTTTTGAATTGAATGCAAGCAGCGATAGGGAGCCAGTACAGAGCGGAGCAGTGGTGTAGTGTGGGAGAAACGAGGAAGGGTAAACACAAGGCTAGATGAGTTGGAGCGGACAGGTAGCAGAGGCAGGAAGGTCGGCCAGGAGGGAGTTGCAGTAGTTAAGGCGGGTCAGTTGTGTGGAGTAATAGGTGAGAAGGGGCGAATTCTGCATATGTTGCTGAGGAAGAAGCGACAGGAGCGTGTCAGAGTCAAGATGTGCTGAGAGTAGAAGAGGGCGGGGTCAAGGGTGATACCAAGGTTCTTGGTGGATGAGGAGGGAGAAAGGGTGGTGGATGAGGAGGGAGAAAGGGTGGTGGATTCAAGTGGAATAGAGATAGAGAGATCAGCAGTGTTGGAGGACGAGGGGGGAAGAAAAGGAGGTCTGACTGCATCCAGGAGGAGATGGCCAAGAGACAGGTAGAGATACGGGAGGAAATGTCAGAGTCAGAGGTGGGAAATAGAGGAAGATCTGGGCATCATCAGCATAGAAGTGATACGAGAAGCCATGGAAGGAGATGAGGGGACCCAGGGAGCAGGTGTAGAGAGAAAACAGGAGGGGTCCAGGACTGAGCCTTGGGGGACACCTGTTGAAAGAGAGCAAGAGGCGGAGGATGAGCCACGCCAGGACACGCGATACGTGCACTCGGAGAGGTAGGAGGATAACCAGGCAAGAGCAGTGTCGGAGAGTCCCAGGTCAGCAAGGGAGGACAGAAGAATACAGTGGTCAACTGTGTCAAAGGCAGCAGAGCGGTCGAGGAGAATTAGGACAGAGGAGATTACAATGAGAAACGAGAATTGAAAATACTAATGCAAAGTAGACACTTTGTGTGATCAGCCATAATTAATATTAGTATATTAGCCATGCATACTAATGTTATGGTCGTTGTAATCGTTTGATATGAAATCAATGAACTGTATACTATTCACAAATATCTCTAACCAATCACCTCTCCTTTCAGTAATATTAGATTAGTTGTGCACCCTTTTTATTTTTAAATAAAATATTATTTTATATTTCTGTTATATATTTTATGTTGTGTGAATGTCAATTATTGTCAAGGAAATCTGAGTTTTACATGATCCTGAACTTAAATAACGTATATCTTAAAAAAGGTAGTGGGCGACTAGAGACTAATTTATAGGCGACAAGCGGAGGTGATTTAAAATGTTGCAAATTACCCTAAATCCAGTCAGCTGTGCCCTGTGCGAGTTTCTAGATTGTTACACCATCACAACTCGTTTATATTATTATTTAAACAATTCTTGAATAAACATTGGCCGGGTTTCCATGCAGTTTACAATCCTCAGTCTTCCATGAGCAGAGACTGCCACCAAATTGTCAGGTTAACACTGGTAAAACAGATCAATACCCATTCACCTGTGAGACGTAACCACAACAGACCCTGAGGTCATTAAGGAATATGAGCCACGCAGCCCATTTTGGCTGTAAAGGTCAGTACACTACTGTAATTGCCTGCCCTTCCAAAAGTATCTAAGATTCATAAAGCATATTCTCTCAAATACCTACCCCTGGGCCCAATTAATCTGTAAGTGCTTTTTGTCCAAGCAGCAGCTAACAGCACAATGTCACACCAAACTATTCTTTTTTCAAAACAGTGACCTATATACACACATTTTAGTAAGATTTTTCGGTAACGCTTTATATTGCGTGGCATAAATTAATATTAAATAGATATTTAATTGCATATTAAATTAATGTTAAATTAATATTTAATAAATATGCAATAGCTGGTTTCTTGCTAAATGTTAACCAAATGTCGATTGAAAATGTAATTGCATATCACGTCCATTTATATTACGTTTTGTTACCCTTGAAAATATGTAATAATTTCCCTTTGTTTGCATGTTTTTAATTGAAATTACAGTTAATCTGACTTAAATGTTAATGGAAAGTAACAAGGAATAATTGAACGTAAATGTAATATCAATTGCATACAGTATCTATTAAATATTAATTTAACATTAATGTAATATGCAATTGCATATATATTTAATATAAATTTATGCCACGCAATATAAAGCATTACCAATTTTTCATACAGCATTACGGCAAAGTGTACAGTATTATTTCCTTTTGTGTCTAAGGAAATGTTCATTAACGGAATTTAAAGCAAACTTGTTTAAAAGTATTTCACTGAGATGGAAGCAAAGAGTTACCTTACAACTTACATTCAAATTTGAACAAGAATATAAAAAAAGAAAAACAAAGGACGAGTTTTTAACAGCTGAAAAGAATGTGTGCGTCTGCATCAGATGTCCCTTTAACATTGTAATAATAATAAAAAATACTATATTTTAACAGAAGTCATTTCTTTCTGAACTATGGTTGTTCATTACTGGTAACATTTTCTTTGCTTTTGGGCATAAAATATTTAAATTAATCTCACAAATCCTGACTAATTTAACTATCGTATTAAATTCAGCTTTTTTTATATACGATTGCCATATAACACTATGTAACACAATTTTTGTTCCTGGGTAGTAAGTGTTATTTCCTAATTGCTTATGCCTCAAAAGTATAGAAAATGGCTATTATTCCCCACAAACTTTGCTTTTGTGACCAGGACAGTGATATTTTGAAATTTACCTATTTCCAATGAGAAAACAGTCGAATTTGTGTCTCTTCATTCACATAAAGTCAGAAAAAAACAACATATGAATCCAAATTAACATGTATTTATACTAAAGTAATACAAAAATGACTACAAAAGATTTAGAAGTGAGTAGTTTTTCGAGATTTACGATTATACTGTAAATCACTTTCACGAATCAGCCCCCAAATGTAGTTTCCCATCATGTTCTCGTTATACTGTCCTTGGTAGCGGCGTTCAAAGTCCAGTATATCCTGGTGGAAGCGCTCGCCTTGCTCCTCCGAGTACGCTCCCATGTTCTCCTTGAATTTATCAAGATGAGCATCAAGGATATGGACTTTGAGGGACATCCTACAGCCCATTGTGCCGTAGTTCTTCACCAGAGTCTCAACCAGCTCCACATAGTTTTCGGCCTTGTGATTGCCCAGGAAGCCCCGAACCACTGCGACAAAGCTGTTCCAAGGCGCTTTCTCCTTACTAGTGAGTTTCTTGGGGAATTCATTGCATTCCAGGATCTTCTTTATCTGTGGTCCGACGAAGACACCGGCTTTGACCTTTGCCTCAGACAGCTTAGGGAAGACGTCTTGAAGGTTCTTGAAGGCTGCCGACTCCTTATCTAGAGCTCTGACAAATTGTTTCATAAGGCCCAATTTGATGTGCAGTGGTGGCATCAGCACCTTCCAGAGGTCCACCAGTGGCTCCCACTTGACGTTGTTCCTCCCCACAGAGAACTCGGTCCGCTGTGGCCAGTCCCGCCTGTGGTAGTGCGCCTTGGTGTCCCTGCTGTCCCAAAGGCAAAGATAGCAGGGAAACTTGGTAAAACCGCCTTGGAGACCCATCAGGAATGCCACCATTTTGAAGTCTCCTATGACCTCCCAGCCGTACTCATCATACTTCAAGGCGTCCAGCAAGGTCTTGATGCTGTTGTAATCCTCTTTGAGGTGCACCGAGTGAGCCAGGGGAAGAGACGGGTAGTTGTTACCATTATGGAGCAGCACGGCTTTGAAGCTCCTGGATGAGCTGTCAATGAAGAGGCGCCACTCATTCTGGTTACAGGCGATTCCGATTGCCTCGAACAGACTGGTCACATTGTGGAAGAAGCTGAGCCCATCTTGATGGGTGAAGAAGCTGGAAAAAGGTTGGTGACACTTCCTCTGATCTGCGACTTGCACACTTTCATCCAACAAGTTCCACTGCTTGAGCCTAGACGTCAAAAGCTCGGCATTGGACTTGGTGAGACCAAGATCTCTAATCAAGTCGTTGAGGTCTTTTTGGTTGGGGTAGTATGGGTTTCTCTCCCCAGGTCCACCTTTGAAATTGTCATCTGGATCTACAACGTCTTCCTCGCTCTCTGACTTGCTGCTCTCTTCTAAAGACGGCTGCTCTCTCTCCGGAGGAGTGGGTACGGGGAGCTCATGGCAGTGTGGCACCGGGGCGATGGATGAAGGAAGGTCTGGATACGTGATAGCAGGTGCATTCTTGCCAGTCCGACGTTTGGAAGGGTCCACCATGCAGAAGTAGCAGTTGCTTGAGTGGTCAGTGGGTTCCCGCCAAATTCTTGGGATAGCGAACTTCATGGCTCTCTTTAACCCTCTGTACCATCCTACAAAAATACATTTATTTCACCCAGCACTGAATCTATCTGGAATGTTCTGGAAAATAGGTAAATTTCAAAATATCACTGTCCTGGTCACAAAAGCAAAGTTTGTGGGGAATAATAGCCATTTTCTATACTTTTGAGGCATAAGCAATTAGGAAATAACACTTACTACCCAGGAACCAAAAAAAAAAAAAATTTGTTACACGGTGTAATCCAAACACAACATGCTTTGAAACAAAAGGGAAATCGGTAGATTTAAAACAAAACAAACAATAAAAAACATTTTTAAATCAAGAAAACGTGAATATAATAGGCCTACTGATTTGGCTTGTCCAACGCAAATGTAGAGGCCTAAAGTGTGTATCCTAGCAACGTGCTAATCTACCGTACTAGCACTAAAAGAAGCGCACACTCACATACTAAAGTTTTTAATACAAACCGGCAACAGAAGACTTCAAACTGGGTTCTAATTTGATGCATCGGTTCACCAACATGTAATCGAAGCTCTGGAAATTTAAGGACAGATGATCAATAATCGATGCATTGATTATTTGTTGCACCCCTACTACCTTTAGTACAGAAAATGTTTCAAAAACACAAGCTCCTTACAAGTTGAAGGTGGTCTGCAGTTCAAAAGGCCATATCATCTGGTAGTGAGACCTTTGCCACATACACACATTGCACTAGGGCAGATTCCTATTGGTCCAGAAGGTTCAAAGTATTGTGATACATTGTATAATGTTCCTTGGAATATAAATATAAGCTATTTTCCCAAAAGTGACAGGAGCTGGCAGTCAGTGGAATCACCACTTAAACTTGTACCAAGGTCATCTGAGAATGTCAGAGTGACAGTCTAGATGCCCAGTGGATTTCTGTCTATAAAGTCTATCACATCGTTGAGTATAACCTTGTCTTTAAAAACAGCAACAATTTTCATTTATTGAATATCTGAGCTCTGTCCGATGCAAACTGCATATCAAATATATATATATATATATATATATATATATATATATATATATATATATATATATATATATATATATATGCCTGTCAGTTAGCCAGCTGTACTACTAAAGTAAAGCCTGGTTATTGATTTGATTGACCTGTGGTGCAGAAATATTTTTCTTAAAAAAAATGTATTTGGTCAGATCTGATGGCCATTTTGTGCTGGTGGTTCAATGTTCAAAAAAGCTGATATTGTATATGAGGTGCATTTTATTTTGTGTTTACTTTCCTGAATGCACCTTCCAGTTTTGCCAGTCATTTGTTTCTGTATTTATTCTGTATAAAGGACAAATCCCCTAACAAGTTTGGATAGCATCAACCACCTATATGTGATTATCCCCAAATAATTTATTATTTAGCAGATGCCTTTATCCAAGGCGATTTACAGAGACTAGGGTGTGTGAACTATGCATCAGCTGCAAAGTCACTTACAATTACATCTCACCCAAAAGACAGAGCACAAGGAGGTTAAATGACTTTTTCAGGGTCACACTATGAGTCAGTGGCTGAGGTGGGATTTGAACCGGGGACCTCCTAGTTACAAGCCCCTTTCTTTAACCACTGGACCACACAGCCTCCTCCTAATCATCATTTTCTGAAGAATGTAAATTGTTGATCAAATTAGCAAGTTAATTTGTTAAACCAGGAGCGGTCAGCTCTGATCCATGAGAGCTGCAGGGTGTTTAGGTTTTTGTTACAAATAATCTCTAAATTACTTAATTGAATAAAACCTGCTCGATTGTGGCTCTTCAGGACCAGGGTTGGCTATCCATGGTCTAGAGAGTGGATTCAATCAAAAAATACAGAAGCTGAATTTTTTTCTGTTTTATGGTGACATTCAATCAAACGTTCCAGAGGCGCAGTGTATACGTGTTTTAAATGAAAGGCTTTTAAAACCTTTACTTTGTTTTTGACACTTTTGCTTATACAGTGGTGTGCTTCTGTTCTGAATGGAAGTATCAATTGATTGAATCTAGAGTGAGGTAGAAGGGCAACAAATATCCCACCCTTGTGCTCAGTATTTACTCATTTATAACTGTACTTGTTGGAAGGTGGTGTATTTGAGAATTTCCATGATTCAATCAACCGAAGTTTTTAAAAATAAATTACTAGTGCTGCTTTATTTTAAGCATTTTGAAAATGTACTGATGCATACACATTAATTCAAATATGGGAGTTATACTTTGGTTTATTATTTTGTTTTGCTGTTGGTTTGCCATTTTCTTTTATCCCTTTTTAGTGTAATTGGAGTGTATGCTTAATTCCATTTGTTATTTGTTTTATTGTTACCACCCCGAGCGACAGAGGTGCCAATTATACAGAACAGACACTGGTTTTAGCTGCCTTGACAGGCCTTAGTTGATCTAGGGTATGGATTATTGTGTGGTACATAACACCTTTCCAATTAAGGACTGAGCAGTTACCTGTTTTGTTATTTTGATCTTGGCCATGCTGCTTGCTTTGCCTGCTCTTCTACCTCCCCTGCTGTTAACCCCTTTGTCCGAAGTTTTATATCAGCAACACCCTGCTGACAATTAAGATAACGGCTCTCTGTCATTCTGTCTCCTGGATGAGCTTTCTGCTGGTATTGGGGTATAACAGTTCAGGGGTAAGCAATGCCTATTATTAAAAATGATATTAAAGGAAAGCGGAGGTAGCCTTAAATACATAAAAGATCACATACTTATTTTATCATTCACTTTTGTTATGGCATCTGTGGATTTGGCATGAATATTAGGATAACTATTTTATACAATATTTGTTTCATTATATTATATCTTGTCAAGAAGGCCCTGTGTATGATGTTTACAGACAAACACACAGTGCAATTTTGACTGTAATCCAGCAGGGGTAACTAACATTTTTGATGGGTTCCTTTTCCAAATTACAGTAGGTCACAGCTTTTCTGTTCTGTTACTTGGTTGTTTCACTGTAACCTTGACACAATTATCTGGCTTAACCACCTAAATGTAAAATTATAGCTGTTGCTCTATATCTACATCAGTCATATGAAGAAAAAGACTGTAACTTAGGGTTTAGTTGCTTCTAGATGCAGTATGACTTGTACTGGGCTTGGATCCTGTCAGCAGATGAAAGAAGTAGGCGGGGTTTGATAAACATCAACAGAGTGTCTGGGGAGAGACAGATCCAATAGACAAGCGTTAGCAGTTGTCCAGCAATTGAGTAACAGTGGCCCTTCCTTCAAAATGGGTGTTCAGGTATAGTTTAGGGCATCTCCGTCCGCAATTGAAGTAGGGCTCTGCTGAAAATAAAACCAGGTGAAACCTGACCTGGGTGATATCGGGCACGTAGCCTCCAATTCAATTATTTAAATCACATGCTGTTTAGCTGAATTGGATAGAACCAGTTAGCTCAATAAAACCAACCGTTCTTATTCAGATTTTGTGGATACAGAAAATAATATGTGGAGTTACTACTATGTGATTGTGGGTATGTAGCCCCAAATTATTTGTTGTAAGTACAGTACATGTTTTAAATGTATAAATACTAAAATAAACTCAATAAATTCATGACACATACACATACACATAGTTGAAATATCTTTTGAAGACACTGAAAAAGTCTTCTAGTCAAAATGTTTGTCATTAAATTTGTTATTTCAGTTTAACAAGGGAACAGTACCACGTAGCTACAGTGTAATAAAGCCATTCATATTTTGAAGTATATCAGTTTTTTTTTTTTTTTACTGAGTTTATAAATTAAGTTACTGCATTAATGTCACCAATATGGGGCCTATTTTGATAAATTACATGATGGTGGATCTAAATATCTCCACCATTTCGAAAGGACCTTTTGCACAAGAGACTCTTTTTAGTGTATTTTCCGTCAACAAAAGAATGTACTATAAAATGTCTAGGATTTGCTGTGCTATTTTAAACACCATATTTAGATCATTGAAATGGATATCATTGCTTTATTTTTACTCCTTTGACTTTGCAAATCCAAATCAACACTTGCATAACATGATTCAATCCAGGTGAACACATGCTTTTTGCATAATTATTTTTAAAAGGAATATACAATAATAAAACACAACTTCATAATTATGAATCGCATGCCTATGAACGTAACCTCAAGTCCAGTCATTGCTACATTCATTATTTTACATCCTATCTAACTGATTGAAGCCATTGTAGTTTACATTTCGCAACATGAATAATTGAATGTGCATTATTTCTAACTGGATGAATACAAGTACAATTTGTGTAAGCATCTACAGTACAAAGAATATACTCTTTGTAATTCAGGGTTGCTAGCAGTGATTACTGAAAGAGACAACAGACAAATCAAATAAGTAACTATGTACATAACAAATAAGTAACTATGAGAAATATGAAATGGCTATTTCAAATGCTGTTATTTTTTTTTTTTATTCTGCAATAACACTGTGGTACAGATAAGATAAAGAAACATCACAAAGTGGCCCATTGGCAGCATAACGACAACAGCCTGTCACCAAGCCCAATGAATTTGGATGACAGAAAAAAATCCAAACAGACATGCAAATTCAGGATGATAATATGAGTGAAATTGTTAAAGTAACTGTAATACCCACATGAGATTCCTGACTGCAGCACAATTCTCACGGAATTGTCCTGTCAAGAAGCTGGTGCAACTTTATTGATCTGTGGTATAAAGCTGTGTGCTCAATTAATAGGCTTTATTCTTGTCTCTATTGCCTAGGGAATAAGTTGTATTTGTGCTGTTCCAAAACAAGCCTTGACAAGCATTAATTTCATACTTATTTGTAAATGTGTGTTAATTTAAGTTTGTGCAAATATTCAAGTGAGGTGATTATATATAGGTAGTGGACAAAAAAATGGAAACACAGATGTAAAGTCACTTAATAGGGCGTTGGGCCACTATGGTATCCTGCTCTGTGTAGTTCTCGGCAGACCGTTTTTGATGAAACTGGCTGCTTGCGCCCCAGGTTGAAATTTGCAGTCAATTGATCTGCAGTTGTTCGCCTGTTTTGCCTTGCACTTTGAATTAATGCGCGGATATCACAATCCTGGAGAATGCGCTTCCGCCCACTGTTGCCCTTTGCTGATGATGTCTTTCCCTCGGAGTTCCATGCCGACATCACCTAGACACCATTGCTCGTGAAACATCAGCAAGTTGAGCTGTCTTGGTCACTGAAGCTCCTGCCAAACAATCACCCCTCTTTCAAAGTCACTGAGGTCTCCTCTTGCAGCCATGAGCCACACCTGTGTGGAAGCCCTTGCTTTCAATATACTTGGTGTCCCTCATTTACCCAGGTGTTTCCATTTTTTTGTCCACTACATATATATATATATATATATATATATATATATATATATATATATATATATATATATATATATATATATATAAAATAGATGGGCTTCAGTGAGTTACAGGAAAATAATTCCATCTTGGGTTTATGTGACATCATAAACTACGAGACCGTTAGGAGATGGACTTATTTTCCTTTAACTCACTGAAGCCTATCTATTATTTTTTATAAGACATGGATATCAGTATCTGTAATAAAAAAGACAATAAACGGGTGTTAAAGTTCAAATTGCAAGTGAATTTAATGAATAATAATAACGTGTATTAAGTCAATATTAAAGAATCGTAAATTTAATTTTCTTTTTGATAATTGAGGAACGGTGAATTAAACTGGGTAAATAATGAACTGCAAAAAAATACAGTATTTTTAAGGAAAATGTGCTTCAATGGGTATGCTTTTTTTTGTTTTGTTTTGAGTCGAAGATTTGTGTTGATCGCTTGGTTGGTGCTTCCGTTGGTGAAGGATGATTGTAAATCTTCACAGAGACGGATTTGTTAAAAGTGCCTAAAAAACACGAATTGCGGGTGTTGTCGAGGGATTGAAATTTTGACAGTCATTGACAGGAATGTTGTTAATTTCCCATTCCTCTCCAGTTTCTCTCAGATATGAATGTACCAGCCTTACAGCAATTATTTTTATTTTTTTTTAACATATTCTCATTTTGTTGATCATTAGTGAACATTTCTCTACTGTGTGTGTTGTCGAGTGATTGAAAACGAGACATTTTGTGTTTGAATTGAAAGTGGTCTTGAGAAGTCGAATGGGTCAAAGTTCAAGTATGTTTTCCTCTAGAGGAATTATTAAATTTTGACGTCACTACTGTGCGATTATGTCTTTTTTTCTCATTCTAATTGAACTTACATGTTGAAGTTCCAAGAGCATTTGTAATTCTAGTTAAGAGAAAGACTGTTTTTGAGCTTATATAATAAAGGCACTGAATAGCAATTGAATTTTTTGTTCTCAGCCAGCTGAGACATGCAGATGTGTGAAATATTAGCTAGTGAGATCCAGAGAACAGTGGATTTATTTCAAAAGAAAAAAAAACACATTTTAATGTTCCAAATGAGCAAACCACTCAATATATGAATTTAAAATGATGATGTGTAAATACATTACAAATAAATGATCCACATTCCCTTGAATTTACGTCATCAGCTCCAGGTTCACCTGGATATTTTGCAAAGCATGCCAGTACTTGTAGTCCTGGATCTCAAAAGGTACCCGATTGCATTGGGATGTTAGTAGCAAAAACTGTTCCGAACTGTCCTAGTGAACTTGGGGCTGTATGGTCACCATACTCATTTTGTTTCACTTCATCTAAACAGTTGATTGAATCAGGCCCTTGGTTGGTGTTATTTGTTATCACCCACAATGAATCTTTGTACTATATTTTTGCTTCTGACATCACAATCTTCAACCAGTTTTTGATTACTTTTAATCTTGATGCCCTTGGGCTGCTAGAACAGAAAGGCCAGCTATCTTTCTCTCCCTCAAGTCGTTGGACATTGATTTATTTGTTGATTCAGTTCTGCTCCTGGTATTCTAAACAGCGTTGTTCAGTCCCTTGAGGACATAACTGAGAAACATTACTGTACTTTTTCACATATTAAACCTCAGCATGTTTCTTAAGTCTACAGAATTCAATAGTTAATTAATGAGGTTTCAGAGACAGTCAAGATAGGGCTTAATGAGCAATATATATATATATATATATATATATATATATATATATATATATATATATATATATATATATACAGTATATATACACACACACACACACACACACACATTGATTTGGGACAATGCACATTACCTTTGGGTCGGTAAAGATCACAATAATGTATACTTTAAGTATACTTTATTGTGAGCATGCACCTTTTATCTTTGTTTTGGGTTGATGACCCCTCAAACGATTAAAAGAATTAACAGGATGTACAAAAATTATTAATTCGCTCACCCATTTTTCATTACATCATTGAAACATTTTTTTTTTTAAATGTTTGAGCTCGCCAATATTTTCTTTACAAAATACCATTACAAGAGACTTCTATATGGCTTTTTGCACCATCAGTGAGAGACTAAATATCAGAGCATGCTTTCTTGTAATGGGGAAAACAATCTGATTTATTGCATCTTGTTAGCGGTAGAAATGAACTCAACACGCCTGCCAAGATTCCCTACAGACAATGCTGTTTTTTGCTCCCCCTGCTTATCATGCTGCTGTCCTGTCAGTTAGTTCTCTGCATTCTGTAACTTAACAATTTACTGCTAAACACAGGTAGTGCTGAATTCCTGTTGTGTGACTCACATTAATCCTTATGAAAACAATGTTGCAATATATAATAGATGGGTGACTACTTCAACTAAAAAAAGGGATCATGAGCTATCTTTCAAAGAGCACATCAGTTCAATATACTAAACAGCATACTGTTACCTTTGAAATGTGGGTTGGAATAGCTTGGTACAAAAACTATCTGACATCATCAGCAACAGAATCAATGGTTATTTTTTTTTGTCACATGTATTTAAAATATATATATATATGAGGAATAAAGCTAGACTTAACCGTGATGTCTGAAAGGTAAGAAATAATTTCAGACTAAGCAGTTTTAAAGAACACAAAATGTCAGATCTAAAATTATGCTTGGTCCCAGACATGCATCACCGTTGTCAAGGCAACATGTGGTTTTATGTACAAGAAAAAAAGTCTAAATGAATTTTGCTGACAGGTAGATAAATCTCTGATAGTTACTAAAATGATAGTGTGGGCTCTAATACAAATGCATCACAATACATGTCAGAGAGCAAGACTGGCTTGCAGATACTGTATATACAGTGCCTTGCATAAGTATTCACCCCCCTTGGACTTTTCCACATTTTGTAGTGTTACAACCTGGAATTAAAATGGATTTAATTAGGATTTTTTGTGACTGATCTACACAAAATAGTCCAAGAGTTTGTTAGAGAGCATATCTAAACAAACAGCATCATAAAGACCAAGGAGCAATCAAAACAAGTCCAGAATAAAGTTCTGGAGAAGCACCAATCAGGGTTGGGTTATAAAAAAATATCCCAAACTTTGAACATCCCCAGAGCACCGTTAAATCCATTATTAAAAAATGGAAAGAATATGGCACAACCGCGACTCTGCCTAGAGAAGGCCGTCCACCAAAACTCAATGACCAGGTAAGGAGGGCATTAGTCAAAGAAGCAACCAAGAGGCCAATGGTAACTCTGAAGGAGCTGGAGAGATCCACAGCTGAGATGGGAGAAACCATCTATGGGAAAACTATAACCCGGACGCTCCACAAAGCTGGGTTTTATGGAAGAGTGGCGATAAGAAAGCCATTGCTGAAAAAAACCCATATCAAATCCCGTTTGGATTTTGCCAAAAGGCATGTGGGAGACACAGCAAACATGTGAAAAAGGTTCTCTGGTCTGATGAGACCAAAATTGAACATTTTGGCCTTAGCGCAAAACGCTGTGTGTGGCGCAAAGCCAACACTGCTTATTACCCTGAGAACACCATCCCCACGGTGAAGCATGGTGGTGGCAGCATCATGTTATGGGGATGCTTTTCATCGGCAGGGACTGGGAAACTGGTCAGGATTGAGGGCAAGATGCATGGAGCCAAATACAGGGAAATTCTAGAGGAAAACCTGTTCAGTCTGCAAGAGACCTGGGACTGGGGCGGAGGTTCACCTTCCAGCAGGACAATGACCCTAAACACAGAGCCAAAGCTACACTGGAGTGGTTTAAAAACAAGAACCTGAATGTCTTAGAATGGCCCAGTCAAAGCCCAGACCTCAATCCAATTGAGAATTTGTGGTAAGACTTGAAAATTGCTGTTCACCAACGGTCCCCATCCAACTTGACAGAGCTTGAGCAATTTTGCCAAGAAGAATGGGCAAAAATGGCAGGATCCAGATGTGCAAAGGTGGTAGAGACTTACCCAAAAAGACCCACAGCTGTAATTGCTGCCAAAGGTGTTTCTACCAAGTATTGACTCAGGGGGGGTGAATACTTATGCAACCAACAAATGTCTTTTTCTTTCTTAATTAACTTTTGTGTCACAATAAAAAATATTTTGCACCTTCAAAGTGTTAAGTATGTTGTGTAAATCAAATGGTAAAAATCCCAATTAAATCCATTTTAATTCCAGGTTGTAACACTACAAAATGTGGAAAAGTCCAAGGTGGGTGAATACTTGTGCAAGGCACTATATATATATATATATATATATATATATATATATATATATATATATATATATATATATATATACTTCAGTGGAAAGATTCAACACAATCTAGAGGGATATAATCCCTGATATATCCCCTTAGAATCTTTGTAACCGCATCACAAAAACAAATCAAACAAGATCACTCCGTCAGCTATTAACAACATGTCATTTTAAAGTAAATTTCAACCTTTTTAATAAGCTGTCAATTGAGGAATGGCTAAATCAAAACATCCCGGAAAATACGAGCACCTCTGAGATGTCTACAGTCGCTGTAAGTAGTACAGAGAGAAGTACTTTTGGACAAACTGAACCGGTTTCTTCAACAAGCTCTTCCAATGAGCACACTGCTTCTGCTGTCCAAGTGCATGGCAACTTTCCAAGCATTTTTAATAACTGCTCAATATCTGGAAATATTCAAATCAATTACCAAGGAAAATACTATTATTATTATTACTATTATTATTTTTATTATTATTATTATTATTATTATTATTATTATTATTATTATTATTATTAGTATTATTATTACAATTGCACTTTTTTTCCCCAATCTTTGTCCTCACAGAATTTCACAGAAGCATTTTTAATAGCAGGATACGTGGAAAAAAAAAGGAAAACCTAAATTTCAGTTAAAATCAATAAAAATTACAGTTAATTGTGCGGTAATATTGACTTTGTCTCAGGCTCCATTACCCAAACGGTCGTCTAATGCCTGGTAATGCCCTCTGTCTCGGGTCTTATTGCTTACATATATATATGAAAAACCTAAAAAAGGACGTTTCTACTGTTTGACACACTGTTGTATGGTACCTGATGTGACCAGATCTGGTGACAAAGGAACTAGATCATCAAGTAGCAGGATGGCGTGTGCTGGATAAGAAGCTGACATGGGGAACAGCGACACATGTAAAGCTTTTTTCACTACAGCAATGGCTGTCGATAAGAATTTGGCCAAAAAAAATAATTGCGATGTTCAGTCGAACATCACAACAGTTAAAAAACTGGACAGAATACAAACAAAAGTGATAGACTCCAACAATCTGAGCGGGAACAGTCGAAAAAAACATTCTTGTTTTATGAACAAATGGATAGTCTTTTAGGATGCTGGCTTGTGAACAAGCTGCACAGTCTACTGGACAATTGGATAAAAATAAAAAGTGATGGACGTTCTTGTAACATCCATTGCTCGGGCATTTTTTTTATTCTGAATGTTGTACTTCTACGGGTTTAAAACAGCATAATACTATCTTACAATCCCCCAGTAACCTTTTGACACAGGACAAAAACATCTCAGGTTGGCCACATTTGGAAAAGCACTGAACTGCATTTTTATGGGCAGAGCGGAAATTAGGCATTATATAGACCCACAACTGCTAATTCACAGTAAGGAATTTAGTTTGGCTTTGGCTGGATTGTAATAAAGACTAAACAGACAGCACATGGTTATAAAAACCTGTATTAAATCTAAGTGCAATAAAAAGTTATAATGTGAAAGCTTTCCCTTTTACTAAAATAACCTCACAGTTTGAAACAGGCTAGTGAATGTGATATTGTTGAGGCCCATTGGGCCCTATTTTGAAGCAAGTGCAAAGGCAAGAGCAAATTTTGCAAGAGGAACAAAGCAATTGTAACAGTATAAAACTAGATCAAACAATTACAGTAGCTGCAGGTAAAAGATAGTAAAATATTGCCTTTGCACTTGTGTTTAACTAGAGTGCTGTTATGGCTGAGCACAAGAAGCACTGGATGACGTAGGGTTGGGTATTTAGCCCTGCATATTATACAACAGTTTTGAACGTCTCATTCCGTAACCCCGTTGTAATATCTTCACATTTAGAATTTAAGTTTACATTAAATTACCCTGTATCATAAAACAAAAATAATAATACAATGAAAAATAAAGTGGAGGATTTGTAATCTTACCCACCTCCACCAGTTACAAGGAAATTAGACGTGATATTTGTGTGTGTGTGTGTGTGTGTGTGTGTGTGTGTGTGTGAATTTTTGTATTCCTGGGATATGAGGTCACTTAGGTTATACACATGGCCTTTCATCATGTAATGCATACCAGTCGTAAAGAGCTACATTTTTCAATTTCACCAGTGATCTTTTTTTATAGAAGAGCTTTAAATACTACCAACCTTTGATTGCCTTTGAAGGCTTGTTTAAAGCTTATCTAGTCGTGATGGTAACTTGGATGTCTTCCAAGTCAATGCCCTGTTCAGACACTCTGTATGACAAATGACTTATGCTTTGTTTAAATTGGGTATATTGCCTTTACATATGCACATTTCATTATCACTACAGGCTGCAATGCTGTGTTTGTAACAACATTCTGTGAATACAGTTAACATTTTATTGTTTGACTGGCTTTTCTGTTTTTCTGTTAAGGCCTACTTTCCCTGAACCATGAAATACAGTGAAGTGGGTAAAGTCACCACAGTCACTGCCTTTGGGACTTAACACAAATAAACAGCTGCAGTATACAGTCGTTACTGTGATGCATTGCAAACCCCCGCTGGAGTGATTTTAAAGTTATATGAGCATTGTTCGTAACATTTAAATTAAAACAGCACTCTTGACTAATTTTCACACACACGATGTAGAAGGGTCATTCTACCATTAGTGCCTTTTGCACCTTGTAAAAAACATTGAAAAGCAACATGTATTTTTTCAATAAACTTTTTTTTGTTAGAAAAACAACATTTAAAACATACCAAAAAAACACTTTTGCTGAGCTTAACAGCAGAGCACCTGTGAATAACAAGCCAGGTCAACTATGTTACGGACATAAAAGTAACAATTTGACAAAATGTTCAAGCTGTTTAAATTTGAAATAAAACATTTTTAAATGCAGTTGAAACATAAAATAACTGTTGTCAAATAACTCACTTTTTAGTTTAGTTGCAGTAAACATAATTTTGTCTTAACATTGTTTCAAGCTGAATCTGAGAAACTAAGCCAAGAGTTATTTGATTTTGCAACTACTATACAACAAAGATGCTACAGTACAATTAACAATGTATGTGCTTTTAATTAGTGAATTGTAATATTTTCACAGCTTATTATTTTTACCATGTAAATCACAATTGGGAGGGGCTGTACTTTAATCTGATGTCTTATTATTAGGGCTGTACCGATTAACAGACTAATCAGATCGATTAATCAACTAAAGAGTTGATCGCAGATAAAACATTTTCACAATTTAATCGTGCAGAATAGAACCAATAGAAGATCTACATGTTCTCTGTGGCAGTCCAATCATAAGTGAGTGGAGGTGGGACATAAACAGTTGAAGGTATTCTCTGCCTCGTTGTTATACAGGTGTCCAGTCATGAGTAAGCAGAGGCGGGACATAAATCTGAAGGTATTCTCGGTTTCAGTTGAAGGTCTTGGGAGTTAAACCAATGGGAATGTCAAAGATCTGGCCTGGTTTTGCAGCTGTCCAATCATTACTGAGCAAAGGGGGGACATAAATATGCTAGGCTAAACGACACAGGAAGGGAAGGGATATACTCACCCCTTCAAAAATTTAAATTATTAAAGGTATCCGTGGCTTACCAGTAGCTGTCAATTAAAAAAATTATACTGCTGGAATTGTCTTTTGTTCAGTACAGAAAGGGCGACATGGAACAGCACTGGCTACAGCAATCTAGGATGTCTAACAAAGTCAGCACAAAAACATGAGCGTTCCCAAAGACACTTGCGAGCCACTGTAACACTCAAAACTTTTGGACAAACATGGATTGATGTTCAACTGGATGAGCAGAAGTGTAGGGATAGAATACATCACAATGAGCAAGTGAGAAAAAACTGTGAGGATCTTAAGTGCTTGATTGATTCTGTTTACCTTGGCAAGCAACAACTGGCTTTCAGAGGGCACGATGAAGGCACCAATTCCTCAAATAGAGGTAATTATGTGGAATTACATTCTCTGATACTTTCTACAACAACATGTTAAGCAATCACTTGTCAATAGACACAGTATTCTCGGGTACCTCTAACAAGATTCAGAATGACTTAAAGGGTACATAAGGACCTTTTTATTTTATTGTGTTACATGTTCCCATGTGTTGCTACAACTGTTTACGTAAGGTGTGTGTTTTTTTTGTTTTTTTTTACATTTTGACCACTTTTTTAACTTTTAAATTACATTCTCTGCCACAAGATGGCTTCACATGTACCCACATGGACCTCTCAGAACTACATTTCCCATCATCCTCCTGCTCACTGGTAAATCCATCTCAGTTACATATGTGAGCAGGAGGATAATGGGAAATGTAGTTCTGAGAGGTCTATGCGGGTACACGTGATCCCGGAATCGCTATTTTTAATATTACTACTAAATTATTTACTGGACACATTTATATTATTGAGCTCATAACTTTACCAGGCACTTTTTACACAATTATTATACTAAATTAATCATGATATATTGCTCATTCAAAATAATTTTTGGGGTTTAAATACATTGCGACTCTTGAGTCTCACGTGTTTCATTTATTTCAGTTCCAAAAATGCCATGCCTATGTTGAACAATCCCAATCCCTGTTTACATGCAAGATGTTCCTGTGTATGCTGGTTTTAGAAAGCCCCCTCATCAGGAAAAGTCTGGCACTGCCACTGAGCCTAACCTTGAAGGTCCTGGCAAAATGTATTTGCTTACGATTGTAAGTCGCCCTGGATAAGGGTGTCTGCTAAGAAATAAATAATAATAATAATAATAATAATAATAATGAGGGACCTCATCTGAGCTCTCTGGAGGTGTTACCTCCTTTCAAATTCAATTTAAAAAATTGAAACAATTGTATATGTATTAAAACAATTAGCAACAACTGCAAAAATGTTATTTAAAAAGTCACCAACGTTACATTCAGTCAACTATGTTACTCTAAACATGTAACAGAGTTGACCAGTAACAAGGTTCACATATATAACAAAATGTGTCCTTTATGTCCCATGAGGTAATCAGAATTGGAGCACATGTTGTGCTTCTGGTAAAGGGCTCCATGAGGTTTATAAAACAAATTATATAATTTTGGAAAAATGTAAGTTTTCTGGTTCACTTCATGTAACATGGTATCCTATGTACCCCAAGACAAGTCAGCTTTAAAGAAATATATGAAACATTGCTGAGACATGCTTGCAGGTGTTTACATGTATCTTCTTCCTTGGTGGTAAGGTCACATGCTGAGGATCATGTGATTTGTGGGATAATATATTATTTTGCAGGGGAGTTCTCCTCAGTAACAGAGTTGACAGTGGATTTAGGGACAGTATTAAATATCTTAATTTATGTTAATAAATATTTATTGATTGTGTAAATGTATAGTTGAGAAACAATGCACTGACTTGTTTTCTTTTATAATGATAAAATGTTACAAATTTATTAGGATTTAGTGGGGTTTTTTCTGATGGATTTAGTAAAAAGATGAATAGGGGCATATGAATTACATAATACTTTATAATGCATCAATTAGTTTGAGTAAAATCAGTTGTTTTATCCAAAATATGGCCTTGGGGCACAAAAGGCACACGCTAGAATGATTTTGAAATGAGTTAAGGGAGTAGAACAGCATTCCTGAATACATAACACCTTTTGACTCCCCATCACAGATTAAAAATGAACCAGATTAAAAATTAATAACTAGGATTTTACTATACATTTTTTACTATACAAAGCTGATATTGGAGACCATTTGTCAGCTTCTTTAAATTGATTAAAAAAAACAAAACAAAACAAATGAAAAGGTGTTTCCTGTATACAATGGGGTTACCGTGTACCACAGGTTGTTTCAGAGGCTTTTTTTTGTCTTCAATTATGTTCCCTCACTTCAGCAATCCCCATAGCAGCTCAGAACTGAAGGTCAGTGGGCATCCTCCAAACTCATGACCAAGCCAATTTCCTCCTAAACACCCTGGAGCGCTACAGAGGATGTTAGCGAGCTATCAAGCCCTGGAGGAATGGCCTGGCCAGTAGGGTGAGGAGAAACAGACCCTGCCGATTGTGCCTTCCTAAACTGCAGGAGCCCCAGAACCAGTATTTTAGTTTTCATTATTTATTCTCACACTATAGCTATAATGCGACAACATATAGTAGGGGATACTAGGGGATATAGTAGACACAATTGGCTGTTAAAGACCGGAAAGGTAAAGAAATATGGGCAGGGTCTTGGACATTTACATCCATTAACATGTTAAAAAATATACACCCGGCAAACATCACTATAACCTAATGTGTATAGGGAGTTAATTCCGTCTACCTGAACATTTATTCTTAAATCATTTTTACAAGCACATTTAGAGCACTATAGCCAAACATATGCTTAACATTTACATATTCAATAATGAATTAACATTGCCTTCTGTCTCCATCTTCAGTTACTGTAATTTTACTTGGTTGATCATAGTTTATTATTGAATAAACTTTATTTATGACATTTGTGCAGTTAACACTTGTTTGAGCAATCAAACACAAACTCCTGTGTTACAAGGTACTCAATCAGATTTGATGTCCCTGCAATGAGGAGTCCCACAAGGCTCAGTTTTAGGTCCTCTTATTTTCAGTTTGTATCAATGACCTTCCAGATTTGTGTTTCTTTTTATTTGGAGGTTCCAGAGGTTCGGCAGGTTTAATTTGTGCTGGCTTAAAATCGATATATTTATAAAAGGCATTTTTGTGTTATGATAATAATAGACATTGTGATAATGAGGCTCAACAAAATGCTTGTCAAATGAATGTTGATTAGTGGAAAGTAAATGTGCCAATTATAGAACGTCTTTAATTGGCACAATTGTATAACTGTATGTCGAGATCAGCCAATAGCTTTCGGCTTTACGAAGAACTGGGGAGGATGGAAGCCAATAGGGAGTGAGAAGAGGCGGAACAGGGAACAGGACGGAAGCAGGAAAAGAAAAGAAAAATGGGGGAATCCGAAGTTTCACTGCACTGCACGCATACAGTTTAGTTTGGCCCTAAAGGCTGCTTAAGTAGGATAGCTGGCACAGAAATAGTACATATACTCATATTTTCATTTCTGTATGTGTGTGGGGCCCCCCTCTGGCGTCGGGGCCCTGGACGCTTGCCCGGATGCTGACGCCGGCCCTGCCCCACTCCTTTTAAGAAAATAGTCTAACTGATGTTGAAGTGTGATTGCGTTAGTGTAATTGACATTGCACAGCCAGGATGTAAACCTGTACTTTGCTGACTGTATGACTTACCCTGCACACCCCATGGTCCTGCTTTTACCAGGTGGGCAACTCGGGGACCTACTTTCATATATTTCTAGCACGTGCATGTAGCTTTGTGAACAGGATGTGAGTGGTGCAGTGTACAAAGTGAATGTCCAGATATAATGCCTGTACTCATAATGAAAAATGTCTGTATTTAATAAACAATAAATAATAAATCAGTTGCCCCTATACCAACAATGGTATAGGGGAAGCAAATACGGCGGGTTGCAGTCCCAAACAAAACACTCCCAAACCACAATCCTCTGTGCATGAAACTATGCTCTTTAGATCCAGGGGAAAGTGGTGCTTGTGTCCGTGCTGTGCTTGTGCAGTGAAGGATAGTGCTCAGGGTTTAGTGCTAGCTCTGTGGCGGCAGCTCCTGGGTTCCTCACTCCCCCTTTGTAACACACAAACAAACACAACAACAACACTTCGTCCATGTTTTACGTTTTCAGCGCAAGGCCTGGTACTGACGTAGTTGCTTCCCTTTGTACCACAAAACTCCTCCCTGCAATCAAGTTGGTGCCATGGTTTCTCCAACGCTGTCTGCTCCGTAGCTGATTGCAAGGCAGTCCTTCCGCATACGTGCAGCCACGCGCTCCCCTTAATATGGTCACCTTCCTGTTTCTGCCTACTGTCGAGGCTGCCCATCTAGGGGGAAGCATGCCACCAACTTTACACAGCGCTCCTTGTGGTCGGTAGGGAGGTTTACAGCTTGAATTCCTTCGCTCTCTGTCACAAGCTCATATTCAGAAATCCATTTAGTGTCCTTTAATTGAAAAAAAATAAAATCCAATCAAAAAAAATATTTTAAATCACATCAATCACAATTAACAAGTCTGTTACTGGTAAATAATTAGATGTGACATTTCAGCAAAATAAAAAGGTATACGACTTTTAACAAGCCTCTAGGGTAGTATACTATATATTACTTCTCATTCAAGACTGAGATTTATTGTAGTTTTCTCTCTGTGTAACATCAGTTCATTCCTCTATCAGGAATTGACTAAACAAAGAAAACTAAACATAACCATATTCTGTAACCAATAACCATAAGTCATGAACAACTTAAAGTGAGCACAGCTGCTTGATAGATGGTCAAATAAGCATTTCAGATGTATATAGCTGACACTGATCATCTGTTCCCAGAGCTGTACATTTTTTCTTTTTTTTTTTACCTTCCATACTGTAACATGTTAGGTCAGGGGTGTCCGACATGGGATCCCAAAACCATATCAGCATCCATCTACTGGAACAGGGATAGCTGTTCTTATTTCACAAAATGTCCTGGCCTTTCCTAACATTTGATCCCAAGGATACTTGGCGGTCAAAATCACTGATTTATTTGTCTGTTGATCACAACAGTGTTGGTATATTTTCAACTAGTACTGTAAGAAAAATATACATTAATCACATGACTGAAAGCTCCATTTTCTTACTGGATGTAGTAATTGAGTTCCTAGGCCAGCGTTCCGTCTTATTTCACAGTCAGGATGACATTCCATTGCCTCTTAGTTGTTCACCCTTTTTGCAGTTCACTTTTATCTGATCTATAGTGTGCAAATTCATTTTTGCCTTTCAGTATAAACTATAAAAAACATTTGGCATGGTTACGGATCAAGACTTATTATACATTTTGTTTTCCACTGCAATGTACGTCAACATTTTGGGTGGTGTGCAAACCCCTAGTGCTTTAAACCTGCCGAACCTCTGGAACCACCAAATAAAAAGAATAAAAATGGAAGGAAAAAACTACAAAAAATAAAATAAAAAAAAACTTCAATAAGCACACTGTCAAATTTTTTATGTAAATTAAAAAATGATTCTTTCTGTAAAGCGTGTTCTTTTTTCAGTTAATTGAGTACTAAGTGTTTGGGATTCAAAATAGCTTAAGAGAAGATTTCAGGCAGTTGAGACCAAGAGAGTGCCTGTGTGTGCTTTTTTTTTATTTAAAAAGAGTTTCTGTGAAGTAGTATTTATATATTGGTTAAGCTGCTGTAGTAGTGACTTCAATATAATTCATACTGTATGTCTTGTAGGTTTGAAAGTGCTGTTGAAAAAGGTTATTTAAGTTTTAATGATGTCAACACAGCATGGCGCGGTCAAAACAGCCATGGTGGCTAATGCAAAAATGGTATCTTCCACACCAAAATGTAATGTATTTGTTCTTTTTTTCCTTTTAAGAAAACTTACTTACATGTTACCAATTAAGAAAATATACATTTCCAATAGTTTATTTAAGAATACAGCACTAATATGAATTATATATAGTATTTCTATGTTGTTTATATACAGTGCCTTGCGAAAGTATTCGGCCCCCTTGAACTTTGCGACCTTTTGCCACATTTCAGGCTTCAAACATAAAGATATGAAACTGTAATTTTTTGTGAAGAATCAACAACAAGTGGGACACAATCATGAAGTGGAACGAAATTCATTGGATATTTCAAACTTTTTTAACAAATAAAAAACTGAAAAATTGGGCATGCAAAATTATTCAGCCCCTTTACTTTCAGTGCAGCAAACTCTCTCCAGAAGTTCAGTGAGGATCTCTGAATGATCCAATGTTGACCTAAATGACTAATGATGATAAATAGAATCCACCTGTGTGTAATCAAGTCTCCGTATAAATGCACCTGCACTGTGATAGTCTCAGAGGTCCGTTTAAAGCGCAGAGAGCATCATGAAGAACAAGGAACACACCAGGCAGGTCCGAGATACTGTCGTGGAGAAGTTTAAAGCCGGATTTGGATACAAAAAGATTTCCCAAGCTTTAAACATCCCAAGGAGCACTGTGCAAGCGATAATATTGAAATGGAAGGAGTATCAGACCACTGCAAATCTACCAAGACCTGGCCGTCCCTCTAAACTTTCAGCTCATACAAGGAGAAGACTGATCAGAGATGCAGCCAAGAGGCCCATGATCACTCTGGATGAACTGCAGAGTTCTACATCTGAGGTGGGAGACTCTGTCCATAGGACAACAATCAGTCGTATACTGCACAAATCTGGCCTTTATGGAAGAGTGGCAAGAAGAAAGCCATTTCTTAAAGATATCCATAAAAAGTGTCGTTTACAGTTTGCCACAAGCCACCTGGGAGACACACCAAACATGTGGAAGAAGGTGCTCTGGTCAGATGAAACCAAAATCGAACTTTTTGGCAACAATGCAAAACGTTATGTTTGGCGTAAAAGCAACACAGCTCATCACCCTGAACACACCATCCCCACTGTCAAACATGGTGGTGGCAGCATCATGGTTTGGGCCTGCTTTTCTTCAGCAGGGACAGGGAAGATGGTTAAAATTGATGGGAAGATGGATGGAGCCAAATACAGGACCATTCTGGAAGAAAACCTGATGGAGTCTGCAAAAGACCTGAGACTGGGACGGAGATTTGTCTTCCAACAAGACAATGATCCAAAACATAAAGCAAAATCTACAATGGAATGGTTCACAAATAAACATATCCAGGTGTTAGAATGGCCAAGTCAAAGTCCAGACCTGAATCCAATCGAGAATCTGTGGAAAGAACTGAAAACTGCTGTTCACAAATGCTCTCCATCCAACCTCACTGAGCTCGAGCTGTTTTGCAAGGAGGAATGGGCAAAAATTTCAGTCTCTCGATGTGCAAAACTGATAGAGACATACCCCAAGCGACTTACAGCTGTAATCGCAGCAAAAGGTGGCGCTACAAAGTATTAACTTAAGGGGGCTGAATAATTTTGCACGCCCAATTTTTCAGTTTTTTATTTGTTAAAAAAGTTTGAAATATCCAATAAATTTCGTTCCACTTCATGATTGTGTCCCACTTGTTGTTGATTCTTCACAAAAAATTACAGTTTCATATCTTTATGTTTGAAGCCTGAAATGTGGCAAAAGGTCGCAAAGTTCAAGGGGGCCGAATACTTTCGCAAGGCACTGTATAAATGTTACGCATCGTTCATTAAATAGACAATTAAAACAAAGTGCATGACATATTTGGTATGGACTAGACTAGCGTATCATAACTTTGTATGGGGATTTAAAAAAATTGTTCTATGAAGCATCAGTAACTGGAATTTGTAGATTTTTTGTTCCTGTAAAATCAACTTCAGCGAGTGACAGCTAAACGGTTAAGATAAGATACTGAACTAAAGGACGGTGCTGTGCAAAAATGAGCACAGCATTAACAATATGTAACAAGGTACGTCGATAACGATTTCTGTTCAGTTTTCAACTAGCCTAAAATTACATGTAGATGAATGCAGTTTTCATTTTTGTGCATTTAAATGTTATAAACTGATGGCTCCATAATTTCATATGAATATGTTTGTAAAAACAGTTATACAATTAACCTGTTACACTTAATCATAATAATAATAATAATAATAACTGAATTTTATGAAATATTTATATACTTAAACAGAGATTACATTTAAGTGATTGGTGATTCACAGTCCTTACATAAAATATGACTTTACCATTAAAAGAATGCATTTTGCTACTTTAATTATTTTACTGAACTTCAACATAAAATCACGGAACCATCATAATGTATAACATATTTACATGCACAATAATGAAAACTGCATTAATCTACCTGTAATTTTATGCTAAACGTACCTTACATATTGTTAAACCTATGCTCATTTTTGCACAGCATAGTACAGCTTAACTGTTTAGCTGTCACTTGCTGAAGCTGATTTTACAAGAACAAAAATTCTACAGATTCCAGTTACTGATGCTTCGTAGAAATGTATTTTTTTACGCCCCATACAAAGTTATGATACTCTAGTCTATACCAATCATGTCATATACATTGTTTTAACTATTGTTTTAGTCTATTTGACGAAAGATGTTACATGTTTATTTACAAACATAGAAATACTGTATATAATTCACATTAGTATTGTATTTTTAAACAAACTATTGACAATGTATATTTTCTTAATTGGTAACATGTAAGTACGTTTTCTTAAAAGGAAAAAATAAACTAGAATGGTGTTTACACAGTAAATCACACCAAAGTGTGCTCACTCACCGGGGGTGAACAGTAGGGGTCACAAATTCCAAGTATCTGGCACTTATCATTATATATTTCTAATTCCTGTGACTGGAGGTGAGAAGTGTGCTCTGTGGTTGCAAATACATTACATTTTGGTGTGGAAGACACAATTTTTGCATTAGCTGCCCGCCATGATTGTTTTGACCGCCAGTATATTGGCGTAGTCTGCTGGGATCACGTGACTGCAACCCCTCAATAGCTTGGCTGTGTGAAGTAAATTATTAGTTAATTTACAGGCACATGGTTTATTAAGTGTTGTCTCTGTGTAAACCTGTACCAGCATGACCAGTACAACATTAAATCATACACCTGATCTCAAATAAAATAACAAGGAAAATAAAATCAACAAACAAAAATGTTTTGGTTGAAGAAAAACAAGGAAAGGAAGACCAAATTTAAAGACACCATGGCACAAGAATTATTTTTGTATTTTTTTTTTTACATCACAATAACTTAAAATGTATGTTACTTTTGTAAGATAAAAAAGACAAGTTCTTACAGTACAATATAGTATTGCATTCCTTTTCAACAGAACCTATAATTATATTTTCCTTGCGTGCGAAAAATAGCAGGTTGAAGTGTTTACAAACACACAAAATAGATATTGACTGTATGTATATTTATCTATTTTTAACAGCATTCTTATCTTTGTTAGGATAAAAGCTCTTCCAGGATAGATAAGATATAATATTGTTTTGCTTTGCAACAAAATGCATTGAAAGTATGGAGTAGCAGTAAATTAGCTTTTGTATATTTTTTACCCCTTGCCTAGATAAATACAGAGAATTAGTAATACTGCAAGACCCTGTAACAGGGGTGTTTGGTACATGTGTGGGTATCCGCTGATAGATGGGAGAGATCATGCGTCCAGGTTTTATTGACAATATTTACAGTTCTTGCAGTGGTAGGTGGCTGCCACTAGGATACTAGCACTAGTAGCCCTAGTGCGGGAGGACATACACACAAGTATACATAAATACACAAATGCAAAAACAGAAGTCTCTGAAAACACAACTAGAAAAGAAAGTTGACTTGCAGGCGGCCGAGCGTTGCTTCCACTATGAGGGAGGTCCCGTTCCAGTAACCTTCTACACAAACTCAAGTAAATTATACTGTTGTGGGGTTAAAATTCCCTAAATTAACCCCCGAGCTAAATTGTAGAACCCCCGTATACACATAGTGATTACTAGTCAGCCGTTCCTTTGGTTGCTCACCCTGGATGTACATGCAGTCGTGAGGCATCTCCACAGATTTGAGAGTCCTTCTTCTTCAGTTTGTGGAGAACAAAGAAACAAGCTTTTCAGAACCTTTTTAAGGTCATGTGGCCAGGGTTAATTGATAATCAATGAGTCAATCAACACCTGGCCACATGCATTCAATTAGGCAGGGAGGGAAATCTAACCTCCCAGCCCTGCCATATCTATCACAAACTTAATTTTCAAATTAAACAAATTGTATTTTCAAACCCAACAAAAGAGAGCTTTGCTCTCCTCTTCCCAGAAACTGCAATGGAGGACTGACGTGTAGCTCAAAGACTTCTATGATGGTTGTCCCCCTTCCTATTCCTCTAGGATTGTTTTTCTATCTCTAGACTTGAGATTGACAGTTGTCACTGCCCTATTGGAGCCAGAAGCTTATTTGCTGCTTTTTACATACTTCCCCGAATAATGAGCAATAGCAAAATTAATTATGTATTACTGGTTCTTGGAAAAATGGCTATTCTCGTTACGAATATTTGTTTGAACTCATTGTTCGGCACTGGCCTAGTAGACTTGCTGTAACTAGATCAGTAAAATGTTCAAAAAGATGTTGTGTGATCTCACATAACTGCATCAGTTCAGTATTTATCAATGCAGTTTTGTTGCTGATGTATTTTTCTACAGCAATAAATAATACAGTATTGTATTTAATACACATTGTAGGTTAATAACATGTTATCATCCAAGAATGATATACTATGTGAACGTAATACAGTAGTACAGTGTAATTACATCCGTTACATGCACTTTGAGGTGTACACTATTATTAATTAGTTACAATTATTGTGTCAGTTTGTTACTATACAATTGTGTCGTGCCTTACAACAAAAGGATGTAACTCTTGGGACCTGAAAAGGCATGGTGTTTATTGACCTTGGTGAAAACTGACTTTGTAATTCAACAACCAAGGACTCCCAAGTAGCTGGAAGCATTCAAGTGAATACAATTAAAAAACAATTGTAACAATACTGGAGAGTTCTGGAGAGTCAGCCATTGCAAACGTATTACAATAGCAGCCTAGCATAAGCCTTCATTCATGTGTGCAAATTATCAACCAGGGATTTGCTTCCTAAATATGCATTGGGAGAAGAGAGAACACATACAGTAATCTTGTGCAAAGCAGACGATTTGAAACCATGAGTCGCATCCTCATTTGCATATCAACATAAAAAAGTAGAACTTCAGATGTTATATTCTTTGATTCAGAACATGTAAATAGGTCTTGTTATGTGAAAGGTGTGGGCAGGCTGTCTATTTGTCCAGAACTAAATGCTCCAGGGGCAGTCACACTTTGTAAAGAATAATATTTAATTTGGCCCGCTGTGGGACTGAATAGAAATTTTGCAATCTGACAGTTGCTTATATATTCAGATTAAGTTAAAGTTTTGGGGTTAGGATTGGGATTTATGGTAGGATCATGCAGGCAAATCAATATTTACATTTACTAAATTTCATGACAATAGCATGCACAAATTGTCGCTGATAAAAGTATATAGCAGCATTTTTATGATTCATACCTTACTTCTCATTTGGTCTCATATTCTGCACAAAATAACATATGTCACTAATCTACAATACTACATTTCATGTTAATGTAAGAAAAATAATTTTTTTTAGATTCTGAGCGATCTACTTTAAGAGAACATTCAAAGAGAATATTTTACACATGCTGGGTAAAATAGCTGATCTCAGGCGCCAGTGTGATTCATTTATAATGTAATTATTTATATTTGTCACTGTGCTACTCCAAATACTCATCTGAAGAATACATTATAGAATACAAGTAGCCACTGGTATTTGTGAAAGAAAAGGAGAGAGAGAGAGAGAGAGAGAGAGAGAGAGAGAGAGAGAGAGAGAGAGAGAGAGAGAGAGAGAGAATAATATATGGGTCAGAATTCTGACCTGTATTATTATTTTATATATTCTATGTTTCTTACCTGCTTTCTTAAGCTGTTTTTGTTTGTCTGAGAGTTAGTTTTGTTTGTGTAAACTGCGACACATGTAGAAAATGCTGTACTCATAGTTATGTCTGCACAAGTTACACTGCTATGCTTTGGAGAGAATTTGGTAAAGTGGTGCCCATTTTTGTGTCACAATACCAGAAGTCATCATCTTAATGCGGTAGGTGATGTGGCAATCACAGATTGGAGGAAAAGCGTTTGCACTCGCTACCGAATGGGGACGTGGCTGAGGGTATATCAGGGGGTGTGGCGAAGTGATCTGTTCTTTTGTTATGGTTGTGAAAAGACCTGTAAAGGATGTGCGAGTGAAAAATAACCGTGAGTGTTTTGTGTAATCTGTCTATTAATTATCACATTTGTAATTTATAGATAACTAAAATCCAGGAGCTGTTGCTATCAGCCAGCACCAACCCTGGACTATACCACTTGCACTAAGAGCACTCACTGCTGGATATTGTGATCATGTGTGTATAGTGTGTGGTATTATTATTTCAGGACTGAACCCCATGGTTTTAACTGTGCCATACACATCGGTGTGTAGGGCCAGTTATTTATTACGCTGCTTTCAAGCAACAAGCCAAATAAAAGAGCTGTTTTTCTCCATGAACTGTCTTGTGTCTGTTATTCCTGAGCATTACATCACCTCTACACCTGCGCACTGCAAACCACTTTGCCACAGCCATGTAAATACATATGAACGTAACTGATACCAGGATTGAGCCAGGATGGGAATCACCTGGCACTAATTCCCAATTTACCTTGTGTGGTTGTTTAAAGGCAGACACAAGACACACATTTCCCAGTGTGCAGGGCCACTGCATATATATAGTGGGTGTTTGTTTGTGTTTTGGTGGTGGTTGGCAAGAATGGGGTTAATTCCTCTCCCTGCCAAAAACATGTGAGAATGTGGCTGCTCCCAATTATCACCAATTATTTTACATCCTATAAACACAGCTCAAAGCACCATTTGGGGGGAGACTACCAGGGAGCTGGAAGCAGAGAAGGTACAGTGTTTGAAACTTATACTTGGATAAGTGTTTGGTTGTTATGACCGGTAAACATCTTAGCTGTCTGGTGATAGTTTAGAAGTGAAAAGTTTAGTTAAGCACTCCTGGAAGGAGTTAGGTTTTTGTTTTGTTTTGATTCAATAAAAGTGAGCAAAAAAGAGCAAGTTTCTGTGTCAGTTATTTAAGGGTAACTACATCACAATACACACACACACAGGTACCTCAATATTGAATTAATACTGTACTACTTTGTAGATTTCTACAGGTAGCATAGTACATGTTATTGCAAGATGGCATGCATCTTCATCACTGTACAAAGCTGTAACAGCAGTGTTGTCACACACAAACCCTTACACTGTGGATGCCTTGCACAATCAGTATCTGAATTTAACTGTTTTACATTATGTGTTTGTGATTACTGTAGCAATTACTTTACATGAGACAGCTGGCCATTCCCATCCCTAATTTTGCATCTTTGACCAATGGATTATTTAGTTTCTATGGAACATAAAGGGTCAACCCTTCAAACAACTATGTTTAGATAATTAGACCAGAGTTGCAACCGACAAAACTAAACCATTTATAACTAAATTATCAGGTTGTAATATCTACACAATACCAACGAACTTACAGAAACACACTGGGCAATTCATGGAGTACAATTATACTGTATCTATTAAAAAAACACATCTTTGAACAAAGACAATACTGCTATACCGCTGCTATCGTCTTTTCAGTCAACAATATTAAACCACACAGAATTCAAACAGTACTTAACACTAATCTGTGCAAAAGCAAAGATAAATAACTATTTAAATGGGTTTCATTTACATTTACTAGCTGCCTATTACTTCTGTGTTTCTCAAAGAAAAAAAAGACTCCATGAAAAATAAATGTGCAAATAGTATTTTGAAGGTACGTGGATTCCCACCAAAAGCAGCCATAACACACAAATGGTGGTTTAATCTATTTCCATTTAACATTACATGTGGTTATTAAATTGTACATTTTGCCGACCCCTGAATTAGACAATACGAGCGCAATTTACTTTTAAAAGGTTTGCAATCGCAGCAGGATTTATTAAATGTCCATTGTCTTGAAAGCATTTTTTTTTTTTATTTATTACCATGAAAAATTAATATTAAAGATAATTAAATCAAATTTGATTTCAAACACTAAGAATCATCTTTCACCTTCAAGCATTTTTTTCTGCTTGTTAAACAGATAAAACACCATCAGGTCCACAGCTGAGAACAACAGGCTTTTGGTGAATATTTTTAGATGACATATGCATGTCTTGTCAGAGAATATAGCAAAGGGTGCTTAAGTATGCTGTTCTCTAATAATTATCTACATAAATATGCACAAGCAAGCAGCTGTATTTTAGCTTACACTGATTATAGTAATGTACCGTAATGATTACTCTGCTTCTTATATCTCTGGTAATGGTAACATAGTGGAGGCTGTTGTATCCTTAAATGCATGCTGTGAATATTCTTTTATCACATGTTGATAGTATAAGAATGAGTGGCGTGCCATCAGGACCTTCAAGGTATTCTCTGCTGACCAGACAGTGCCAAGTAAACCGTCAGTAAAATGACATTAAGTTGCCTCACTTACTTGCGTACAGTGTGCTTGCTTATACTATGAAACACACTACTCTAATTATTATTTGTTCATTTGTCTGATGCCTTTATCCAAATCGAGTTTTTTTTAAGAGTCTAGGGGTTTCCTGAAGGGGATGTGATCAGCCAATAAGAGATCTGCATTTCCCCTGCATAATTCTAAAACAATGACCAGACACTAGAAATAAAACAGTTGAGGGTATTCTCCGTTTCAGTTGAAGGTCTTGAGTGGGTTTAACCAATAGGCGAGTCAAACAATGTCCTTTTTTTAGACAGGTGATCAATCAGGAGTGAGCAGAGGCGGGCCATACATCTCCTAGTGTATTCTCTGCCTCACTTGAAGGCCCTGCTTTAGCAACCAATGGGAAAGTCAAAGCTCTGACAGCTGACCAATCAATAGTGAACAATTCTAAAACTTGAATATTCTTTGGTTAGCACTGCAGTTAGGAGGATAGCTGGATTTCACACGATATTGCTTATAAATATACATTAATAAATACAAATACCTTTACAACATCTAATTAATTCGAATTTTATTTTACAATAAAATAAAAATGTGAGAGAACGGAGACATTATAGTCGATTTGGTTACAAATCATTTTTCAAGGAGAACTTTCTCTTAAAAAAGGGAGATATACACCACAGATCCCCGAGCTGACACAGGAAGGGAAAGGATATACTCAGCACTTTCAAAATTCAAAATATGAAAGGTATCTGTGGCTTACAGGTAGCTGCCACTTAAAAAAAGGCGGGGGCGGGGGGCGGGGGTTGCGACGACTCTGATACCCCAGTCCATTTTGTCACGGCACGCCACTGATAAGAATGTAGGGGTTGGTGGAAGCTGTATGTCTGCCTGTACCTTTATGTCACAGTAGTTTGTTTACATCTATCTAGGGAACCGCATTTTCAGTTGTACTGAAACTTGCTGATGTCATTCTGATGTAAATGCTGATGTAAATGTGACGGTAAGTCTGTCTGACCATCTGTCTGTCACACTGTTTTTTACATACGGTATATCTAGAGAACAGCTTATCTGAATGAGGAACATTCTGAGTACATTATTTTGCAAGTTATTGAGAACACATAATCTAGGAGTATTGTCCTGCTGTCAAACTGGCATTTTAACATGTTCACACGATGGATTCAGGTCTTGGTGATACACTGTTTTATGTTACTGGTATTAATGGCCATGTTATGGGATGTGTGCCACAGGCATTCTTGTTTCATTTAGTATTTGGACTTTGCTGGATTACAATATTCAAACACGATTGATCGATATAAATGACATTTAAACCTAAACCCTAGAGTCAACATTCCTATATTAACATCAATTCTGGAGCCCAGAGGGTTTTTTTTTTCTAAGAAGGCAAGTCTCCATTATAAACTCCTATCTGCTATTAACCATAGTACTAGCAGTAGCAGATGACAGAATCTGAGCATGGGTTTTAGTTGGAGGAGCCCAGAGGTTTTGCCTGAGAGGAGACAAAGCCTCCATTGTAAACTCCTATCTGCACAGTACAGTACTAGCAATGGCAGATGACGTGCTGATCCCTGGTTTTAATTGGAGGACCAACTCAAACCCTCCCGCCCCCAGCTGAAGCACTGCAACCGAGTATGCTCTATTACGAGTGAATCTTTGGATAATTTGGTTTCGCATTCAATTTTCTGAAGGAGATTTTAAAAGATGACCAGAAAAAAAAAATCCATCACGGTAGGAACATTTTAAAAAAATCTTGACAGAAAGTTAAATATGAAGCCAGCATGTTGTTGACATGTGTAGATGACAGGAGTTGTAGTTTTCCTCTGCATTTCTGCTGATTGGAAACACCTTTCAGCATCTACCAGATAAACTACTATTCCCAGAAGATACTGTATGCCCATTGCATTGTGGTACTGATAGCGTCAGTAAAGTGAGATATAGTTTCCAATCTAACCTTTAATGCACAATTAAATAATTATACCTGGAGTTATTAATGATGCTAAATAAATTGGTCACCTTAGATTTATGATTTGAGCTGATATACTGATACTACTGCCCCCTAGAGGACAAAAAACCCTAAAATCTCTACATATCTTGATCTGATTGTTGGAATGATCAAGCGGATAACATCACCATATATAAGCAATGCATGTAAATGTTGTTGGCAGATTAGAATTGTTCTGGGAACAATCTTAAGACAGAAACTACTATTCCATTAATATTTGGGTCAAAGTTGCAGTTTGGCACCAGAACGTTTTTTATTGCCTTCATCAATACTCCATGGCTGAAGAGAACTTTTCACCTTCAGCCTTCTTTTCCTTGACCATACTAGCCTCTTTCAAGTTTGGAGCAATTGTGGAGTGGAGATATCAGACTCTTGAAGGATCTGTTGATCACTTAAGGTATCCAAGATATACACATTTTCTGCAGTCACTGGTCCACCATGCTTTCCACATTCAATAGCTCTCTTGGTAATTAACCCTTTACAGTCAATTTATTAAGTGCGCGTCAGGTCCAATTTATTTTCACACGCACAGTTAATTTTAGACGCGCTGTTTAAAAGTATTTTCAAATGGGTTTAGAAGGCCCTGGATATCAACAAAGCACTCACTAGGCATCTCCAGCCCCGCCCCACCCTTTTGTTCGCTATAGCTTTCACATATGATAATAAATAAATAATAATAATAATAATAATAATAATAGTCGTACATACCGATCAATCATCTCCTGATCACTCGTTTTATCACCAAACGCCTCAATAATGCAATCCAAGTCATTATTTTATTACTATAACATCTGAATAAAGCTCTGCAAATGTCTGTGATATTCTCTGAGGCTGATGCAATAACAGCCAGCTTGTTTCCTTATGGCCGCTGTTATCTGATGCCAGGGGCAAGTATGACTATTCATGAGATACGCCCTTTTTTTTTTGGCTTGTCTCGACTCCTGTCGCTCCCACTCGGTCATTGAATGGTTTTCTTGGCTTTTAACGGAGAAAAAACGACTAGAAAGCCGTTTTTTGCATCTTTTTGATGATGTTGGACAGGGTCCAACATTGGACCGGACAGGAATAATTGCAATGTCGGACCAGGTCCGACATAGGACCGCAAAGGGTTAACTGATTCTTTTTCAGTTTTGCCTTGTGCCTAACATCTGAAGCTGCTTTTTCATTGTTTCCACTGTGGAACTGAATTCTTCAAGCAAAGCCTTTTTTACCTTTTCTTCTTTTGGGAAAGAAAGAACGTGTTTTTCTTCTTTCTTCACTTGATAGGTCCTTCCATGACTCCTGACTGAAAAGATAATTTTGTTCAATGATTCGACGTTTCTGTAGTGTTTCAACAGGAGCGTTTCCTCCTGACACCTGGATCCTGTTGTCTAATCTTGCCATCTCTGATTCGCACCCTAAATTGGTAAGAGGAGCATACTTAATTTTATTGAGTGTTTCTTCTGAGAGAGCTGAATCACTTGAGAAAAATGCCATGGACTGAAGCTGAGTAGAGATCCTCTCTCTGATCATTTGAGCACAGTTTTCTGAGTTGCTGCTCACCATCACACTTCTTGTGGGAATGTCATTTTAGTGTGTTCTGACAATACCTTGAGTTTGGTTTCCCAGAAGGCCTTCACTCCTTTCCAGCTCCTGTCCACACAAGTACATTCATTTTCATCATTGATCTCCTCATCACAGAACATACATACAGGATTAACTCTTTTCTTCACATCAGTACCAAGGAGATTTAGCAGGGGAGTGACAAGAAGCCCTTGAAAGTAGGAAACTACTTTTGAGTACAAGATGACCCATGGAGATGTGACATATGAGTAGACACGAGCATAAACTGTGTTACTCAGAATATAATGCTCTTCATTCATGAACTTGTAGGGACCAAAATTGAAATACAGAGTCTCCGAGAGTTGATAAAAAGCAGTACAGTTTTATTAAGCAGAATTCTGATGTTTTTCATCGCCATTTAAAAAAGTATTCTCTCTCTCTCTCTCTCTCTCTCTCTCTCTCTCTCTCTCTCTCTCTCTCTATATATATATATATATATAGCTGGGAATCCTGTTGTTTCTTTTGGAGTACTAAGAAAACTTAGTAAGTACATAACCTTGTATCTTTAGCTTTTGAAGAAGTATAGATTAGTTTAAATTGCCTCGTACAGAGGTCCACCTTTCACTCTTGTAGCTTGTGTATGTTTACCTCTACTGCTGTGTTCTTTGCGAACTTCCTTCTCTGCAACTCAATACCGCCTGGTTGCAAAGTGGGACTTTTATTGTGAGCTGCGCTCGCAACTAATGGAGGTTGCACCAAACATACAGCAAAAGTAAATGTGACACGGAAGCGGGACTGTCTCACTGTTTTATTGTATTTTCAAAGTCGGATATACAACTCCTGGACTGATGTTCCTGCAGGAACCAGCATCACTGCTCACGGACGTTCCGCTGGACCCGTGTGGTTCCTTTCGCACTCCAGGAGTGGGCGCCACCACCACCTACTTACCTGCAGTTCCTGGCGCATTCCAGCAATGGGCGCCACCACCACCTACTTACCTGCAGTTCCTGGCGCACTCCAGCAGTGGGCGCCACCACCACCACCTACTTACCTGCAGTTCCTGGCGCACTCCAGCAGTGGGCGCCACCACCACCTACTTACTTGCAGTTCCTGGCGCACTCCAGCAGTGGGCGCCACCACCATCTACTTACCTGTGGCTCTGGGCGCAATCCGAATAGGGGGCGCCACCGTCTTCAACTCACCTGTATCCTGACGTTCACCAGGCAGAGCATACCACTGCCTTGACTAACCTGTATAATATAGTAAGGGAAGAAAAGTGAGTTAGTTAATTGCCCGTACAGGGCTTGTCTTGTTTCTTTGGAGAATTCTTTTGTAAATATTGTAAATAAAAGCCACTCACCTGAGTCCACAGGTTGATTGATGGGCTTGCAGCGATCCTGAATTTCTAAAAGTGTACTCTGTCAAAACTGACAGGTTTCATTTGTTGTTGTGTTGTTGCTAGAAAGTGTATTTTGAGAAGTGAAAGCATGTTTAGCATGCAGGTGGATTAGACGTAGCCTACGTTTGTGATACTGAAAGTTTCAATTTGACAGTAGATACGTCAGAAAGTTTCTTAAAATAAACTTCCCATTCACAACTGAATCCTGCAATTCTCAAATGGTGTCTTTGCACCATTTGAAATAAAACAAAGAATTAGCGTACTAATACAAAATATAAGCAAACAGTCATATTTTCCCCAAAAGGAAAAAAACCTCCCAATTTAAAAATGTAATTCTATTGTAGCGATCTGTGCAGTTGTGTTTGTGTGCTGTAATTCCCACTGTAATTGTGTTCCCCTCCATCTCTGTATTTCCCGCCGCATGCAGTGTTGTCAACTTAGCGATTTTTTCACTAAATCTAGCGACTTTTGGGTTTCCCTAGCGAAGACTAGCGACAAACCTAGCAACTTTCACTGCCGACAACAGTGATTTTTCAGAGAAAGAAGTCGCCAGATTGTATCATCACAACATCAGTCACAAGCAGTTCAAAACACCACGCTTCTCTCGTCCTGAAGTAGTACAGTGGTGGCATTCTTCACGTTGTGCAGATTTCCACAGATCTGCACAGTTCTGGACAGAATCGCAGAGATGCGTGTTCTTTGAGGTCTGCTGCGTGATGTCACTCAACTCCACCCGCAAAAATATGTGCAGATCCTGCACAGCCCAGCGCAGCTTTGAATATTTGCTGCGGCGCTGGTTGTGGTTGTGAACCAAAGAGATCACGGGTGATCATAATGCAAATAACTACTACAACTTCTATCCCCTTGCTAGCGGAAGCAAACTACATCTATTATTTAAACAAACATAATGTACTAAGTCAGTGATGTGATGTATAATGTTACAATAAAATCAATTACATCAGACTAACTCTGTATAGGTAGTTAATCCAGACACATATAAATAGGATGTTTAAAAATGATCACCCATCATTAATACATTAATATTGTTTATAATGGTGTTTACTCTGGTTACGTGATTCCAAGAGGAGTGGTAAATTGTCTAGCGCGGGAGTTTTCAACCGGGGGTACGCGTACCCCTGGGGGTACTTCTAAGGGTCATATGGGGTACGCAGGATGACTCAAATAAAAAAATGCACAAATAAAAATATAAGTAAGAGAAAATAATGATCTTTGATTTTTTAACAGTATTATATATTCTCTAAATCACAGTGTATACTTATTTAATCTTTGTTTAGCAGCTCAAAGTTAAAATAAAAAAAACCACAGAATCTATCACGTCCACATTTTCCACCTGTGCGCATCTGCAATTTCGATTGCGTAGATTTCCACTTTTATATATAAAGTTACACAGTCCCTTTGGATCATTTTTAGTTAATAATTGTAGTTTTATCTTAAGGTTAATGTTTTTGATACTGTAAACATTTTAAACAGCACACAAAATAAAGAATGAAGCTTACTGTTTGATTTTCTGTCTCAGAAATGTGTCAGTCCCTGACTGTTGTGTAAAATGATATATTAAATAAACAGGAGAAAAAAGAAATGTGTTAACCAGATTATTTTGGCTTTTATTGCAACTGTGGTACCATTCAGTGAGCGAAAATTCTAAAGGGTACTTTATCTGAAACCTCCCGACAGAAGGGGTACAGTTTGAAAATAAGGTTGAAAACCCCTGGTCTAGCGACATTTCTGGTTCAAGTCTGAAATACCTTTGTAGACTTTGCTGAATGCTTAGGGTAGTTATCCTGCTTGAATACAAACTTCCATTCAATAAGGCTTCGAGCACTGGATAACAAATGAGAGTGCAAAATGTATTGATATTTTGCAGCATTCATTGATCCTTCTACAATATAAAGTGCATAAGGAAGAAAAACAAGCCCATACCATCACACAACCTCTACCATGTTTAACACTGGGAATGATGAACTTTTCTTTAAATTCTTCTCCTTTGTTCCTCCAAACATATTGTTGCTTTCTTGGTGAAAAAAGCTATATTTTGGATTCAACCATAAAATTTGGTTGAAGAAATCATCAGGATTCTTCAAGTATTCAATGTAAAACTCCAATCGCTTTCTTTTGTGTATTGTTTTTGACAAAGGTTTGCATCTTGGTTTTCGCCCATGGACATTCATCTTGTTAAGGTATCGTTGAAATCACGACAGCCGGTAGTTTGTTTATTATTGAACAGAGAGGATTAGTTCAGAGATTGTAGATCCCACCAAAGTTTTCGTACACAGTGTTGTATGTACTCCGTGCGCTACCATTGCTGGTCGTGTCACATGAGCTGTTCAGTGTGTTGATATGTACATAAATCCTGTTTGTCTGTTGGGCGTATAATGAGCAAACAAATCATAAGTAATTTGTTTTAAAAATCAATCATTCTTCTGTATATTATCTGAAGGTAAATAATTCTAGATTCAATTTAGAAAAGAAAACTGTGAAAGACAAATTACATAGAAATATCATAAATGCGTGTTGCTCCAATGATACAGAATATTCAATGTCTTCCAGAATGAACTTTGTATAGTCCTCTCCTTTCTATCTGTATTCTTTTGAAAATGCTCCATTTTGAAGGACAAAAAAGGGTGTTTTATTGTGAATCCATGCACTGCTTTGATAGGTCAAACAGGACTCTAGGGGTCCAACCAGTACTGCAAATGAAGTTATTTCTGTCTTGCCTCAGAATCTTTGTGCAGCTGTTCTCAGGGCATTCTATCCATCTGTGGTTAGGCTAGTTGCTGTAGAGACTATAAAAAAGGAACAGAAGGGAAATAAAACACATTCAATAGTTTACATTTTATACTTCTAGCATAAACTACCATACACATCTCTAGGTCAGGACAAAGGCTCTCAAAAAATAGCAGAATTTGAGACCTTTTTTATTTTGAATTGCTATTATGCATCTCAAAACTAAGGGGCAATTTAAATACAACATTTAACCTTGTATAACATTTAGATTATTATTGAAGATATATCAGCAGCTGAAGGCTTCATGGTAATTAGTAGTCTAAAAGCTGCAGCAGAGCTAAAAAATACAGCTAACTGCCAGTATTATCTGGACTACAGATTTACTGGTATCATGTGTGTTGCCAACTATGTAAGTTTCAGTAGAATGAAAAAGTCAGTAATTTTATAAATTCTGCTGCTGAGTCAGGTTCACAGAGCACATCACACCAGTTTAAAAAAAAAAAAAAAACACCTTCATTGGCTTCCTGTATTCTTGAATGACTTCAGCACCATTAAAGTTATGTTGCCGCCCAGCTCTAAATACTCAAAACATCTCAAATAAAATACAATTTTAATAAATGTGAACAGTATGCATTCAAAAGTGGAAAAAATATTGATCTTCTTCTCCTTGTTGAAGAGGCAAAACACAGTAAAGGATTACTTATCCCAGGCAAACTTGGACTTTTTTTTATTTAGGGGGGAGTGGTCAACTTGAATTATATAATAATAAAAATAATTAGCGAGAAGACAGGTTCAACTATACGTAACAGTTCTGTGAGGTCACCATTTGATCTTTTAATTGATTAATTCTATGAATCTTCTAACTGAAAGTGGTTGTGGGAGTGTGGGGCAGATACATTGTTGATTAACGAATCCACAGTTTATGTCACAAATTCACAGACAACTGTTGAATCGTCAACAAAACCATAGTCAGAACAATTCAACAGAAAAGTGAATACCATTGTAATATACAACAATCATTTCATCAATTAGTTAATTATAGTATTACACATTTCAAATGTAACACTTGGAAAGGGGCATGTGGTTTTAGTTTGGCATTTTATATTGTTAAAGAAAAGTGATAGAATTATACATTCATTTAAAAAAGTTTCACATAAACATCCCCCCCCCCTTGTAATTTTTATTTCACATTTCTCGTGGACAGGTTCAGGAACAATTTCACCATCACTTAGCAAATCTCCATCAATTACACATACTTTTTCATTTCTTTTGTTTAACCATAGTTCAAACAAGCTTACAGCCCACTTACATTTTCCCCGAGTACTCAAAAACCGATCACTGGCAATGATATTTAGGTTTTTATCTGTTTTAGGTTCAGCAAAACAATCAATTATTTTTCGTTGCTGGTTCAAATTCCTTTGATTTTTTTTCATAAACATTTTTCTAATGCCACCTTCGTGTTCTACAGTCTACACTTTTGTCTGTGTCAGTGGAATTTCAAACTCAAAGCAGCACTCATGACAACATCCCCATGTAAGAGACAAACATTTTAACTGTTTGAAACATAACAAAAGAGCAAAAAACAAATCCAATTACCAAATTAACAATTAATTGAATCCCATTCATCGAACAAATATCAATTAGGAAGAAATGAAGTTGCATAAACAACTCAGAGGACCTCGAAACAGCGACTAATTTTTACAGATGCAACACTTATTGTTGTTTATCTCTTGCATATTAACTTGTAGCACAGGACAAAAAAATGTGTGAAAACATGGATTGTGATTTTTGACAAAATAAATCGGTGGGATCTTTAATTCCTGATTGTAAAAGGCTTAGTTTGAAAGATTAACATAATATCTAGTATCAATCCTAATATTTCAACATGCACAAAAAGCCATTTGGAAGAAGAAATAGGTTATCAACAAATAAAATACATTACGTGTACCTTGGACCATATTAATACGATCATTACACAAATGTGAAACAATTTAGTTACTGCTAGCTTTAAAATGTGCTTGGAAGTAGATTCTTATTCAGGAGCAGCACTCTTTCAATTGATTGCTTATTTTAATGAAGCCAATAACACCTTTAAATGTAATTAATTGTCAGAATGAAACTAAGGCTGTGTTCACTGGGTCTGTTTAGAGGGTTTGGTCCGCACTCGCTATGGTTCGGGACGTTTAACAATAAAGTCTGATTGGGAAACAAACCATACTGAGTCTATCTAAAGAGGTGGTCTCATTCCTTTTGGCAAACGCACCGAGTTTGGTACACTTGCTAAACATCAATGTAAACAACTGCAGGATTTTGTCCTTTTGCACATAGGAAACAAACTATACAAGGTAACCTGATCAGGAAGTAAACATTTTGCACAAAGTTTAGTTCATATTCTGAGGAAACAAGTAAAGCAAAATCGAAAAATGTCTTGTGGAACTACATTTGGGTTACCATACATCAAATTCTGTGTCCCGGTCATCCCGGTTTTGCAATTGTATTTTTTTCAAGTACAAAAGTAGGTGCTCAGCAAGTTAATAACATGTATTAGGTTGTGTTAACGCCATTCAAAAATAAAATAAACAATCTTATGTATTATTTGTTTAATCATTCTGATTGTGTGTATACCATATGTTTAAATGGTAATAGCTAATCTGTTTTTTTTTTAAATCTGACTTATTGTACATATGGTATTGTTTAATTTAACTATTATTCTGTTATCATATACAGTTATTTTAACTGCTTCAGATTTGCTATGGTGTCAGTGAATTGAAGAAAAAAAAAGTCCTAGTTTTTCACTGTGGAAATCTGGTAATCCTAAACTATATGGACAGCGCGAGAAACTGAAGCTCTGGTAGAAATTTGGTCAGACACCAAAATCCAAGCCGACGTGGGCAAAACTCACAAAACTTTTCTCAAATGACTTTGTTTAATGCCGACAGTAGCAATCGAAACCTGAAATAAACACTGATAATACACTTTTAGATACTGTCTGTGAAGCATTTTGTAACAAATTAGCTAAGCTTCTGTGGTCTCTTTTGTCATTAATGTGTCAATGTCAATTAACCAATGACACTTATCGTTTTTAAAAGGAGGAGGGCGACAGAAAATCCAGTGCTAGTAACTGTCAGTTGTTCATCCTTGGTGCTGTCCTGAGGGACTGCTTCATAAACTAGAGCATGCGACCCTCTTCCCGCCACTACTAGGCGGATGCTTGAGTTGGTGGATTGTGGGATTAGTCGGCATAGGCTGAGAAAATCGTAAAATAGAAGCAGCAACACAAACTACACATTTTAGATATATGTATTGTTCCTACATTACCCCCAATTACATTTACAGGGCTGATCTTTATATGACTGTAACAATACAATTAATGCTATTAATTTAAAATGTGAATTAATTGATAGTTTTTATGCTCTATACATGGGGGTGTAGAAATTAAAAGTTGTCACTCATTCACTGAAGTGGCTGTGTTACAATGGACACCAGCTAATTGTGTAAAGTGGCAATGCCATACTGCTAGGACAAACACATTTGTAAGCAAAACCACAGACGTACTTAGCTCTTTGCAGAATCTATTACCCTTGCCCTGTTTGTTCATGTGTTGCATTTTGAAGTCCTCACAACAAACAAAACAAAGATGAAATCCAAACTACCAAGGTTGGTCAGGATGTCCTTCTGGGATAACAAAAACGATTTTTACTGCCAGCAAAAAAGGCTTGATAAGAACTCTTTAAGCTATTCAAATGCATAAGTACCTAAAGTGTAGCAATCCCAGAGAAGCTGAATGATTATAAGAACTGCAAGGTTCTAAGATGAATTGTTCATTTGATTTGCTGTGGGAAGGATAATGAAGATAGAGATGGAATTGGTTTACTTTTTAGAGATAATCTGAAAGGATTTGATATACTGTACTTTTTAATGTAATGGCTTCTTAAGCACATTAGTAATCAGCACAAAATATATTCAGGACACTGTACATATTATTGTGATGATATGTTTAATCCATACAGAATGTTATTTTATACTGTATATTATGTTTTTTTTTAATAGACAAATCTTTTTGCCCCATATTTTTGTATTGACTTTCGAAAGGTGCTTGTCTAAGCCCTTTATGCGTGGTTATGTCAGTGGTATTTTCATTTTCTTGTTCCTTGTTTCAGATTTCTTCTCATTCTTTAGGTGAATTTCAAGTTTTTATTCTGGGTATATCTTTCTGTAATACAATGGTAAAGCACAGTGAAGTGAAACTAATTATGTGTACAAAGACATTTGCAATTAATATATTTAACTGGATAGGTGCTGTTTTAAAGACTGTACTTCTTTAACATTGCATAGGATCTCACCTTATTGAGAATAAGAATACAGTATATAGGGAACAAAAGTGCAGTGTCAAAGAAATGTTTTGTAAATTGTGCATCGATAGCATTTTACAAATCAGTACAAAACCATAGACATGTTCTGTTTGTTCTATTGATTGAGTATGCATTATTATTATTTATTTATTTATTTAACTTCCTCTTACCTTTAGAGCTGCTTCGTAATTCAAGTCAAAGTACAATACCTTAACACAGGTATTAAGCAATGTAAGGTGTCCTACCCACAATCAAATGCATTCTGTAATGTATTTGCGTCTTGGTGTAAAATGACCATTAGTTTTGGATTAATACTATACTGCACAGTACAATACCTGCAGGGTTCATCTTCAAAATCTTTGTGTCCTGTAGTGTTATATGGGATAAAGGCTGCTATTATCATATCAGAAATTAACTGCCTGTTTACAGCTGAAGGGATACATGTAAATGTTTGTATTAAATCTCAACATCCTAAACCTAACTGCAGCATGTGCTCAGTAGAAGTTGTCCCACTGTTGAAATCAGGCTTTTTATCACTAGGATTACACTGGTTGCTTTTGGATCAACAAGTGACACCAAGGTTAAGGTAGAGCTCTGCTGTCTTTCAAATAGGTGTTATTCAAAGACAAGGAGAATTGACAAACAGGCATTAATGAATGTAAATCTATTTGCTGAACTGTAACGTGTTGACTTAAAATCGTTTGGAACCTAAACCAGGTTTAGGTGCATCCATGCATATCCAGGGAAAAAAGCAGCCTGAGCAATTTATATGAAATACCTTTTAAACAACAGAAAAAGCTGCTTCATTATAATGCTAAGCACTGTGTAGCAATGACCTTTGCAATGTCTACTCCAAGAAAGCATGTGTGATTGCTAAATTATAGAGTAGTGTTGGAATTATTCTAAAAAAATGTTCTGCTTAAGGCTAGTGCAGTAATATTGAAATTAAAAGGGCTTATTAAAAATTGCTCGATATACCGTTTCTCACACAGCTTCCTACACCTCGTGCAGATACGATAAGCTATTTTACAAAGTTCCATTCAATTAATTTAAAACTTCTGGAGATATTAAAACAGACAAGTCAGTTTTGTTTTTTTTTTAAGCCTGAGCACCACAAATTCACAAAATTTGGCCTATGATACAATCCTTCTCCCCTTATTTGGAATCAGTCCACATGAGACATAAAGCTGAATGTATGCCACAGCAGTAATTCTAGGTAAAACTGAGTTGAGGTATATAAGCATTTTGTCAAAATGTTTGTGAACTTTAAGTTTACTTGAAAGAGTTAATATACCCTACAACAACATGTAATTTTAAACTTGTGCCGTTGAATAGCTAAGAATACAAAATATGGCAACTAATGGCACATTCCCAGTTTCCATTGCTCAGTGCAACCCAACTTTGCAACCCTAATCTTGTTCAGCACCGTTCTCATTGAGTCTACATTTGAAAGTAATTATTATACCATACCTCACTGGGGATGCATAGGGATATAATGGAATGGGAGTATGCAGATACGTACATACTGCACATACATGTATCAATGTCACACTTTGGCATTTCAAATATATCTACTGTAGGGAACTGCTTGTACAATTGTGACATAGCTTGCTGTGGACCTTTTTTTATGAGAATAATGGAGTACCATATTCCTTCGAATTTAAGACGCAGCCCAAATTTCCCACCCTCAATTTGAGGAAAAAATAAAACATCAAATAAATATGTATTTACAAACATACAACCTCAATTACGCATATGGAGGCAGTTTGTGGCCATCTGCTATCACACAGAGCATTACACTTATGTGCTGCTTCTCATTCCCAGTTGTGATTACTCACACCTGTTTTTCTCCCAGTTTGTGAACTGTGGTATTGCTTGGCATAGCAAAAAATACAGGGGTCTGATCAGCATTTCCGACCTGTCCAAGCTGGTAATGTTTGTTAGAAACGTTGAAACTGAAAAGGCTTCTCTTTGAATTCCTCAGGAAACTAATGACGCTTCTTTCAAAATGGCTGCCTGTATGTCATGGATGATTCGAGATTGGGCAGTAATGTTTTGTTTAGTCTTTTCTCGGCAGTCAGTCACATTGCCGTTTGTGTACTCAGGTAGTCACGTCTTTTGCTGCCGATTTTAATACACGCATCACTATACTGTACTCGAATTTAAGACGCAGGATTTTTTTGAGAAGCAAAAAATGGTTAAAAAAGTGAGTCTTAAATTCGAAGGAATACGGTATATCATAATCTAGGGGGGGATGTGAAGGCCATCTGTCTGTCGAACTATTTTATGGGTATATAATTACCTATACCAGTACGGTACCTAGACAACCGCTTCAGAATTAAGACTATCAGAATCTGGATTATATGGAAAAGATATAATTCAGTTGTGAAGGTTTGTCTTGATATTCTTTAGTGCAAGGTATTGACAGTATGAGAATGTTGTGGTATATGGAGCATGTCTTTAGATTTCTTCATGTTCAGACAGTGGATGTAGGTCACGGTGATCTACTATTTGATTTTATTGATATATCTAATTCTGTATTTACATCAGTTTATGTTTCCAAGACGCCTGATTAAAAAATAATACATTTGCCCGAAGAAAGGGAGATTATGGCTGGGACCAAATCAAAACTTTGACAACCCACTAATCGCACATAACAAAACTGTATTTAATAGTGTTTTCTTTTTATGAGTAGAAGAAATAAGATACTTAAAAAAAAAAAAATGCAATTAAATACAGTTTTGTTAAGTGTGATTAGCGGGTTGTCAAAGTTTTGATTTGGTCCTATGTAGAGATAGTGTTTCAGCATCTAAGGGAAGCTACATAGTGTGTCCATGCCATAATTTAGCTTTACTGACCAAAATTGAAAGCGGAAAATACATTTGCTTCATAGACTACTTGAATTTTTTTTTTTTTTTTCACAAAAGTGTGATGGCTTCACTTCATAATTCAAAAACAGTGCAGAATGACCCCACTTTAAAACATACACTTTTGAAGTTATGATACATAACTTTTTTTTATTATTATTTATAGAACTGTCAAGAGGGCCTGGATTTAGTAACTATCCAAGATATGCAGTTCAGGTGTGTTTGACAGTGTAATAGGAACTGCAGGGGCAGTTACCTGCTACACAATCAGGTCACTTGAGCCTGCAAGTCTCTGAAAGTGGATTGAGCATCAGATTTTATGCTCCCATCGGACACCACCTGAATTTACATCACAGCTTTCCAATATGTTTGCTGCCAGCATGATGTGACCTTCACGATTGCCTCAATCCAGCCTCTAACAGAAGCTGTGAATAGGTTTTAGCTTTTCTTTACCAGGGTAGAGCTTAACATGCAATTCTCAAAAAAATACCCATTTGTGTCATTGCTGTTGTTCACAGCATGCTTAATAATATATTATATATGTTCCACGGTACATGTGTTCAGGACCATCGAAAATACATGTTGTATTCATGAGGTTTAAAATAAACTGTTTCAAATTGCGGATTTTTTATAAAAATGCAGAGCTTTTTTCTTCCAGTTAGAATTTCTCACTTTCTAAATATGTTGTTTAATATGTAAAAAAAACAAAAATATGGATCGCTTTTGTGTTTCTTTCACTTTTTTTGTTATACGTATACTGTGAATAGTTTGTTTGAAAAGTATTGCAAATTTCCATTCATGTTTACCACTGTTTATGTAAAAGTAACCTAAATTCAATGTATTTCAGTCATCAATGTCACCATACAATTATTTTGTCAGAATATAATTACAGTCCTCCTTAATGAAGTTTTTCTACAGTTTGTTTATAGTTAGACCATTATTAAAATGTACCTTTTATTTAAATTTATCTTTTATTTGTACCTTTTATGTGCCTGTTTACTTTGCAATTAGCATCAATATCCCTTCCGCTACGACACCGCTAGAAATCATTCATATATGAACGATGATGTAATATTAACGTTAGACACCCATTTTAAGCAACTAAAGGCTCCAACAACCAATCGGGGATGGTTTTATATACTTTCAAAATGAAAGTAAAGTTACATAGAGAGAAAGCTGGATGAGTGAGTACAAGCTAACCATAAATCATACTAAATCGTCCAAAATGTTTATAAACCCAAAGATAAATTAACAAAATATTAACTGTAGTGAAATATTCACAGGATAAACTTCAGTGATGACCCTCCAGTCAAACTGCATTTCACTAAAGCCCCAGACCAATAGAGATAGCTTTTATTATGAGGTGCAACATGGTTAGCATATATATATATAGCAGGGGTGGCCAATCCTAGTCCTGGAGATCCACAATCCTGCAGGTTTTCTGGGTCTCTTTAACCACCCAGCTGCTTATCCCACTATTTCCACATGGAGCGCAAGTGAGTCCAAATGTGTCACTCCCGTGAGAATAACATGCAATGGGTTATATGTGTATTTGCAAAGTTTAGCACGTCTTTTCGACGTGCTCCAGTAAATAAATAAGCAGACTATATGGTACAATAGTCTGCAGTTTTGTTTTTCACTGGCAGATGGCAGCAGTCACTAAGAAATGTGCTTGACAGACTGGCCCATTCATAGATAGCACAGTTGGGAGTAAAGAATGGATGCCAGCTAGCTACAGAGAATGATATGAGGGTATTTATTTCTTTGTTGATGTTACAAGGGGATGTAAGGAACCGATGTATTCTGCTAATGAAGTACACTTCACAGATAATAATGCATATAACCAGAAACTGTGGAAGACAGAAAGAAAGTTTACCACATCAATCACCCTGTATGACGTGATTGAAAATTTGCGCCGCACGTTTTCTGATGCATATGTACTAAATAATAAAGACGTTAGCATTGATGACAGTTGGAAGGGCGTCTGCTTTGAAATCTATAGCACAAAAAATAATTTCTAAAAAGTTAGCTGACTTTTTGTTGCACTGTTGTTATAATGCTGCAATTCTAAAAAAATATGTTATTTATACTTATATACTTATGTTGCCCTATTAGTGCAGAAAATGTAAACAAAATACATTTTTAGAGTTATAATAAAGTTATAAAGACTTTGTTACTTTAATTCTAATTATTACTTAATTCAAAATACAGTTAGTGTGTTGTATAGCAAGCTTGCAATACTTAAGTAATAGTATTCTATCTAAAATACTGTGACAAGACATGTGTAATGGATAGCCCTTACAAGGACTTCTTGGAAGCAATCACACTGAGAAGAACAACTGACACGCTCAATGAATGCTCAGGCAGAGGGAGTCACTACAGGGAAGCGCCCCCCTCTCACGGTGACCACCGCTATTCAACTAATTTGCATAGCGCCCCCGTACATGTCATAAATGCACGTTACAATACTATGGTGTATGCAAGAGATGCAACCCTAGGCTGCTCAGTCTACTCATAGAGAAATATTCATTTATTTACTGAGGCATGAAAGGACATCATTGCTCACTTGAAAAGTGATGACTGGCAGGCTTTGCATGCCGTAAGACTGCAAGGGTTGATAATCAATGGTATCTTTGTTTTGAGAATATTGATGGGGGATTGTCAAAAGAGCAAATGGTTTATCACAGTGATATACTCAAAATGACAATGCATTTAAAAACATCTATTATATAAAGAATACAAAAATATGAATAAATTACGAAATCAACAGAAAGCACTTATTGTAAATATATGCCTGAGGGGAAATATCGCAGTTCACATGAATAGAAAAAACTGCCTAGAAGTAATTTCACGTGTTTACATATTTCTTAAATGTATTGACTTTTATTCTAGTGTTTTTCACCTACAAATGTGGTTTTCATGATGTGCTTTTGCACTGCACACTGTAGCTTTAAAGTTTAATGTTTTATGAAAATATTTTAAATGACAAAACCGTGGACATACCGCAGCAACTGAATTTTATTACAGCAGTCAATAAATATGTTAACGGCACTTGATTCTTTAGCGTGACTGTGTGCTGTGCTCTACCTTTGAATTTTAAGCATTCCTAATTGTAAATGTTGTCGACCTACCTAATGTTAAAAATACTCCCTCTGCAATAATACCTGTGTAATGTTGGAATGTATTTTCTATTGTTCTGGCCAGGTTACATTATTTGCCCTGTTCAGATTATTGTATTATAATGTTATTAGTTGTTAGAATTAATACAGCAAAAACAACAAAAAAAGGTTAGTTGGTACTGTTTTGTACTGCGCAGCTAATGCTACTGGAAGAACTTACATACTGTGATGTGGCTGCTGAACTGTTTTGAGTTAGGTTGTGTCTTTGAACTAGGGAGAGAGATTGTTACCACCGGGTACTTTGAGCAAGTGTCTTTGAGCTCTGTTTATGCTGTAACCAAAAGCAATAAACCTGTGCCAAGGAAATAAAGAATATTGAAAGGAGAAATCTCGTTTGGAGATTGTTTATACACTTCATGAACCTGGCTGGCTCCTCTGAAGAGTACACATAAACTTTATGGGCCTACACCTGTAATTTCGCCCCTGCCTGAGTTGTTAATGACAACTTTACTCCCCTGGGCGTTGACTCGACAGAATCCGGTAATACCATAAATGGTGTTATTTTGAGCAAAATTGATTTATTAATTATTTAGTATTATGATTTATTAAGATGTGTTTAGTATTCTATCTTGGCTGCTATTTTGTAATTAAGACCAGGGAGAATTGTGAGTCTTCAATTCAAAGTGCATGACTATGGTTAACCGGTAAATGTGAAAGAGTTGCTGACACTCTGTACTTATATTGATTTTAAGTTCATTACCTGAATTATACATTAAATGTAAGCAAAATAACTGCATTATACATCATAAATAATGTGTCAAACAATGGGTTGTAAAATATCACTCAGCAGTCATACACTACCTGCTGACTCAGCTGCAATTCACACAGACAGATACCACCACCCTTTTCAAAATTTTAGGCAAACTGTCAATTTAAGGGTCACGGTGAAACAATGAAATGCAAACTTCAGTTCTTAAACAGTTTTGCTTTACTAGTGGTTCTTGAACAAATAGACAATCATATTACAGTGACACCAAAATAATCCAGTCAGTTACTGCAAGTTAAATATCAATATTTGATTTATTATGTCTAAGTTTAATTGTGTATAAAATCAAGTTAAGTTTAGTTCCTGGAGAAATTACAGTATAGAATATCCCACAGTTTAGATGGCTTAGATATAGTAAAGCCCAGTGAAATTATTTCTTAGATATCTTTTTCTTGTTATTTAGTTGTATCCATTAACAATAAAATGTGGTAAGTTATCAAACCTTGCATTTGGCCGCCTTTGGCAGCTTCACAACAATGGTGAGGATTGTGGGTAGAGGAAACATTTGTTGTGCTACACTTTGATTTACCCACCCCTTTCTCGTGATAACACTGGTTCACATTTAACACTTCCCCTTTCTAGTGCTATTTTTCATGATGATGCAATATAGACATTTTCGTGATAAAATGCAAATTAGTAAATTATGAAAATCTCAGAGGTTTACATGTGAATGTATAAAATTGTAACAGGAGAATGTGGAATGAGCGAAGCCAGGCTGCACAAATTAAATTACGTAATCTCTGCCAACTTACTGAAATATTGTTACTTTATAAACTGTAAGTACAAAGGACCAGTATCCAAAAGGGATGTGAGGAGTTGTGAATAATTATGCAAGTCCACCTACAAGTGTCATATGTAGAAGAATTGAAAAGAATTGAATCTATTTAGTCTTGAACAAAACAGACTAAGCGGCAGTCTGATTTAAGCATTCAAAATTCTAAAAAGTATTGACAGCGTCGACCCAGGGGACTTTTTCAACCTGAAAAAAGAAACAAGGACCAGGGGTCACAAATGAAGATTAGATAAAGGGGCATTCAGAACAGAAAATAGGAGGCACTTTATTACACAGAGAATTGTGGGAGTCTCTAACCAGCTCCCCAGCAATGTTGTTGAAGCTGACACCCTGGGATCCTTCAAGAAGCTGCTTGATGAGATTCTGGGATCAATAAACTTCTAACAATCAAATGAGCAAGATGGGCCAAATGGCCTCCTCTCATTTGTAACCTGTCTTATGTTCTACTGTCTGTCATTTGACAGATGGTAATATGTTCATACAGTGTCACAACAGTGATCAGGGAAGGGTCACAGAGAGAGCTATTTTTGTTGTGAGCAAATCCCCAATGGTGAGATGAGCTGCCTCACTATCATCAGTTCTGAGAAGTCCATACTCTTCAAGAGGTTTAGTCATTTCATTAACTGAAATTTATGATTTCTTGCTTTAATTTCCCTCCTACAAACAGTAGCAGTGGTTTAGCACCCAAGGACCACCTTACATTATTTTCCTTTGTGTCGGTTTGTATCTACTACAGTATGCTTTGCTTTTGTAATAATGTTCTCAATGTGCTTCTCAATGTGAAACTGTACTGTGTACAGCAGTACTGTAGCAAGTAGCTTGTAAGTAGGGGAGGTGTGGGATTATTCATGTTATCTTTTAAAATCCCTTTAATAATACATCTCCAAACTAGGTATATTACATGCATAAATTGCTCAGAAAAGCTATTTCTTTAGGGCAGCAGTGGGACAGCCTTGCTTTTCTAATTTCACATTACAATGATAAAATGTACTGTATGTAAAATCCCTGGTGTTTTTCACAGTACCAAAAAACCCACATTACAATAGTACCAGTAGGTCAACATAAAGTAATATTGTGAGTAGGAATTAGACATATGATAGAGATAACCACTATAGAAACAACCCATAATAGGACTCCTCTTAAGAAACCCCCCAAGGGCAACTGGTACTTAGTTGAATATGTTGCTGCTGACTTCGCATATCTCAATAACCACTTTTCCCAAGTAAAACAACGATACTACTGCAGAGTTTCTAACTCTTCTTTGTTATTGACACCCCACTGATAACATTCCAGCAGGACCTAGGATGAAATGGGAGAACACAGTTTATTTGTTTTAAATATTATCAGTTCTATGTCCTGTGCAGTTGATAAGCCACATCAAGAAGATTTTCCAGGTTGGATCATTCATCCTTTTGATACCAGACCATATGCTTTGTTGCAAAATAAATAGCTGCCACATTATCTGATGCCCTTGAGTTCTTCTTGGAGGAACCAGAGGTATTTCAACTTAGAAACTGAGATAGTTCAAACAGTGACAATCTGGTATAGTAGAAAACTCAAAATTAATTGCAGTCGAGTGGGCAGAAAAGAAGCAATGTCACTTGTGATGAAATATATACACAAGTACAAATCAGGATAAAATCAATGCCAACTGAGGGTTGTGTATTTGCAACCCACAGAGTTCCCTATACTAGTATACTGTAGATGGGGTACTTTTCTTGGATTAAGGGGTACCCATTATATTAATTTCAGTTGTTATTTATGTCCATATTCAATTAGCTTTAGGAAATCTGTATATAAAACCAGTATATATAAACAGGTGACCTCTGTTCCTGCAGTCTACTTTAGTATTGGAGGTGAGAATTCAGCCTGACTGGTCTCAGCCTGACCTCCTCTAGCACCTGTGAAGCAGAATGTCAACTCTGGAATTTGACTGGAATGTGGCTGTGCCTTAATTAAGGGAACCATTGTGGAACCCTGGATTTGGAACACATTTTGCACAGTTGTCTTTATACAGTAGAGCATTTGTACTGGTATGAATACTGCAGTGGATTACCGGCATGTATAGGTTCATGCAATTAAATACAACCGAAGATACTGGTATGACAAAATATGATTTTATTTGGTCAGTGTAGTTATTACACATTGAATATTTATTTTCTGTAATGATCAGAGGGCAACGTACAAATAAGGAATACCCTTAAAACTGTTACCAACATTGACGCAATAACAAAAATGTATTCTTTGGCAATAGTCCATTGCCAGCTTTTTTGGCAATGGGGAAAATCTGTGATTTATGGCTGTGTTGATTTTATACTTTATTTTCCGATGTCTTAGCTTAAACCCATTCTATAAATGTTCACAGAAATTTTATTTTAGCAATATAAATGGGTTTCTTTTGTAACTTCATTCATGATTTAAATCTAAAATGTAACTTCTGCCAGTGTAATTTGTGTAGTTTGTGCAGCCGTTAGGTTTTAATCCCTGATAAGATTTGGCTAAACCATGTTACCTTCCTTTGAGAACAAAGGAGAGATGTAATTTTCTTTAACATTTTAGATATATATATATATACTGTATCTCTCTCTCTCTCTCTCTCTCTCTCTCTCTATATATATATATATATATTTTATAAAATATTTGCTTAAAAGATTAGGATTAATGGTGAATTCCCTTTGGGTGGCATTTCTGTAATTCTATTTTTACACTGTCATTTTTAAAATCTTAAATTCCTTATTTTCAAGGTAATATTGTATATACTTGTATTTGTTTTAAAACAGTTAAGTGCATTTTATATTAAAATATTTCTTTACAAAATAAAATACGATTTTTTTATTAGATGAGTAGGTCCTTCAACCTTACACTGCCTATGTGAAAGAACCCCAGCGTGGGGAGGGTTATTGGCAGTCCTGATTACCGTGCTTACAGCACTGTAGTCAAACTGGCAAATTCTGTTTTGTTATTTTTTTAAATTCCAAAAAATACATCCTTTTCCCACTTTATACCTCAGTAAAACTAGGGAGTTAAAAAAAAAAAAAAAAAGTACCAGTCAAACCAGGGTCATATGTTGACTCTGCCATTTCTAGACACCTGTAAAAAATATATATGCTGTACATATTTTTTATTAAATGTGTCTAATGGTTGTTGTTGTTATACAGAATTAAACTACTGTAAGTCATATATATATATATATATATATATATATATATATATATATATATATATATATATAATTTACTGTACATCAATCCTATCGCTAAACTGTACTTCTTGGCCCTGTCAGAAGACTCTCCCCTCGGTCTAAGCAGCACAATACAGGTTCCTGGATAACAGCCAAGGAGCTGGAAGAGATACTGTAATTATTTAGCTGATTAAGCACATCAGCCTGAGAAGCAATGTAAGCAGTTTCTTTTTATTCAGTATGTACGTTATAGAAAGTCCCACTTTACATACTAACCAGTACAAGAAATGAAATGGCTTCTTAACTGCATAATACTTTCCAGAATGTTTTAATTTCCAGAGCTCATCTTATGTTTAAACTGCTCAAGGGCAGACATTTCTGTTTTGCACTTGATCACAGCTGCCTGTTCAAGCAACTCATCTTTCCTTAAGAAATGAAAACCAAGGCTTTAAAATTTGAAAAACACAAGTAACACATCACTGTCCTTATTTCTTGTGTTGAAGAACATTTTAGCTTTTTTATTTGTGTTTTTTTCTATTCTGAGGGAGGGGCAGTGAAGAGACAAATACAATTAAATGTTAAGCACAGGGCACTTACACAACAGGGGGAATGTGCTGTGCTTCTCCATCAAGTAAAGGGTGATTGAAAGCTAGAGGAGAGGGACGATGACACAGAGTCCATTTGTAGCGTGGACTGAGAAGTTATTTTCTCGATATTCCTGCAGTGGAGCTTCTGGAGTTTTTGGAGGTCACTATTTACTGCATGAAGAAGTCGGGGCTGGCCCTGGACAAAAGAGGGTCGTATCTTTCAGCAACCACAACTGAAACATCCTGCGAGATGGTGAAGTTCTTCTTCTAGTACTTTCAACCACAAGTACTCGATGTAAATATTCATTGTGCTAGGTGGTCTCTTGCACCACCGAGTCCAGGACAGATACAATTGTTCACCTCCTGAACCTGTATGCTCTGTCCTCTGGTCTGGAGAGGCTTTGATTCTTTCACTGGGGGAGGGGTGGGGGGGGGGATTTAACTGCACCCTGGGAGGCCACAGACAGGGTGGGGCAGGAACCCTACCCACTCTCATTGGCAGCTGCTCTGAGGGAGATGACCAATAAATTCTCCCAGGTCGACATCTGGCAGTGGAAACATCCTGACACCTCTAAGGTGAGGGAGGGACAGGTGTCTCAGTCCCAGATTGACAAGTTCTACGTCTTGAGAAGCCATGGGCATTACGTTTGCAGCATTAGGCTGACAATGTTACTTAGTGGTTATGTCGCTAGTCCTCACGCCAGCTAGACACACCACTGCCCATTTTAAAAGCAGACCCAGACACGGAACAGTATTTCTTGGATCAGAGCGGACTGAAGGACTAAACACTATTGCGTTGCATCCCTTTAGTGTGAACTCTTGTGTACGGTTTCAGTTTTGCTGAAACCCATTTCATGCTTTCTTGCTGACTGCTTCCCAAGCATAAGCAGCTGTGTTCGAAAGACCGGCTGCTGACAGAAAGAAATGACTCAGAAATCTAATGGATTTTTTTCAAGCTACCAGTACTGTAGTTTAAATACTGTGAAGTTTAATGGTCTACTAGTTGTTTGTAAATTCTTAGCAGAATTAATGGTAGTTCAGATGTACCTGTACTATAGCTAGATATAAAGAGAAAAATAAAGAAATGCAGTCATTTAATTCTCCCTACTACTCGTTGATCATATTAAATATGTTTTTGTTCTTCGTTCTTTTAGACAGAAAAAAACATTCAGTTTGTGGCTGTTAGTGTTTGTTTCTTATTGTTAAAAAAAATGTAAAAATGTTAATAAATGAAGAAAGAAAAAGATTTGTGTACCATAACATTGAGACTTTACACTTTTCTGGGACCCCTAGCATTATCACTGGGACTCTCGGAATTTCCTCTGACACCTTCAGTTTTTCAGTTGAGAGTCCTGGACCTGCTAGAAAGGGAGGTGCTTGATCTAGAGAGGCACCTGTCGCTTAGAGACACTCTTGCAGAATGCCTACGAAGAGAAGAAGAGCACCTGGCGGGATCTACGGCTCCAGAGGTCCTACTAATATAAGAGGCTATTGGTCAGTTGTGGAATACACGTTAATAATTTTTTAAAATTTTTTTATTTTTTTATAAATTTAGTCGTTGCCAATTATTTTACAATGTGAGGAGGGCATTTCGCCTTCATTAAAAGAGTGAGGGGGTCATTTTGCCATCGTTAAAAAAGTGAGGGGGACATGTCCCCATGTAAATTATGCCTATGACTAGAAGACAAAGGTATTCTTTTGCAAAGTACAAGTTATTTATTGAAACTGAAGCATATTAACTGCATTTCATATAAACAAGACACTGCAAATAAACACATTTATACATAATTAACACTGTGCTTTACTTGATGCCATAATAGCTACCAGTGATTTAATAGCCTATTTTCCTCAGCATCCACTTTGTACTGCACATAAAGAATGCAGATTCGATTGCAAATGGTGATCTCTAATATTCACCATTTCTCTCATGCCTCCTTCAGCCTTATCAGAAACTGTGAAATAATGTGAAAACCCTGAGCTGTGTTCAAAGAAGCCAATTAACAAATGTAATTTAGTGGTAATTGCAGCAGTGGTCCTTGGCTTACTTTAATCAACACCTCTAAAACAATCTTAACAGAAAATGTGTTTTATTTGATTCAGTCACAGCTCTGCACCAATCTTTAAACAACAAATAGTCCCACAGGGTCACAACATTTGCAGACCTACACATTTCTTCAGTAATATTTAAAACCTGTTGCTGCACAGATGGCCTAGCTGATTATTTATGTTAAACATCTTAGTTAATATACTAATTGTCAGTGCTGTTACTTTACATCAGTGGCGACTGAAAAACAAAAACATGGATGTATCGTCACACTCTCGTGCTGTTAATAACATTCTGAAATACAGAAGAGTCAGGTTCGGTTTCAGTTGATGTCTCTGGCGTTGGTGGTTTAGCTTTGTTGTAGAAAAACTCCAAATGTAGCTGTCTTTTTTTAGTGAGACGGAAAGTGAGTCTCACACAAAAACAAATACAACAGTGAAGGGTCTTAGACACTCTTCGGTTATGTTATTAAGGTTTGAAAGTTTGAAATAAACTGCGCACTTACATGCTCTCTACCCACCTACAAAAAACATAAAAAAATATATATTTTTATTTTTTAAATAATAAACCCTGGCAGCAGTGGCGTAGCCAGGATTTTTTTTTGTGGGAGGGGATGGAAATGGTAATCACAGTGGCAACCTGATTTCTCATTCATGCATTGACATTTTATTTTCGAAAAATAAAGAACAATCTTTTTTTTTTTTTTTAACATAAGATCCAATAACCAAATACACTGTTGTGCAAAATAGTTAAAAAATTCAGTTTAGAACACTTCCGATTAAAAACAAAAAAAGAAATACAAAGCAAAGGACTTGAACTTTTAACATGCGCATCAGATTTCAATGTATAATGTGAAATAATGTGATACCTTGTAACAATTGTAAGTCACCCTGGATAAGGGCGTCTGCTAAGAAATAAATAATTATAATAATAATAGTACCATAACATTTAGATAAGCCAGTATATAAATGGGTTTAGTATCTTTCTCTTTAAGAAACAATGAATGAAGAATTAAATGCAACTTTTGCTTGGTATACAAGTTGTGTTTCATGCATGTTGTGTTTCATGCATATCTCACCACCTACAGTGTTGAGAAACCTATTGAACATTAAACAAAAATAATGCCGTCAGACAGTTCATACATAGTGGGACACTTAAAGGTGTGCTCCCTGCTGCTTGTGGCATTGTTGGAACGGTAAACAAAAAAAAAAACATATCACAAGTAATAAGGTTTATTTTTAAATGCCTTAGTTACATGGTATTAACTGTCTAATATTGTTTATGGGCTGCTTTATAACACCCTATTGTTTATAATGTGTCCTTAAACTAAAATGTTACCATAAGTTGTAACATTGGTTGCATAATGTAATGGACTCCTGACTAATGCATAGCCTACACCTGAGAGGTAATATTTCATATTAAGCATATTTGCATATCTCCACCAAGTAACAGAGAGAGTACAAGGCATGGTATCAAGTTGTGGGTAGTCTATTGAGAAAGTATTTTGTATCTCTCTGATTTTGTCATTATTGCAAAGTTGCATTGTGCTTGCTAAACACCATCTGCAAGTAAAACGTTTTTTTCTATTATACAGTACAGTGAAAAGTCACATATCCGACCGTCACATAACCACCCTGATCAATTAACCACCTTGCTAAATAAATAAATAAATATTAAAAGTAGGCTACGAGAGTAATGGCATTGGCAGCAAATGCAGCTTCCACGATGGAAATGGAAAGAAAGCGTTATAGCAATCAGCCTTTTGGTGTGCTCTCCTTTGAGAGGTGGGCTGTGTGCATGTGTCAGTCAGCTGCGTGTAGCAGTGACGTTTCAATACACCAGTCGAGAAAGCTTTTTTTGCTCAATGTGTTTATATGATGGAGCGCACACTTGCAGATATTGGCAGCGTGTTGTTGTAGCTTTTAAATGCATTTGAACAAAGCAAGCTTCATAAACACAATGCTACCGGCCGTTTGTTTAAAATAGCTGAAGCAATATTCAAACCGAGCTGCATATCGGCTGTTGGCAATATCAAGAAAGAGCGCAAAGTACCGTGACAGAGATATTAAGAAAGCAGAACCAGGGAGGCAGGGACTTCTAGAGTTAAGAAAGAAGCCATCAGTTGCAGGTTACTGTACATCTACCATTTGTTTTGTATTTTGTTTTAAAAAAAGCTTTGTGTGGAGATGGCTTATAGCAAACTGCATAGCAGCACTGTGTATTTGTAGCCTAATTAATCTTGTTTACATTTGCTTAGTTTTAAAGCAAAAAGTGTCCCCATGTTTAAAGCAGTTTGCGTGTTGTTTTTGTTCACTAACCTGTTCATGGATGTGTACATGCTTTTTCTATAGATGTTCGCAAATCCGACTTTTTCACATATCCGCCTATACCCCAGTCTACAGTGGGGTGGATATGCAACATTGTATTGTAATTGCAATGGATTTATTATATTTATGTTGTACACTACCACATATTTTCCCAGTAAGTGACCTTATTTCAATATCTTATCCACCTTTCTTTACTATGGCAAGAGCATACTTATGCATGTTGTATCCAAATGGTTACATATATTTGCAATATAATTTTATTTAGAGCATCAAGGACCCTTGAACACAACAGATTCACACATGTTACATTTCAGTTGTGGTACTGTTTATTTGGTTATCTGGGTTCAGCTATTATTTTACAAAACCTACTGATATCTCTCTGAGTCTTGATATGCAGATTATCCTGTCTCTGAAGTTATTATTAAAGTGATTGACCATGGAATGTACAACAACCAATTCACACTTGAGTACTACCAAAACCATCTGAAATGTTTAAATATTCTATTATGTATATTACAGTACAATACAATCATATACTACAGGGCTGAAAGAGCAGCATTAAGAGATACAATAGTGTTGTGTCAGATTAAAGGTTAGGCTATGTTAAAGGTCAACAGTGACACTTGCTATTTCTCAATGAAAGCAAGATGGGGATTCAGAATACGAAATACGAAAAATGGATGTGATTTATTTTTTACTCCTTTTACAACGATAGCTGAATCTGTTGTGTTCAAAGGTCCTTGCTGCTCTAAATGAAATTATATTGCAAACAGTATCACAGCTACAAGAATGCCATTCAGTATGATACATTAAGTGCAACTTTTGACACCATTGAATCACTCGGTTTTAATTGATCGCCTTAAAAATATGGTGGGACTGTCAGGTACTGTCCTGTCCTGGTTCCGGTTATATCTCTCTAACAGGTTTCAGTTTGTTAAAATTGAGGAGACCTCTTTTTTGTCAAAGGTTGTGGGGTCCCCCAGGCTTCGATTCTTGGTCCAATTCTATTTTCTCTTGATATGCTACCCTTGGGTAATAGTATTCATAGACATGGAGTTAATTTTCACTGCTACGCTGATGATACTCAACTTTACCTGTCCCTTAAGCAGGGTGATGGATCTGCTGCTAATATTTTGAAAAGTCTTGCTAAATTCAGACAAAACAGAAGTGATGATATTGGGACCTCAGAAACAATACAAGAATATATACTCTTGTGATTTTGTACTTGACGGTGTTTGTACAGATTTTAGAGCAGAAATAAAAAACGTAGGTGTCATTTTTTACCCAGACCTCTCATTTGAGGCACACATTAAAAATGCCAGATTGAGAGGAGTAATTTAAATAAACAAAACAGTGGATTAGGTAATAACTCTTTGAGGTCTAGCAATGGAGTGGAAATCCCACCTCTATATAGGTGTGCAAATACATTTATGAATGTCTTTTTAATTAAGGTTAGGTGATTGGATTTATTGGTAAAAAATGTTTTAAATTTAGATACTTTATATACTTTTTATATATCTAATTTTGAAATTTTTGTTTTCACTTTTTACTGAAAAGATTTCTCAAGCATATTCTATTTGTTTTTGTCTTTGCCTCTGAGGACATTAATGGGTTAAATTTGGTAGGCAGGGTCACTGAAAACTGTACTACAGAGCAATCATGAAAATTATGGATTTCTAATGGCTGCTCTGTATGTCACAGACAAAGCATAGCAACACCTTTTCATCTAACACAGCATTTTAACACAGTATGCAAATGCAGCACAGCACTCAGTATACAGCACTCAATATCAGTCTTATCAAAATATCGCTTTTCTGTTTTAGCAAAGCATGAATAATGGAACACAATTGAATACATTCTCTTTTTATGTGGTATCCACGTTTTATTACGCGATATGGTTTCAACTTTGCTTCAATGTTAAACTCTGATTTTCAACCATTAATTGCTACAATTATGTGGAATTTGTCTTCTACTGACTACACAAATCAAATGCTAGTATGGGATTTTGCACTCATCAGAAAAAAACTTTAACCTTGCACTCCCTGTATAATATATATACCATGCTTAAGTCAGATCAGGCTTCTCTGCTGTCAGTTTCACTCAGGCTGTCATTGCAGTCAATGTCTGTGAGCGGGAATATGCACAAAGGAAACTAATCTGCAACTTATCTGATGGATGAGTCTGGGGAAATCAATAATGCAGTGTGATATATGAGTTTCAGGGTATCAAAATAAATTGATTTGTATTAGTATCCTGATCCCAGTACCATCCCGGAGATAAGACTACAGTATCCTTACTGGGCAATCGCCTGAATGATCTGTCTTGTAAGTTCATCACGTTTCTAAAACTAATTAAAAATTATACTGTCTTATGGCTGTGTTATGACATGAATGACTGAATATTGCATGACATGTGGCTTTGCAATGTGCATTGTCCATGCTTTTATTTTAACATGCTTTTGTAAACTGCCCCAAATCATAAAGAGTAGCAAGCAAGTGTACGGATCTTATGTACAAAAAGTCATACATGTTTTATCCCTGGTTCTTTCTTGCTGTCACTCGGTGACAAATAAGAAATGAAAATGTAAATTAGGTACGAGATCTTGTTAAAAAAAATGTGTTATGAGAAAATGTGTGTAAAACGAGTTCTAATGAGACTTGAATGTACAATTAAACCTTGTGTGCACTGACTAACAATTGCTTAATATGCAATAAAATACTAAACAATGCTAAAGATAACACCTATGTCTAGCAGCGCGTGATTGAAGATTGCGTATGAAAAAAACAATTGCATTCAGATTTTGACATGGGTGCAATAAGTAATAAAGTAAACATAATTACAATAATTGCAGACATCAGTGTGTATTAAAATGTGAGTAGCGCCCAGCAAGCAAGCCTGCCTGTCTCTGAGCCTAACTGGTGGTGAGAATAAACGATAGCTTGGCATTTCAAATTGAAAGGTGCATGCAGAGTGTCGTTATTGTAAACATACATACCAGTGTGTATAAAACATGTAGGTAAACAGTTTTAGTCTATGTTTTTGTCATTTTACTTTACAGAAAAAATTCAAGCTGCCAATGCGATGGACAAGGTAGCATTCAATGATAAGGGGAGCAGTGAAAATGGCAGAAATGTGACATTTTAAAATCTTAGCAATAACATCTTTATCAAGAAAAATCTCAGTATCTTTTCTAAAAGCCTAACTTGGATGCAGCAGAGTTATGGTTGGAATGGCATTATTCTTTTGTGTCTTCAAGCTGCACCGTTGAAGTTAATTTAATTGTCTTTTTTCTTGTAAGCCTCAAACCTAAATACTAATGGCATTTTTAAATAGATGCAAGAGAAGGGTGCAAAATGTTTTACAAGATAAAATGGAATTTGATATATTTTATAGTAGTGTATGTTGCAAGGTGATTGCTGTGGCTTCATAGTCAGTCTACAGTAATCACCTAGTAGCTGCTCATTTCCTTAATGAAATATTAAGAATAATGGTCTTCTTGTTAAGCAAGCACATTACATGGTGAAGAACTCTGCCTAAAAATAGCACAAGCAACTGATTTAGAGAATTGGTATCTGAAGCTCTCCAGTGGAGCAGTGCCTTTATTTCTCTCTATGGGGAAAGACAGACCCTTCAAGGTATTGGAGGTGTGTGTGTGTGTGGTGGATAATAATGATACTCCTATCATACACAGTTATAGAAATAGCCCTGGGGAATTGACAGTGTTGTTAAATTAAATGGTGGTAATAATAAGCCTCAAATTTACAGCAAGTGAAATATATGTCATTTTTTATGAATGTTGTTGAATATTTAATTGATGTTAAAGCCCTTTAGTTAGAATGTTAGGAATCAACTTTCTACATTATTTAACACATACTAACCCTGGCATCCAATAGGGCATACTGTAATTCCTAAATCATCCATAATGGAAATGGGCATTCAAAAATCTACTAAAAATGACTAATTATGAATTATTATTGGGACACTTGGTTAAAATGCAAGGGTTTATCCTTGAGTGTTTAAATGAACAAATGCAAAACAATTTTCTATAAAAAAAGGACGAAAAGGCTAAATGTATATTGCTTTCTCATACTGTTGTTGAGTGAGGATCTATATTCGTTCCTTCCAGGACATCGGTATGAGGCACAGTGACCCAGCATTGTCTCTTACCCCCTGCTTATGACCATAATTTCATTGCTTGATCTAGCTTTCTAGCTGATAGTGTGGTAAAGTATAGTATGTGTTTGATAAATGTACACAATTATATACAGAATCTACATTAGGATTAAAATGTGATATATCCAAAGCGCTACATTTGCTATGGTAGGGATACTTGTTTGTACTTGTTACTCAGCACGCCCCTGCTTAGCTTGATATTTTAACAGGTCTACCAATTTTATTATTACAGCTGAAACCCTGGTGATACCAGCAGCTGCATCCACATGTGAGGAACAACCAGACACCTATAATGGAGACCCTTGTAAATATGATTAGTAAATCATGGCAGATAATAAACATTTGGTAACACTTTATATTAAATTGCTGCTTATTAACACTAGAACCGCCGGGTTTATGCTACTACCTAGAACCGCCAGCAGTAGTCATTTTGACGGGTACATTTTAAACAGCTTCGATATGAAAATGAAACACTATCAGATACAACTCAAAAGTTTTATTATGAACATCATATCTAACATTTGCATAGCAGAAACACTGTATTTAAATGAAAAAATAAACATAAAATGCTTTATTTTTTAAATTAGCGCATATAATGCATGACGTAAAAAAAATGAAAAACTAATAAAATAAACATTATAAAAAAAGATATTGTGTAAACAGGTGTAAACTGCTATATATGTACATACGAAATTGTGAGAACAAAGTCATTATTTACAAAAATAACATAAAAGGCTTTTTTTCACATTAGTCTACTGCATAGCACAACTTCAAAAAATGAAAAACTAGAATAAAATAAACATTTCAAAAGAAAATATTGTGTAACCAGCTGTAAACTGTCAGTGACAGCACTTAGACACTTGGTAGAAGGCGGTGTACCACCTGTTACACAGTTATAAGTTTACCTCAGTTGTCAGAAGAAAACATAAGATTCACTGTGAATAACAAATATGTAATTATCACCCCCATTACAGTGGTAAACCCTAACTAGAGGATAGTTATGGAAAGCAAAATGTTGACTACAAAAATTAAATACAAAATTATATTGCTTAAATGCTACCTAGCTCCTCTTAGCAGCAAAAAGGAGGAAAAACAACTACTGTGAACAAATGTTCATTGATACAGAAATCAAGGATTACAATGTTGTCTTTATGTAGGCCAAAAGTCCATTTGAGATTGTGTTATTTTTGCCCCATCAGTTAGCATCCTGGGATGATACAGCAGACATGATTTATGGTAGACCATGGGCTGACAGTGCCTGGCTGAATACTTTTATGCTATAATAGATGCAATAAAAATGGGGTTAGTCTCAAAGTATAAGCTTTTATCTGTAGCATACAAATTCATTCAGTCATTTTCCCATGAGACAATTTTACTTACGCAAAATAACAGATTGTTTTGTTTTTTAAACCAACTGTAACCTAATTATACTAAAGCACACAATACATTTAAATTAATGCACCTTTTAAAATCATCTGTCAAGACAATTTGACCGTCTATAAAAAAAAAATTTAATAAGTAACCTTCAAAGTAAATCTCCAAAGTATGGCATTTATCTAATTGTTTAGAAATACCTCAGCCAGTAACAATAATTGCATTATAATTTCCATTTATAAAATGATGGTTCTATCCCATAACTGTGTTTCTATTCCACATAAAACAAACCAGTGAATGTGTCATTATCCCACTGCTAAGCCTAAAATGTTAAACTCTTTAATAGTGTCTTTGGTTTAAAGGGGAACCCAAACAGAAAAAAAAAAAAATCTAATAAAAAATACTGATAATCACTCCACGTGGGCCATATTTAAAGACAAAATAAAAATAAAATAAAATAAAGATCCATTCCCTTCCCAAAAAAACATTTTAAAACTGGCATTTTTGCCACAAGCAAAAAATCCTGAGACCTTGACCAGTGACGTCATAGAGTGAACACCATTAGTGTTGGACATGGCAGCTGCAGTAGAGACAGACTTCGACAACAGCTCTGATTCAGATTTGGTGTCTCTATATTCAGAAACAATGTACAATAATGAAAGCCTTATGGAGCAACTGTCTTCAGATGGCCTGATAGAGCCCTATCGCTTCGAGCCGTACTAAAGCGAAACGGATGAAACGGAAAATAGCAGTAATCAAGACAATCTTTGTGATTGTTTGAACAACACTGACTGGTAAGGTTTTTGCTGGGTACTATAACTTAAAAAAAAAAGTAAGTTAGCTAATAATAAAAAATAAATCACCCATTCAGGTTTCTTCAAAATCTGCTAGACGGAGCCAAAACCACAACAATGTCCTTGCACAGAATCCTGAATACAAACGAGAATAAAGGCCTAATTCCACTGGGATGTATTTTACGTTCCTTATCTCAGGTGCTCCTGTGGTACCTGCCAACCAATGGGAACACAAAGAGAGAGCATTTGTTGTCAGGAAATTGACAAAACTCGGGAGACCTGTAAAAATAATGACTCTCCGGTTACATATGTAACCTGTCACCCAGACTTCAACCCAGTATGTTTCAACCGCATGTTTTAGCTGTCTGGCTGTCTACGTGAGCATATATAGTCTGCTGTCTTATAATATTACTATTACAAGAAGTTTTCGAGAAATCTTGATATTTTTGCGTTTTGATTTGAGAGCAACTACAGATATATTTGCCTTGGCATTAGGAATTTGGAACGACTTCACTGAAAACAGCATTGCCTGTTTCAAGCTAAACATAAAACATTACATGGACAAGCAGCTGTTTCCGACAAAAGCACGGTGTTGCTGGACAAACAAACCTGTCAAATTCGGGATCAAGTTTTGGCTGACAGCGGACCCTACCCCTACCTGTGCAAAGATGAAACTCTCCCCGCTGGTCAGAGACTGGGTGACAATGTGTTAGGCTGATGTAACCGTGCATTGGAAAAGAGATGCATGTTACCAATATATATATATCTATCTATCTATCTATATATATATATATATATATATATATATATATTTAAAAAAAAGAAATATATTGTTGATGCGCAAGCAGTGCATTCAGTTTTTTCTTCGAAGGGAATATGTTATGTTATGCATATTCTACTTTTCTTTTCATACTATATTCATAAGAACTGTCAAGGTCAGGTCTTTGTTATGCAGAAGAGCGGTTACAATTAGATGACTACTTTCACTGCCATTGTTTCCCTGCAGTGTATTGTTAGTCTGTCTTTGAAATAATAACAGTAATAAAACAAAAAGTGTATTCTCTAAAAAAGCAAGACTTGGTGTTCACATTCAGTGGAATTAAATTAATGATCAGACTAACAACGAACTGATTTTTTCATGCCATGTGAAATTTGTGAGAACTGAATGTAGTAGTCATTATTTAGATAATGAATTATGCATTGTTCAGGCTTAACAATGCTGTTGTTTTCAACAGTTGGGAGGTAACTGCATTCCTTTCTGTTCATTGTCTAGTATCTGATGAAATCTAGACCAGATAGCCACACTTGTTCTTGGTTTATTCAGCAAAATATTGCCTTCAAAATGTATTATTGCACAGAGGATTATCAGATACAGTATTAATTTAAAAAGGGCCCTTGTATGTGGTGAGGGGGAGGCAGGATAACCTCCTGATTTCTGTGATGTTTCATTTGGATTTAAGGGATTTAAACATTTCCTATTCATGAAGGTTGACTCAGAAGTAAGTAGTATTAGGTGAATGCCAGATCCCAAAGAAGCCCTGTCTAGCTCTGCAACCATGCACATAAACACACACAGGGATTTCAACCATGCACATAAACACACACAGGGATTTCAACCATGCACATAAACACACACAGGGATTTCAACCATGCACATAAACACACACAGGGATTTCAACCATGTACATAAACACACACAGGGATTTCAACCATGCACATAAACACACACAGGGATTTCAACCATGCACATAAACACACACAGGGATTCCTAGCTGCACCCCTCAAAACAAACAGCCACCTTAATAAACAAGGTTTAAATAAATCTCCTCAAGCAAGACTCAGGTCCCTGTAGAAAAACAACCATACAGCATGCAGTTTGATTTGTATTAAAGCTGCTGAATACATTGGTCAGAGTTGAGATTGCTTTGCAAACAAGACTGAAATCCCCCAAGGGCGTACTGCCATATCACAACAATATAAGCCTTCAGTACAGAACAACTTAGCAGCTAAGCCTCAGGAAGTGATGAAAAAGGTTCCTTTGAAATGAAAGTTTGCATTACTGTGTGAAACTCCCAAAGGGTAAATACTGTACATCAGTGGCGGAGGAAGCTTTTTATGATTGGGGAGGCGAAGCTTCCTCTGTGCTTTTTTTAATGTTCCCACTGAAACACAATTTGTGAGTTAATATTGAAAATAATTAAGGCCCTACATAAATAGCAGTGAGATCTTAAAAAAATGCAGCTCAATTGCTCAAAGCATGAAAATTTGCAGAAATGTTGTCCTAGTGTCTTAATTATGAAGGTTAAAAAAGCCATACAAAGTGTTTCATTTTCTTATTTTATAAAAAAAAAATACCAATCTGAAATGGTAGAAATGTTAAATAACTATCATTCTTTTTTAATGTCAATTTTATATACATGTATAAGTAGAAATTTCACAGTAAATAAACCTGGGACACAAAAGCATGCTCAGACATGTCTGTATATTTGTCACAGAGTGACTAAAGTGTGTCTTTTTGGATTATTGAGCACATATATACATTTGTTTTGAGACTTTTATTTAACTTTAGGGTCCACCCACTGTTAAAAATTCCGCTGGCGAGATATACTTTGAACTACTTTTACTCAGGCACGGTAAGAGACAGCCCTGCCTGCTGGGCAGGGCACCATTCGAAAGACGAGGTTTGGGTCTTTCCAGTGAGGTCCTATTTTGTATTTGAGCCGGTCAGTCGACACCCATAATTATTATTGGGCTGTATGACAGACCTACTTCAGTGTAGTAAGCTGACGTTCAGACTAAATCCCTACAAAAGAAGAGAAATGGCGAAACGGCCTATTTTCCGATTATAAAAAAATAAATAATAATAATCTGTTACAAATCAGTTGTTAGGGTAGGTAGTTATGGTATGGTCAATAGCTTATTGGTTGTAACAGTTTTTTTTTATGCATTGCTGTGTCTAGTAGTGTAAATGGCTTTTAATTATTAATTAAGTTCACTGCTTTATTTATTAAAACATTTAAATAGCAACTCCTTTCATGAGAACCCCAAATCCCCAAATATACAATAGTTAGTAAAGCAAAACCTTGCCCTTCCATACTTTGTGATGTTCAGTATTCTTAAAGTTTTTTTTTTTGTTTGTTTTGTTTTCAAACATGACTTCCAATTCTGTTTTGCAGTCTTAATCTGTCAGGCTGCCATGATCACATTCAGGAGATCTCTTTGTGTGTGTGTGTGTGTGTGTGTGTGTGTGTGTAAGCACTGGGTCAAACATCAAAATGATATGTTATAATTGTCTTTGGTCATGAAATAGAGGTTTTCACAAAAGGGTTAACATCTGCAAAAAAAAAAAAAAAGGTTTTGAGAAGTATGGAATAAGTTGAGCGGCTTTGTCTTTTCATGAGTGAGTCACCTTGTACTGATCTTGTATTAATATGCATTGGGATATGCAGCATATTAATTACACTTTGCTTTTAAAAAACCAATTTATTTTGTAACCCTGAAATCCTATTGCATTTGAAAACTGAAGTACAAATGACATACAATATACAGTATGTTGATATTGATTTATTGCTGTGACTGCCTGGTCCAAGCCCTGTGGAGCTCAAACAAGCTTTAAAAGGTGCTGTCCTTCAATCCCTGCGCCTTCCAATTAAAGGACGACTTCTTTGCCGTACGGAGTATGATGGTACATCCAAGCTGTTTTATATTATCTACTGTTTGTGTTGTGCGAGACAAGAACCGACAGTCACCAGTTGAACAACACATCTCACATTGCACAAATCAAGGCATAGGGACAGTAGCTACATTTTCAAGAACTGTGGTGTAAACCTTGGTTTCATTGTTAAAATAAGCCTACAAAATTTCAGCATAACAAAGAGTAAGGAAAACTCCATCCACTATTTGTGCTTATGCAATTTCACACAGTGCAGTTGTGTAAGAAGTAAGAAGCAAACAGTGTGGAGTAGTGGTTAGGGCTCTGGACTCTTGACTGGAGGGTCATGGGTTCAATCCCCAGTAGGGGACACTGCTGCTGTACCCTTGAGCAAGGTACTTTACCTAGATTGCTCCAGTAAAAACCCAACTGTATAAATAGGTAATTGTATGTAAAAATAATGTGATATCTTGTAACAATTGTAAGTCGGCCTGGATAAGGGCGTCTGCTAAGAAATAAATAATAATAATAATAATAATAAGCAAATGCTTTTGCACTGTAAGAATTTAATTAGCTTCCCAGACTCATAAAATAGCCAGAGAAAAAAGTTTTCAAAATTCAAAAATGCATAATGTTAATACGGTGCAATATTTCAAAGTATTTACGGTTAATGAGGTCTGATAACTGGGCTGATCATGAAAGCTGTACCTAAAGATTGCCTACAATGCATGGGTAGGTACTGAAGAGCAAATAGGGGACTGCACATATCTGCATTGGCATGGACATAAATTCAGTACGGTCTATTTGGCACTCAATGTGAGTACAGTACTTAACAAATATAATCACATTGTGTACATACATTATATTATTGAGTATGCAATACAATATGAAGCACCAATGTCATTCTGTATCCCAAATGCAGTGTTGCTGTGTAGCACCCCCATATAGACAGGGGTCTACAAATATATATAATGGGTGTTTATAGTAAACATTATTATTATTATTATTATTATTATTATTATTATTATTATTATTATTATTATTATTAGTTTATTTAGCAGACGCCTTTATCCCATGCAACTTACAGAGACTAGGGTGTGTGAACTAGACATCAGCTGCAGAGTCACTTACAATATCTTACCCGAAAGACAGAGCACAGGGAGGTTAAGTGACTTGCTCAAGGTCACACAGTGAGTCAGTGATTGAGTCAGGATTTGAACCAGGAACCTTCTGGTTACAAGCCCTTTTCTTTAACCACCAGAACACAACATCCTTTGTAATGTATATTTTATCAAATTCTAATATTACTGATCATTCTTAAAATATAAGGTTTCACAAATAAAGTGCACGACTGGCACAAGACTTGCATGGGAAACAATGCAATTAAATTCTGATAGAGGAATAATATTTGTCAAAGGACTACTGTATGTAAATAACTCTCACACAATGTATGTTGAGTACACCAGAAAAAAAAAAAACATCAATTCTGCACTCGACTGGCATATTGAGGCCAAACATTTTGCCCTTCTCCTTTGATGTAGCTCGTGTCCTGAATTCTTCTCCTCCTTCCATCTCATTTGTAACAGCAGACATCAATGGATTGGTTTGGTGCTCTGAGGAAGGCCGGGTCTTTGTGCTGCAGCATGCTGATCTACTAGCTGCCAGCTGCATGACAAGAATAATTAATTCCTGACATTGCATTTAACACTGCCATTCAGTATTAATGAAACAGCACAGAAACAAGCAGTCTCTTAATGATCTCTGTAAAGGCTGTGGGACAACATAAGGACGTTAATGCAGTTAATAACCAACACTCTTTTTTTATGTACTTAAAATGTTGCTGAGTATGCATGTGTATCTCAGAGAAAAGTATGTAATATGTGTGTTACTGCATAATCACACTGAGTGGTGCAACTGTTTTTATTGTCAATTTTCAAAGCGTTTTACTCCTAACCTGAAATTTACTATTTTATTACACTACACTAGTCTTCATGCAGGATGGTGCCCCTCCACATATTGGTAACCAGGTGATACGTGTCATGCAAGAGCACTTTCAGGACAACCATTTCCTTCTGAATGGCCACCTCGTTCACAAGACCTCACACCAGTACATTTTTGTTTATGGGGGTACCTGAAATCACACGTGTCCGGAGGGAACCCTCGCACAGTTCCGTACCTCAAGTATGCCATCGTCTGGGAGGTGGCCAGCACACCTGATGAGATGTGTAATGCTGCCTTAATGTCCATTGTCACACGAATGCAATACATTCTGGATCATGGAGGAGCACATATTGAACACTTATGACAAAATTAATTAATTAATTAATTTATTTCTTAGCAGACGCCCTTATCCAGGGCGAATTACAATTGTTACAAGATATCACATTATTTTTACATACAATTACATTTTTTTTTTTTTTTTACATACAATGACCCATTTATACAGTTGGGTTTTTACTGGAGCAATCTAGGTAAAGTACCTTGCTCAAGGGTACAGCAGCAGTGTTCCCCACTGGGGATTGAACCCACAACCCTCCGGTCAAGAGTCCAGAGCCCTAACCTCTACTCCACACTGCTGTCATTTGCGTCCCCATAGCTCCCTTAACAACCATATGCAATTTCACCTTCCTGTGCCCTACCATTTGTGAGATATGGTGCATGGTTACTTTCGAATCACCGTGATATATATGTGTGTGTGTGTTAAGAGTCAGGATTCAGTCAACTGCTGACAAAAATGTGTAAATATTTGAGTGTTTACAAATTATCAGAGAACGAAATGAAAGGCTATTTTTGTTATTGAGCATTATTTTGGACAAATTGCGAAATGGAAAATATCAAACAAGCAAAGGATGAAACAGAAATGAAGAGACAGCTTCTTCTGTCTTTGAGTAAAGTTATATAATAAAATTGTGAAATGTGATTTGAGCAAATGCACAGTTTGTGAACAGATTTTGAAGATGCAAGGCTTCATTTCTTGCAAGTGCAACAGGTTTTCTCAAATAAAGAAGTGTGTCTGTGTGTGTAAGCAGCAAGTCTTGCAAAAACAAATAAAAATATAGTGATGTGATGTTTCTAAATCTAAATTGTGATTTTTTTTAAAAAAATGCGCTGTCATATATGTATCATATTTGATTGATCTACTTTAATTGTACCTTACTGTTATTATCTAAACAATCAAAACGTTTTTTTTGTTTGTTTTAATGAGCTTCAGTAGCCAAGTGGAACTCTCAATATGGTTTCTTTTGAAAATAGTCATTCACCAAAGTTGTCATCATCTAAAATAAAAACATTTAAGAAGGAAAGTCTCCATCTGTATTCCTGTTTTCTAAAAAGTGGTAGTTCGCCCTTTCCTATGATTTATGAGAATATTAAACATTTAATAAGCACTTATTTCTTTCTTTCACTTTAAAAACAGTGATTAGACAAATGTGGATTGACATTTGATTTTGCAGTTGCAGTTGCAGTTATAATAGGAATAAAACAATCAATTTTTATTGTGTTAGTTTTTCCTCTAAAACTGTATTTTCTAAATAACAAGGCAAGAACACTACAAACATCATTTCAAACTCGCTTGAAATTTAACAACCCTAACCCTAATTCCAACTTGCTTACCACGACCCCCCCTCCTCTTAACTTCCTGCATAAATAATAAATACATAAATAATGAATCAATGACTTGTATCTCATAAATATAATTTACTGATTTCATGCTCATTTAATAAAAACAAATTTTATTAAAGTTTGTGTTTCACTTGATCCCCATTTTTAACACCCCACAATTAGTTGCTATTTGCAGATTGAGCAGCAGCTTCAAAAGCTGTTCAGGAGCTGTGCATTTGCTCAAAGCACATTTTACAATTTGATTATATTGCTTTACTTACAGACCGAAGAAGCTTTGTTCTTTGCTTGTTTGATATTTTTCATTTCGCAATTTGAGCAAAATAATTTGCTCAAAGACTGAAATAACATTTCATTTCGTTCTTTGATCATTTGTGAATGCTGAAATCGTGAAACGGTTATTTTTATCGGTGACTGACCGAATCCTGACCGAGTGTAACATATATAAATACACAGTAGTACTGTACATTTATTAGGAATATGTACATTTTGCTGATTTTACAGCTGCTCTTTATTTGGACTGATTGTGCAAAACCTTCTTGTGAATTTCACATTGTTGCAAAGTGTTGTTACGGTCTGTATCTAAGGACTTACTGTAGCAGTAAATGTAAAAGGTTAAAACATAAACGTGTCAGTTTATGAAAGCTCGACTTCAGAGCATGTACAGTATAGTAACTTTGGCCATTATTCTCAACTTTTGGACTTTTGCACTGCTCTTCTTTTCTTTATCAATTTTTGATTGCTTTGAAGGGTTTTAAATCAAAATAATATATTTTTGTAGTCATTAAGTTTATTATGGTTTATTCAGTGCAGCTGGTTTATTACTACATGCATCATTAAAATGAATGCACTTCAGAGGCAGCAGGTGCCTCGTTTTAAATTGCTGTTATTTATATTACTATCTGAACAGATGAGCAGAATCACTTGCTCAATAACATATGTAATAAACTGCCTGGCTGTAACTGGTTGCAGCAGTGTGGAGTAGTGGTTAGGGTTCTGGACTCTTGACCGGAGGGTCATTAGTTCAATCTCAGGTGGGGGACACTGCTGCTGTACCCTTGAGCAAGGTACTTTACCTAGATTGCTCCAGTAAAAACCCAACTGTATAAATGGGTAATTGTATGTAAAAATAATGTGATATCTTGTAACAATTGTAAGTCGCCCTGGATAAGGGCGTCTGCTAAGAAATAAATAATAATAATAATAATAATAATAATAATAATAATAATAATAATAATAATAATAATAAATAATAACTATGACCTTGTTCAGTCCCACCCATTTAGTTTTGTGGGTCCTACAGTTGATTGACAGTAGGTCTAGTAGTGCAGCCAATAAAGAGAAGGGGAAGTAAGGTACTGGATTGAACAAGCTAAGAAGTTCTTCATCACAGTATGATTATGTGAATTAGCTGAGCTGCACAGAATGGGAATAAACAGGTTTATTACATTTTTTTTTTGTTTAACAAGAACCAAGGACAAAAAAAGTTTTGTAATATTAACAGCTAATTAAAAAAATAATAATAATATATATATATATATATATATATATATATATATATATATATATATATATATATATATATATATTGCAGAGAACATTTACAACATGGTTAGTACTTGAAAGTGTTGGACCAGTGTGAGGCTCAATTACTGAGGGGGATATTTTTGAGTGTCAACAGGAGTTCTGAGAAGAATTTTTACAATGGGATTGAAAATGGAACTCTCCTGTTGAGCAAGGCTTATAAAATCAATATGTTTTTGTAAGGTCAGTAAATCTAAGGCTATAGACTTATAAAAACATGACAATAAGGAAAGGAGTATAAATCACAAATTATGATACCAGCATTTTAGCCTTGCAAGCAATCACTTATTGTAGGCTAAATACAATAAGCAACAATGACAGCATAGCTCTTAATAATAGGGGTAATATGTTCTGGAAGGAATTGCATACCAATTCTTAGTAACTGTTACTTGCTTTCTTTCGGACTTAGGGCCGGACCAAATCAAACCCTGATCGCTCTTGCGAAAGAGTGTTTATGCGGTAATATCACTAGTTTCCATATCGCATTTTCTTTATCCCAAAACCAAAACTAGCCATTTCCAATCGGCGAAATGGCCGGAGAGAAGTTTCGCAGGAGTAGGAGGGACCGCCGAAAGCAACATAAAAACAGCTGTTGACCAATCCCCAACTAGTATTTGTGACATTTTGAAGGGGCGGAAACAAGGCGGTAACATGCGAAAAAGCAGACGAAGACAGCTAGGGCAGAAACAAAAAAATAAATAAATGTGTGTTGTAGTCGGGCAATAGCAAACTACTCCCCCTTTTCAACCCACTTGTAGGCAACAAGCGATAGCTGCTTTTTGGAGGGCGAAAAGGGCTTGTTTTGGTTCTTCGAGATTTCGCTTGGAATTTTCCTTGTGTTTTGTTACCACGAATGCTTTCATGTCCTTGTTCGCTAAGTGCTGACTTTGATTTGGTCCCAAACCTTAGACATAATAAATTTCAACTAGGTAATGCAGTCTCAATTTGTGCTATGAGTAGTTATTAGCTGTTATGAGATGATATAAGAAGGTACTTAATACAGAGAGCACATTAGAACGTTATGGTAATCAAAAACACCCCAGGCCCATTATAAGCTGGAAGCATCATTGAGTAAACACAATACTGAAGGAAGTTCTACCTCGATCAGAGAGGACAGTGTGTTAGACACCTTGGTCCAGAATGGATACACTTCAGGACATTCCCATACCATGTGAAATGCACAGAGTTCACAATATGGATCAGAGGTGTATCAACGTGACATATTTTTACTATAGGCTTTCCTACTGTTTTGTAGTTTGTGTATTTTACACCACATAGAAATTTGACAAATCACACCCTGTGACGTGGTCTTGAAATTTAAATGCTATATTAATGTTGTATAACATGCATTTTTAAAGACACACTGGCAGTGTGTAACAGTTATGTTTATCAGAATAAACTATGATGGGCTACTGTTTTATTTCCTCTGCTAGCTGGTGGAGCAAATTTGTTTAACACCCAAATTGGGGTCAGATGTTAAGATACAAAAAGTGTTGTCAGTCACAATACAATAAGATTATACTGCTGCAGCCCCATGATTTTTTTTCAGCCTCCCCATTTTTTTGGCCACTAGCTGCCACTGATATATATAATCTGTACAGAATGTCATCATAAATATGGATATTTTGCTTCATTGCATTTAAAAAGAGTGTGACATGATAAAGGACAAAGAGAACTAGCAAAGAAAGGTGTAGACAGTATAAGGCTTCAGAAAAGTCTGCACTCACCTCTAAGATAAGAGCTCATCCTCCCCTGGGTGCCCTGCATCTCTTTTAAAAATGAAAGGAGTCACAGTGGTCTTTTCATGAGAAAGACTGCTGGACTGCATAGTACATTTCAAATTTAAAGTTCCATAGTTGTGTGATGAATATAGTACAGTTATGTGAAAAAGCAGTGCTTAGCTTTCATGCCCTGCTCTCAGTTCAATTAGTATCTATGTACAGTACAGGTGATTTAAAGAAAAACCCACTTTAGCTTTCCAAGTTAGATTTTGTTAACAAGCAATGTCTTGATTCTAAATGTAAACTTTTTAGATCTGCCAACAATAAAATTGACCGCCAGAACACCCGCACATAGCCGGCCGCTACAATATATTCTATGTTACCATGGCAACAGACCCCTAAACTGGAAAAAATAAATCCTAGTATAAGTTACGTTCATACGTATGTACATGGTGTGATGGGGTGTACCTGTGCTACCATAACTTTTAGGACCGTGGTGAGTGGTTGCTGGTGGACATTTTGGGACCCACATGGGAGGTTAGGAGTCAAAATGGATGCCAGGTTCCAAAAAATTATTATTATTATTATTATTATTATTATTATTATTATTATTATTATTATTATTATTATTATTAATTTATTTATTTATTTCATGGAGAAAGACACCCACAAATATTAATAGTCTAACTTAAGTTATGTATTTAATGGTATTGCAAGAAATGAGTTTTTCATGCATGTTTGATATACAGTATCAGTAAGAGATAGAAAGCAAAGATAGTTTAAGGAGTCTTAGTCTTAAGATAGAAATACAGAACACCCACCATCAGCATCAAAGGAAATTGACGAGTATGTGTAGATAAAATAACCTAAGGGTGAATAAAACAAGACTGAGGCTAATAATAATAATAATAATAATAATAATACCATAGCAGACACTGCCAAAATGGTTATCTACTTGACTTTTCTTTTAATTTTACTTTAGTGTTAGATCAATATTATTAATTGGGGAAAAGTAAGTTCAACCAAGGATATAATAGTGAAATTCTAAAGAGGTGAACCTGGAATATGTAGGGGACACAGGTGTTTTGGTAAAATGCAGTCAATGATATCTGGGGCTGCTTTAATATCTACAAGGAAAGCATGTTCTGAAGCAGTCATTTGTGTGTAAATAAAATACTGGATTAAAATCAATGAGGTGAAATGCAAGAAGGTTTTAGTAGTGAGGCAGCCACTGCAGCAAAAAGGTTTTGATGTTTTTGGAGAAACTAAGAACCAATACAGGGAGTTCACAACCAGTAGGAACTGTATAAAAATGGCAGGTTGTCTTCACCAACTCAATGAAATACAAGAAAAGTTCTACAAAATATAATGAAAAACTCTTATTGTGTGTCACTGGTATTAGGGTTAAAATAAATGTCCTTTATTGAGGGATTGGAAGTTTTGGTTGAATGGTAACTGTAAGGTTTGTTTTCTTCTTCTGGTAACTTCAATCAAAAGAGTTTTATTCAGGGACAATGCAAATCCAAAGACAGTACAGGACACAATCACAACAGTACTGTAAGCAAACTTACAGGTCTCACCAGATGGAAACTTGAGCAACAAAGCAGCAGGTAAACCTACAGGTCTTGACAGGTGGTATTCGAGCCTCCAAAAAATAGTTACAGACAGAAATATACTGGGCAGGTTACTGCCCACTGGGAGTGGAACTCCACCTAGAGGGATTGGAAATCTCCTACCTTTACCAATGAACAGAGACGGCCCCCCTTTACTGGAGGCGTGCCAGCAGTCGCTTCCCCTCCCCCCATGACTCGGCTCCAAAAGCACAGCGCGCCACCTTTAGCAGAAGTTTGTGGTTTTAGAAACTGTTTTAGCTGGGTTGATTGTGGTTTTCACATATGACTATAATCAGCTTTTTAAGTAGAAACAACTCGTGCATAAACAATGGTCATCTGCCCAAGGTCAAAACTGCTCTCTGAGTCATGAAAAATCAGTTTCTTATCATGATTCTCTGACATGGAAGCATTTCAGGCTACTTGCAAAGCTACAGAGCCATAAGGCCAGGGCAATGGTAATTGAAAAGCCTTACATTAAACACAGGAAAATCACAGAATGTTCAGAGACAGTTTCAATGATTTCTCACTTTATCATTTAAAAGGGCACATAAAATTATTAAAATGTCCAGTATATAACACCTTACATAACTACAATAGTAATAACCTCACCTCTGTCAGTCATCTTAAAATCTGGACTGGTTATCTTTGTTCAACTACTGTTGAGTACACTGGTTACCACAGCAATGTCCATTTTGCAAAAATACAAACTATATCAGTACAGTAAAAAAAAATACAATGGTTAAGACTCAAAATAAATTACTTCTCCACTTCTCTGTGACAGCTAGCCTCTGTAAGCTCTTCATCACAATGCATTAATCTTGATGTCTTTGGAGCTCTTTGTTCGCACTGGAAGAAGTGGTGAAAAATAGTTTTTTGCATAATCTGTAGGTTTTCAAAGGCAGATAATTATAAATTGAAAGTGATGTTATGTTTTCATTACCACAAAACCACAAAGCAGCACAACAGTGCTTCAGCTCCATTCTCAAACACATTTAAAGCAGATTTTAAATAAAGTATTTAGGCTGAGTATTTACAATAACATGTTGTATTCATAAAGATGTCCACACATTATAGGCTGTGAAACTTAACAGATATTCACATCCAGCTGTAACCTAAATTAAGAAAATGCAGATTGCTTGTAGAAAAATACAGCTGTCACATTGTCACATGTTCTTTGGATTCAGTGAGTTGAATATGAGAAAAAATATACACATTTAGAACTCAGGATGCAGGCCTTGATTTTGAGCATCTATTTATTGGGTTTAGATATTGCATTTTAGCTTTTCCCAGATTAGCATTTTGTCAAGGTCAAACACAGAAAAAAAGTGTTTGAGGAATACAATGGTTTCCTGACAAAGCCATTAACAGAGCCAATAAATGTGCACTAATGTGCAAAGACAGAAACATTTACAGTAAACACATTTAAAAATTTGAAATGTCTCAAGGGGGAAAGGTGAGGGTCAGAGTTATTTGAAGGTAGTTTCTAATTAGGAGCTAGTTTTCCTGGTGGCCTTTTTATGTAACCTCACTTGGTGCATTGTGTTAATTTATCTAAAAACAAATGACTTACAACAATCTTCAAGCATACTATTACTATTAATATTTAGTATATTCTAGCTTCTATTGGAATATGAAAATGTAATGATGACTAATAAACAATAATGCTAAAAAAATCTGCCAAAATTACAAAGCATGTTTTAAACATATCTCTAAAAATAAGGATAGTGTAGCACTGCTAGAAAAAAAAAGTAAAAATCACTGCTGCATGACACCTACAGAGAGTTTTAATTTAAAAAAGAAAATCAGACGTTAAACGTGTTCATGCATGATAAGCTGAATGTGATGGCATTATCACATAAGAGGATGCCCTAACATTTATCAAACATGTCATTGATAAAAGCAAAGTCGGACTAGCTGCACTAAAATAAACTGCCAAATTGAATACCATTCAGCATGAGACAACCTAATTTACATGTTATCTTACTTTCATGTACAAGCTTGCATATCTCACACATTTTAAAAATGTATTATATATATATATATATATATATATATATATATATATATATATATATATATATATATATATATATATATATATTTAAAGATTACTAGTAAAATGTGTCATTGATATGGCACTGCAGGATATGATGATTACATGGTGATCTCAGGTTAACAATAAGTCAAGGATACTGGTGTTTTGAATTCCGTTCTGGCACAAGAGTAACCTGTTTACCTTTATGGATGTCAAAATCAAAATGTAAGCCGGAGAGTGGTTTCTCATCTCTACAGTTACTGGGAGCTGGCACTGAGTTTGTTTTCTGCTTTCATTTACAATATTACCTCGCAGTAGGATAATTAAGTTCTCAGATTCACTTATTGTTTTGATGTTGATATTTTTGTTTTGTAGTCTTTATTCTCACGTTTCAGCCCTTTCACCCAAAAGTCAGTACTCAAATTTAATTCAAAAGACAATCATGTTATTTTATGTATAATATATTATAATTAGCTATTTTACCTTGTACATAGTATTATCAGTGCATTGCCCAAATGTTCCCAAATAATCATATTTTTTTCTATCAAATGTGTGTGTGGTTAGAGGCCTAAAACACCCTATCAGTCATGGTTTAAGGTGCCCAGTAACACATCTCACCTCTGATTGTTGGTCTATTTACAGGACATGATATGTGTCGGTTAGTAACCATGAGTGGAACTGCAACATCATCTTATTACTCCAAGGCAGCTGTTATATTTTAACACCAAAAAGGATTTATGAAACTGTGTTTTCTCTGTTAACTAAAATGTACATGTCCTCTTCTAACTCAGATACAACTACCAACTGAATGTTTATTACCAGTCAAAGGCAAACAAGTGACACTGCACACTCAGTTATCAACAAGCTATATACACATTTCTGCTTTGATTTGCCACATATGTTTCTTGGGTTTTCTTTTAGATAGGTATTTATTTTGCAGGCTTCACTGATTCTCGCTGCATGCTGTACACAGCTGCTTTCTTTTGGTCTTCAATTTGAGTGTCAGTCTTTTTCTCCACAGCTGACATGTTGATGCTGTAGCTACTGATTTGTGCTTGTGTATTGTGTTTTCTGTAAACTTTGGTTTGTGAGGTCTGTCAGCAAGCATTGCAAGCAGAGATTTTATTTATTTTTATATAATTGCTAAATTGTTTATTCACATCTGGCTCAACAGACAGAAAAAAAATAGATATTTATCACATCTGTCATGTTGAATGAATTAATGGGGCATTTCTTTACACATCTGGCTCAATAGACAGAACTAAATAGATATTTATCACATATGTTATGTTGAATGAACTAATGGGGTATTTTTAACTAAATCAATATGCTGTTCACTTAGCAGACAAAGCTTGAACTTTTGATAGGAGTCTGATAGGTCATAAGAATATACAGTAGGCTCAGAAATATAGAGTAGGCTAGGAAATTGCTGTGAACAGCTGTTAACTCTAGTCCTGTGATGTAAGCCTGTTAAGGTTTTAGGAATTGTTTAATATGATTGCAATAATGTACTGTTAATCTTTAAATTTTCTGTAGTAAACTGCAGTAAATACTGTAAGGTTTTATAGTATTATTTGGCAGTATTTACTTTGGTTACAATAATTTACGTCACTTACTGCAAAAACAGCAGAGGGCTACTACCGACAATGGAAACTGCAAGCACTAGATGATGCCAGCCAATGCCAGCAGCCAGATGCATTTCCACCAGAATGGCAACCTGTTCAAGATGCTGTCAAGACATGATGACCAACAGTTAAAATTTCCCAGTGTAGTATTATATATATATAATATATATATTTCTGAACACTAACGAGGAGGTTTGAATCTGAATAGGCTAATCATTTATCAACAATTTACAAGTTATTCAATAAAAAGAGAAATATATATATACTGTATATAATTGGCTTTGACTCTCCCTGTTCATAAACTGTACATTTTTTTGTGGGCTCAGTACACCTCCATTTTGTATACTCATATGAGGAAAAATACCTTTCTGTTAATAATAATAATAATAATAATAATAATAATAATAATAATAATAATAATAATAATAATAATAATAATAATGTGACAGGGATCATCTGCACTTCTGATTTATATTCTCAGGATTGTTTTCATTACTAAGACATGCCTGTGCAGATGAGTGATTCTTCAAATATCTCTTCTTAAGTTAACTGTTCAGCATATATATTGGTTTAGAAGATTCCAAAGTTAAATAATACAGTTCCATTGCAAAATGAGTATGCAGTCAACTGGATGAGGGGTTACCTGCATCTTATTCAGGGGCTATAAATAGGCTTTAGTGTTCCTCTCCAGCAACAGAATGGCTTGCTGTCATGTGCATTGTTCAGTTCAATAAATGAATGCTTTGAGCCGGAGATTTTATCAGCTGACAGTTTTTTTCCCCCATATTGTTTTCTCTGCCATCATACTCTGGTTCATTGCCTTGTCATGGCACCAGTCAATTCCCAATGATAATGACTGTGTAGAAAAACTTGCACTTGACTGGCACACTGTAACATAAAACAATGATGTATCGCTCCTGTTATTCTAGTTTCCACCTATTGAAAGCTTATAAATTCATGCTGCCTATTGTTTGGGTCCTAATTCAACTGGGGACACATAAACGCAAGGTGAACACAAGAACTATGTTAAATTTTAATCCATCTTCTCAAACTTTAAACATAAACTCCAAGCCCCCTAAAAACATTTAGGTTTGCATCTGAATACAATTTTAAAAACGATTTTCTGCATATATTTACATTCACCTATACATTCTAAGCTTTTTTTCCATTGAAGTTGCAGTTTTATATGTTCATTGCCATGGCACTCATGAAAACAAGGTGGCTTGACCAACATATTGGGTCTACCCTTGAAAAGGTTCTATATGTGTTTACACTGGTTCTATTATGTATACAAAAAAACTCTTCCCGTTCTGCCCTTGTCCTCTGGTTTGTAATGTCTGTCAACAATCACATATCCTTGTATACAACTCATTGTTACAAAATGTTAAGAAAACAATCCAATTTTAACTTCCATTTCTGGGTATAGTATTGTACTATCCAACTGCTGATCCTTCTTTCAAGAAATAGAAAGGTAAAACTTTACACTAATTTTAAGTTTATAAATTAGGGCTTTATTTCTGGATGATTACATTTCAAGGTGCTGGTTGATTCCTGTTCATAAGTGTAAAAGTTGAATTGACTTCCAATTTTTATTTTAAATAAATATTAATTAAATAACCCTGTTTAAAAAAAAAAAAAGAAAAAGAAAAAGAAAAATGTGCACCTGTACACTGTTTGTCAAGCCAAAACAGTCAGGAATCCCCCTTTGGGTGGTACCACTTTTTATGACGCACTACATGAAAAATAAATTAAGTGCATGACAACATAGAGCATTATGTGATGATATTACAGATAACATTTGAACAGTAGCTGGTTGGCAAATATTATTTGAACCAACCGAAAAAAAAAAAAAAACTTTCTGTATTCATATAGTGGCACCAAAAATAAAACAGAAAAACATCTGTCTTAGTTTATTTATTTATGTATGTATTTATTTATTTATTTATTTATTTATTTATCTATTTATTTATTAAGAAATGTGTATTTCAGAACCACAGACTTGAAAAGGCTCTGTTCCTATTTACACATAATGTAAGTACTATGCATCAGTGTAACATATACCGGCCAATTGGTTTATGCACAATGCATTATGATAACATTTCACATTATTGATAATATATTACCAGGTGAGTGGGGAAAAATATATAATTAAATAAAGGTTATGTATTTATTATGTATCTGAGAGTAACCCAGATTGCTAATAATATTATGAGACCCATATTATTATTATTATTATTATTATTATTAATAATATTAATAATATTAATAATAATAATAATAATAATAATAATAATAATAATAATAATAATAATAATAATAATAATAGTAGTGCAATAGCCAAAAATGAATACCCCTTTTGTCCTGAGAAGGACAGGTTTACGATTTTTATAAGGTGAATTTTCTCAGTCATAGCATAATAATAATACACAGCACAGATAACTGTACGGTAAAATACATCTAGGATATAAAATCTATTCTATTCTTTAGCGACAACCTCCAACAGTCCATAGAGTCCAACAGTTAAATAGCAAATGCTAGTTAACTTGGTTTAGAAATATCCAAAAAAATGGTTTGTCTTCACTTTTGATTCCTCTGTGTACTTCTCTTTATTAATTAATATTATTAAGTTAATGTAATGGGCAGGGTTGAGTGATCCACTGTCGTTATGGATTTTGACCGATCAGTGAGAGAGGTTAAAAGCTCAGAAATTGCATTCAAAAGCATTAGCATATTTTAATTAGCATGGCTGTTTTTTTTGCATGTGTCAGTGCACAACTAATTGAGTTCCACGGGGACAATGCTGTTACCCTCCTCTCTGCAGAGCTTCGGTGCTTCTTCAACCAGACCATGAAGAAAGCATCTCCCAGGCTGCTGCACCCAACTAACCCTGTGACAGGACAAACTCAGGCCAAGAAATGCAGGCCTCAAGACCTTGTCTTCCAACAGAGCCTTCTCATGCAAACAGAAAACAAAACTACAATTTAATTTAACCGACAAATCATATTCCTCTTTCAAATGCTTTTTGCGTGTCAGCAGGAATAAACCACCTGTAGCTGGGGTTTTGTCAACATGGCCACAACACTTCCTAGTAGCTAATTGTAGAATAGCTCAATTCTTAATGTGATAATGTGTGCCAGACAACTTGATTTTTAAAAACTTGTATCCCTTTTTCATCATGTGCTGCACCTGTGATTCCTATTAAATCTTCCTCTGCATGTTACAATATGGAAGCACTTATCTGTAAGCCAAATGAACGCATTTTTACAATAATCGTTGAAACAGGTCATTTTTTAATGCAAACCCCATATTAAAACACCAACATAATGTCAAGTCATCTCCATGTGTGTAATTAGACCCTTTTGTCCATTCATTTTAGTTAATCAGAATGAGCCCTATGTTTTCAATAGCTAAAGGCAATTCATGGCAAACTATATGCCATGGCATATCAGCATTTGCAAACAATTTGAATGTATTTAATTTTAACAATTTGAATACCACAAAGGCTTGTTGGAGGTGGAAGGTTGTTTAATGTGGCTTGTAACAAATAAAAAGTATTGAGCGTCATTACAAACATTTTACACACATGTACAATTCAGCTTGTCATGACACAGTGAGGTATTAAGCTAATACACTGAGTATAGAGTATCCCAGACATCAGTGTGTCTGATAGCATAAAACAAATACAGTATATAAAATGAAAATTCCATTGTACTGTGATTTTTTTTGTGTCCCCGGGGACTACATGCAGGTAAAATACAGATAATAAAAAAGTCAAATGTTACACACACATACAATATTCATGATTATAATATACCTCCAGACCCTCTTAATTCTTTTATGTATGTGTTCCATTGATTTAAGGTTGTCTGACAATTTGTCAAAGCAATGTGGAGTATGTAGAAGCGTTTCTTCCAATCGCTTTTTTTAATGGGCAGTAAAGTTGCACAGCTTCAGTGGACCTGTTTTAATATTTTCTTCATGATTGCATTCAGTTCCATAGTATGTTAATTATACTTCAAACAATCTGCTGTGAAAGCTAAACCAGGCTGTCAAATTAAAAGTGCCGTATTTTTTTAAAATACATTATTAAACAAGTATTTCATTGCTACAAAAACATACTATCGGTGTGTTACAGTAACCCTAATTGCAGAGTATATCTGCTAATTATTAATATTAAGACTGATTTGTTTGGAAATTCCAAGCAAATCGCAACTACAAATTAAAAACAAAATTGTGAAAAAGTTTTTTTTTGGTTTGTTTTTTTAATTTTTGATATTGGGCAAACTCTTGGCTATGTTTAAAAAAATAGTAGATAGATTTATTTTTTTGCAGCTCCTAATACTATGGAATCCCATTTCCGCCACCAAAAAAAAAAAAAAAAACGAAATACATTTTAAATTTCCATTATTAGGTTGACATACTGTCTCATTATTTTGACTTAGTATCTTGTTATTTCGACTTATTATCTTGTTATTTTGACTTACTATCTCGTTATTTCGTATGCGATGTGTCAGTCATGGATTGGAGGAGATGTGACTGAACTAGCTATCGCAGGGGGCGTGACTAAGGGTATAATTGGGGATGTGACGATGTAATCTGTTCATTTGATGTGGTTATGAGAATGACCGAGAAAGGAAACGGACTGTGATAAGCGTATCGTGAGTGTTAAGTGTTTTGTTTGTTGCCAACTGTCTGTGCTTGTCATTATAGAAGACTAACCTCTGGGAGCAGTAGCTAAACTGCCAGCAATTAAACCTGGACTTCACTTCACCATTGTACACGAATAAACCTGAAAATCAGCACTTTCACTAAAAGCACTCACTCTGGACTTGTGACCATGTTGTGTTTGTGTGTGTCTTGTTTAGTGTATTATTATTTCAGGACTGAACCCTGTGGTTTGCCTGAGCGATATACATCGTTGTGTAGAGCCAGGTATTAGTATTTGTCAGCAAATAAAGAGCTTTTTCACCATGAACTGTCTTGTGTCTATCATTCCTGAGCACTGCATCACCACTGCAGCTGTGCACTACGAACCACTTTGCCACAGCCCTTGATTACTATAAGGACGTAGCAAAAAGTAAAGAAAACGCAATGGAATAGTGCAGTTCAAAATACATGTATGTACAATAGACGGATGAGAAACATTTAAATTAGAGTGTATTTACCCTTACAGTGACTACATTCAATCAGGATAAATACAATAAACTGAAAGAAATGTTATTGAAGTGAAAGCCAACCAGTTCTATTAGGCTACATAAACAAACATGCTTAAAAACAAACGTAGCGTGTGCAGTTAGTTTTGTAAGTCCAAGGCATAAAGGTTAAATGTTTAACGTGTACCAGCAATATTCCCGCTACAGGCTTAACATGACAATTCCACTGTATTTATATGATAAACCCCTTAAATTGTGTTTTTACCTACTTTTGTCGTTATGTTTTGTTCCATTCAGGCCTATACCAGTCTTTTTGTTCTATTCGGTAAGATATAGGCCTATATTAACAAATTTGCTTTTACCAAATGAATGAATGAATACAAATGAAAGTTAAAATGCAAGAAGTCACAGCCCATATGATTTATTTCACATATGTTGTGTGTGAGTAAGCCATTCTTTCATTTTACAGCTTATGTCGACGTTTATAGCCTGCTGAATTTGTGGAAAGCGCTTTCTGAATATGTATAGCCCATAGGCCTTTATCCCTCACAAAACAACAAAAGAGATAATGTACCCTATTTTGTACATAATCACCTCAAAACCTGCTCTATTTCGTTGCACTATTAGTTTTCTGCATTCGGTGAAACTAGTGGTGTTTACATATCACTATTAAAATGAATGAAGTTTTACCTGGCTACATCAACTCATCTGAATCAAATGAAACTGCCGACTGGCCGCATCCATGATAGAGACACTCCTACTGAGACTATAACATATGCAATGATAATGACCCATAATTATTGCGAAATAATGCAATATTTATTGGGAAATAATGCAATAATTATTTCAAAACAACGCAATGTTATCTCATAATAACGCAATCTTTTTTTTTTCTCTGTGGCGCTAATACGCTTCTGTAGTTTTAAACAAAAGATATGCAGAAAAAAATCCTCTCCAAATAATCAATTATGTATTACTATTGCTACGATTTTGGCAGTCATTTTAATACATTTCACGGGTGAGGTTAGGAAAAGAAACAAGAATTCACGGAAAGTTCACCAAATAATGTAGTTTTAGCTACATCAACATACACAAGCGCTTTTAAATAGTACATCAAAACCAATACTATAAAAACTATTGCTTTTGACTGCTGACAAGTTTAAATGTTACTTCAGATTACAAAATTTACAGTACATACTTCTGACAGACATAATCTCTGGTCGGAGTCGAGGATCTCTGACCCTGTGCAAAAAGTCGTAAGTAATTTAAAATCTTGCAACGCGCGTCTTTTTTGGAACAGATCGCCAAAACTTTCATCTGTCATTCAAAAATACCTAAAATATCTCTCACTGTCACATACCCGCATCTCTCTAAATAATGTTTAAAATTATTCCTTTCGGGTTATCTGTTGGTTGAGAGGACAGAGCAACGACGTCACTTTTGATTTTTTAAAATCCTCTTGTAGAGAGGTTCAAACTCATCACATCTACTTAAATGTACATTTATCCAATTATGCAAATGCAGTTTGTATTTAAAGTATTGTATTTATATGAACAACAGCTGCGACCACTTTGTGCAGTCAAAAGGGATGCAACACGATGCATCCCATACAGCAAATAGTGAAGCTGCACAGCTTTTTATGGCCATCCTGGTCAAAAAGCATTGTGTTGAACAAGTTTCAAATATTCGCTACACGTACTCATTTGGACCAATCAGAGAACAGAAATGACTATGTGTACCGATTTTAATTCCTACATTGGTGGATAGTCATTTTACATAGTGTCTTGTCATGACAACGTATTCACTTGTAATCGCTTCTTATGCACAAAGTAATTGGCACGGAGGTGAAAACAATCCTGCCATTTCAGTGGTTAGCATATGAGAAAGACAGCAGAAAACATGCTAAAATCATGTTGTCTCATCAGCTGCAAAACAAATAATTTAAAAAATCCAGAATTGATCTTATATTATTCCATCTGAAGCAACAGAGCCCCACAGACAACTACTATGGCTAAAAGCCATCAGAAGTCAGACAAACGGTGCTAGTGGACAACTTTGGCAGCCCAGGTCTGACTTCACATATGTTTGCTCTGCCCACTTTGCAACAAGTAGGGGAGACCAGGGCTAATTGAGACACCACTCATAAAATACTGTCACATGATGACAGAGGTCCATGACAATGGTTATAGTAGCTTTAACATGTAAGTAACCCATCCTCTGTGTGTGGAAGCTACAGGCTGTCAAACCTTTGTGTTAAAAAAATGTTTTTTGCAGTCTGTAAATTTAAAGGAATTAGATATTTTGACTCACAGACAAACAAATAAAGCACACTCAGTATGTATTCAGCCCTTAAATAGATGTGTAATTAAATACATGTGTAGTTTTACTGTTTATTCTGGTAAACCAGGAAAGAAGAGCAACGATTCAGCAAATCCTGACTATGTGCCTACAATGTTTCCTCATGTGACAACTCCAGGCAACATAGAGAACAAAATAGGAAGGTACCAGCGTAGTGTTGCCAGGCATAAGAGAAAACACAGAGAAAACGCGAAAACCCCTACTAGGTATTCCCAGATTATTATTTAACTTGTCTGTGGTATTTGTTGATTCTTGCATCATTATTGTTATAATGTAAGTATACAGTGGATTGCTTTGCTTATTATTGGTTAGTCATACTATCATTGATTAATACATTTTGCAATTAAAAAACAAAAAATTAAGAGCAAGGCAAAATAAATTAAAACCACATTTCTCAAGATCATTAACACTATCATATTAACATTCAAAGATTGAGATAATGTACAACAGTAATACTACTAAGGGGACATGAACATTAATGATCATAAAGACAAGACCAATATAACTAAATATTTTACAGGCATAGAAAAAGAATATATATATATATATATATATATATATATATATATATATATATATATATATATATATATATATATATATACACAATATGCAACTTTTTTAATGTGGTTTGCAGCCCCCCCCCCCCCCCCTTTTCACTTTGGGATACAGTGGCTCTCAAAAGTATTCACCCCCCTTGGACTTTTCCACATTTTATTGTGTTACAACATGGAATCAAAATGGAATAATTAGGAGTTTTTGCCACTGATCAACACAAAAAAGTCCATAATGTCAAAGTGAAAAATAAAATCTACAAATTGTTCTAAATTAATTACAAATATAAAACAGAAAATAATTGATTGCATAAGCATTCACCCCCTTTGCTATGACACACCTAAATAAGATCTGGTTCAACCAATTGTCTTTAGAAGTCACATAATTAGTTGAATGGAGTCCACTTGTGTGCAATTAAGGTGTTTCACATGATTTCAGGTTAAATACACCTGTCTCTGGGAGGTCCCACAGTTGGTTAGTACATTTCCTAACAAAAACTACATCATGAAGACAAAGGAACATTCAAAGCAAATCCTGAGTAATTTTCTTCAAAAGCACCAATCAGGGGTAGGATATAAGAACATATCCCCCGGAGCACAGTAAAGTCCATTATTAAGAAATGGAGAGAATATGGCACAACTGTGAATCTGTCTAGAACAGGCCATCCTCAAAAACTGAGTATCCGGGCGAGGGCACTAGTCAGAGAGGCCATCAAGCGGTCTATGGCAACTCTAAAGGAGTTACAGTCTTCCACGGCTGAGCTGGGAGACACTGTGCATACGGCAACAATAGCCCGGGTGCTTCACAAAACTGGCCTTTATGGGAGAGTGGCAAAAAGAAAGCCATTGTTGAAAAAAACTCACATCAAATCTCAGCTAGAGTTTGCCAGAAGGCATGTGGGAGACTCTGAGACCAAGTGGAAGACGATTCTACGGTCTGATGAGACCAAAATAGAGCTTTTTGGCCTCAATGCTAAGCGCTATGTTTGGCGCAAGCCTAACACTGCACATCATCCTGAGAACACCATCCCTACCGTGAAGCATGGTGGTGGCAGCATCATGCTATGGGGATGCTTCTCTGCGTCAGGGCCTCGCTCTGAAGAAAGAGGGCAAAATGGATGCAGCAAAGTACAAAGAAATCCTGGAGGAAAACTTGCTGAAGTCTGCAAGAGACCTGGGACTTGGGAGAAGATTCATCTTCCAGCAGGACAATGACCCCAAACATATAGCCAAAGCCACACTGGAGTGGCTTAAAAACAAAAAGGTCAATGTCCTGGAGTGGCCCAGTCAAAGCCCAGACCTCAATCCAAATGAGAATATGTGGAAAGAGTTGAAAATTGCTGTTCACCAAAGGTCCCCATCCAACTTGACGGAGGTTGAGCAATTTTGCAAAGAAGAATGGGCAAAAATTGCAGTGTCCAGATGTGCAAAGCTGGTAGAGACTTATCCAAATAGACTCATGTCTGTAATTGCTGCCAAAGGTGCCTCTACCAAATATTGCCTCAAGGGGATGAATACTTATGCAATCAATTATTTTCTGTTTTGTATTTGTAACTAATTTAGAACAATTTGTAGATTTTATTTTTCACTTTGACATTATGGACATTTTTTGTGTTGATCAGTGGCAAAAACTCCTAATTAAATCCATTTTGATTTCATGTTGTAACACAATAAAATGTGGAAAAGTCCAAGGGGGGTGAATACTTTTGAGAGAGCCACTGTATGCTTCGCCATAGGTCAGCTCACTGAATATTAATGTCAAAGCTTCCGAAGGCCCGTTCCATACATTCCCGAAGGCCCTTTCCCTTCCATACACTTCATTTTATGGAATAAATTATTTGTACATTACAGAAAAAAGCAGCTCCTTCGCAAGAAGTCTCCCACGAGCTGACAAATACCCTCAGCAGTGTAGATGAGGTGGAAGATGTTCAAACAAAAATGAAAATGACAGATATATACACAAATATATATACACAGATGTGTGAACACTGACACAGAACTTTGCAGATCTCTCAAGGTCAACCAGTTTCCTGCTTGCCCGGCTGCTCAGTTTAGGAGGGCGACCTGATCTGGGTAGAGTCAGGTGGTATGATGCATCTTCCACTTCCTAATGATGGACTTCACTGTGCTGAGAGGGATAATCAGCACCTTTGAAATTTTCTTGTACCCTTCTCCTGCTCTGTGTCTCTCTACCACTTTATCCCTCACTTGTTTTGAAAGCTCCTTGATCATCATGTTTGCTTTGTTGGATCACTATGTGAGATGCAGCTTGAAAGTCTTTATATATCTGAGGGAAATTATCTACAAGTTAAACCACTTTGAGTACACACAGGCTGAAACCATTTCACTAAGTTTGTGACCTTTCAAACAAATCATTTGCACCTGAGCTGATTTAGGGCTGCAGTAGCAAAAGGGTTGAATACTTATGCAACTGAGATTAATGTCTTTTTCCCTGTAAATCTCACTTATTTATATTCTGTATGCATTTTTTTTTAACTTACTGTATATATATATATATATATATATATATATATATATATATATATATATATATACACACAATGGGAAGCAATATGAAGACAAAAAAATAAAAATAAAAACATACACAAATCAATCAATCAATCAATCAATCAATCAATAGTTACTTTTTCAACATTTAAATGTAGTCATCGCCAATGGTTTTCACCCCGGTTTTCTCCCCAATTTGGAATGCCAAATTTTATTTTTATCCCAGTTCACCGCTGCAACCCCCCGGCGACTCGGGGAAACGGAGGCTGAAGCATGCTTCCTCTGAAACGTGTTCCTGCCAATCCGTCATTTTTCGCACTGCGGATCCACAGCGAAGCCACCAGACCTATAATGCCAGAGGATAACACAGATCTGAATGGCTCCACTGCAGACCCGCAGGTGTCCTATCAGCCACAGGGGTCACTGGTGCGCAGTGAATCATGGATTGCCCTGCTGACCTAAGCCCTCCCTACCCGGGCAGTGCTCGGTCAATTGTGCGTGCGCCAGCCCCTATGGAACCCCCGGTCACGGATGGCAATGACAAAGCCTGGATTTGAACCTGTGATCTTCAGGCTATAGGGCACATCCTGCACTCCACGCGGAGCGCCTTTACTGGATGCGCCACTCCAGATTGTAAGATTTGTCTTTTCCCCTATAACAATAAATAATTTTTTCAAGAACAATGACATCTAACACAGCATGTTTCCAATGGAGAATATCTGGTGATTCCTCATCTTTCCATTTTTGTAGGATCAATTTTTTTGCTATTAATACTGCTGTTAACAGAATTCTTTCCTGAGGAGTATTTACATTTAGATCCCTTGTTGTACCTAATAAAACTATTTTCTTTGTTAAAACCACATAAGATGACAAAATGCCTGGAATGTAAAATTCGATTCCATTCCAAAATGTATGTAATTTAGGGCAATCCCAGAGCATATGTAGTAAGTTTCCAGGGGATCTTCCACATCTCCAACAATTAGAATTATTAGTTCTTTCTGGTGTATAATAGACCCTAAAACTTTTATTTTTTAGCTTTATTTTGTTTTCTTTATTAAATCTGACACTAGGGCTACCATTGCTGACTCATTATTATTCAGTGACGACCCACGCACATTACACTTCCATATACAGGCCACAGCATACATAACATACACGCATTTAGTTAATACTAAATAGTTCTATTAAACAGAACAACAGATTATTTTACTCCCTCTCCTCCATGAGTTAATCGATGGGACTAAAATGTAAATTATTATATAAATCAGTCCGATTTAATAACACCTTTATTAGTGTTTTTCTAATAGCTTTTGTACTGCTTCTCTTTCTTATTTCTACTGTCCTCCGACTTGTTCCCACGCTTCCTTATCTCTCTCCCGTGCTGTCAATCCTCCCTGTTACCCCTCCCCAATCTCCTAAACAATCTCCTAAACACATTAAGTTCTGGATTGGTGATTGGGTTGTGCTAACAGGGCTTCTACTATGTATAAATATGTAACAGAACCAATATACTGTATGTATATATATATAACCCATGGAAAACTATCATCCCTGACTGTGTTAATCGCCCAGTTATACTGTATCAAATAGCTTCCTGTTCCCCATCTTGCTTTAGATACTATCTAGCTACTGTGTTGTTTTATTCTGTACAGGTTTTTTTTCAACCAGGGACTTACAGTCACAGCCACTTATTATTTCAGTGCAACAGCAGATATCTAGACTTTATTGTAGTATTTTTAAGGTCAAGGAACTGCTTGCTGTTAAACATGGAACCTGTTTAATCTCTTCTTAGAGCAATATAGATGTTTCAGGGCAATAAAGATTAAGATGATCATTTTGGTTGAAGTCAAGAACAGTGCTTAGATAATATATGGTAAAAAAAAAAGAAGTTGCTGGATTTACAACACAGTAGGTTTAATACCTCAGTAGTGCAGTCTTATTTGAGAATAAACTTATTTTGAGATTAGTGCTTAGGAATACCGGTCTAAAGGCAAATAGTTAAGATAGCAGGGATGCAAATATAACCAATTTACAGGCTTTATGTGCAGGAGCCAGAGTTAAGAACAAGACAGGACATGGATGATTTATTTGCACCAGTAGTAACAAAATAGATATAATTTAGCTGTCATGGAACATGAAGATGTGAAAGTAGTGCTCTAATAATTAGAAGACTTGTTTTTGTGTATGAATACAATTTTAGGTTGTATATGGATAACTTAGGAAGTCTTATGAGTTATTAGAGGACATCTACCAGTGGGATAATGACAACTCTACTTGATGTTGGCTGATCTGCCCATTAACTTTCTGTATAATTAAAAACAATATTGACATTTATAGATGTGAGGATTTAAATATATTGCCCTCAGCCCAATGCAGTGATATAATACATCAGTGGATTTATACCACCATATCCACCAATGTATTCACAAACTTTTATTAATTGGTATAAAAACAATACAATATCTGTTTGTAGTATACATTGAACAAAACCTAATACATATGTAAGTATGTGCTGCTTGATAATCAGCCTTGATAAAATGCAATGTGTATGAGAATTTCATATAGTGATTACTCTTGGACCATTTCCAATTGGGTTAAATATGCTTATATCAGCAGAACAACATATGCAGTCTTTTAATTTAATAAATGTGCAACAGTAATCATTTTCACAAGTATTGCATTAATAAAGTCAAGAGCACTTGATTAAAAAAGCTGAATATTTGCTCACAGTATAAAATTACAACCACCATATGGATTAGAATTGGTGTTGTTGTACGGGTGGTGATAAAAATTCTCTACAAAAGCTAAACAAAAGGAACAATAGGAGTAAATCATTTTTTAATGAATGAATTGTATGTTTAATAAATAAAACACTCTATTAGAAAATATTGTGATATTTTATTAAAAATGCTGCTGAAAATTGTATACACGGGTCCAGCCATAAATATCATCTATCATCACAAACAATGCAAACAATAATAAGATAAACAATATAGTTTAATATCCTACATTAAAACCCTGCATGCCTTTTCAGGTAAAGGATCTAAGGCCAAATTGGGCATCTTTGTTTGAATTTACAAATGTATTCCAGTTATCTTCCAATAGACTTTGTGTGAAGTGGATACATAATTCAATATCTGGATTCCTGGTTCACTTTAACTCATTCACTAGCTTGTTTTTAAACCCAAAATATGACAAGCCTGGCACAATACTTTACATATTGCTAGCATATGACAATTTGAAATACCTAACAAATACATTTTTGTACAAACATATTTAACTAATGTCGTTGCCAAAAACCACTGCCTTTTTTATGTCCATTAAGATGCTGGTTACTGTTTAAGCTGAGGCAGTGTTTAGGTTGCTAAAAAGGCCTATATTTTAAACTATACTAAGCAGCACATGATGGATCATGAAAAACAAAAAAAAAAACATAAGGTTTTTAGGTATAAAGCCAACTAAATACCTATAAATCAATTCTTCTACTGTACTCATCGTACATAATCTTGGATAACAAACTGTATTTATTCCCTCAGGATCTACCTCTTGTTTATAATAGGGAACAAAGCCTTTCCTGAAATGCAGGTTGTAAGCAATACTTAAACATGCGACAAGTGTAATCAGAAAAGAAGAAAGGTCATATAACACTGAAAGAATGTGTTTGATCTGTAGGATATATGTCTTCAAACAAATAAGCAACATTTCAAAGTTTGACTTTTTTTCAACACAATAAAGAGAACCATTGTTTTGACTAAAAAGATGATCTGACCAATATATTTACACACATCACAACTGAAAGCACAAGCTCCCTAAAAGCCATATTTAAACTCAAAACAACAATAAAAGCTTTTTTCTTCTTCTTTTTTTACTCACAACTATTTACATTTTTTTTTAATTATTATTATTATTATTTTTTTTTTTATAAAGTTTCTTAAATACAATTCAGGCTGGCAATTTTTCACTTTGCACATAACTAAACCATTTGACTGCATAGGCCTTTCTTTAAATCAGATTCCATTGGCGTCTCTCTGTGAATGATCTTCACTATTTCACGAGGGAATCCCTTGTTAGATGTCCTTGGCATACAGAGAATGGCACATACAAAGCAGTTAATCACCTTGTAATCACTTGCTACATACAGAAATCTACTTTGTGTGTAGTTTTGTGTCTCTGTCAGTAATCTGAACAGTATCAAATGAGTCTGGTGCTCAGTTTATTCCCTTTGTTAGAAAGCAGAAATCCAACGCAATGTTTCAGGAGTGACATTCACTTTTCACATTTCACAGGTTTTTAAAATTCATCTCTAATCATTTATAGAAGGTGCTGTAACAAAATAATATTTGAACTTCTGTGATGAGTTAATTTGTTTATATATAGTTTTACAGTTTTGGCTGAAAGCCAGCAAGTACCTTGTTTGAACTATACCCGAGTGGTGGAATGGCCGTGGGGTAAGTTGGTACTGTTTTGACCGACACTGAAGGTGTTGAAGGTGTGCAAGGGCTGCATCCCAGCTAAAGTGTTTGGAATCATGGTTATGGTGTTAGGTGTCATGAGCGGAATGTCATCAGGCGATCTTCTCAGTGTCAGGGTATAGTCAGGCGGGCAAGTGAGTCTCAGAGTATCGTGAGCCTGCAAAGATTCACATTCATGTTCGTGCTCCAATTGTTTCATCTGCAAGGACATAATCTCTTCATTCTGAATGTGTGCTATGTCATTTGTGGTGTTCCTCTGAGGGCTGTGACGTCTGTGTGTCTCGTGGCGCCGTTTGTCCTTCTTGTAGTACAAAGCTGCAAAAGCCAAGATGTTTAAAAATAGTAAAGATGCCCCCACAGCTATGGTGACACTTAATTCTGTTGAGTAATCACGCTTGTTCTCGATGATGACTGTGGTCTCTTCTGCTTTCCGAGTATCCTTAGCTTGTTTCGGGTTGTTGGCTTGGGTCATGCCAGGATGCCTTGTAGTCGAGGGCCATACTTTTCCATGAATTCGTTTAGTATATGCAAATGGAGTCGTATCTTGTGGAGGTACTTTAGTGGTGGTTGACACATACTGAAAAAGTTCATTTAGATTGTGCAGATGCGGCACGAGTTCCAACCAGAAGGCTACCTTTGTGGCTCGGTAATGGTCTCTAACTCTTGGCTTCAGACCGATGTGCAGATACAGTTGATCCTTTGGATTATATTTGGACCATGCTACCTCTTCAAACCGGTTTGGCTTTGTGTGGATGAATTTTGTGTCCTGTGGAACAGGTTGGTTCGGGTCACTAAAATAAAACAGAAACATATATTGATTATTTAAAAAATGTAACTATTTCATTGTTGATTATATATCTAAAAGAGTACATCCTTAAAATAAAATGTGATTGTTTATCAGATCTTAGATAGCTGTAATATCTTCTTTTTATATGTACCTTAAATATATTTTTAAAAGAAAAACTATAACCTTACAAAATAGCCTCGATTTACTGACAAACCCCAATTGATGATAATTATAACAAAATCACAGCCATATGGGATTCCAAAAATACATAGGTATAAGAATAATCCCTTGAGCTACTAAGTTGTTAAAGACTGTTAATTAATCATCAAACTTACATAATAACAAGGAATGTGTGTCAGTGTACCACACTCTATTCTTACATTTACATGTAATATGTTTTGTGTAGGATATATAATCTTGCGCAGTTTGGGCAAGAGGACTTTGAAACGAGGTTCTGGTTGCTCAAACTGTGTGAAATGATGTCTCTCATAATAAGAGAAAACCTACTGTACACACAATGTATTACCTTATTATAAATCACAAAATGAAATCTGCTCACAAGCTAATATTTTTGATAGATCTTGAACAATGATTGGTTGATTTCTCATATGTGATTTAATGGAGTTAAAAGTACACAGAACCTGTATTTTTACGTGGAAAGTTACTAGAAACCAGTGCCTGATGTGCAGTATTAAAGATAAATTGGTGAAGACCATCAAGTCTAGGTTGAAGGCTACCATTCACAGCCTAAATCAAGAAATCTTCCTCAATAGCATAAGGAAACTCAAATCAGATCAAAGCATTCCACTTTTAATGTCAAAATAGGCTAGACTGAGGCCATTGTAGTTCGTACATGGTGCATGGTGAAATACACACCCCTGTAACCTTCACCCAGTTTAAATTAGATTTAATTCCTCTAAGGAATAAATGGCATATGAAAAAATGATCCATAGGTCAAAATACCCCAAATAGAAAATTTGATAAATACATTATTAACCACATACATGTCTGCACTATCAAATATGTACATGTCTTAAACAGAGTACATAAAAATCAATCAATCAATCCCATTAATCACAGGTCCCCTAAAGTTCAATCTGGCAAGTAACATTATTGATTCTGAACTATACAACAGGAATACAGTTATCATCCTGCTTTCCGATTCATGATCACCTTCTGGTCTGTTGCATTTGACTAATTCACAATACTCACAATAGTCAATAATGAATATGAATTTCTGGGCTTGTATCCACTTTTAAGAAAAAAGGATTCTCACTAAAAGAGCATTTTACTTTCAAATAAAAAATAAATATCTTTACCTGATACTTGTAACCTAATAACAGAAATAAAAACATCACCCACAAAATTACATTACAGTATGTACTGTAGGTTCTAATAACAGAATTCACTGTAAAAAATATGCCTGGTAGTATAAAGTGTATAAACTCACCCTGTATCACCCTGTATAATTATCTAATTTAGCTTCATAAATGAAACATGCTGAATAAAGTTACATTAACATATTGAATTACATACCACTTTGTAGTTTTCCATATACGTAACGAAAAACTGACAACAATTGAAAAATGTGACATTTCCAAATCTAACATGAAATATTATACTACTATTATGTATTCCGGTAGACCTTTGTAATATCATTTTGTAGTTTCTTTAATTACATTATGTTAAATTATATATATATATATATATCAGCTTATTTTGCCTCCCCAGCGCAACAGCACACACAATGACTGCAATGCTCCGGGGATCAACCACGGTGCGGTCTAACCAGCGCATCAGCATGACAACCGTCTGGATTGAACTAAGTAGGGTACATCTCTGGGGTCTTCAAGTGGGCAACTTCCATCCTCGGTGTTTAATATGCACTTTTGACCTCCATCTTAATAGTTTAACATTTCAGTTTATTAGATTATGTGTCATAAACCAGAGTAGATTAGTATTAGAAAACAAATGATAAAGAATGATAATATATTTATTCAGTACAGTAAATAGATTGATTGCAGGTTGCATGTTTGTAAATGATGCCATGATGAATGTCTATTCTATTTACAGTAGGGCCCTATTGTGCATATGTGAGCTACATTCTGTATTTGTCTTTCCACTTGTGCATTTATTACACTTTTACTTATTTTACATTCCTTTTTAAAAATGAACTTAACTCCCTCAAACGTGGCTAACCCATTAAAAAAATGATATATATATAATCATATTTGAACACAAGTATTTTTAATATGTCATATTCTCCCGACAGGACACAACTTTGTAACAGCGTTTAGGTCAGTTGGTGAATTGTGTATTCATGTGAACACATATTTACAAATAAAATATCATAAAAATGTATATATGTAGGTATTCATATATGCCCAAACATGCATGCTTACGTATCACTCTGAATACATGTTGAATACATGCTGAGCATCGCCTGTCCCCCAGAGGGAGATGCAGTTGCAGAGAGGTGAATGAGAGGAACAAAAATAATACAAAAGAAAGGTGGCTTGATTAGGGATTTAAGTAGCAAGCTGACTGAAGATTGGATGAGGCAGAAACCCCTTGCTCCTGGCCCCTGAACCAAGGGCTTTAAACAAAAAAAATACAAATTACTGTATATATATATATATATATATATATATATATATATATATATAGATAGATAGATAGATAGATAGATAGATAGATAGATAGATAGATAGATAGATAGATAGATAGATAGATACACACATATATTATTTTTTTAATGTTATACACATATATATATATATATATATAAAATTAAAAAAATAATATTCACCTTTTTCTTGTCAATAACCCTGTTGTCTTAAAATATTGTTTTAAAGTAGACAATAAGCTCATTTTTTAATGTTATCAAAATGGTAGATTAATACAGGAAATATATATGCTTCATTGTAAGATACAGTAAAGTGACATCAACAAAATATTTATTTATTTATCTATTTATTTATTTCATTTATATAGCGCGTTTCATACCGAAGTATCACAAGGCACTGTACATAAATACATAAAAACACAATAAAACACAAAATATACAAATAAGAAGAAGAAGAAGAAGAAAATAAATAAATAAATAAATAAATAAATAAATAATCATTAAAACCACTATGATAAAAATGCCATTTTATAAAAAATGTGTTTAAAGTTTAGACTTAAAAATACCCACAGACCCAGCTTCCCTAACACATGGAGGTAGAGCATTCCATAGTTTAGGGGCTCTAAAAGAAAAAGCCCTACCTCCCATATTGATTTTATTGACCCTGGGAACAACGAGCAGCCCCGCTTCCTGTGATCTAAGAGTGCGATTTGGGAGATACGTGGTCAGTAGCTCCTGCAAATAGCTGGGTGCTGCTCCATTCAAGGCTTTATAGGTCAAAAATAAGATTTTAAAATCAATTATATATTGAACAGGGAGCCAGTGCAAGGAGGCTAAAACAGGGGTGATATATTCATTTTTTTGTTTTTAGTCAAAATTCTAGTTTGAAAATAAATCTATACAGATGAGCGAGAAGTTTGCACAGAGAGGCTATAGATTAAATGATATTGAAAGAGCATATTTAAGAGCAAAACACACAGATAGAAATACTTTATTTGTAAATAAGGATAGAACAGACAGTATTCATCATACAGTCAAACCTGCTCATGCGACCACCTTTAATTAGGGACATAGTGACCACAATTCTCTTACCCAGCAACGGACTCAAACCTGTATTAAGCGTCCTTACACAAGGCTATTGTTATAAGAAAAATATGGTTTTAAATGGTATGTCCTAAATTCAAAGGAATATGGTAACCATTTTAGTGGTCTTTTATCCATAATCAACAAAACAACAGCACTCTCTTGTAAAGGAATAGAGAAAACGTGGAGAAACAAAAGGTCCTCCCTAGATGACAGAATTAAAGTTATTAAACTTGTAAAGACAGGAAGTGCCCGAAAAACTGCTGAAAAATTTGGCACTAGAAAGACGCAGATACTGCATTTTGAAACGGAAAGAACTAGGGCTTGAAGTTTTAGGTTTTTATTTTTGTTCACATGACCGTGTTTTGATCCAATTCAATATTTTAATTAAACTGTTAATTACTAAACAAAGTTGCTTCTTTTTACCTGATTGACTTGCTGATTCTATTTCACCTTCATTATTCGAACAAGAGCAATCACTTCCCCCAGATGCTACTTTAACTTGCATTTCGTTCTCACACATGCCTGGGAACTAGGTAGCTTCCAATGTGTCCTTTTTGTGTTGTGTTGTTCTTTCCTGCTAACTTAACAGAATGTTCTCATAATTAGGATATAGCGGCTTAAGACTTAAAGGCAAGCTTAAAGGGAACATTCAAGCCGTACTTATAGGAGTATGAAAACAATGTGTGCGGTAATCGAAAGAGAGCTTATGCTTATGCTGGCGTCGGTTTCAGGATGCAATGAATCAACACGTACGTACCTGAAAGGCAGACACAGCCACTGAAATTTGCAAAGGACTTAAAACATTTTGTGTGACCTGAGACAGGCAAGCATTCATTACTTTCACCAAACAATTTGTTTTGTAAATGCATTATCTAAATGAATGTTATTAAATTACATACTTCCTTTTGTTCATATTACATCTTCTGGCTTTTACAGTGTATGTAAGACACACATTATTACAGGAAAGCATGTCAGAGACAAATAGAAAATTCATAAGTTATGGGCCCTCTTTTAAGAGACCGCCTGTGTTAAAAGGCCACTATTAGACTGTCCCTCGAGTGGTCTCTTAATACAGGTGTGACTGTATTTGTTTCTCCACCGAATATAACTCACAGACGAGTGCAATTAAAAACATAACTTAAACACTGGCACATCTTGGAAAGTGACAAACAACTTAACACCTTTAAAACAGCGCCCCCTATGATCACTTTTAGACGAGCTCAGAACAGCAGAGACAGGGTAGTACATACAGTACATTCTCCATATGTAAATAAAAAATGGCTACCTAGCAAACCAGATGGCAATTTTCGTTGTGGCCATTGCGTGCACTGTGCCAATACTATGGACACAAAAGCCTGTTGTCTATATGCTTAAATGCCCATGCGGTCTTATATATATTGGCCAGACAAAAAGAGCTCTTAAAATACAAATAGCTGAACATAAAGCAGCCATTCGAAATAGAAATATGGATTATGCCATTGCCTGATACTATATCACAGCCAACCATGGTTCAGTATCTTCTTTGAAATTTTACAGTATATTATTATTATTACTATTATTATTTATTTCTTAGCAGACGCCCTTATCCAGGGTGACTTACAGTCGTAAACAAAAATACAGTTCAAGAATCACAGTACAAGTATTAATACAATTAAGAGCAAGATAAAATACAATGACTTCGGTTCTAGCAAGTACAAGTATGACAAAATACGATTCAATAACGGAGCAGATAACTGTGTCAGTGATAGTTACATCAGGATATAATTAAATACAAAATACTACAGATTAAATAACACTTGTGATAGATTACAGTACTCTAAAGTACAGGATTAAATACAGTAAAATAGGGAGCAGATAAGAGCAAGTAAAGCGCATTTAAGGAAGAGTGATAGTGTCCAGAGGGAAAAGAGGAGTTCTACAGGTGCTGTCTTAAGAGGTGAGTCTTGAGGAGGCGCCGGAAGATGGTCAGGGACTGGGCATTCCTGACATCTGTAGCAAGGTCATTCCACCACTGCGGGGCGAGGGTGAAGAAGGAGTGGGCTCTGGAGGCAGGGGAGCGTAGAGGAGGTACAGCCAGTCTTCTAGTGCAGGAGGAGTGGGGGTGTAGGGAGAGATGAGGGTCTGGAGGTAGCTGGGTGCAGTCCGGTCAAGGCATCTGTAGGCGAGTACAAGAGTCTTGAACTGGATGCAAGCGGTGATCGGGAGCCAGTGGAGTGAGCGGAGCAGTGGAGTTGCGTGGGAGAAGCGAGGCAGAGAGAACACCAGGCGAGCAGCGGAGTTCTGGATGAGCTGGAGCGGACGGGTGGCGGACGCAGGGAGGCCAGCCAGGAGGGAGTTGCAGTAGTCTAGGCGGAAGAGTACCAGGGCCTGGACCAGGAGCTGGGTGTCGTAGTTAGTGAGGAAGGGTCTGATTCTTCGTATGTTGCTCAGGAAAAATCGGCAAGTGCGTGCCAGAGTGGAGATTTGCTGGGAATAAGAGAGGCAGGGGTCCAGGGTGACTCCGAGGTTCTTAGCTGAGGAGGAGGGAGAGAGTGTGGTAGATTCCAGAGGAATGGAGATAGAGAGATCAGATGAGGGGGAGGAGGAGGATGAGGAGGGAAAGAAAAGGAGGTCAGATTTAGAGAGGTTGAGTTTGAGGTGATGCGAGTGCATCCAGGAGGAGATAGATGACAGACAGGTAGAGATACGGGAGGGCATGGTGGAATCAAAGGTGGGGAAGGAGAGGAAAATCGGAGCATCATCAGCATAGAAATGGTATGAGAAACCATAGGATGCGTTGAGGGGGCCCAGGGAGCGGGTGAAGAGAGGGAACAGGAGAGGACCCAAGACTGACCCTTGGGGGACTCCTGTATAGAGAAGATCAGTCTGTCAAATAGAGGTGGGGATTTGATTAATAAGTTACAACGTTGTGAGTGCTGTTGGACACATACATTAGATACAGTAGAGCTGAGGGAACTCAGTTTAGCCCCGTTTCTTTAGCCATTATCTGTGTCTGTATTATTATTATTGAAGGAATTTCTAAAACTATGCTGTTGTCTACATTAAATTGTTAGGAGTATCTTTCCTTTTTCTGTATTGGTTTTATAAATGTAAAACAATTATAACTAATTTAAAGAACACCTGTTAAAATATAATAATATACTTACAGTGTGTAAGTTCAATGTTGTTTTGATCATTTATAATAAGTTATTCATCCACCCATTGCTGTAAATACAACATTAGAACTAATATGTAAAAGTAGATCCATGTGGTCTTCTTTCCCAGAATGCTTTCTGTTGCTGTGAATTCACAGGGTGTCTCAAGGAGAGATGTCAGGCTGCAACCTTGGAATACATGAGTGATGACCGAAAAACCCAAAGATGTTTCTTTTATAAAGCATGCCTGCCATATTGACATATCTGTCCTTTGCCTGTAACCTTATTACGGATTTGCAAAATATTCAGATTTGAATTTCCCTTGAAGGGAAATACAGATATATTGACCTGTGACTTCCAGAATTAGCCAACCAGCAGGCAACACACACAGTGCTTCAGCTTGCTTTTTTCTTGCAGTTAAAATTATGCAGAGATTATTAGAATTGCAGACTGGAGCGTCAAGCTGTTGTGCACTTAGGTGCACCATTTGCAGGTAGAGGACAGACACTGTGGTTTCAATAGGATTTGAAACACACTGGCATTGCTCACCCTGCACTCCAAACAGCAGTGCTTTTATTAGATGAGCCACAGGGAACACTGTCTGCCCTAAACCACAGAAGAGAACCCTTTACTTTTCAAGCAGTCAGTTCACAGGCGGTTGTGAAGAGGCCATAAACAGGGTTTGAAGCATTGTCTGTTGAAAATGAAAGTAAAGATCCACCAGGTAAAATAACAAATAAAATAAATAAAATTAATCAAATTAATTGATTTAATATTAAAAAAAATTACAGATTTTTATTGTTGTTTATTTTAAATAATGGTGATCAGTAGAAAAGACTACTGATAATATAAGAAAAATTAGGGCAAAATCATGTTGGTTAATACTGACTAAACAACATAAAAATGTAAGACTCTTGCAAAGTCATCTCTTTGCAGATGTTCTTGAAACCAGTCCAACATAGAAAATAACTATGCATTTGTCTCCCTGCTACTAAATCTGGAAACACAACAGGAAATGCCACGCCAACATAGACAATAAACCATAACTGATTTCACAAAGCAACATTAATAATGATCAGCAATAATCTTTCTTTGACCATGCAGATTTGCAATCAAAATGATTATACAAAACATAGATTAGAAAAAAAAAATGTTACAGGGAAGGTGTTAGTCACTGGGGTTGCAGTGATACATCGGTTATACTGTTATTTCATAGTAAGTCAGAGATATGCAGCATCATATAGCAATCCACACTAGGAAACCTTCCTTACTTGTCAAACAAATGTCAAAGGCTTACGGTTGAGTCTAGTTCCCATCAGAGGAAAAGATCTTTGCATGTCATGTGACATGTAGGACAAGCCCCGGGGGAGTGACAAGTGTGTGGCGTGTGCTTTCAACTGAGGGACTGCTGTGATAGCAGCAATATATGTTTCTTTCCAGTAAAACATTCAGTATCTATATTTTTATGTCGGTATAACTGAGTTTGACTCCTGATTGCAGACAATGTTCTCTTCTTTATCTTTTTTAATTCAACATCATTCAATGAAATTAAAATGTATTTAGTGTTACAGTCCATTTACTGTTTGGACACGTGCTATTATACTACTTTTGGAAGTTGACAAGAATACAGTTCTGTGAAATATATATTTTCTTTGTTCTATACTATTCTATACTATATTGTTGATTTTGCTATAACTGCTCCTTTCTTTATCTAAAAAATGATCTAAAAGAAAAAAAAAAAAATCTAGATCCAGATGATCATTTATTGTGATAATGATCGGGAAAATTTTGTAACGCTGCAAACCTATTGGTCACACAATAAAGATATTAAAATTGCTAAAACTGTTGAAGTGCTAAAAAAAATTAAGACCCATTGGTCAGCAGAGGAACAATCGTATGTTTAAATGTTTATAGTTGTGTTTATGACTGGGGTTGTGCTTGGAGACAGCATTCCATGACAAGCTCCTTGGCTTTAGATTTTGGATCGGCAATGGTCACTGGAAATTCTAAACAGACCTTGGGCAGATAGTTAAACATGTGTATGATAAAAGACCTAGTAAAGGCCCACATTCAATAGGTGGCTTAACTTTACAATGTAAATAGCTCCATTATCACTCAATAAGGGACCTGAGATTGGCTATTTGAGCAATGGAGCTTAAACATTCTAATGTATATAAACCTTATTATAGGCTAGGCATGAAATACTATAATTTTGTCTTGACATAAACTTCACAAAAATACACTCATGCATCTATGGGGAACACCATTAAATCAACTGACAGATGTATTTTGTCTATATCTTTTGAAGTGCTGAAGAGCTGCTGCACACATAGGCTCCTAAGCCTATTGCCAAGTTCTTCTTTCCACCATCATACAACCATCCACCTAACACATACTGATCAGTAAATGTCTGGCAATTAGTTTCCTAAGCTCATTTTAGTATTGCTATACTTTATCAAAGTAGCATGTAACTTACCCAGTTTTGGCAAAGTTTGTCCAGTAGGTCATAACCACAGCACTCAGCATGACATCATTCTTGGAGAAGTTACAGTTGAAGAGATCTGTAGGCCCAATCATTGGGATTCCAAACACATAAGGAACTTCATCTCCATGAGCTGAATCAGCCCAACTGGGCTTCATGTCGCTTTGACAATGATGATAAAAAGCATAGAAATATGTTGGTGAGCCATACTGAGCATGAAGATCTGCTGTAGCAACTGCAGGAGCCACCCATTGGTGATCTGTGAACAAAGCGACCAGAGTCTTCCTGCGTGTTTCAGGGTTTTCTTTATCTGCCCAGTCGGTGTACATGAATTTGATGGTTTCCCGAAGGGTATCTTTTCCTTCTGGATAGCCGTACAAATGATCCACAAAATCAGACACCGCAAAATCAAAGTCATTCGCCGACACCCCGTCCTCGCTGTCCACGATGCCATCAACAAATTTAAATCCTTCTCCTTGGTTCACCCCAAGCATGATGTCATAATTAAGGAATTCCCCCTGCTCCATTAAAATCTGTGGGTCATCTGGTATTACATCCCCATCGATGACGGGCCCAAAGGCGATGTGGTATTTTGCTGGAGTAATATATTGCTCTATGAGTTCTTTGTAGTTCTTGTTTCGGAGGCATTCAACCAAATCAATAGTATCTAGCATGTTGCAGCCAACTTTTTCTGCCAACATCCTGGTGTACTTGGCAGGCTGATAGTTAACCGCCCAGCTTGACAATGCAGTCCCACTCTGTATTATTGCTTTCTGGAAAAGATCTGATGGAATAAATACAAATTAGGATATGAAGTTTGGCATTTCACAAGAGTACAGTTAGTCTAAAACAATTTGGTCTGCTTTTTTATTTTTATAATATAGTTAACACAAAGCCAAAAAACCTGTTGTATTTTATGTTCAAGTAAATTTCCCACTTGAGAAATATTAAAAACATGCACAACAGCAATCTGATCCAAATCTTTGTGCAATAGTTATACAATCATTATTTGTAACAATACTGATGCTCCGATTTATTGGCAATAGTGAAACAGCACTATTTGTTTGTTTTTATGACTATTACAACCACAGGATTCAGTAATGGCTAGTTTGGTTACATTCCCCAGCTGATTTATAGCTGGACTTTGTGAATAAAAAATATATCACTGCCATACAACACAAGTTACTGCTAAGATAACTTAATGGGTTTGTTGTAAGCATTACACAGTGTTCTGTAACAAGTAATATGCAAACCTCTCAGTCATATTGAAAGAGCCTGAGATGGCAGAAGTCTTGTGAGCATTTGGTAAATCTTCAATACTGGTTGACATACAAACACTGCTGGATGGAATTTGTTCATGCTTTTGTGACTGACATTAATTTTTTGTACAGTGTATAGTGACTCATGCTCTGGGGTTTCTAATCGCACTGAAGACCAACCCCACAAGGGACCTTTGTATACTCTACTGAGAGTGTGTACGATTACTAACAAACATGGGAAAACTAATCTTAATGAGACATCCCTTGACTGTCTCCCATTTAGTGTCAGAATTAGTAAGAGGACCCTTTAGCAGACTGTAACCTGCAGTTGCTTACATGATGAATCATTTAACAGTATGAGTCAGATAGGCTTATCTCCATCAGTATCTCACACTAACATCCATGTGTATTCAAAATGACATTTTTCTTACACTACGCACTAATATTTGTCCATATTCTAATGCAAGTCCTTTGTTTTAAAATATTTTGTTTTTGGATGGTGGTACATTTGTGCATGTTGGTGATCAGTATTGTGTTTAGACAGCAGGTTCAAGATTTAAAAGCTGCTTATAAAGATTGTTTTTTCTCTCTCAGATCAAAGAATTGCTGATATACTTAGGACGTATATAACTTTGGTCTTAGATGGGCCAGCTAAGTCTCTTTGTTGAAAACGTTATGATAAAACAAAACAAAACCAACAAAAACATGTTAAAACACCCAGAAATTAAAATGTTAATAATTATTTGAATTTACCTTCGGAATAATGAGACAGTGTCAGCAGACTAACACACGACGCCCCAGCTCCAGATCCAAATATTGTTACTCTCTTGGGATCCCCTTTAAAAGTTTGAATATTTTCTTTGATCCATCTCAGAGCCTGGATTTGGTCAAGCAATCCATAGTTTCCTTTAGCAGCTTGGTCACCTGTGCTTAGAAAACCTAGACAAGGCAAACACACAACAGAATGAAACATAAATAGAAAAAACAAGTACTTACATACATCCTCCGGCGCAACTCTATATATCATATTAGAAATATTAGGGTCATGAAAACGCTGACGGCAGCTTTATGTTGTACTGTTTCAAACCTGTAACTGTCATACATGATAATATAAGGGAATGCATATTGTTTGACAAATACATCAGCGTGTATTAGTATTGAAATCATAAAGCTTCTTCATATCTGTAAATATTTCCTGTGAAACTATTAGTCAATATCGTCAAATAAACAACAATTCCTGTGTGCAATTACTTAATGATAACATTGCATACAATATCAGTTAGCTTTATCACAGTTGTTGTTTGCTTTGTTATTTGCCACTAGAAGGATAGGGGCACCATCATTAAAATGTAATGCTAGGATTCATAATATGATATCAAGAAAACATACAAAGCAAAACACTCAGTAATTATCTATTTACAATTGTACAGATAGAGTACACATGCACAGGTACAATACAAAAAACACTGATCTTTGTGTTGACTTTTTAAAAAGAATACATAATGCCCACTTTTCACGCTCAAACTTCCTGGGGAAATGTGTGAAATGATCTGCTTCTGATCCTCCGTATACACATGAACCCAAACAAGGTGAAGATTTTTCTGAGCTCATTTAATCTCCTTGACAGATTACCAGAACATTTTATTAAGCATTAAACATATAAATCCCTACAATCTGGATTCTGGGAATTTAAAATAAATTATCATTTACTTAGTAGAAAAGATGGCTTCTATGTAACACTAGCAAGGGGTTTAAGTCTAAACATAAGATGCCACACAGAAAATCTCAATTTTAAACTTTCCCTACAGGGTTCTTTTGCTTCAATATTAGGTTGCTTTCCGTAATACATAATCACAGAGCAAAAAAACATAGAATCATAATTGGTTCATAAAAAGATACCATAAGAGAAATTTCAAAAAAGGCTGTGGATATGTTCAGCAGCCATCAGAAATAGTTTTAGACCAGAAGGCAGTCAAATTGTACATTATTAAACTTAACCCAACCTTATTACAGTAACATTACTCTAAACTTTACCTAACAACTCATGACCGTCAAACCTTCAGTTTCACATTTCTGACTATGTCTGGAACCCAAATACATCAATATTGATGATTGACGGACAGACAGATACTATATGACCAGTTTAGGTTATGTAGAGGATAGTTCTACATACCTTGACAAAACAGGCTATTATCTGTAATCTTAATCAGTACAAGTTCATGCAATTGCATTGCACTTGAGTTGACTCACGGCATTACCCAATAAAGAGTCAGTTATAAGAACACCAAAATAGTAGACAATCTGGTTACATGCAAGGCGAAAATGCACATCAAAGACTTTATTGTGCTTTTATTATGTACACCCATAATTTTCTAAAAGCATAATAGTTACATCTTCTGAAGTGCTTATTAGTGTTTAGCACAAATTAGGTGATTAGCTGAGACTCCACTCAACCCAGGAAACTGGTCTTTGGAGTATTGATATAAGGGCTTTTTTAAACAAATTAGAGGATTTGTAGAATGTATTTGCAATTCTGATGTGGCACAAGAATATTGTGTTTAATCCAAAGCTGCAAACAGACATTGGATCAGGATGTGTACCACTGGCACCTCGAGCAGTTCCTGAGGAAACTGGCAGAGGTGCTGGGGACAAAACATACGGGGAAAAAACAAGTCTCGAGGCTCTTGTAGAAAATAGATCCTGTTTGTCATGGAGGATAGAAGAGAGCTAAAGACAGCTGGTCAGGAGATTACAGCCTGCTCTCAGCAGGCACACACTGGCACTGGAGGAGGAGCCTTAACTGCAGACTCTAGCTCCCTGCTATCACTGTTAAAATGGCACTGTGTCTGCAGGCTGTGGAATGAAGTGCATAGAAACAGAAGCTCTGGACAAGACTCACAAGTGGAAGAAGCACTGGTTTATAAACCTGGTACTGGAAAGCAAACGTTTGGAAAGTGGAAAAATGCCAAATACCTTTGCCCTTTTAGTCACTCAATATCTCTCTGTTTAGCAGGAGTTACTGTTTTATAATGAGGACTGCTGTGAGGATACAGTGGCACACTCATTGTTTAACCCTGCTGGTGAAGAGACTTTAGGAATACCATGATTTAATGATGATATAATAGGATACTGGCTGTGAATTGTCATCACGTTTTGTCAATTCGGCTCTAGTACAGTATACAAGTGCTGGATAGATCCACTGAGTTGCAATGTCCCATTTAATGCTAAAGTCGGTGGTGGCTCGTCAGGTGAGGCACTGCCTGTTCAAATTTTAAAATGAATGCGCTTTTTCATTTATTTATTTATATGTAACATGCCACAATAAATAGCTTTACCGCGGAGGCAGCTGTCCAATTCAAATCCTCCACTCAGTCGCCGCTGTACGTTCAGAGGAGGCAGATGTGCTCTATTAGCCAATCGTATTCTTCCATTTGTGCGGCATGTCTCCCCTCCCCTTTTGACTGTTTTAGCCAATCACTGGACGTGTGCCCTCCCACATTAATACTGACAAGAGTGAAAGGAACAAAATGTGGTTTAGAAGGACTTAGGGAATGCCTATAGATCAGTGGTTCCCAACCTGTGGTCCGCGGACCACTTGTGGCCCGTGAGTAAACTCCAGGTGGTCAGCAAACAACTCCCAAAATTCTGTTATGCAGTTTTGCAGAAAACCATTTCTACACAATCACACGTTGTGCTACTACTATTACTAAGCAACACAACAAACAGCTTTAACCATGTTATATGTAATTATAAGGTATGTATGTAGTCTGCATTTTTCTTTTATTACGGGTGTGTTTATAAGTTACAGCTCCATTTCATGCAATACCAAGCATCGCCTTCAAAGTCGCCATTAACAGCTTTTAAATGTGAAACAATTACTAAATAACTTACACATTATGAAGGCACATTTGTCTTTAGCCAGCATTCATGTAAATGCACATCTTTCTAATCTGTGCTCATTCTTCACTGTTCAGGGAAAAAAAAAATAATTGTAATCTGGCTGTTCCAGCCTTTTCACTCCGCACTGTAGCACACTGCATTGAATATTCCTAACTTGGTTGGAATGAGTAAATAAAAAAAATAAATAAAAAAATACATTAAAAACAACAGTTTTGGTACTTTTCATTTTCAGCAATAGGCTTGACTGTTCTTGATGCTGTCAAATTTAACCAAAATGCTAAAGATCCTATTGACTGTGTGCCACCAATCCCATTTAATTTACACATCACAGCCCACCAGAAGTGGTAACATCCTGTACACTCTCCAGTCATTTTTTAATTTTTTTAATTGATTCCCACCCACCTCGTCTTTGTATTCCAGTGTTTTTTTATATGTACATCGAGTGAAGTTGACGACTCAGTGAGTGCAATCAGTTGTGTTACAAATTGATAGATTATTTTGCTACACTAGCTAATGGTTGCGGGGACCAGCACTGGCATTTACATTTACTGGTTCCGAGGGCGACCCAAGCCCCAGTGCATTATTTGTCAGGAGGTTTTATCAAACAGAACTCTTAAAGCTGCAAAATTAAGACACCATTTATCTACAAGCATTCAGAATGTGAAAATAAATAATTTAACAAAAGAAACAGGAACTTTGCCATCAGCAACTTTCAATGCCGCAAAATGACAACATTCATTGTTGACCTGGTAGCAAAGATCCAATCCCGGGGTACGTATATATATATATATAAATACTTTACTTTCTACGTGTACTTGTATATATACACATGAAAAGTAGTTTCGAAATGCAGTTGTGAAAAAATAAGTGTCTCTACATTGAAAAAGGTTGGGAACCACTGCTGTAGATTGATTCATTTAAATTCATTCATTTAATCTTTTTTTTTTCAATTATAATTAAGTACTGCTTCTGTTTGTTTCTTCAAATTGTAATGTACCTTGCTTCGAAATTAAAGTATGTCTGAATTGTTACCCTTTTATTAAATAGATACGTTTCATATGTACAGAACAACATACAATTATTTTGTTGGTATTTGATTTAAGTTTAGCAAATTAAGTTGATAAGATGTGCTTGATTTTTGTCTACTTTTCTGTAAGTAACTTTTAATGAAGTTAAAAAAAACAAGATTTCTATAGGGTTTGTACCCTCCTTACGTCAATACGTTAGACTCACTTAGGTCCTTATAGAGGCTTTTTAAAAGTACCAGACAACATAACAAACTGATGTGTTTTTTGCCATTTTACATAATGGTTTACAGTTATCTTTCTAGAATCTGTTACAAGGAAAGCGGTGGGAAATAGTATCTCTTGCGCAGAAAACAAATGCTATTTAAAAACAGAGTTGGAAATTCAAGTAAATATCCAATTTAAACCTAAAAAAAAAAAAAAAAAAAAAAAAGTATTTTATTTCTCCCACACAGAACTGTAAATATATAAACATGAGTTCTTGTACTGATAGAAAAGCACAACAACCACGCCTTTGGTTCACTGGCATGAACTTAATACAGATTGCTAATAGTTCAAAAGTGAATTATCAAACACACGCATGTAAGCAGAACATTATGCATTAGACCAGCAAGGTCAGGGGCGACTGCTTTGAAGGGAAGGATTCTATATTTCAAGGATTTGTCAGAAGTTTTATATTTATATGCTATAACTTGACTTATGATGCACAGACAAGCCAGTGATTCTGACATCCCTGACATTTATTTGTCATTGTTACAGGCATCATTTTCAGTCTAAGATATGAACTGGAATATTACATGTATGTACACAAAAAGAAAATACAGTCCATGTGTCAACCTAACCTTTCTGTACCAATGTCAGTTGTTAGAATCACGGACTGCAAACAGATACAAAAAAGTCACATTTACTAAACTGGAGTTTTGGAAAACAATGAGAAATTGTGTGCAGGACCTTGCATGTCACTGCTCTTTTAAATAATGTATTACTACCGGTTTGGTTTACTTAAAAAATATATATATATATGTATGGTTGTGATGGTGTGTTTACGTCCTTAGGCCTTAATGAAATAGTAGCACTTAAGGAAATTTAGCATTGATTGGGATAACTTTCAGATGTGTCATAGTAAATGATGTACTCCATTAATAGCGAGTCACACTGCAATAAAAGAGTTGGATAGCCAAGCCAAGTTGGATAGAGCCAAGTGATTCTCTAGCCGCCACTTAATGTGGAGAATTTTTTATTTTCACCCATTTGAGCTTCCACAAGATGGATGCTGTCCTTTTTTGGGGGGCAAAGATCCTCTGGTCCGTTCCGTACCCTAGATCCTAAAGGCACGTGTACATTATCAATTGCACCTGACATTTCTGTTTGACCAGATGTTGCTACTGTACTATAGCTGGTTAGGAAAGATGTGTTCTTGTGTCCTTTAAAACAAAGCAGCTATTATACCAAACAGTGCCTCGCTGAGGGAGTATTGGCTGATCCCCACACAGTGGCCTGAAGGACCTTGCAGTATAGAAATGAAGGGCTGCAGCTGTGGCTTTTTTGGGGCCTAGGAAAAGATGGAAAAATGTCCTGTTTACAGAAATGAAATGAATTATAGAAACTAGGACATGCACCTGGAGGACTGTGGGTATTTAGTATTTTTAAATGAACTACATTTTATATAATGACTAAGGTACATCCAACTGTACATAATAAAGCTGTCATTCTGTTGTGGCTTTTTGGTAACATAAATCACAAAAGTGTCACCAAAAGCCTGAACTGGAATCACAGCCTTATATATACTGTAGGTTGTGTTTTATTTGTTACAATAGCTGTAAACAATTTGACAGTCTTCTCTAGTTTTCTACAATTTCTCACATTTATAAAAATAAATAATAAATAATAATAAATGTACATCACTTTTTTATTTTTTATTATAATTAATATTATTGTTACAGCTTTTTAAAAATTGAGCACATTTTTCCATTCTCACATTACAAAATTGTGACAACTGTAAAGAGATTCTATTTAAGGCTTGGTAGCATTCTGTGCATAATTCATGGGTAAAATGCCAGCTACATGCCTACTGTGGATGACTGTTTCTCTGGCTTTAGTTACAAGGTTTAGCAGTTTATGAAGGAAAGCCATTGTGAGGTAACAACAGTCCCCAGGTGGACAGAATACTGTGATAAAGACTGAGACGCAATTTCTGAGCCAACTCTACAGACTGATACCAACAGCTGTCAGAGACTCTGGACTGAGCCAAACATTACATAGGGCAGAGTGATGCGTAACAGGTCTTGTCTTAGAGCCAGTAGAAGCATGGCTCAGCTGAAATGGGGAAAGAATAATGAGAGAAAAAGATGCAAATGGGAGGACTGTCGTCTATTTAATTATTGAAGGATTTAGGGCCTCTGCAGCACATTATTGATTGAGAACCAAAAACTTTAGTAGAAAAGTGAATTATATTTTTTATTACTATTTTTAGCAACATAAAAGGACTCTGATTGCGAGGAATCACAGGATCCACATCACCATGAGACATTCTAGGTTGCTGCAATTAAATGAGAGTTCTGAAAGCTGCTGGAAAATCTATCAAGAATAGTGAATATAACTGCATTAAAAGACACCCAAGTGATTTCGAGTAACAATGGGTTTCATGGTGTTTTTAAGCATTAAAAAATCCAAAACATGCACTAAATTTTAATTTAATGCGTAAAAATATGCATAGCAATTTTGCTGCACAGCTTGTCTGCCTCTGCTCCCGCCTCCCCCAAAACTTAACAACTACATTTCCCAGAAATCAATGTCTTCAGTTATTAGGAAATTGTACACAAGAAAAACCAACCCAGCAAACATTATCCAATCTCTGGCTAGCCCTGTTGTCTTTGCAGCCAATCACAGTAAGAATAAGAACAAATCAAAGCTGCACAGGTTGAAGTGTAAACACCCCAGTCCAGCTACAAATCCAACTGGAACCGTCGTCAGAGGCAACCGCTAAAAAAAAGGTGCCTATAATATTAAACAAACTGTTTTATAACTTATTAATGCATTTCCTTATTTTATTTATCTGTATGGCTTTATATTGAAGTTTTAACACGTTCACAGAGTGTAATGAATGTTAAAATATAAGTAACCTAATTAATTTGTGATACCTCGAAAAAAATGTGCTGACCTGATATCTTGTAGAACACACGCATGGTTATACATTAGATCAAAGTAACATTGCAGTTAAAATGGAAGGCTCTTTTTTAATACCTACCCCATTACCATTAAAGATTGTACAGTATTTAAATCGAGATTACTCATGACTTCAAGGTAATGTTGCATTTTACCCCCTGAAAATACTCACAATGTTAATGTTAGAGGGTAAGTGTTTACTTAACAAACATCTACCACCATTCAGTGTGAAATTTCGCAGTCATTCTCTTTCACCAAAGTTTGGAATTCTGGCATGAATTTATCAGACACAGCACATCTTGGTGCAGCTTCTAGGTTTGTGTTCAGGAGTTGCAAGCGGTACTTTGACTTCATCAGTGATTGCCTTGAATGTTGAACCAACCATGGAACACAGCTTGATAACCCTTTTGTGGGGCACCTCGGAGCTGATAAAATGAGGGAATGGATATTGGCTCGATTTTATTGGGTAGGACTTCATAAGGAAGTGTCAAAATATGTAGTCACGTGCCTGGACTGCCAGTCGAGTGCGCCCCACCCCTTTGGTCCCACTGCCAATTATTTCCACTCCCTTTGAACGCATTGCAATGGACATAGTGGGCCCTTTGCTACCTTCTGAATCCAAGTACACGCATATATTAGTGGTGTTAGATTATGCAACGCGATACCTAGAAACAGTTCCATTGAGGCCCACTAGTGCAGCTGCAGTAGCCAAAGAACTAGTGCAGATTATGGCTAGAGTTGGGATCCCCAAGGAAATCTTGACTGATCATGGAACTAACTTTCTGTCTGACACGTTACAGCAAGTTTATAAAATCTTAAAAATACTTAAGGACATCTGTTTATCATCCACAGACAGATAGTTTGGTGGAGCGTTTTAATCAGACCTTAAAGCAGATGCTGAGATGATTTGTGAACCAAGAGCAAAAACACTGGGCATCGCTTTTCCCCTACCTCTTTTTGCAGGGAGAGAGGTGCCGCAGGGTTCGACTGGGTTCTCCCTCTTTGAGCTCTTGTACGGCAGACAGCCTCAGGGCACCCTCGATCTGTTGAGAGAGGGGTGGGAAGAGCACAAAGGCTCGTCCAAAAATGTAGTGCAGCATGTGCGCCTACTTAGAGATCGCCTGGATTTGGTTGGTCGTTTGGCACAGGACAATCTCAAAGCAGCTCAGCACCAGCAACAGCAGCATTACAATCAAAATGCAAGAATTCAAACCTTTCGACCAGGAGATAAAGTAATGCTGCTTCTTCCCTTGTTGGAATCGAAACTATGTGCTAAATGACAGCCTTGTGTACTACCATACATTATTATTTACCGTTTGCCATCAGACTTTGGATTATAAATAAAATCCCCTTGCACCTGGATTATTGTTATTGATCACCACATCACTCCTGCACCTGCACACTGCGAACCACTTTGCCACACAGTACCATAAGTCTTGTACTTCTTGATAACAGAAACAATAGTTGAAATTGGAATACTCAAATTCTTGGAAATCTTCTTGTATCCTTCTCCAACTTTATGACAATAAATCATTTTCTGCCTAAGGTCTTCAGATAGCTCTTTACTTTTTCCCATATTGACTTATTGGTAATGATAGCAATCATCCTATGCCTAACAATTTTATACTCTCTAAGAATTCAGCATTTTCTAGACTTTTCTAGAATTAGGTTCTGCATTATCATATTGACATTTTTAGCATCTTGAAGACAATACTATCATAGTATCAAAGGGTATATCTACTTTTGAATTACCATTTTTGGAGTTTTGCAAAAAAATTGCTGAAATCCATAATTGTAGACATCTATTTCTTGTCACTTTTTCCTCATCCATAAAACCAAAACTTTTGCGACATTTTTTTCCCCTAAAATTCTAGCAATTATAAATTTCCATTGAGGTATTTAAACTTTTGACTACAACTGAGTGTATATATATTGTAAAAAAAAAAAATCGCACTCACGCGGTTCGTTGCCCCTTTAAAAACACGACCCAACACACCGAAATGGATTTTTAAGCGCGGTTGCGCAATTTTTAATGAAACAAAAACAAAAATAAACAAAACAAACACCTAGCTCTCTTTGAGCACTAACTAAAACAAAACAGGAACCTAAACTAAACAACAGGACAGCTAAGCTGTTTACCTGTACAAAAAACAAACAAAACAGCACACACAAAACAAAAAAGGCTTCACTCTACCTTTTCTTTTAATTACGGCTGTACCCACACACCAGCACAGTCGGGCTTCTACCCTCTTCAGCAGCTGCCCAGAGCAGACTGACTGCTCTCCTTTTAAACCCTGCACCTGGCTCTAATTTTCAATAATAGCCAGGTGCAGGTACTGATTAATCAATAAAACAATTAAACAAAAGCAATTAAACCATTAACAAAACAAAAGTGTGCCTTCCGCACATGTTTTTTCTGCAGGGAGGTTTTAACCCCCTCCCTGCTGTCTCACAATATATACACACAGTTATATATATATATATATATATATATATATATATATATATATATATATATATACACACACAGTATATGAAAAAAACAAATTAGTATTGGCAGATATACATGTTATATATATATATAAAAATTTAAAAAAACACACAGAATGAATTATTTGCAACACTGATTTGACAAATCTAATTACAGCTCATTTATAATAGGAAGTTTGACACACAATCTCATGTAAGCAATCTTAAAAAGAAAATGGTGGCAGTAATGTTCAGTGTGCTTCCAGGACATATAATTTCTTTCCCTTGATGGAAGTCGTCATTTGAAATTGAGAAAGATGACAAATGATGACTTGTCTCAGCTGCTAACCATTACCTGCAGATATTTACTGAAGTTTCAACTAGGATCCATCCTCGAAAAAACAGCCAGAGCCAAAGGCAATCCCCAGTAGGCTTTTCATGTCATAAAAGCTGTGGATGTCTATGTCACATCGGATGCCAAAGAGTTGAAAATCATCAGGAATGAGCTACAGCCCAATATGGATTAAATTTACATTTTATGAAACTGTCCCATATTTGCTGCAAAGGCAGGAAAGACTCTCCATAAAATTGAATTGTGATCAAATAAAGGTTTTACCTCAGATGTCTAAATAGATGGGTTGGTAAGAGGAAAATGTCTCTCTTGGTAGGTAGGATTACACCAGTCCAACCACATGCTTGCCCACTATTACACCCCTGAGAGCACAGCGTATTGTATTATGTTTTGTACATTTTTTTACCCTCTAGTTTTTTTTGGCACACTTTTTTTGGTATTGTGTTTATGTGTACTACCACCTGTTAGGATGCTTTCCCCACTCTGCTATTAGTATATGATACAGAAACGGCTCTCGATTCCATAGATTTTAAAACAGGGGTCATACACATTTTCAACATCAAAATTACATACTTTTTCCAGACTTCCATTTGTTTTTCCCAGACTTGTGTTTTGTTAGTTTCTACTAGTTTTTTGATAGTTATCCACATAGGCGGACAACCGCAGAGCATTATAGCTTTTTGATCCAGAGCAGAAGTTGCACCTGATTTTTTAAATGTATTTGTCAGAATCTGGAGGTGCATATCTAGCAAGAGACAATGCAAGTATGCAAAAGAGAAGGAAGATACAAACTAAGAAATGTCCAATATTTGAGAACTACGTAGCATTATTTAAAAAGAGAATATAAAAAGTTGTATACTGCAAGTTTATTTGTGCCAAAATAGGATTGTATAATGGTACCAATAGTATACTAAAATCAGACAATTTTGGCACAAGTATACTTGCAGTATACTACTTTTTTGTAATGGATGATATTGGATTCTGATCCAAACTTCTTTATACCCTCTGTTAAATGTTGAACACATATACACATATATATACATACAGTTAGTGGACAAAAAAATGGAAACACCAATGTAAAGTCACTTAATAAAATCTCAAAGCTTTGTCTTTTATTTTATTTCATTAGTTACTATTTTAACAGCTGGTTTTCATACAGTACTTGGCTGGGCTCTAGTCCCTCCTCTTTTCCTGTGTGCGTTCATGTCAACCAATCGAGATGATTTGTTTTTGTTTTTTTTTGGTTTTTTCCCCCCAATGACCCGATTAAAGTTTATTGTATCTTGAAATAGGCTACTATTGGTTAATTTCAAAATACATAACGTATGGCCAATCAGAAACCGAAGTGTTGCCTTGCGGTCTACTTTGCCTCATTTTTACAAGCCGCTACGCACTCTGGTGTGAAAGTGAAGAGTTTTTGTTTTCAATTCAAAGAAAAAATATGGATCGTTGGCTCAAGACTGGTAAATTAGCAAAGGGTGAAACACACAGGGATCAGCAAGAGCCCAGTGCAACCACAGTTTCAGCTGATTCAACTACAACTGCTGGCTGAAGCGGTGCGAATGCAGAGGAGGCCTCGCCCGATTTACAAGTTCAACCTGGGAAGTGTGCAACAGAGCAGGACAAAGAAAGTATGATGAAAGTTACATTGAACTTGGATTTACATGGACTGGGGACGCTGGATATCCCAAGCCACAGTGTGTCCTATGCTGTTTTATCAAATAACAGTCTTAAAACATCTCTTCTTCGCCGGCATTTAGAGACACCCAATCAATTTAAAGACAAATCGGTTCAGCTTTTCAAACGCAAATTGGAAGAGCTAAAAATCAGTAAAAAAAAATCATGACTCAGTAAAAAAAAATCCCAGACTTGCATGGGAAATATAAATGCACTTCGAGCTTCATACCTCGTGAGTTACCGAGTGGCTAAAACAGGGAAACCACACACTGTTGCAGAAGATTTAATTATACCTGCTGCGAAAGATGGCAAGGTGCATGCTCGGTGAAAAAGCAGAAAAAAAAACTTGATACCATACCCCTCTCTGATAATACTGTGTCGCGCCGCATTGATAACGCGATTCTCAGCTTGTGAATCTCGTTAGAAACAGTGACTATTATTCTTTGAAACTAGACGAGTCCACCGATTTAGGTAGCCTAGCTAATCTTTTGGTTTATGTTTGTTATATGTACGAAAGTACCATGCATGAAGATTTTTTGTTTTGTCCTCCCTTGTCTACCCGAACAACAGAAGACATTTTTTTATTGGTTGATATCTTTATATGTGAGAACAGAATTGACTGATCCTGCTGTGTAGGAATTTGCACCGATGGGGCAAAATCATTGATGGGTAAACACAGTGGAGTCATGGTACGCATCCAGGCCGTAGCAACAGAAGCCACCTGGGTGCACTGCAGCATCCACAGAGACGCCCTTGCTGCCAAAAAAAATGCCTGACGACTTAACGTCAGTGTTAAATGATGCAGTAAAAATAGTTAATTTCGTCAAGGCTCGGCATCTAAATTCAAGGATCTTGCTACCTTGTGTGATGAAATGGGAAGTGACCATTCAACACTACTATTGCACATTGAGGTTCGCTAGCTGTCGCGTGGCAAAGAGCTGACACGACTTTTTGAGCTGCACAGCGAACTTCAAGTTTTTTTTCACTGACCATCTTCTTGCTTGTTAGATGCTACCTGGCTTCAGCGATTAGCCTACTTAGCAGACATTTTTTCTTCCCTGAATGAGCTTAATTTAGGCTTACAGGGCTTAAGCGCCACTAATTTTAAAACCCATGACAAAATTGAATCTTTGATCAAGAAACTGCTGTTTTGGAATAGCTTCTTACAGAGAAATATAATTGACTGCTTTCCAACACTGCAGGAATTTCTCACAACAAATGAGACGCAGTTACATGAGGGTGTGAAAGCTGACATTGTGCAGCACTTAAAACAACTTGGCCAGCAACTTTGAAAATATTTTCCGAAAATGGATAATACAAAAGCCTGGATACACAATCCATTTGAGGTGTCTGAATGTCTCCCAATTCCTCATCTGTCAGTGTGTGAGCAGGAGAAACTTTTAGATCTCTCTTCTGACGGTGGCCTTAAATTAGAGTTTGCACGCAAACCCTTGGCAGACTTTTAGGAGCAAAGAATGGAAGATTACCCGGACCTGTCAAAACGAGCTGTCAAGTTTCTGATGCCCTTCTCTACAACGTACCTTTGCGAGACTGGACTCTCTGCGCTCACAGCGATCAAGAACAAGTGCCATCAGAGATTGAACGCCGAAAATGTCTTGAGACTAAAGCTCTCTCCAATCTTTCCTGCTATCAGTGATTTGTGTGATAACAAGCAGGGACATCCATCACACTGAAGGTAAGCATTTTATTATTATTTTTAATTAGCATCAGTAGGCCTACTATACTTTATGTTATTCACCAATAATTAAAAAAATGCCAATAATGTATTTTCGTATTACAAATGTCAGCTGTAGGAATGCATGGATAGTAAACTTTTCTTTGCATCTTTTTCTGTACATATCTTTTTATTATCAAATCAAATACATGATTGCCATTTTTAAACTAGGTTGTGTGTGTGTGATTGAGACCAGCACATAGGCTCCAATTTAATGTTTCCTATAATAATGTAATAATTGTATCTGGGACAACACACTCCAGGGCTTGTGCGTTTTGTTGTATAGTGTTATTGAACTGTTTTCATTGCTATATATGACCCTATCTCAGACGGGAGTATGCGGTGGACTACATTATTTGGAAAGGCGTACGCAGCTTAAAACATTTGAAAACCCCTGTCCTATTCGTTGAAGAACACAGTAACATCAATATTGCTTTGCCATGCCAGTTGCATAGAGCTGTACGAGCCAACATCAGCAGCAGTTTGATTATTTTTTTTTAAAATTTATTTTAAATCAGTATTTAATCATATAATGAAGGCCATATAGAGAGGATATAAATAGTTTATCTACACTCGTCTGACGGTTTGGGCCTGAGACTGTTGCTGCACTCGGTACTGTAAATTACAAGCAAGCACCATACATTTAAAATAAAATTAGCGGTATATTTTATTAATCACATTAAAGAAATGAAAAACGTGATGTTAACATGCTCGTTTATACACACCATAGGGGCTACAGAAAGCGTTTTTTTTTTTTTTTTTTTAAATCCGAGTCAGGGATGATAATAACTATTGTTTTGTATTTTTTTTCCTAGGTTGGGAAATAACATTAACGATTTAATAACGGTAACAACAAGATAATAAAATGTGAATCATGGTGAGCAGAGTACAGTAGCTTGTAATTCCAGTTTGTAACTTTGTTTAAACAATCATAGCCTTCAACATAAATGTATATATTTTGGCTGTCGTAGTGTCCATTTTACCCTTCGTTTCACTGGAGCAGATAGAGTCATGTGACATATACCAGTGCGCTGACTGGATAGGATTGTTTGAGTTGTCAGTACGTTGTCAGGGGTGTTACACAGGGCAATCCTCGCACGATTTGGTCGCAAGAAATACAGTTGCTACTAGTAAACTGCCTTGACAGTTGCCACTAAAGCTGCTGACCCGCTTTCAAAAATCAATTATTATTAATAATAAAAAATAATTGCTGAATTATTTTCATTCTCTTGTGATACTAGTAAAATTCCAGACTTTTTCTAGACTTTCATAATGGAGACATGGTTTTTCAAGCATTTTCAAGCCCTGGAAAACAGTCTGGCATTTTTCCATACTTTTTCCAGACTTCCAGACTAGCATACAAACCCTTTAAAATGTTGAATCAGTACACTTGCTTTCCTAAAATGTAGCCTACAACAAACACTTTTCTTTTGAGCACACAGATTCAGAATTTTTTATAAAATAAGGTAACACAATTTTAATTGTTGTCCCCGTAAATCAAATATTAATTTCATACTTGCATTGAACCATTACTATAGATGTTATATATTAAGAATTTACAGTACATTATATTGTCTCTGCTTTGCCCGTCTACACTGAAATCCTGATTTCACAGATACCAGTAATTATTATTTTTTTTTTTTAATTAATTTTATTTATGGTGTTCTGGGGGTAATAAGATTAGCCATAATATCTATAGAAGCATTTGTTGACAACATTCTCTTAATAAACACTCATAAAAACAAATCGAAAGAGTCAGCTCTTTGGACATATAGCAGAGTAATTAAGCAACAGTATATCAGAGAATGAAGAGAAGACGAAGAAAAGCACTTTCAATATTCAATGGGGTTACCCAGTTAAAATTCTGATAGCTTTTTTGTAGCACAGTAATTTGGTTTAATCCACTCAGCTCTTGCCTCATGAATTACTGTCATTGTTAAAATTACAAAATAAAAGCTGGACTATAAAAAAAAATGGAATAAAAAAAAAAAAGTCTAATCCCTTTGAATATTGGATAGCCTTTCTGATTGGTTTAAAAGAGTAAGTTCTGTTCATTTCGACATTCCAGTATGTAGAGAATAATGATAATACACAGGACGTTGTCAGTGCACTTTATGCAGTAGAGGTGTTTGCATGGTCCCGGGACCCCGGTGGTCAGAATAGTTCAGGGAAAGATAGAACATCATTGCAGGGGTGGTGGTGGTGGGAAGGTAGAAGCATTTTTAAGGGTTAAACATCATGAAAATACTGTTCTTTAAAAATATTAAGTGGGACTAGATCAGATAATAAAAATAAGTGCCTTCCATTACCATACTATGTGTTCATCAGATAAAGCTGGTGTTTATGTAACACCTACTCGTGAGTCAGTACCTCTTGCCAAAGGCAAGTCTATTTGGAAAATACAAGCAAATGTCAAAATGTCTGTTATGTTTGACAGACATCATACAAAACTGTCAAATTGAGCAGTTTATTCACTAACGGTGGTGCATGAGAGACAATTATTGACACAATTTTACCCAAGTGGGCACATGGGACTTTGCAATTCTCTAATAAAGCACAACAGTGGGCAATGTAGCATCATAATGTATAGGGCAAAAATCATTCCATGCTGTAATGATATTATGTTTCAAGGAATTTAATCAAGCGCACTCTTTGGAATACATAACCAATATTGTTTAAACAGGAAAAATCATTTCGAATAAAACAAACAGCGCAAAGTACACTCCTCAAGCCCTTATGACAACACTGACCTTTAAGCAAGGCAACATACCTGGTATTAACTTGGATGCTTGGATTGCTATTTATTTTTTATTTTTTTTGCTGAGCTTAAGCACAAGTAGCAAAAAGTTCAAATTCAGCCTGCTTAAAGTTCTTCACAACAAGCAGAACAATTGGTTCATATATGCTGAAAGTCAACTGACTTCACAGAAGTCTTTTCACATTACATTGTTTTGCTTATTATATTCATTTTTTTTTGTATTCTTTATCTGAAACAAAAACACATTGGACATGTGAGAAAAAATGTTATCAAAAGAGCCCAGCCATTTAAAGTGGAGATATCAAAAACACAAGCCAAGTTTCAAGAAACCATTGGGGCAACCTTGCCCAGCACAAAGCAAATAGGCACAACTGTAAAACCGATGGGGGCCAAGGTTGCCCCAATTGTTTCTTCTAACTTGTATAAAAAACACAGCTCAGTCGCACCCACAGTTTCTCATTCAAGTTCAGCACTGGACTGTCTCCAGTCCCCAGGCTCATGCACCCCTATATAACCTCCCGTCGTTTCCCGCCGCTGTCAGGCTCAACAGCCAGTCACATCCATGCTCTGCAACCCCTGAAAACAGAAACGCACATTCTCCCCATTCATTCACTCACTCACTCTTCCCATGCTAAGTAACGGTGTAACCTGTTCCCCTTACAATGCATGCAAAATATAAAAGACAGACGAGACAAACTGAACAGACAAGTCCTGCAAGCAATTGTCCGGGTCGTTACAATACATTTTTTTAAATTTGAAAGTAAAACTATATGAAAGCATGATGACCTATTGTACAAAACTCTTCACTGATATACAATTGAACAAGAACTGTTGAGTATTTATTTTTGTTTCATACAGTATTAAATGGCAGTATTTATGATAGTGAAAAAGAAATAGATATCAAGATAGATAAAGAAAGAAAGAAATATATATGTATTCATTTATATATTTATTAATGTTTTAGTTTTACCAAATATAGAGACATCACAATAAGTGCGTTCCCTAGTATATTTCCATGTTGACAAAACAAGTTAATTGTCATTAAACTTGGATGTCCCATAATTAGGGCTTCTGTTTTTCGGGTTTTATTAATTGTATTTTTCAGTGCTTATTTTTAGCTGTTTTTCGAGTTTTATGTTATACTTTCATTTTTCGTTTTTGATATACTGTATGAATTTTTTTTCTGTCAAACTATGTATAGTAGTAACTCGACAGTACTTGCACACTTAAGTTGTACCTTCTTTCCTTTGCTGTCTTCCACAACGAAATCCCTGTGGTCACAGGCACATTCTTCTGGGGTTTTTGTGTGTAGGCATTTTTGTACATTTCGCCACAATTCTGTTTTAAATCCTCCGTATCTTAACTGTAATACAGCTTTAAATCCCGCTAACAAGCCTCCATCCTGATAATCTCGTTTTAAATCTTGCAAGTGGAGTCTCCAATAGAAATGTCGGAATATGCTCTCACGCAGTAGTTGGGGTGGGTTTAAAGTATTCAGAACGAATCAATGATAGATGCAAGCAAATGAATCAATGATAGATGCTAGTCAGGAAGGCTGGACATTGTCCAGCAGCACTGGGAAATGTATTTATTACTATTTTTGTAGTAGGTTTTATTTTTTAATGGGAAAAGGGTAAAGTCAACATGAATTGATTAACCATTTCCATGGTTTTTCCCGTGTTTTCCGGTGTTTATTGGCTATCCACCGGTTTCATCTTTTTTGTATCGGGGGTGTTTTATCGGTTAAAACCGAAAATCAGAAGCCCTACCTACAGACGTGCTCAAATTTGTTGGTACCCCTCCACAAAAAACGAAGAATGCACAATTTTCTCTGAAATAACTTGAAACTGACAAAAGTAATTGGCATCCCCCATTGTTTATTCCATATTTAATAGAAATCAGACTTTGCTTTTGATTTTTTATTCAACATAATATTGTAAATAATAAAACAAATGAAAATGGCATGGACAAAAATGATGGCACCGCTAACCTAATATTTTGTTGCACAACCTTTAGAGGCAATCACTGCAATCAAACGTTTTCTGTAGCTCTCAATGAGACTTCTGCACCTGTTAACAGGTAGTTTGGCCCACTCTTCCTGAGCAAACTGCTCCAGCTGTCTCAGGTTTGATGGGTGCCTTCTCCAGACTGCAAGTTTCAGCTCTTTCCATAGATCTTCGATAGGATTAATATCAGGACTCATAGAGGGCCACTTCAGAATAGTCCAATGTTTTGTTCTTATCCATTCTTGGGTGCTTTTAGCTGTGTGTAGTGGGTCATTATCCTGTTGGAGGACCCATGACCTGCGACTGAGACAGAGCTTTCTGACACTGGGCAGTACGTTTCGCTCCAGAATGCCTTGATAGTCTTGAGATTTCATTGTGCCCTGCACAGATTCAAGGCACCCTGTGCCAGGCGCAGCAAAGCAGCCCCAAAACATAACCAAGCCTCCTCCATGTTTCACTGTAGGTATGGTGTTCTTTTCTTTGAAAGCTTCATTTTTTTTTCTGTGAACATAGAGCTGATGTGACTTGCCAAAAAGCTCCATTTTTGACTCATCTGTCCAAAGGACATTCTCCCAGAAGGATTGTGGCTTGTCAATATGAATTTTAGCAAATTCCAGTCTGGCTTTTTTATGTTTTTCTTTCAAAAGTGGAGTCCTCCTGGGTCTTCTTGCATGGAGCCCACTTTCGCTCAAAAAGCGACGGATGGTGCAATCAAAAACTGATGTACCTTCACCTTGGAGTTCAGCTTGTATCTCTTTGGCAGTTATCCTTGGTTCTTTTTCTACCATTCGCACTATCCTTCTGTTCAATCTGGGGTCGATTTTCCTCTTGCGGCCGCGCCCAGGGAGGTTGGCTACAGTTCCATGGACCTTAAACTTCTTAATAATATTTGCAACTGTTGTCACAGGAACATCAAGCTGCTTGGAGATGGTCTTGTAGCCTTTACCTTTACCGTGCTTGTCTATTATTTTCTTTCTGATCTCCTCAGACAACTCTCTTCTTTGCTTTCTCTGGTCCATGTTCAGTGTGGTGCACACAATGATACAAAACAGCACAGTGACTACTTTTCTCCATTTAAATAGGCTGAATGACTGATTACAAGATTGGAGACATGTGTGATACCAATTAAAGAAACTAATTAGTTTGAAATATCACTATAATCAAATTATTTATTATCTTTTCTAAGGGGTACCAACAAATGTGTCCAGGCCATTTTAGAATATCTTTGTAGAATAAGCAATAATTCATCTCTTTTCACAGCTTCTTTGCTTTATTCTATGACATACCAAAGGCATGCAAGTATACATGATAAAATAGCTTTTAATTTCATCACTTTTCAGGAGGAATGAAGCATTATTTCAATGAGCTGTAAGGGTACCAACAAATTTGAGCATGTCTGTATAATATACATATGTGTGGATAAAAGTGCCTGGGGTCTGCAAAAAAATACGGAGAAGGACATTTTTACCTTACTTTGGTGACTTATAGCTCTTAATGTATGACAGCTATTGACTTTTTTTTCTACATTTCACCTAAGAGTGTTGGGAACTACAAATTAAAAGTGAGCCATTTCCTATCTGCGGCACTAGACTACATGATGTTATCGTGTATTCGCTAGTTGGTTAACATTCTTCATCATTAATTTGTCTGTTCAATTGCAATTAGAATTATCCACATTGCAGATTCTCCGTACTGAATATAGGGCATAACTGAATGAACAAAACAGAGAGCTTAAACAGTAATAAAAGTGGAATATGTTCATGCCAAGTTACAGTAGCCTTTATTGTCCCATGTTTAAGCAAAAAGGAACTGACTCAATTCTCAGATGGGCATTATGCTGAAGCAACTATCACCGCTCTGTTGAAAATTTAGCAGATGTGTGTCTTGTAGTCTCATCTGTTCCTTTTAAATGCAATAGATACAATCTAAGCAATGGTGGGTATGAGTGCTTGACAGGTCTTGAGGCAAAACCATGCTTAATAGTGCAGTGACAAGGTTAAGAAGTGATTTAGGTAGCAAGCACATAGTGATTAACCTGGGATGTTATATCAAGATCCACAAACTGAAGAACAAATCTCCTGTATTTGACAAGAATGTTTAGCTACATTTAGTCTTAAAATGTCCTAATGAATTCTTAGTACAGTAGGTCTGCTAAACCTGTCAGAACAATTTGCTTGAAAATGTTTAAAAAGGCTTTGCTGCCTCTCAGGACCACTTAACTTAATGTTCAACATACTGTATAAGGTAGTAATATCAAATGTGTATTACTACAGGGCTTTCCCTTACACTTGACATATTGGAAACAAACTGCTCTAACATAGATCTACACACAACCTAGAAAACAATTATGGTACCTACCTAATTATATAGTGCCCAATTTTCAAAAGTGAAAAATGTTTCAAAATGTATGTGTTGGCAAATGGTAAAGAATGAATGAACTTGTCAGAACAGCTAAGATTGTAAGAAAAGTTCCCTTTCAATTAGAAGACGACCACCAACAACATTAGGTATGGGATATGTCTGCCTATTGGTAGGTATTTTCTGAGCTCCTCTATACCATAGCTGCCGATAGGCCCCTTCCTGGGATGACGCCCTCGGTCCCGCCTACTGAGGGATTAAAACCATCATACTGAGGAAGCCATTTCTCTTTTTGCCTCTCAAGACGGTGAAGTAAGACCCTCTGTGTTGGTATCTGAGAGTATTGTGAAAAAGAGCTTCGAGTTTACTGCAGTTCCCTTGCCTTTCAGGCTGAAAGCTGGCTTGCCGCTTTCACAGAATCAGTGACTCCTGATTTAGCCTTTTCCTTTCTTTCTTCCTCAGCAACCTGCACGCGGTTGCATTTCAGGCTGCTGCTTTCTTATATGTGGTACATAAGTCGACTGCAGTATTGATTTGAAGGAGTGAGTGTTGTTGTCTTTTAAAGGCTCTGCCTTACCCCCGCTGTCGAGCGACTCAGCTAGCTGTTTTAATATATATATACACATACACACACATGTGTGTATATGTGTATATATATATATATATATATATATATATATATATATATATATATAAATATATATATATATATATATATATATATATATATATATATATATATATATACACACATACAGACATGCTCAAATTTGTTGGTATCCTTACAGCTCATTGAAATAATGCTTCATTCCTCCTGAAAAGTGATGAAATTAAAAGCTATTTTATCATGTATACTTGCATGCCTTTGGTATGTCATAGAATAAAGCAAAGAAGCTGTGAAAAGAGATGGATTATTGCTTATTCTACAAAGATATTCTAAAATGGCCTGGACACATTTGTTGGTACCCCTTAGAAAAGATAATAAATAATTGGATTATAGTGATATTTCAAACTAATTAGTTTCTTTAATTAGTATCACACATGTCTCCAATCTTGTAATCAGTCATTCAGCCTATTTAAATGGAGAAAAGTAGTCACTGTGCTGTTTGGTATCATTGTGTGCACCACACTGAACGTGGACCAGAAAAAGCAAAGGAGAGAGTTGTCTGAGGAGATCAGAAAGAAAATAATAGACAAGCATAGTAAAGGTAAAGGCTACAAGACCATCTTCAAGCAGCTTGATGTTCCTGTGACAACAGTTGCAAATATTATTAAGAAGTTTAAGGTCCATGGGAAGAGTGGGCCAAACTACCTGTTAACAGGTGCAGAAGTCTCATTGAGAGCTACAGAAAACGTTTGATTGCAGTGATTGCCTCTAAAGGTTGTGCAACAAAATATTAGGTTAGCGGTCCCATCATTTTTGTCATTTTCATTTGTTTTATTATTTACAATATTATGTTGAATAAAAAATCAAAAGCAAAGTCTGATTTCTATTAAATATGGAATAAACAATGGTGGATGCCAATTACTTTTGTCAGTTTCAAGTTATTTCAGAGAAAATTGTGCATTCTTCGTTTTTTGTGGAGGGGTACCAACAAATTTGAGCACGTCTGTATATATATATATATATATATATATATATATATTGTTATTGCTGTTGATAAATACCCTTGCTGACAGATCTGCAGTGCGCACACGGTATCCCTCTTGCCTGCGTTGTGCAGCAGTTAGGTTAAAAAAAAAAAAAAAACACAACAGCAGGCCTTGTCCTCCACAGGCTGTATTTTTCCAGACCCACTGTAGAGTAGACCTCTTTGGCTGCCCCGGCCTGCCCACCTCATCCCCACTGGGTGACCTGAGGCATTGCCTACAGACCACAGCGGCAATGGGAAACAGAGCCCCTCCACAGAGCACAAGGAACGCAGACTGCGGTGCGTCCACGCAACAGCATTCCAGAAGGCAATTCCAAGGCCTCAGACCCATCCCTTCACCGTACAACAACTGCAATATTGGCGAGCTTGCAACTTGGACATCTGGGTGCTCACTACCGTGCACAATGGTTACGCGCTGCAGTTCCGTTTGGGGCCTCCCCCCTTCCAAGGAGTCATGCACACATCCGTGTCGGACCCTCTTCAGGTCTCGGTATTCAAAGAGAAAGTGGCCGCCTTGCTGTGCAAGCGAGCCATTCGTCTCGTAGACCCCACCTCCTGAGGAGAGGGGTTCTACTCGAGATATTTTCTAGTACCCAAGAAGGACAGCGGCTTTCGCCCCATCTTCGACCTAAGATTCCTCAACAAGGAATATTAGGTTAGCGGTCCCATTCCTCTTGAAGGAAAGGAGGTTCCAAATGCTGACTCACCGTCACATACTCCAGTCAGTCCGTCCGGGCGACTGGTTCACCACCCTGGACTTACGGGATGCGTACTTTCACGTTCCCATTCGTCCAGAGCACAGGAAGTACCTCCGCTTCGCCTTTCAGGGAAGCACCAAGAGTTCTCTGTGCTGTCGTTCGGCCTCTCCCTGGCTCTTCGTACGTTTTCAAAGTGCATGGACGCTATCCTGGCCCCCTTGCGGTTGCAGGGGATCAGAGTCATAAACTATCTTGATGAATAGTTGATCTGTTCCCAGTCGAGAGAGGGAGCAGTGGCCCACACGGCGGTCGTGACAGAGCATCAGGCGAGGCTGGGCCTCACCATCAATGATGCAAAGAGTCGGCTTATACCGGTGCAGTGCACGACGTACTTAGGGCTCCGGCTGGACTCCAATACGATGCACACATACTGGTTGGACGACAGAGTAGCTGCTATTCAGGGTTGCCTCTCCTTGTTTCAACAGGGATCGAAGGTCCCTTGGTACGGTTCCATTGGACAGCCCTGCACATAAATATGCTGGAGCTGCAGGCTGTTTTCCTGGCTCTCCAGCACTTCCAGTGTTGCACAGAAAACATGTGCTGGTCCGAATGGACAACACTTCAGTGGTAGCGTATGTCAACCACCAGGGCGGCCTCCGGTCCCAGGGTTCCATCACATCGCCTTCCGGCTCCTGATTTGGGCACAACGGAACCTGCTGTCCCTATGGGCGATGCATCTTCCCGGAGTGGCAAACTGGGCAGCGGACCTCCTGTCAAGGGAGGGTGTGCATCCGTCAGAGTGGCGACTCCACCCGCAGGTGGTGGAGCACATTTGGGAACGGTTTGGGAAGGCGCAGGTCGATCTCGTCACCTCGGCAGAGACGATGCATTGCCCCCTGTGGTATTCCTTCCACCGTTTTTGTGGTCTGACTATTTAATCCCTCTGTAGGCGGGACAGAGGGCGTCATCCCAGGAAGGGGCCTATCGGCAGCTCTGGTATAGAGAGCTCAGAAAATACCTACCAACAGGCAGGCATATCCCATACCTAATGTTGTTGGTGGTTGTCTTCTCTTTCAGGGAACCAGGGTAACATCGCTACCTGGTTGAAGTTATTATTATTCTTGACTACATGCACCAATTTGTATTAAAATTGTTGATGGCCTCTTTCAGGACACTAGCCCTTATACCTCTCTTGCAAAGACCTTCACGATCTGTAACTGGCAAGCTGTCAGTCACAGTTAAAAAACCACTGGCACAACCATCACTGCCTGGTCTCTAAAAGTCTTGCAACATCTTACCTTTCAAGCGGTCAACATTTTAACTTGATGTTGTTACTTTAGGTCCTTCGAGATTTGTTCTTGTTCTGTTCATCCCGGTAAATATGCCGACACGTAACCCTTGTTTTAACAATAGGGATATGTTATTTTGTATTATAGTAATATCAAGAGTTTTCCCTTTGCATGAAACACTAGGTGTTCCTTATTCATTGCAATGTTGTCACAAGCCAGGGGTTTTTGTGCCTCAGTTGCTTACTAAATGACAGCTCTTGTATAAATGTTCACTCTGTAGGATCTCTGTACAATACATTGACACTGCCCGTTATTTCTCCATTTCCATAAAACCCCATTATTAATATTTGTCCCAATATCATCCCACATGAATGTGTTTTTTGAAAACAAGAACTGAACAAGTCCATAACAAAAAAATCAATCCCAAATCATCTAGGATCCACTCGACAATCACAAGACTAAAGCACCCAAGTCCAACCGCTCTGTCAGACGTGTCCATTGGGGATTAGAATTAACATCTTTTGCTTCATAAAGTTCATAAAGAATGAAACCTGCTGAATAATGTTAAAATATGGAATTGCATACCGCTTTGTAGTTTTCCATAAACTGACAAAAATTAAAAAATGTGACAATTCAAAATCTAACATGAAATACTGTACTACTAAATGGCTTCCGCGATATCATTTTGTGGTTTATTTGATTACATGATATTAAATAATCTAAACTATATTCATAGTTTTTTTTTTTTTTAATTATGTCTCAATCCTAAAATCCTGCGATCAAGTCACGTGACAGTTTTATTAGTTGTGAAAAACAGAAAGCACAACAATGAAAATGTCTTCACGAAGAAGAAATGTTAAACAAAACACCAAAGCTGACAAGCTATTTCAATAAAATACCAACAAATGTATGTGGAGGAATCAGTACATTGGAGAAAAAGCAACAGTAGAAAATGACAACGCTGATGGATTACAATGTGAATTACTGGCAAGCCCTAACTTTTTAATTTAGAGAGTTTGTAAGAGATGAAGACAACAAATCTCCAAATAACTTGCTTCACCTTTTGTGACAAAAGAGTGCAGTTTGCATTTCCCAAAACAGACATCACTTTACAAATGTTTTTGACACTGCCAGTAGACTAACTACGGCTGGCGCTAATCAAACATCGACTCAGCTAAGACTGAATAATTTTTCATTAATGTCAATCGAGTGTGGTGGCAGTAAAACAGTAAAGGAAAATAACTGAATCTGCAAAGAGCGGTCCCTAAAATGATAACAACGCCAGGCCCCCATCATACTCAAAAACTACCCGGTGTACTGTTTTACTAAAATAAACATATTATGAAAAACAAACCTCTATCTGCAGTGGAGCATGATATTAGTGCTTGCAACAATCAACAGCCTTTCATTTCACTTCACTCAAATGTTTATACCAATGTTTATAGCTACAGTACAAATGTTCATATGCACATAATAGTAAACTCTGTTCTGTATTTTTTTTAACTTTAAATGACTCATCTTAATATTTAAAAAAAACTAATCATTTCTAGACCTGAACATCTTTAGATATGGCTTTAATCTAAAACGTTGCCAAGTATTTTTTTTTATATATTTGTTTATTACTGTCAAAGCATAGTGCTTATTACTAAATGTGGAGAATTGTTTAATAATGACTGTAAAGTTAATAGTTTATTTATTTATTTTGCTTTATAAGATCCTGTCCATTTTAAACTATCCATTCAGTTTAGTGCAGGTGGTTTGCACATTTAAAATAATTATTTGCAAAACTACTAGTACAAGCTCATTGCATAGCCTGCTTTAAAATATTCAGAATGTTAAATTAGTGAATAACCCCTACATTTTTATTTTTTATTTTGGATGAGCTTCATAGAAAATAACAGCTGGAAAAATCAGGTTCTGCACAGAGCAGTCAATTTTCTACAGTAGTTTTTAGAATTTTAAAACTTGTTTTGTGTTATCCATTGTGTTTTCAGTTTATTTTATGCTAAATTAACGATTTACTTTGCTGTGGGGAGCTCTGAATTTAAAGCTTGGTGAAATTTTGACTTCACTGCAATAATCTTTGCAACACCCATAAATACGCATTGGAGCATGCATAAAAAATGCCTAGATTTCCAATTGCAGCACATTAAAAAACAGGTACAACAACTTACCTAAAACACCAAGCCTGTAGTTCAGGGTTATCACAATGACATTTCCATAACTTGCAAGAATGCTTCCATCAATCATGTTTCCAGTGCCTTCCATGTAGGACCCCCCATGAATGTACACCATGACTGGCTTTAAGCCATTTTCATCATGGATATCTGAGAAAAAAAAAAAGAAAAAAAGAGGATTTTAACTCAACAGCAATGCAAAAAACATACACATTTATTGTTATTTTAGTTAATCTGTTTCATAAACATATCGAATGTTTATTTTGTAGAAAAAAATATATGTGCGAGTGTGTTAGTGATTTAATGAAAATGTTGTTTTGAATGGTCCTTTGTAAGCTGTATATTATACTACTACCTGATTAACACAACAACAATTAATCTGTTTGACATTATTAATTGTGTAACATTGTTATTTTATCCTGTTTCTGTCCTGTGTTAGTATTGCAGATGCTGATGACAGTAAGTGTCCATGCAGCATATGATGCCTCATACACTGAATGTATCTTCTGTTCACTGTAATTCGCTGCTGGAAATGCTCACTGTCAGCCCCAATAGCCCGATTTTGCTCCGATTTCTAAAACAGAATACCACAGATGACATAACATATGAATTTACAGAATAATAAACTTCTAAGATAAAGCAAGGTCACGTTATTCATTTTTTTTTAAGAGAAGCCATTTCTCCAATGAATGTTACATTTATTAAAAAGGGTTCAGGTCGATCAAGTTTATCAAGTATCATTTACATTCAAGATTTGAAATGCTATTGTTACGTCTAACTATATATATTTTTCTATATCCTTGACTGCCCATCAAAGATTGCAATCCTGTCATACAGTACAATATTTCTGAAGGCACTTTTAAACTAGGGATTCATCCAGGAATTTCCAAGTACCTCAGTAGCTTTTGGAATTCAGGACAATTTGAAAAGTAAGCTTACCATCTACCCGTCAGTCTTGTTAATGCATTCTGAGATTATTTGAGGATTGTCTTTAGTATTTTTGTGATAATTTGTCATTGTTGTCTGCTTAATCTTTTATGCATAATCTTAACTAGGGACTCTTTTTGGTAATGAAAGACAAAAAGACAACACTGATGTTTTTTTTTAACTGGGGTTCTCCTGACTGTTTCCTTTTTTATATCTCACCACAGATGCTCATTCCTGTGTATACCAGTGTATTGGGAACAGAGGAACGAAGGACTAGAAACAAGGGGGGGGGGGAGGCTTGGCAACCTGCCCTGAAAGGACTGGGGGAAACTCCCTATAAGGCTTCTCCCTGAGACATTAACTATTTGGACTGCACCAGGCCTGTTTTGATTTATTTTGTTATTTTTGGTTCAGTTTTCCTGTAAATGGAAAATAAACCTTGTCTTTGTCCCCTGCAAAACCTGTGCATCTGTTTTATTCTGTGCCACCCTAACTAGTCCAGAACTTACAGCGCAGTAATTATTACTTCACTTATAAAGTAGTTACTTTTTTAGTTAAAAAATATATATATATATATACTTATTGAAACTCCCTCTGGATTTAGGCTGGTGATAGGTTTAGTTAATGTGGGAGTTAGGTAAATTTGTTCCCAAGTTTGAAGACGAACAGTACCTTGTGTGAAGACGAACAGTACCTTGTCTAAGTGTGCTCTTACTACTGTATTAAAGTATTGTGTGAAAACAGTATAAAGACATGTTTCCACTGCAGTATTTTGCCTTTCTCAGGTGCATACATGTGTTCTTGTTGAGCACAGTGCTCCAGAGCCTATACATCGTTTCCACAGACAGTAGGGCTAGAAATCTGTGCATTCATTTTAACAGTGTGTTCATGGAGAATAGTTTCAAAAACAGGGTCTGTGGCAGTGGAAATAGCTTTTGTTTTCTCAAATATGAGGGTGGATAGACATGACATCAGAGAGAGAGAGAGAGGCGCCAAGACTTTTCATTCATTTTGCTTAAAAGCTCCATTGAATTTGCTTCCTTGTGCATTCATTATTCCTAATTGACAACTTCCATTGTTAAATTAAATTTGCTTTTCTAATTTGGCTAATTGCCTGATTTGTGTAAGAATGCTAATACAAATCTTAAACCTATTTATTTTTTCCAGGCTTCTCTTTGAAAATTTTCTTTAGAAAAAAAGATACTCATTTTGTTGATCAATTATATAAATTGATCTCTGTTTCCTTGTGATTAAGAACCTTTGACGTGGATTCAGCAGACAATTTAACAGCAGAACCACTCCAGTCAGCAGGTTAGCTCGGCTTCTTCTGCATTTATTTGCTAATGCTTCTTTTTATTCTCAAGAAAGAAAAGAATAAAAAAACAGATCAGTTTGGCAATTTTTAGGCAAATGGGAACTACCGCCCAGTAGTAGAAAATGCCTGGACAAAAGTCATGTAAGCTGAGGATTCCTTTGCACTAATTGGTATAAATCTGTCAGCTTTATCGAAACACAGAGACCTCATGCCAATGTGCTGAATCGACACTTTTGAATAAACGAGTGTGACAATTCAGCTATCTAAGGCCATTCTTGAATGTTTGTTCATTTCTTTAACACTCTTACAAATTGTTGAAATAATCTAGTTCCAAAATTAAGATAAGGAAGATATAATTTTCTGTAAACTACTATTTTGTCACATGAACCAGTATGGCTTCAGAGTAGCTCATTATTTTTTTAATGGTGTTGGGACTTTACAAAAAATGTTACTTTTGAGTTTCAATTAGCAATATCCTAGTTAATCTTGTATTATAAACAAACTTAATCCCAGCCCAAAGCCTCTGGGGACATGCTTTTAATCACAACTACCTAAACTCCCTGATAGACTGTGCATTTTATATTGCTCTGCAATTTGCCAACAACAAACCAACTAAACTGCTTTTCAAATATTAAAAAATAATGGGCGTAAAGGGGGCTCCTTTGTAACAGATTCAGAAACGGCCTACTGTGAACAGAATACTGTCTCTGAAAAAAGTGTTATAAATGAGATAAAGAAAAATAGGTCAGCAAATGTGCTGGCAAATGCTCCTTCACAATCTTCCGCCATTTTGTTTTGACACAATTCCACTGTCCTTTCAGGTACCATGAGATCATATCTGAAATTACTTTCATTAGTTGGAATCACATTGCAATCAACAAGGAACATCTAGTTTCTCATGCAAAGGGGCAAGCTCTTGATATTACTATAATACAAAATAACATGTATCCCTATTGTTAAAATAAGGGTTACGTGTCATGCTTCACTGGGGTAAGTAAAAAGAAAAAGGGCTTAAAAATGGTTTATTTTCTTAAAGGGAAAAACAATTTAAACACATGCATAGATTCAATTCCCTTTTTTCACTTTCTTGCGCTGCAAAGGGAATTCAATTGTAAATACAATGTATTATGTTGCTCACTTCACACACTTATACATAACCTTTAACTTATCTCACAAGGGAACTGTAGTCATCTATATGCTAATTTGTTGCAAGAAAAAAGTGGCTTGAAAAATTATAATAAAATAAAGAAATCAGGAGGTGCACGTAAGTATGCGCAAAAAAAAAAAATTCACAAAAAATCAAGAGGTATATTTTCATGCACCAGAATCGAGCTTTTTTTCTTTTTTTTTTTTTTTTAAAAAGAAAAAATACCTTCATCTTCACCGCGATCATTATTGGTTATATCATCTGCTTGTTTCTTTGTGTTGGCTCCTAAGGTCAACAGGAGAAGAGTAAAGGGAAAAAAAGAGATTTCAAAAACAGCTGGTTTTCTCCCCCCGCAAAAAAAGAAGAACATCTGTTAAAAAAAAAAAGTTTTCAAATTTAAAAAATATGATTCAGAAAAAAAAGTTTTGTCTGCAAAACATAAAGATGCAACGTGAACTGGTGAACTTGCGTGGCTGTCTTTAAAAGGAAGGAACTTGATAATTGGAGTTGTATCAAAAAAGAAAAAAGAAGATGTTAAGAAGTCTTGGCATCTAAAAAAAAACTATGAGTGTTTATCATTTTGCAAAGAGGATAAAAACAAATGACCTACCAGCTAACTGTGAATGATATAACACAATTATATTTAATTCATTTGGTGTACTTCATGTTTTTAAAAACAAAGGACCAGATATTCAAAAGGGTAGCTGCAGTGGAAAAAAATAGCATTTTGTCTTTTCCTTGAAGCAATACAAATAACTGTACAGGTCCACCTACACAGGATATTCAAAAAATATGATTTTCTTTTTTTTCTGCAAATCCCAGTGTTGAGGATTACTTAATTGCATGTGATTTTCTTCACTTATCTAATTTGCAAATACTATTTAAAAGGACCACTAAAGACATATGAGAGTCTTAGTAGTAGAGGACAACATTTCAACAGCATTTAGGTTGTAGATACATAAACACATTTTTCTTGTTCCCAAGCTGATCCCTGTAGTCTTTGAAATTATGATCCAGACATAACTGGGCATTCAGATGCATATGATTAGATTGTATCGAAACATTCAATTAAAGCACTTTCAGATCCAGGTGATTACCATATGGGTGTGGAATAACATAATGCCACAGGAACCCGAAAAGGAGTCAGACCCACTTATATTGGGTTTAAAAATGAATTGTATTTCCAAAGATGATATTATTATCAAGCTGTATATTAACCCACATCAACTGTCGTAATGCTTCATAACTATATCTAAAGCATCAGATGATCCATAAACTGAGCATCATGGAGAAGTAGAAACACCGAATTTATGTGTATTCATACTTGAAGCATAGCAATATTAGCAATATTAATGCAACCCTTTTTAATTTAAGGGACTTTTATATTCAGAACACAAGCAGAGTTGTGTACATGTGCAAGATAGGTAATAGCAGATAGATAATTTACTAGCACTGGGAAAACCTGTCCAGACCAGCAAGGCATGGCAGTTAGACACATTTATCATTGTCAATCTGATTAATTGGCCCTTGCATTATTTGTTCTGAAGTTGTGCGATAACATTTTCTTAAAGAGATTGGCAACAAGATTAAAGAAAATAAGAAAGTGTATGTCTGTCTCAGTAAGATGATCATTCTTCAATTTGTCACTTGAATCTGATGCATTTTGACCCATGGAACGATGGCAATCGAATCAAACTAGCATTGGCCAACCCCCTCCAGGTGTTCAATGCTTAGAACATGTATTTCCAAACTCTAGAAAGGTTTAGTATGGTGACAGGATGATGACTTCAGAAATCTAGAAAAAAAGGAGAAAACAAACTCCCTATATATATATATATATATATATATATATATATATATATATATATATATATATATATATATATATATATATATAAATGAATTGTTATATATAAATGCCAACTTTGTGTTTAAATGCCAACTTTGTGTTTTTTTCTTTTTTTTTTTTTCAAATAGTCCATTAGTAAATCCTGTTAGGGAGCTGTTTCAGCTTGCAAGTTGGTGTAGTACATTTCCTAAATGCACTGTCCATGGTCCTGAAAACTGACATCAACCTCAAAGACCAAATCAGAAAACAACTCCAAGCATGTTCTCTTGAACCCAGCATGTAGGTGATTGGAGATAGCAATTTAATCTAGAATGGAAACACTACACTACTATTTACAAATCAAAATAAATCGTTCCACATTCACTTTATATGTATTATATGTACACTGAAAAAAAAGTTATATTACATTGTGCCATGTTATGAAAGAATAAACAATGTTGTAATATACTGTGAAGTAATTTGGCTTTTCTGACTCACTGTTCTTTGTTTTATTTATTATAGCTGTGTGCTGCTGTTTGTCTGACTTTTTAAAGTAATACTGAACATGTGCATGTACAGTACATTTGAATTGAGGATAAGATGGTGATTGAGGTTTAGTCTTTCATTCCATTGTATGAGTATTGTATGAGGAGTGATTAATGTCTTGCACTTCTGTCTCCATTTTAGGGGTGACACTTGTTTTGGTAAAAGCATCTGTTATCCCCATCCAAAGCATGTTACCCTTTCCAAGACCCTGAAGAAAAACTATCCTGACTTTACCATTTACATTGTCATCAAATTGTGAACCCATTGGATTTGAAAAGGTCACATAGTTTCACCAGTACCTGCCATTGTGAGGGTTTTAAAATATTTTTTATAGTGAAAAGGGAATGACAAGAATCTTAACCACACTTTACCAGGAGTCTGTCCAAGAAAAAACAAAAACAAAACAAGCAAAAAACAGCCAATCAGAGTTTGATGTGCAACACATCAAAAGACATTAAATAAATAATATAAAACGGCACAAAGAAAATAGCAATATACAATGGCCTACCTAATGAATTATTTATTTTCCAGAAATAATATCAAAAAAATACAAAGATATTTAAATGTATTCATTTACTTGGTAATCTCAGGGAGGAGTACACAACTGCCACATCAGGATTTAGCTCATCAGATTATCTTTCTGTCTCCTGTTTAATCTACTATTCTTTCCACAGTTAAACCTATATTTAGATTGAAGCTGCAATGAGCAAGAAACCCCATTACATATAATTGTATTTCACTTAAGAAAAGTGCCGTTGGATATTGATAATTATTATTATTATTATTTATTTCTTAGCAGACGCCCTTATCCAGGGCGATTTACAATCGTAGAACAAATACATTTCAAGTGTTATTGTTAAGTGTCTGTTCCTTAGGGGCTTAAATAATAGGTTTTAGACATTTAAAAAGGTTGCTACCTTAAAAAATCCTACGTGTCATGTAATAAGGTGTAATATTTTTTCTCAGTAAAATAGTAGTAGGCAGGTTTTAAAGTAGAAGAGAGTATGTGTCCCCCAAACTAAAACTGCCTTTCCGGTAAAAAAATAAATAAATTAGGTAGATTCAACTATGAAACCATTTATAGTACATCATTTGCCATCACTGGAACAGCTGGCCTCGGCTGCCACTGTACTTTGAAATAATTATTGTAGCAGGATTGTGCAGTATTTATCACATAAGCATTTATTTTCTTATTCTTCCCCTACATCACTCGATAGAGCATAACATGGCTTTGTGAACTAAAGACTGCTAGTCACATACTTGCAGTGCTGTATCATTTCATGATAAGTAATTGCAATTAAGATATATGGTAATATGAAATCTTTATTTCTACATTTGTAGTGTATGGGACAGTAGTAAAGGATGGACCAGGTTTAGTATTGCTATATATTGGAACATATTCTTGGTGTTTATTTCTAGTGTGTTTTAGCCCTCTAATATTACTAAAGGGAAATTGTGTATTGTGTTAAATGTTTTTTTTTTTTTTTTCACGAAACCAGGTGGGCTTATACCGATATCCCACTCCATAAATTTGGCTGTTGTCTTTTTTAATCATTCTCTTTGCAGCTTGAAATGTAAGCACTATTTGCAATGTAAGCACTATTCAGTTTGTATAAGAATACCTGCCACAACAGATAATTGAACGATCAAGCATTCTTATTCTCAGATTGTGTTTTCAGTACAATTTTTCAACTGATCAAGAAATGCTACATAGAGGTAATTGGCCAATGGTACATATATACCATACTGTATATAATGTGAACCCTGCACTGCTCCTCATTGATCATCTTTCTGTAATGCTCTTAAATAAAAATACAAAATGTAGAGATATTTTTAATGTGACACTGTTTTTTGTCATTATTTATTTGCTCTCACATCTCATTAATATTTTTTAAGAGCAGTGTGAAGATTGGATTGGAGCAGTTGTTTTGTACTGCACTAAATTTTCATACACTGGAGAATTCATGGACTGGTAAGGTGGCAGCTGATGATCAAGTGGCCAAAGGTTTATGCAGAGGTGGTGCACTGCTGCTAGTGGCTGACTTTCAGTGCAACCTCACAGAAAAGGATTGTTATTTAAAACCATACATATTTCACAACTTGTATATTTCATGTCTCTACTTTCAACACAATGTAATTCAGTGTTTTTTATTTATTTATCATACTATATACTATACAAATACTATATACAGTATTTGTGTGTGTGTAAAATTTCCCATTTCCAAAAAATAGTTTTGTTCATGAAGTTAAACTGTACACAGGTGATACAATATGTCTGTTTACAGAACACCCTAAAAACAGAAACTTTTCCCAAAACACTGACAAAAGGTGAAAATAAAAACAAGGTAAAAAACAAAATATGACTCACCATCTTCAGTGGGGACATAGATGTTTAAGTAAAGGCAGTCTTCATTTTGGTCTTGCACATAGTTTACCACAGTATCCAAACTGGCTGTAAACCAGACTGGCAACATGTCATTAAGTAAAAAACGGTCTTCCAGGTACTGGGGACAGACGGCTGCAAACTGAGTGGCATTTCTGATGCCAGTCCATGAAGAAGGGGGCTCAGGAGGCTGGAACCTTCTTTCCCCAGTTGGTGGAGAGGCGTAAGGAACTCCAAGATATTGTTCCACTGGACCAAGGATCTCATTGGGTAAGGGTGTTTTTAAACCCCGCAATTTTCCATAATGTGTTGTTATTACTGAATACTGTGCTTGGCATTTGATAGAAGTAAATCTCACAGCCAGAGTGGTTATCCAAAAAATCAAGTTTACATTCACCATCACAGAGAAAGGTGTGAAAGAGAAAGGTAGCCATATAATTCCCTTTGGCCTAGACATTGTCTAAAATAACATTTGTAGGTTATGGTCTTCCACAGCCAAAATAATTGTCTTGTTTAAACTATAACTTAGCAGTGTTTAATGATTGCCATAAAGAGCACCCATGGATAAAACCAGCCTCTTCAGCAGTGGAAGCCATCCCAGTGCATGGATTTCATACTGCAAGCAGTTCCACTTTCCAGTTGATGAGAAGATAGAAGTCACGCAAGTGCAATTACTTCCCAGAATTGATTAAAGCCAGATCGATCAGCCTGCGGGTGAGAGAAAGCAGACAATTTAAATTAATGACTTACTGGGGATGCACAGTTAAGAATGTTAACTCTTTGCTGCATCTTCATTTCGCACTGCATCACTGATAGAGACACGGATATCTCAACAATCACCAGTAAGGTGCATCACAAGCATCTCAGTTGGAGTCTCTAGTATCATAATCATGTTTTTAGTCCCAACAGCAACTTGTTTGATGTAAATACACAGAGACTATGTGTGTGGGTGGCTTACTATTTTACTTCAATCCTCAATTCTATCATGCTGAAAGCATTTTTGTAATTGTCTTTGTGTCTTGGAGGCATATGTATTTTTTTGGAAGCTAGATAACAGCATGTGGCCAGGGAAATTACAAAATGATTTGTCTTGCCCTCTTTACCTATAATTCAATTTCTAAAAAAAACAACCCACTTTATTATTAACATTAGCATGAGCTAACACTGCAATTACTGAAGTGTAATTGAAGTGTAAGGCTTGAAAAAAAAACAGTTATTCTACCTATTCTACCATGTTTTGTTTTTTTTAGCATGATTGCTTGAACTGTCACTGGATGAAAGAATGATTTGTTGTTTTTCCTGAAGCCAAAAAACTAAACTCCACATTAATTAAACAAACAAGGCAATGTAATGGTTCATCCATTGTTATGTATTTAAATTTAAGTCATCAGAACATCATTTCATTGAAAGGGTTGTCATGGGATATATGGGATGTCAAGTTTAAACATGTAACTGTTTTAGTTTAGTTTAATACTACTAAAGCCCCTTTCATACTGGCACTCCTACCCGGGTCACAATCTTGCGTAGTGTGAAACCACGTACCTGGGTTAACCCGGGTCCCAGCGACCCACTTCAGGATGTGGGTCAACATGCTTTGACCCGGGTTGAGTAAGACAAAATGCTTGACGGCCGTTCGTGAGCCGACACATTAACAAACAGCAGTGTCAAAGTAGCGACCGTTTTTTTCTTTTGGTGACGGTAAATATTATTTTAGTCGCCTAAAGGCGACCACTTTGTTTTTTCTATTTTTTTTTTAACATATGCACTTTTCTCAATATTTAATAACAATTTGTATTTTCTTTTATTATTATTATTATTAAAATACCTTTGGACCCATGTTAAATATAATACAGCTTTTTAGTGCCTACGTCACAGGCGCATCTGTTCATATAGATCGTTATGTTACTTATGAATCTCTAGACACATTTAAAAAAAAAAAAAAAACAGGAAAATGCATCTAAGTATTTTTATTATGATTTTCACTACATCAATCTAAATGGAAGTGGCATCCCCACAACCACACAACTCCTTGGCATTTTGGGGAAATGACTTATACAGTGTACGGTAGTTACAATTAAAAGCACGTCAATTACAAATGGAAACACTGTCTGACAGCTGTTTGTTTTCAGCAGCTCCGAGGCTATGTGCGTGTACGCCAACTTACCCAGAGGTCCACGCACACCTATTAGAAGATTAATAAAATGTCATCAAACAGACAGCAAAAAATACTGCCTTTTATTTCAAAGACAAAGAATACACCAATATCTCTAAGCACAGTTCAAATTTTAACCCCACGACTTTGGAGTTTTCGTGTTCTGAATGTGTTCAAACAAAAGTTCACAGGAGATTTCAGCCATCATGGTGCCAACAGTTCAGCTGCTTAGTTAACGAATCTGGGGTAATTTACTGCAGTTATTGTCAGCAAGCATATTAACGAATTTACTGTTCACTATTACCTATTCTAAAGTTTGTTTTGGACTCTTTTTTTTCAAAAGAAGTTGTTTTTTTCTGTGCTGAAAAACAAATCTGCAAAATTATTGCATATATATGGAAATAAAACATACTTAGAGATGCACATTATTGTTTAAGTTAAAATGTATACATTAATATTATATTATTTTGAACAATAGTTTTATTTATATTTAATAAATTTCAATGCAGTTATGGGCAACCATTTTCTTTTTCTGGCGACCATAAAGAATAGGAGCCTGCTGGTGCCTAAAAAAAAAGCTTACTTTGAGCACTGAACAGCCACGCCGGCGTAAAGGTTTCACTTCCGCAAGGAATATTTCTGTTTAGCCATATTTTCGTTGCTTGAGACACACCATGAGCCAGATTGCAGCAGGGATGAAGAAACATTTGCTCTAATCAACATTTGGAGCAACGGTTCAATCCAAAGAAGCTTGGATGGAAGCGTCAGTAACAAGCTGCTTCCGGGGCATTGATAGGTGTATTGTTTACTTGCGTCTGTCACTCAGATCAACCCTGCTTTATCAAAAGCAGTGTGAAAGCTTGAACCCGACCTGCATGACACCGGGTCCTGTCCGGGTAGGTTGTGACCCGGGTACAGTATGCCAGTGTGAAAGGGGCTTAATATATACAGTACTGTGCAAAAGTTTTAGGCAGGTGTGAAAAAATGCTGTAAAGTAAGAATGCTTTCAAAAATAGACATGTTAATAGTTTATATTTATCAATTAACAAAATGCAAAGTGAGTGAACAGAAGAAAAATCTACATCAAATCAATATTTGGTGTGACCACCCTTCAAAACAGCATCAATTCTTCTAGGTACACTTGCACACAGTTTTTGAAGGAACTCAGCAGGTAGGTTGGCCCAAACATCTTGGAGAACTAACCACAGTTCTTCTGTGGATTTAGGCAGCCTCAGTTGCTTCTCTCTCTTCATGTAATCCCAGACAGACTCGATGATGTTGAGATCAGGGCTCTGTGGGGGCCATACCATCACTTCCCGACTCCTTGTTCTTCTTTACGCTGAAGATAGTTCTTAATGACTTTCGCTGTATGTTTGGGGTCGTTGTCATGCTGCAGAATAAATTTGGGGCCAATCAGATGCCTCCCTGATGGTATTGCATGATGGATAAGTATCTGCCTGTACTTCTCAGCATTGAGGAGACCATTAATTCTGACCAAATCCCCAACTCCATTTGCAGAAATGCAGCCCCAAACTTGCAAGGAACCTCCACCATGCTTCACTGTTGCCTGCAGACACTCATTCATGTACAGCTCTCCAGCCCTTCGGCGAACAAACTGCCTTCTGCTACAGCCAAATATTTCAAATTTTGACTCATTAGTCCAGAGCACCTGCTGCCATTTTTCTGCACCCCAGTTCCTGTGTTTTCGTGGATAGTTGAGTCACTTGGCCTTGTTTCCACGTCGGAGGTATGGCTTTTTGGCCGCAAGTCTTCCATGAAGGCCACTTCTGACCAGACTTCTCCGGACAGTAGATGGGTGTACCAGGGTCCCACTGTTTTCTGCCAATTCTGAACTGATGGCACTGCTGGACATCTTCCGATTGCGAAGGGAAGTAAGCATGATGTGTCTTTCATCTGCTGCCGTAAGTTTCCTTGGCCAACCACTGCGTCTACGGTCCTCAACGTTGCCCGTTTCTTTGTGCTTCTTCAAAAGAGCTTAGACAGCACATCTGGAAACCCCTGTCTGCCTTGAAATTTCTGCCTGGGAGAGACCTTGCTGATGCAGTATAACTACCTTGTGTCTTGTTGCTGTGCTCAGTCTTGCCATGGTGTATGACTTTTGACAGTAAACTGTCTTCAGCAACCTCACCTTGTTAGCTGAGTTTGGCTGTTCCTCACCCAGTTTTATTCCTCCTACACAGCTGTTTCTGTTTCAGTTAATGATTGTGTTTCAACCTACATATTGAATTGATGATCATTAGCACCTGTTTGGTATAATTGTTTAATCATACACCTGACTATATGCCTACAAAATCCCTGACTTTGTGCAAGTGTACCTAGAATAATTGATGCTGTTTTTTTGCATTTAGTTAATTGATAAATATAATCTATTAACATGTCTATTTTTGAAAGCATTCTTACTTTACAGCATTTTTTCACACCTGCCTAAAACTTTTGCACAGTACTGTATATATATCATCCATTATAATTGTTTTCTTTTTTTAAATACTCTATCCTGATTGGTCAAAACAGCACACAGGGGTGTTGATATTACAGCAAATCACCATGGGTTGGCATTTCTTTTCAAAAAGATATCCATGCATCACTAGCCTTTAAAAAAAAAAAAAGTATGTAAATGTTGAGCTTTTGGGAAGTGTACATGAGACACCAATGACTCATTAAAGTAGTGAAATAAAAATTCAAATCAATTCAAAACTCGCCATTCTGATTGCTCTGCTGCTTCTCCCTGAACTACAGCGTGTCCCTGTCCCATTCTGAAAATAAATAGTTAAAAAATCTTACACTTTCAGCTTTTTTAAAAAGATTTGGGTCGCTCTTAAAAGAGACTTTGGTGGTTAAATGGATATTTCTGCTGCCCTTGTCCTCTGGTCGGTTGCATCTTCTGGCCTGCGCAGCTGTATGATCTAATGCAGAAGATTTATAAACACATCTCGACACATCTTGCCGTACCTTTCTCTCCACATAAATTTGTCCAGATACGGTGGCATCATCTCTTCTGATGTGCCCTGCATTGTTTTAAATTGTTTCCTAACACTGGCCCAGTAGTTTTCCATGTTGTCAAGTCGTAAACTCAGTTTGATAAGTAACGGGGATTCCATAATGCAATTAACATCTTTCTCGCAACTGTGCAGTGGTAGTACAAATCTTGCATGGATACCTCCTGTCACCCTGGATAACAAACGACGATTAAAATTAAATAAATAAATAAATAAATAAATAAATAACAGCACCTGATATTGTTGCAGGTCTTGTGAGGAACAGTCTGCGGGATTTAAAGGCAGACTCATTATAGATGGAAGGATATTTAATAAAAATGACTGTTAATTAAAAAAAGGTTTTCCTTTTTTTTCAATTTAGTTAGCTCATTTTATAAATGCAATAAGGCACTTCAGGATGTGTGATACCACCACGATATTAGAGTATATCACACACACACTGTCATGCCTTATTGCTTACGCATGCTATTAATTTGCTTTATCACTGGTTCATTGTAGTGCATTGTGTTTTTTTTAGAAACGTACAGTTAACTCATGACATGGTCACTAGATTGTGTGGCTTCTTCTAGAATCAATTAATATATGTAAACATTACAGTTTAGTTTAGTTGTAAATGTGGAACCCTACTTTGATGGAGTTTTGTTTTTAGGCAATTCCATTTGCAAAGTCTTCAGCATTAAATGATAATACCATTAGAACCAAACAGATTAAGAATGTTCCAAAACATAAGTGATACACCATTTTATAACTAAATGCTAGATTTGGAATAGTCCTAGTGTACCTGTAATGTAAGTTATGCTCACTTTGTATTTTGCTGTGAGACTTTGTAATGTCAGTATCTATTGATTTTGTTTTTTACAAGGTAATATTATTAAAGGATATATTGATTTGTATTACCAATCCAATTAAGCAGTACTCATGGGTACATTTCTAATAGAAAACAGACAGACAGACACAAGTGAAGGCAATGTGGTTATCTATACAAGTACTGTATGATAAAAAGCTTACTTCAGAACATATATTGTCATTTCTATTGATATTTGGGTAGCTAATGGACTTAGGCAGCGGTTCTCAATAATAAAACATAAAAAAAGTCTAAATGTGAATTTTAGCAAATTTTAGGAAATGTTTTTTTTTTTTTTTTTTTTACCTATGATACTGATTAGTCTGGAAAACTGCACTTAATAAAGCAGAGTCCCAATTTGTATTTACGAATCAGTGATAATTCTGTTCGCGCCGCATTGTACTCTTCAGTACATAAAATGGATCAGTTTGTGGTGTGTGTAAAAAAACAATTGTGCAATTGTCTAAAAAACAAAAAGTTCGGAAATATGAAGAACTTACTTGGAAATTGAATGTACCTTAGTTGGCACTGCAGTGTGTCGTCAGTGGCAATGTGTTAGCTAATGACATTATTAAAAACAAAAGTACATCTGGAGAAACGTAGGTCTCTAAAAATGTGTGGCAATTCGGTAATATTTTCTTCGGAAAATGTTAAGAAAGAGTGAACTTAATTGGATAATCCATTTTAGAAACAGTACGGGGTATGTGTGTTTTGTTTTGATGTTTGAACATTGGAATCAGGTGTGGCGTTCTATGCAAGGGATGACATCTGTACACAGGATAAGATGTGCTGAAATGTTGGTTAACAATTCACTGTGATTGTGTGATTTATCATCCTCGCTATTGTGGCAGGGTTGGGTGAGGGATTGCAAGTAAAAAAAAAAAATGCTACAGTGGGCGTGATTCAAAAAAGGTTGAGAAACCTTGGACTGAGGGATTAACAAGGTTTCTTACTGAAGTTGTTTACATTTCAGTCTTATGAAACACATTTCTTCTGAACAGTAATATCTCCTTGCTTTGCACCAATGGGACCATTTGCTCATTTAATCTGATCAATTGCAGTTTCTCAGAAACAGTTTGGTGCTGCTTCAGCAAACCTAATTACTGTGTTTTCCGGAAAGTATAATTTACTTCTTAACCCTATAATGTCACAGTAAATGAAGATCATTTTAATAAACAGTTACTTGAGAAAATGACACGATATGATGGTACTAGCTTATACAGATCTGATATTAAGTAGGTTAGCCACACGTTTAACAGATTTGTAGTCATCCTTTGTACTTTCTAGGATTCAATGTTATCAATGTTACATTTTGTTATCCTTAAAAATGCCCACTTAATGTAGTTGCTTGAGTTCTATTGTTTATACACAACATATTAACTTATATGTTCATTTAATTGTATGTCAGTGTGGCAAAGCACCCCGCCCCTGTGTGCATTTGTGTTATGTGTTGTATGTTGCGTGTGTAAATGTTGGTGTATAGATTGGTACACGGGATATAAACGGGTCTGTGTTTCACGTGTATTTAAAGTGTAGATTTGTATTTAGGCACGAGGAGAGCACAAATCACTTCACGTGCTGGTTAAATGTAATATGTGAGCACGGCGTTGCACAGAATTAATTCACGTGCTGGGATTCAAGTGAATAATTAATTAGTAATTGAATCCCAGCACAATAGTATATATAGACGCACATTTCTTGCACTCAGGTTTAGGTGTTCGGTGAGTGGAGAACGGGATTGGAGACGGAGGTAACTGTGTATCGTAAAAGTGAATAGTAGTGAAATCTGCTCACCGTGTTTGTTTGTCTGTGTAGTCCGTTTTGTTTGTCTTTTTATTTTGGCGTGTAGTGCCGTGTCCTGTGTTTTTGTTGTGTTTAAAACCTTTTATTTTCTGTTTATTAAATGCTGAGCGCGATCACGCGCCCAGCTTATACCAAACCACATCTCTCTGTTTATTTATTTCCTGCATCCGGTCTGACGCCACCCACTCCGGCCGTCTTTGTGACACGTGGTGTCCTGCGTGGGATCGACAGCGCCTCCAGGACTCAGGCCAGAGCAGGAACCGCATGTTTTGGAAAAAAAAGTGTTGGATTACAAAAAAAAAAATATATATATATATATAAATAAATAAAATGGGATGGAAGGAGGATAAAGAGGTGAAGGACAGGGAGGAGGAGTGCCGCCTAAGGGCCAGACATCCACGGCGATCTAACAAGCCAACTCCGGGGTGCCTCCTCTGCGACCAGGATCATCTGTTCGCCAACTGTCCCTTCCGCAGTTATGAGGAGGAGCCTGAGCGTCCACAGCCCAAGTGGGAGGAGCCTGAGCGTCCACAGCCCAAGTGGGAGGAGCCTGAGCGTCCACAGCCCAAGTGGGAGGAGCCTGAGCGTCCACAGCCCAAGTGGGAGGAGCCTGAGCGTCCACAGCCCAAGTGGGAGGAGCCTGAGCGTCCTACGCCCGAGTGGGAGGAGCCCGAGCGTCCTACGCCCGAGTGGGAGGAGCCCGAGCGTCCTACGCCCGAGTGGGAGGAGCCCGAACGTCCTACGCCCGAGTGGGAGGAGCCCGAACGTCCTACGCCTGAGTGGGAGGAGCCCGAACGTCCTACGCCTGAGTGGGGGGAGCCCGAACGTCCACAGCCCAAGAGGGGGGAGTCGGTGCGTCCACAGCCCAAAAGGGAGGAGTCGGTGCGTCCACAGCCCAAAAGGGAGGAGTCGGTGCGTCCACAGCCCAAAGAGAGGAAAGTCAGGGCTTCCATAACCCTAGGAACCAAGCTGCCAGCAGAGGGAGAATGCCTGCTGGTCCCACCTCCACCAGCAGAGGAAGAATGCCTGCTGGTTTCCCCTTCCGAGGCAGAGCCGCACCAGTCCCCTGCAAGAGAGGCAGAGCAGCACCAGTCCCCTGAAAAAGGGGGAGACGACATGCTGCTCCCACCTCCGTCGCCAGGAGACTACACGCTGCTCCCACCTTCACCGGCAGGAGCAGAGCAGCCGGAGCTGTCTCTGCCTCCGCCACCTCCACCGGCAGGAGCAGAGCAGCAGGAGCTGCCTCTGCCTCCGCCACCTCCACCGGCAGGAGCAGAGCAGCAGGAGCTGCCTCTGCCTCCGCCATGTCCACCAGCAGAGGGTGAATGCCTGCTGGATCCCTGTCGACCAGCAGAGGGTGAATGCCTGCTGGTATCACTTCCCCCACCAGCAGAGGATGAATGCCCGCTGGTATCACTTCCCCCACCAGCAGAGGATGAATGCCTGCTGGTATCACTTTCCCCACCATCACGAGGAGAGGAGCGGGAGCTGCCTCTGCCTCCATCACCATCAGGGGGAGAGAAGCAGGAGCTGCCTCTCCCTTCACCAGAAAGACCAGGGCGTGAAGCTGGCGGCCCTCCGCAGCCCTTGCATAGGCTGCTGAGGGAAGCATGGGTAAGAATCGCCTGGTCGCAGAGGCCGAGAAGAGGGCCAACACCCGCATCCCGGCTGGTCCTGACTCCCTGCCACGCTTCACCCTCGCCTGGGGCTGCCAGCCGTGCCGCATCGCCTGGGGCTGTTAGTTGCTCCGCATCGCAGCAGGAAGTACTGTGGCCGGAACCCCACCAAGGGGAGCTGTCGGCCACGAAGAAAGTGGGGGAGGTCAGGAGACCTGCTCCCACTGCAGCAGTTTCGCTGCCGGAGATCGTGGGGGAGGTCCGGAGACCTGCTCCCACTGCAGCAGTTTCGCTGCCGGAGATCGTGGGGGAGGTCCGGAGACCTGCTCCCACTGCAGCAGTTTCGCTGCCGGAGATCGTGGGGGAGGTCCGGAGACCTGCTCCCACTGCAGCTTCTTCGCTGCCGGCAGTACTGTGGTCGGAGCCCCACCAAAGGGAGCTACCGGCTACAAAGAAGGGGGACGAGGTCTGGAGACCACTTTCCCCAGCAGCAGTTTCGCTGCGGGAGTTCTTGTGGCCGGAGCCCCACAGGAGGGAGCTGCCGGCTACGAAGAAGGGGGAGGTCGGGGGACCACCTGCCCCCGCAGCTTTTTCGCTGCAGGACGGGACCAACAGGCTGTCAGCCGTGCCACTACCGGCAGGGGTGCTGACAGCATGGCCAGCCATGGGCCCACTGAAGCCTCCCTTCCCAGCCCGAGACTTTGTCCTGGACTGCTGGATTTTTAAGGGGGGAGGTGGCCGTTGAGGCCATGTGTGCTGCGCACAAGGGGGGGTATATGTGGCAAAGCACCCCGCCCCTTTGTGCATTTGTGTTATGTGTTGTATGTTGCGTGTGTAAATGTTGGTGTATAGATTGGTACACGGGATATAAACGGGTCTGTGTTTCACATGTATTTAAAGTGTAGATTTGTATTTAGGCACGAGGAGAGCACAAATCACTTCACGTGCTGGTTAAATGTAATATGTGAGCACGGGGTTGCACAGAATTAATTCACGTGCTGGGATTCAAGTGAATAATTAATTAGTAATTGAATCCCAGCACAATAGTATATATAGACGCACATTTCTTGCACTCAGGTTTAGGTGTTCGGTGAGTGGAGAACGGGATTGGAGACGGAGGTAACTGTGTATCGTAAAAGTGAATAGTAGTGAAATCTGCTCACCGTGTTTGTTTGTCTGTGTAGTCCGTTTTGTTTGTCTTTTTATTTTGGCGTGTAGTGCCGTGTCCTGTGTTTTTGTTGTGTTTAAAACCTTTTATTTTCTGTTTATTAAATGCTGAGCGCGATCACGCGCCCAGCTTATACCAAACCACATCTCTCTGTTTATTTATTTCCTGCATCCGGTCTGACGCCACCCACTCCGGCCGTCTTTGTGACAGTCAGCCACACATAAAAGTATACATTTTTCATGCTTTTCAACACCACGCTTCAGGATTTTTATATAAAATATGAATGCCTAAAAGACAACACATTTACACAAAAGCAGCAAGTACCTAACATTCAAAATCAATGTTAAGCATAACTTGGACTTTTTAAGAATGCTGATATTATATGCATTTGTGTTTATTCCTGAATCAGATTATTGTTCTTTACTGCCACTATCTGTGCTACCATTCAATATTAAATTCTGGAAATGTACTGCAGGGTTTGAATCTGTACATTTAACAGCATATGTGAAGAAAAAGAAAATGGGCTTCTTTAATCTAGGACATCATTTTCTCACGCCTGGACCTCTTGGTATTTCAGCCATTAAAATAATGATTGCAGTCATTTATTAGCATGCACCTCCATTAACAGAGTTGTCATAATTATTCTGGACAGAAGAGCTTTTAACTTGCTCTCATCTTCTGGTATTGATTTATATAACATCAACCTACAGTATGTATAGTATCTCTGTGTGGTACTATACTGTATATTTAGGGATTCTGTTTTTCGGTTTTTATTAATTCATCTTTTCTGTGCTTATTTTTAGCTATTTTCAAGTTTTATGTAAATCGTTGTTTTTTTTTAACCAGGGTTTTCGCTTTTTATATACTGTATGAAATTATTCTTTTCTGTTACTTTCCAAAACGCTTGGCCGTTTTTTTCTGTCAAAACATGTATAGTAATAACTCAACAGTACTTGCACACTTAAGTTGTACCTTATTTCCTTTGCTGACTTCCACAACGAAATCCTTATGGTCACAAGCACATTACAATGGCTGTGGCACTTAACCTACCAATTTACTTATCTGTCAACCACATTTCTGGAAGTTAAATCTATATAATAAATACAATATTGTGTTTGTGTTTGGAGATGCTTTATATTGCTATAAGGAATCAATAATGAATGCAGTATCGGTATAGTTTTAAAAAAACTATAGGGAGCGTGTCTGTCGACTTGGAAAGGGAGAGCGCAACTATATAAAGTGTAACAGCCTAGTACTAGTGTGAGGAGACTAACTAGGTGCATGGTTTGACAGTTTCGCTTTATTGGTTCTGGCTTACGACTCTCGCTCTTCAAATCTCTCTTGCTTACGGACTTCGGACCATTCTTTCGGATTACCCCTCTTGCTTGTTTGCTCGGATATGGAGTCGCCGATTGAGGCTTCCCTTCCACCTGACTTGGACGACAGCCCTTCACATTCCCATGAAATATCACTGCAGTTAAGTAAAAGCTTGTGCACAAAAAGTTTTACAAGGATTGGCCTACAAGCAAGCTCTTAAAAGCGCTGTTTGACAAGGACATGACAATCCTAGCCGGGTCTGACAGGAGTGCAATGTTCCTGATGCGAAGCGACATTCTATGCAAAGCTCTCTCGGCCCGGCCGATCTACTCCAGCTGTCCGGACCACTCGCTTCAGCGCCCCAGTGCTGCAGAGTCTGCCTTGCAAGCCCCAGCCCAGCCCTTCGCCTCCAAGCACTGTATGATGACCCGCTCATCTCTGAGGATGCCTCCACCCAGCCTGCAAGCCTACATGCAGAGATATTCGCTGACATCAAGGGCTAACTGCAGCCGCTGGTCGAGGCTGCCTCAGCCATCAACATCAGGCTTGACGCTCTAAAAAACAGCTCGTCCTGCTACATCAGAGCCTGCGCTCCTGCTTGTGTCTCGGTGACGTCATGCGCTCCAGCGCCAGCTCCTTGGTAACCAGCTGCTGATCAAAGCTAAGTGTTTTCAATTCTATTGCTATACAGTACCTTGCCATTATATCTGTTTTCAATCTGTTGCTATATTTCGCTGTTTAACTTTAAATATAACTGGAATTTTATTAGTAGCAATCACACTTATGGTTTTCTTAGATCTTACCCTCTCAATATCAATGACAAATCTTGTAATCCTTTAATTGAATCATGCAATACCTGTCATTTACTCTGCTATCTAAATTATTTTAATTGCATTTCTCGCTATTTAAAAAATACTGCATCTCATAGATAAATATGCATTGGATGGTGTCAGTGTAAAGGACTCTCCTACTGTTCAGATGGATGTAGCAAAATGTATGTCTGTTGATCAAGCTACTGAATGCCAACCAGCTGGGACGAAAATCCGGCACCTGCTTCAAGATTCTGCCATCAACTCTCGTGGCCAGTCATAGCCCAGCTGGCACAATCATGCCAAATCCAGCAGCATCCAGCTGATGTTCACCTAACCGCTATGCCTCAGCCTTCAAAGCAGCCCCTCCTACCAGCACAGCCACGCAAAGGACAGCTTCCAAAATCTTCATGCACGTCAGGTTACCAGCTAGCCTCAGCATTCACGTCAGGCTACAGCTAGCCTTACCATTCACATCAGTCTCCCAGCTAGCCTTAGCATTCACATCAGGCTCCCAGCTAGCCTTAGCATTCACATCAGGCTCCCAGCTAGCCTTAGCATTCACATCAGGCTCCAGCTAGCCTCAGCATTCAAGTCAGGCTCCCAGCTAGCATTCACGTCAGGATCCAGCTAGCCTCAGCATTCACATCAGGCTCCCAGCTAGCCTCAGCATTCACATCAGGCTCCAAGCCTTTGAAGCAGCATTGTCCAACAACTCAGCCGCACATCCTGCAGCAGTTTTCGATGGAAGCTCTGCCTTCTAAGCAACTCCATCCATCAGGAGAGCTGCAGCCTCGCAGCCCGCAGCCTCAGCTGACCTTGCCAACCTCCATCACAACATCTCCAGTCACCAGACTGGAAGCAAGAAAGAACATAAAAAATGTGGACAACTCTACTGCAGCACTGGAATGTGCTATCTATGTTCCACGAGGATTACATAGCGGCTGCAGATCTCGCTCTGTTCATGGACACTTCTCATCTAGGCTATGGGGCAATCCTGGCCAATCAATGATTTTTCAGCCAATGGCCCCCTGAAATAACAATTCTAATCACCGGAACAGAAATCAACTGCATTATTGGAATTACACCCAATAGTTGCTGCTGCTTTCATTTGGGGCAAAGCATAGTCTAGAAAATCAATTCTGTTCTACAGTGACAATTCAGCCTCAGTCCAAATAATCAATAAAGGCCGATCTTCAGTACCATTCATCATGAAATTACTGTGAAGGCTCATATGCCTATCTGTGTCAGACAATTTCTTAATTCAAGCCAGGCATGTGCCCGGTTCCTCTAATAATGCTGTCGCGTTTGCAGATCTCCAAATTCCACCAGATCATGCCAGCATCATCACCTCTCCCTCTGCAACCTCCCTTCCATCACCTCATCATGGAATAAATTAATCCAGTTCCAGTTCACTTCTCTCTGCTCAGGGCTACGTGACAGCAGCTCTGGCTCCAGCAACCAACTCATCATACAGAACAGCATGGAATTCATACTCCCAATTCTGCACCCAGCACCGAATAAGTTCAACCCCCTCTGCTGGGACTACCAGAGGTTTCCACCTGCATTTTTCCTCTCTGCTGCGTGGATGGCTTTCTTCTAGGTTGTCTTGCTATGTCCTCTTTGTCTTCTATTCTATAGTGTTGTGCAGGGAGCAGTCTTCTTTCCCCTTACAGGTGTGGGACTTTCTAGCAGGGAGCCGGGGGTCCATACTCTCTTTATCTCTCTTTATCTTATTTTCTTCCTTCAAGGAATTCATCACAAGTACGTTCGGCCCCGTCGAGTCGGGGCCATTCTCCTCCCCACTGCGGGTTTGCATCCGCATCCAAGCCGCCGCCGTGGCTCTCCTGTGAGTAGGGGACTAACACTTTATGTTTTCCAGGTCTCGGGGGTCATCCGACCAGCCTTCAGTCACCAAGGTTCCCGATCATGAGACTGAGACTTGCTTTCCTATCCACTTTTTCGACTTCAAGTAAATAGCACTCATCGAGCCTGCTATAAATCACTCTCTCTCAAAAAAAATCACTCTCTATACACATTTTACCGATACTCAGTGAAATACCGGTGAAACTACCAGGGAAGCAGGTACAGAAAATAGAGAGAGAAAAAAAGAAATAAAATAAATATGGAGTCTGCACTCGATTTCTACATGGCCAGAAAAAGAGAGAGGAGGAGGAGGAGACTTCCTCAAATATTTAGAAGTCATCTATCTTTTCTGATTCTGTCTGAATGTATGCAGCAATTTTGCCTCCACACACACAATCACTGACATCTGCCAACTGCTTCAGACTGACCTTGAAGAAGACAGAGAGCACACTGTTTGCCTGCAGCACTAAGGGTATCCACTGCACTAACATTTTCTGCCACTGGCTCGTTCCAACATACTTTGGGTTACTGTAAAGCCATAAATATTTGCAACCAAAATATTTGGCGAATCATAAAACCTATTTTGCTCCAGAAATGTTGGCTACCTGTTGCAATACACAAAGTATGTATTGTTAGTGAAATTTGATTTTGTGCCAAAAATGTTTGCATTTTTTTTTTATACGCGAAAAACACATAATAAAAGGCTTGCAAATATTTATAGTTTTACAGTATACTGCTGTCATGAGCCAGTCGGCAGTGAAGTGCGAGATGTACCTGCAGCTTTAGTAAAGCGGGCAGGAGAATTCTTCCATTTCCCTGTCTCTCACGATTTGCAACAAAATAAAGTACAGAGGGTTTGAGGGAATAAGATACTGAACTAGCAGATGCCAGGCAGGTCAGACAAAGCCTTATAAACTACTTTCTTTATTTTGTAAGTATGCCTTTTGTGCTATGTGGCACAATTCTAATTTTCTTTTTAAAAGTTTTGAAACATAAACTGGAATAAAGAAACTGTATCTCACTCAATACCTCATTAATAAAACAGTTTGCTCAGAAGTTTGATTTATGCCAGAATTTGGGTATTTTTGAAGGCAATCCATCTAATCCAATCAATGATCTCACTGCTGTGAAGAATATTGTTTAATTATGTATATATTTGAATAATGATATCACAGACTTTCATTTATTGTTGAATAGACTTGGATTTACAGCAGTGATTATGAAAATGCTCCTAGTTGGAACCATTTATGAATGATCCTGTAGTGTTGGGACATCGTGTTGAAGGGAATATATATATACACACACACACACATATTGTGGAGTAGTGGTTAAAGGCTCTGAACTCTTGACCGGAGGGTCGTGGGTTCAATCCCAAATGGGGGACACTGCTGCTGTACCCTTAATTGCTTAGTTTATTGCAAATGTTCAGTTATAAGTATAAATAAACCATGACTGTTACCACCGCATCATTCTTTAATTCCTAGTGTCCTTGATGCAACCTTTCATGGAATTGTGTCACAGTGCAAGTATCAAAAAAATAGGCTGGGTTGATCATGGGCAGAGATATTAGCGAAGTCTGTCACATAGACAGGACAGGTCCTTCTGGGCACTTATAACCAGTCTCTGAATCCTATAACTATGGGTGAATTGTCAGACTGTAGTCATGTTCTCAATGTCAGTCCTTATGAATTTACAAGGTGACCTCTAACCTAGAACATTGCACTCCTTTTAAAGCTTTTGAAGATTAATGGTCTTTAATATTAAGACCATTAATCTGCAGTGTGGAGTAGTGGTTAGGGCTCTGGACTCTTGACCGGTGGGTCGTGGGTTTAATCCCAGGTGGAGGACACTGCTGCTGTACCCTTGAGCAAGGTACTTTACCTAGATTGCTCCAGTAAAAACCCAACTGTATAAATGGGTAATTGTATGTAAAAAATAATGTGTCAAAAATAATGTAATTGTATGTAAAAATAATGTGATATCTTGTAACAATTGTAAGTCGCCCTGGATAAGGGTGTCTGCTAAGAAATAAAATAATAATACTAGTATGGTCTTAAAGTTGGATGCGTTATGGGTGTTAAAAGAGACCGTCATTGTTACTGATACAAAGTGTTTTAATTTTACGGTATACTTTTTCTTACACATATTAATATGGGATGCATCAATAACGTATCAATTTAGAAAAGTAAGTATGTTATAGATTATACAGAACTACTAAACAATTTATTTTCAGCATTGAGAATGTCAGTCAGTTTGGGTGATTATGGTCTGGGGGAATTAAAGCAAACATTCAAACGTCTATTATAAGGTGTCTGGATTGAGTACATAACCCTGTCAGATGTGGGGATTGAAATGGCTCAGAGCATAAATGCTTTACAAACATTGCTTGAGTGCACCTGAGCTGATCTGTGACATAAGAATAGCTGCAATCTGAAATAGAGAATAACATTGATCCATGTGGCCTAGAACCAGTTTGTTTGTGCTTTGCTGTCTACTATTCTTTAAACTACCTGTCTGGTCTGCAATAAGTGCGGAACGTAACATCAGGTCCCTATAGAATTCAGTCCCATGATAGTGTTTAGCTGCATTTGTGTAAAAGTTGCAAGATAGATTTGATAGACAAAGTGCACTGCTTTTTAAATTGAGCTGGAATGCATTTCTACCAGCCAGGTGCACCGTAATGCAGTGTATGTTATTACCATCGAACAGCTACAGTAACATGTGAGACTCTTCTTGGCTGACTTGTAGTTTTTTATCCAGTGTGGTCATAACTTAAACATAAAGGATGTATTGTATGCAATCAGTATGAACAGTAACTGCATTAAAACAACCAGTGCCAGTCTATAGATACAACACTCAAAATAACAGATAGAAAAAAATACTTAAAAGGTCCACATGTGATGGTTGTCAACCTTTCGTGTAGGCATTGTAGAGCACTGTAGATATCAAAGTACAAACGGTGGAATAGGGAGTGCACAGTTCTAATCACATATCAAAAGATAATAATGGCTGAGCCTGCTTAGTACTTAGATGCAGGGTTCCAAGGAAAATCAGGTGTTTCAGTTAGTGGCGTGTGTTGCTGGCTCAGTATGGGGCACTGTTCTCTGCTGCACGGCTCAGCTTAAGCCCCAGCATGGTGTAATGGAGTTTACTACTTTAAAATTTCCACAGACAAATTATTTTTCTAGAATTCTGAAGTCATCATACCGTCATCGTACTATAGTTTTCTACATTTTGGTAATGCACGTTGATGGTGGTTGGGTGGTTGGGGCTGAACAGAAGGACTTGGCCAGTGACAGTTTGGTACAATTAACATCGTTCCATGGGTCAAAATGTATAAAATTCAAGGGACAAATTAAAGATTGGTCATATTACTGTAATTTAAAAAAAAAAAAATTATTTAATTAGTAGTAGTGGTAGCATGTTGGCCCAACTTTAGCACAGCACATTAAGGAATGCCTTTTGTGCTACGTGGGTATCTTAACAGATAATTACATTTAACCATCCTTGGAGATACAAAAAAACCCCAGAGATGACCAGTAGAACACTCCAGTTGCATCTTTTGTAAACCCTGATGGCAAGGATAAGGTAAGTAAAATTGGAACATTCCTCTGATGCGTGTAATATGAAATATTAGCATAGCCCCTCCTTAATTACCATAAAATGACACCCACTGGTGTGGCACTTGGAAGTTTGTTGTAAACCCTTGTCAAAATAAAAAAGGACAGGGTCAAGTTATTATTTTTTTTTTAAAGAACAATAGTGCAACAATGATAGCATGCTACCTCTATTTTCGTTCTAAATGTAGCCATTGTTCATTAAAAGGCAACAGACTGTTAGTCCCAATCACAAGCAATTAAAATATGGCCTGTTCCCTGAATAATTCTCAGAAAAACAAGCCCTACTTCCCATCTTGCTCCTCAAGTCACCACTTTTAAAATTCACAATTATTGTATTGCCATTTCAAAATTTAAACCTCACTTCAATCGCCATAACCCATGCCTTTATGTAGATCAGTTATGTAGGTCAGCTGACCAACCTACAACATGGTTCTGGAAGAGGCATACTCTGTTTAAAGAGCCACCTCTGGATAGGATACCGCTATTTAACCAGGTAGAATTCTCCCGGATGCTCTGAATAAATAATCCCCTTGCAAAAAAGCAATGTGCACATTATCTATGTTTGCAAACAGGGTTTGGTTATAGTAATAGCACTCCAAAATAACGATTTCCAGGTGGACCGCATTAAAATTCAGCACCAATCATACAACCAATCAACATGAAGATCTTTTTGTTTATTTTAATGCATCTAACTTTCTATTCCATTTAAGATTTTTTTGTTGTTGTTGTTTTGTTTTAAATCTAAGTAGGTCATACAGTATTTGCTCAGAACAATTTAGACAGATATCCAATTTTGCTTAAAACAATATAAGGAGAATGAAGTAGTGTTGCAATGTAGCATGTATATGGTTACCTCAGAAGTATACCACCTTACACCTATAAATAACCAATATTCATATCTGGATATAGTAGAATTCTGTAACTTGCACCAGCTGTTAAAATGAGAACATTGTGCATCAGCTATAATGCATTCACAAGATGGATTACTGTTTACATATTAGTTGGCAGTTGGTCATCTTAAATAGATTGATGAAATGTGCCTTTTCCCAATTATTATTATTATTATTATTATTATTATTATTATTATTATTATTATTATTATTATTATTATTATTTTATTAATTAATTTTTTATGGATGGTGATGTGGGTGGGTAGGGATTACTCATGCATAATTAAAAGTCCATTAAAACAACTGCTTGTGTGTTGGGTTATACAGGTAATTCCTCACCCTGCATTCTTCATGAAGAAAATGCCCAATGTTCTGCAACGCAACAATTTAACCAGTTTACAAATCTTACCAGTAGCTTAAATAGGTGCGCACACTACCACCTTGTGGCTCTATTGTGAACTTGCTGGTGTTGAATACATTTCAGTAATGTGTTTTTAAATGATCCATATGTTGCTTATGTGAAAAAAAAGACAGCGTTAGGATACGTTGCATTTTGTTTTACATGACTACATTTCATTTAACCATGCTGCAGAGCCAACCTGAAACACTCCTGTTTTGTTGGTCATTGCAGTGCAACCATCTTTTTACTGTATTACTGTATGCCCACTCCATGACCCTTAAATAACAAAATACACATGAAGACAGTATTAGTAAACGTACGGTATTATATATTATAACTAGATATCCGATTATGATGAGGCGTGTAAATGCAATAAAGTCTTGATTAATATGCCGAACACTGCATGTAACTGTTACAGTATATCCACAGTGCAGGGATGTGTTTCATTTGTTACAGCATGCTGAGTCTTGAAGCAGGTTGTTTTGATCTCAGAAATATGTAAACGGAATACAAATGGCACAAGTGATGTCTCTCTCAAGTTTAAGCATCTGTAGATTGTGTACTGTCCTGGAACGTGTTTCAGTTAGAGCTACACCTATTTCTTCATGAAGGGAAATATTTAAAATAGTATTATATATATATATATATATATATATATATATATATATATATATATATATATATATATATATATATATATATATATATGATTATTACAAAGAATAACTGTCTTCATTTTACTAGGGCAATAAAAAAAAAGGATAATAATGAAATAATAACACTGCGACTACTGCTAATAATAATAATAATAAAATGTGCACAACCAGTAAAACCAAAATAATTACTGCGATGTGTGGTATTTAATTTAAAACAGAATAAGTCTCGGTTGCTACAGAAAAACGCAAACACGTTACATGTTTGGGTAAACCCTTAAGTATTCACAGAAAAATACCCAAATTCTCTTTTTGGCAAGAATTGAGTAACATACGAACTGTTGGTTTATCAGAATCTCCTCGTACAAAACATACTAAGACACATTGCAGACTGAGTAAAAAATAAGAAAAACACATAAATAAATAAATAAATAAATAAATAAATAAATAAATAAATAATACAGTCTACACAGCTTTGAACTAGAATGTTCACCCAGCAGCCCGCGTACATTATTCACTAACAGAATGCTTAACGATTGGCATTTTATTTCAAATGTCTGTAGTAGGTCATGTCAAAAACATATACGGGATACTAATTTAAAATGCCGAATTCTGACAAGTAAAAAATTACATGACACAGGTACTCCAATTGACATTCTAGCGCGCGCGCACACACACACACACACACACACACACACACACACACACACACACACACACACACACACACACATATAATTATAAAATCAAACTGTGCCCTGTTTTGCACAAAAAAGCTTTTCCTCCTTGTGTGTTTGTTTATACACACAAGACAGGTTTTATACTTTGTATAAACATCTCGCACATAACAGGGCAAAATGTCTGCATCAACGATTAAAGCAAAAATAAAGATACATAAATAATTCAGCATCATTAAGCAAAGGAAAAGATAATGTTACAATTTTCTACAAATGCACCTTCAACCAAAGCACTGAAAGCAAGCCAAAATCAGATTTCGCAACTCACCTCAGTGTATCTGCTACATCTAACTCGTTCTCTATACAGCCCGGGACTCCAGATCAAAAAAGCGAATATCGCAACGAAAATCTAAAACTCCGTCTCTTGTCCTCTAAAATCCAATACAATCTCCCAGTCCAAGAGAATGCAATTACACCCAAGACTGTTTCTGAGAAGAATGGCTGCTTTTTGCTTGTATATTATCTACATTCCTGTAGGAAATTCATTAATTCACTGCGGGGGAATTGCAAGTTGTAGGGTTTCTGTCTGCCTTCAGACAGCGAGGCTGATCTGCAAAGAGAGATTGAGGGAGAGAGACCCAAGCTATACCAGCCACTCTATCTCCCTTTGCTATTGGACCAAACTGAATTAAATTTACAAAGCCAGCAACCAATAGATTGCTGCATTCCGCTCCATCACTCTCACACCCAGGAAAAATATACACCACCTTTATGCAGGAAGCTACAAAACGCTGCATTTTCGCAAACAGGTATGTTTGTAATGTGTGCGTTATATTATTACTCGCATTTTAATTTCTCCGAATATTTGAATAACCTGGGCTTGTGTGCTTTGTTTTCTTTTTTTTCTTTTTAAATATATTTTTGCGATATATTGTACTGAACTGCAAGATATGCTACACCTAACAGTCAGTGTCATTCTGCATTTTGTTTGTCACTAAAGAGATCCCTGTCCAACTTGGTATTTGGAAACCCATTTTCGCACATAAGGTATATAATATAGAAAATGATTATGTATTTTATTTTACTTTTTACTTTATTTGTTGTAGGCATTGCACTAAACATATACAAATTCAAAACAACCAGTAGGCATTTTAAAGTATTTTTTGTACTATTACTAAAAGCACACAAAGAAATTGATTTTAATCAGTAATTAGTTCATTACCTAAGATCTAAATTAACTTATACTAGTATTCAATGGTTTAACATGCATAGATGTTTATGTCTAAAATTCACCCAAACAGTTAAGTTCAATATAAACACAAAATGTATACAGGTCTTCAGATAACATTGTCTTTTTAGGACTGCGGCCAGTATAGTTAACCGAAGATTATTGCAACTTTGCCTTACTGTTAGGCAGTGCTTAATTTGTAAATCGGGAGGTCCCGGAACACATAGTGAGCGCGAGAGGGGGGGTGTTCCGGGGGGTCTGAGGTACCGGAACGCATGAGAAAAAAAGTGACAAACACAATGTAGCCAGACAATGTAACTATAACATGTGTTAAGGTGTCATCTTTAGCCTTGGCTGCAATGCTTGCTGCCGCTAAATGAGCCGTGGTTCAGGCATGTTCAAAAACCTTTTTTCTGAGCGCTCTTTGTTGTTTATTTTACGTCGGAGGCAGAGGACGTTACTGTACATTCCACCCACTCTTTTGCTAGTTTCATCCCTCCCTATGATTAATACTTCTAAATCATCTTGAGTAAAGTCAAAATTACTAAAAAATAATAATAATAATAATAATAATAATAATAATAATAATAATAATAATAATAATTGAGATATACACCTCATTTCCAAAATAAATAAATACAAACATCTACTGGTATTGTAACGTTATTGTACCCAAGGCTTAATTATATAACTTGTGATTACATATTTGACCTTGAGGAATGAATGTATTTTATACATGACAATTTACAACTACGGTTAAATATTTTATAATTTAATAATGACGGCGATTCACCTTAGTCCACAAGGTGACACGTAGTATCAGCTGCGATACAACAACCTTTTAGGATGATATTGCACATTGTAATGCATGACGTTCTTAAACGTCTATTATATTTTAGACGCACATTAAATATACATTTTCTAAATGTTATTTTACTGTGTTAAACACACAAAAAATACTAAATATATACACGTTTAAACTTTGTTTTTATAAAATATACATGTTGCGGTTAGTGGTGTGCTTCAACGTGTGATTGATTACATGACTAATCCCAAAGATTTACTGGATAGAAGAGGAATTGGGCAAACAGCGTTTTGCTATGTGCTGAATAAATACCACGGATTAGTTCCACAAATACCACTCGTTCGAGCCTCTCTTTTTTGTTGTTGTAAAAAACAATGGGTGACTCCAAATGTATAGAAAAAAAACACATAAGAAATGCAATTGACTATTTTTTTTAAAAGATTAAATTAAATTAGATTAGATTAAATTGATACTGATGGCTAAACAATGCTAATGGTTCAAACTGTTATGTTATCTCCAATATTCTAAATATATATTATTATTTTTTTGTCAAACTATATTTAATTTAATGTTTATGAACCAAGTCAACCAAATATAGATTCTCCCTAGCTTCTGTGATGTGCAGTTTGTGAACGACTCGTTCTTTCTGGTTCAAATTAACCTATGTAAACAATCTTAATGCGGTCTACATTGATTGGTTTTGTGTCATTGAATCAGTGAATCAAATGAACGAAATGAATCGATTCACCAAACTGAACTGAATCAAATTAATCGAGTCACTAAAAATAATCGAACTGCCCATCACTAGTCCTCCCCGACCCCGTCCCCCTCTCCCGCCGAGTCTGACTCACTAGTGGCTTAGCTAGTGGAGGACGTGCCGGTGGTGATGCTGAACTGGCAGGATTAAGCGCAGACAGCGCTGCTAGCTAAGGCATCGCCATCAGAAGCAGTTTCCCCCTCATTTTTGATTTGGCTTTCCTTTCCCACGACACGTTTCAGATTTAGTAGCGACGACTAGCCTAGGCTACGTGACGTGATTACGTAGGGACCTCTCACTAGCTGACCACCACTGTTTCAAGATCAGTTACTTACCTCGCCGGCCAGCCCCATAACCTCTATGTACAAATAAGAGAGCAGGTCTGGAATCGGTGTGGCAGGATAGGATGCGCTTTTATGGGGGGCGGGAGAAATAACGAGGAGGCAGAAGCAACTTTAACTCTGATTGCTTTTATTAGAATGTTTACAGTGCAAACAGTGGAAAAAATAATAAATCATGCGGCGAGAGGTACCGGATCCGGGCAAATTAGGTGCCGGAACAAAAAAAGTAAAATCTGAGAGGTGCCGGATCCTGTTCCGGCAGGATCCGGCTCAAATTAAGCACTGCTGTTAGGTGCTTCTCTTTTGGTCTTGCTTTGTCTGAAAAGTGAAAGCAGGTGGTGAAGATGAAGGCTTGTGGACAAAGATGAAGAAGGCCTGAAGATAAAAGTGTAAGTGGTCTGGAAACCATGTGCTTCTAAAGCAGCCCTTTTCACCACCTTTGCAGAGGTATGTCTTCTTTTGAATCATCCAATTCAAGTTTATCCACTCCAGTAATGTAGGAGAGTTAACAATCATCTTTTCCATGTCTCAGTCACTTCCTAATAACTGTGATATGGATTATCATGTGAAAATCGTCCATTTATTACATAAAGTTTACACAGAAAACATTCTGTGGGTCTCTGGATTTGGACCGTGTCACGAGTGATACAAATGGGTTAATTAGCCTGTTGTACTCCGATGGGTCTGAACATAGCCTAACTACTCTGATAAGAGACATTTACACTCTGTGAAATGACAAATCAGCCTCAAAAGCTCTATCCTATCCTAAAAACTCCAGGATGTTATGATGCCATTAGCCTTGCAGACCCTCTGGATAATTCACATTTGTTGGTCTTTTTTGGCCTCATAGATAGAGGCTTGCACATAGAAAAGAAATTGGGCTAATAACAATTTTCTTTGAGAATATATCGCTCTTCATCACCTTACTAACAAGATGCAGGGGGTTGCGGGACATTTTAATTATCTAGACATTTGTTGTAGTCTATAATACTGATCAACTTTGAATGTGACAATGCAATTTTCTCTTATTGCTTTAACACTTTTTTTAGACCATGAACAAAATATCAACCCATCCTTAACTGAACAGTGTTTAAACCACCTCCTCTTCCTTCATATTTAGAAACATCTGACTGATTATATAGATCTTATAAATGATTTATAACATTTGTTTCATTGTCAAATCCTGTAAACTTCAGCTTACTAATTGGTTGTGCCTTTGTCTGTAACAACCAATTGTGTTTGTGTCTGAACAGCAAAGTCATTTGTTTTAAGAGCAAAGCAACACTCCAAGGTGAACTCTAGGTTTTCTCAAAACATTTCAATGCTGTTTTTTCTTATAAAGATATTGGGGGAAAACTCAATTTGATTGAAGGCTCTTATCTGGGGAAAACATTCACCTCCTCGATGTTGTTTAGAACTACAGTGTCAATAAGTGTTTTTTTTTTTACAAAATGAATGCATATAATATTATGCTATGGCTTCATTTTATAATCTGGTTATTTATTTTACAGTTTTATTCATCAGATGTTTGTTCAAAATAAAAGTGCATTATCCAAATAATATTTTTATTTTTTCCTGAAAACCGTTGCTAACCCCCGCACCTTGCCCCCCCCCCCCCCCCCCCCCATTTTTAGAAAGGCTTCGGCACCGTTGCCTTGATAGCTAAAAGAGATGCGGTTTATTGAAACAGGATTAAACAAATATGAAAATTAGATTAAACCCCTTTTAGGTAGCCAATATAATAACCAATGAGTGTGGAAATGCATAACTTACAGGAACAAAGTAATGATTTATGATTTACCTCACAAATTGGTTCTTATTGTAAGCTATTATCGTCTGGAAATATATTTAAATAGGTTGTGTAACATTCTTTCTGCCACTAAGTTTCCATTATATCTTCATATCTTTTGAAATACATGCAAACCATTTTAATGATCAAGCTACCTCACAAGTGCAGTGATACCCCCAAAATGTTATGCATTTATAGGAATATAGAACAACTAGGCATAGGGCTTTTAGTGCCCAGATTTTCCCACCCAGGTCCCTTGCTCGCAAAATACTTTGGTATCCCTGAACAGACAATTGCCTTAAATATATGCAAATGAATTTTACTCCAAAACATGATTCTTCAATGGTGACTAGTAAGACTGGTACAACATTCTATGTGCAAATATGTGCATATATTTAAGGAGGAAGTGGTTAGGAGAAATACATGTCCCACACCCAATCTTTTTGTTTCAAGGATGGTGACACATTAATTTCAACCACCTGTGTATATTTAAATAACAATCATCCCCAAAAAGGGTAGTAACCATTAAAAATATATTCTTGTCTCTTATTAGCACATCATAATTTCCACAAGTCCCTTACCAGTTTCATGAAGATCACTTTAACTAGGTTTGAGGCTCACAATGGGTACTAATAGAAGAAGTGATTGCACATTATTCTGTGGGGGCATGATTCAAAAGTTCAATAAAATCTAGCAAAAATGACAGACTTGAGATGAATTTAAATGGAAATTGTTGTTATTTGTTCCACTGTTAAACTCAAATATTAAAAAAGAACCTTTGCCAGGATCTATATTTTTAATCACTGCTGGAAATATCTTTGTTTTACAACATCTCAATCAATTGTTTTTCACTGCCAGATTTGGACATTAAAGATTATATTGAGAAGCTTTGCTATATTAGACCTGTCTCAAACATCTCTTAATGATGTTGCTAAAACAATATCGCAAAAATCATATAATGCAAACAAACTCTTACTGTAAACCGTAATGCTTATGTGTAAGTGATGGATATTGGTTTTGTCTCACATCCAATCAAGTTATCTCCCTGAAATCAGTGGTTCTGAAGCCTTCAAAAGTTTCTTCTCTGAAGTATCTTCTCATGACTTGCAGTCTGACATGGAATGACAAAGGTAAATTCACTATTTCACACAGAAATAGCTCTTAATTTCTTATCAGTTTTGCAGTTAGATCACCACAGTATATTCCGGTCAGTAGGTGGTGTGCTCTGGCTTTATGGTGCATACATTGTATACGACAGAGATCTGGTTCCATTGGGCTAGCAGTGATAAAAAAAATAAAAAATAATAAATAGGAAATGTCTATAAGATTGGTCAGAAATACAAGTTTTCTAATGTATATGACTTTACTCCCTTTTTATAATTTTTGGGGGGCACAGTAAAACCCATCCATACTTTCCTTTAACTTCTATCATCTACATGTTCCTAATATACAATGTCTTACTTGTTTAGTAATATAGTATGTTTGCTCTGTATGATTCTACCATGCTCAAGGTTGGCTGAGGTGAGTGAGGTAGGAAGTAGCATTGCACAGTTTACTGGAGCCTGTGCATTTTTGACCTCACTTCCTCAAAATCCTAAGCAATCTTTTACTGGAAAAGTTAATAAGGCAAATAATGAACTAAACAGAAGCGACAATGGAAAATTTTACACAGTACACATAATGGGATATTAAACAGGTAATATTTATGTGTTTATGACAAACTATTGTTGTTAACAATGCACTATTTTAACAATTATCTTCATTATGTCTTTCTTCAGATGCGATGGATAAATATGCAAAAAACAAAAACAAAACTATGGTATAAAACATGAAGTACAATGAAGAAACATAGGCATGTGGAATATGAATTCATAGATTAATATTTGAATTCCCTGGTACTCAATAGCCTCAATGGTGTCCTCTTATACACTATCTACACTACCTAAATAACATGTGATAAACTTACATTGAAATCACAAGAATCCCATTTCCTGAATGCGATGAATGTGCATTATTCAGGCAGTGTATTGGATCTGCAGGGGGTGCAGAAGCCTACAATCCGATTGTATGGCCTTGATACACATTAGGTCAGTTTTGCCTAATTAATGAATGTACAATGAAGCAAAGCAGAGGTCGACAAGCACAGCAGGGGAAGAACATTGCTGCTGGGGGTTTATGGAAAATGTATTGCACTTAAATCACATTCGTTGGTGGTCCAATGGAGCTTTGCTGTTTTTTTTATTGAATCAAACTCATTATTGTAGTAACAAATAGATATTCACATGACGTTCCAGAGATCAGCTTTTTCATTTACGCCCAGTTTTGCAAACTGCATGTAAGTAGAAACTTAAATTATATCATGTGTTAACTGTCCTTCAAATGTCAATGTATTTGTATTGTTTACATTGAAATCCAACTTGGGCTAATAGTTCTTGATTATCTCTGTTTCATGAGGAATTTGGAGAATTTTGATTAATTGGACCAAAGTTATTGGACCAAAAACTCAGGGCTGCTCAGGTTAAGATTTAAAGTGTTTTTGGCAACAAATTATATTACACCCGTTGCTCATTTCTGTAGTTGTTATATAAGTGTTATGTGTGTTGTACAGTGCTTTTAAATATATGGGCTTATTATGAGGTTCACTGCAGCTTGGAGCCACTGAAGATTACTGAATCACCTAAAGCAGATGTGCCTACAGTATAATGAGGTTGGAGCATTTGCTGCATAATTTGTAGCACCTTTTTTTTCGAAATGTATTTCTGTTAACCTACAATTATTCATCTGAGTTGTTTATTGGACATTTTAAAACATTAACATATTTTTTCTTTTTCTTTAAACAGCTACTTATGTGTAACAACCACGTTAATATGTGAATTGAATATTTTTGTGGTGAAAAGTAGCTGGGGATCTCAGAACTTTCTCAAGCCGGATCTTAAAGCATCCCTAGCATTACGTTCTATGTGAGGAAGTGTTTCCTACCTTCTCTCCTAAGCCTGTTAATTTCCAACTACGTCCTCTGATCCTGCTTCCTGTGCTGCACTCACATTTGTTGAATATGCATAAGAATAGCTTTTATTAAGCTCTATGTTAAGAAGTGTTCTCTACCCTCTGTCCTAAGTCTGTCTATGTTAATTTCAAACAATGTCCTCTGATCGGCTCCAGTACACAAAGCATGACTAAATGTATTTCACCACTTCCTAGTGTACACTGACCTTGAGACCAAGGGATTTAAAATTTGCGGTATAAGCTTGTAGATCTAAACACCAGGTGTTATATTTTAACCATTGTGATCTGATTACAAGTGTTGAATGCAGTACGAAGCTAAATATAGTGACAACCTCACAAGACCTTATCAAGGTATATCAAATATGTCATTATTGGTATTATTGCTGTTGCAAACTGCAACTTTCTACAGAAGCAAATCAAAATGTGTCGTTATTATTCAAATGTAGAAGACTTGCCAGTCACTTTTCTAATCTGTGACAGGATGTCATCCACATACAATTTAGAGTATACATAAGAAGACTTCTTAACCTAGTAGAAAAACATTTTGTCAAAAGCCTAGCAGAAAATGTTTCCTTCTTGTATTGAGCTGTAACCAATGGTATATGTAATTCTGGAAGCACTTGGTTGTAACTTTTTAAAATGTACTCAAATTATACAATCAAGTGTTTAGATATCTGCACATGTTATTTTACTGTTATTAACTACAGATTTCCCAAATGAATGCTTGATACTCAGGCCTCAGGCCAATGGCAATGTTCAACCTCAGGGCATCACTTTTCTTTGTTGGGGAAAGGTAACTGGCCTGGGGCATGTATTTATAAAAAAAAAAGTACTGATCTTGCGACTACATTCTTGTCAATTGCTGGTTCAAATCTCACTCCTGGTTATCATTTTTATTATTACTGTTGTTTTATATTGGCATTGGAATCGATAATTACTATTTAAACCCCAAATCACCCTTATTCTCTTTCTTGCTTTTTCGTTTGGTGTTGGTGTTTCGTTATGCTCCGTGTACAGACCCAAGCTTAAAACTTGATACAAAACAGACAATAAATCAAACAAAACCATTGGGCTGTGAGTGTTTGCTACTTTAGGTTCACTATCTAAAACCGTATCGTGTCATTTACCAAATTAAACTGTAATAAAAATGGATACCTGCATTCTCAAACGGATCCACAATCTCCGATGCCGATTTCAGTCCTCCAGGTAAAATGCCAGCAAAAGCTTCTGTATAGTAATCCACTCGAAACATACTTCTCTCTCCCCAGCTGTCCAGGATTTTCAATAAACCACAATATTCCAGGGACGGCCTTTATCTAAACCAGCCTCCGAATGGTTTCCTCTTTCCTCCAGTATAACGCAGAAACCAGACACCGTAAGTCCTGCCCTCGCAGTACAAGCATGCTCATTCTGGCATTCCTCCTCTCAAGCTGTCTATGGTCTGATTCTTCTCCTACTCACTCTGACTCCCTTGCAGCTGCCCTCTGTCTTTTCTAACTGCGCCTTCATATTACTACTAGCTAAATCAATCAGTCAATTCAGCCCCTCTTCACCATGGGGGAAGAAAGAAAGCAAGAAGGAAAAAAATAATAACTAACTTTAGCCCTCTACATTGCTTCTCCACCGAGAATGACTCCTTAGATTCTCATACGCATTCACTGTTGGAAACCATCCAACCCTTAGTCTAGCTCTAACCCTAACCCTATCCAGCCCAGCCCTGGCCTAACCCAAATCCTCCCCCTAACCCTAGCACCAACCTTAACCCTACCTCCAAACCTAACCCTAGCCCTAACCGTACTGTCAGCACTAACCCTAGCTCCATCTCTAAGAGTAACCCTAGCCCCAACACTTACTCTAGTTCTAACCCTGGCTCAATCCCTAAACCTAGCCATAGCTCTTAGACTTCTAAGTCTAATCGTTCTCCAGTCCCTGGCCCCTGAAATTTTACTTCCACCACTGCTCAAAACTACCACTGTCCTCGCTTTGTGGTTGCAGTTTCTCCATGGGCCCCTTCCTGGTGACGGCAATCCATTGTGTTCTGCGACAACCTAGCCACGGTTGATATCATCAACAAAGAACTCTTCTTCCTCCTTATCATGCAACTTCTGCGCCATTCCATTTGGAATTCCGTTGTCGTCATCATTTCATCATTCAAGTCTGCTATCTCCCAGGTGTTAGCAATAATACTGGTCTCGCCCCCCAGGTGCTGTTTTACCCAACCCGAATTGGAAACCTGCAGGAGAAACAGTCCCTGCCGAAACCACACAGCGTTGCTTTGTAGCAACATGGCTTATCTTTATACGTGTCACAGCGATACTATCATTTTAAGAGTCCTGTCTCTTAGCATTATGCGTTGTTGGCCTTATGTACAATTAATGCATAAGAGCACTTTTAAAGCAAAAATATCACTGGTCTCTCCCACAAGGGTGAGCATTAAACATAACTTTATTAAATGTTGTGCTTTTTCAGGGGCTATGGATTTTGAGCGAATTACCTAATCTGGACCTATATATGTAAATAACCTGGCAACTAAGTAAGTCAATGAATTTCAGGCTTTTCCCAAGAAAAGTTGGTTGCTTGAGTTTAAGGAATTATTTATAAATCAGTATGATATTAAAGGTTATATAACAGAATAATTTAGGAATATTATTATAATAAGAATACTGTATTATCATTTTGACACACTGTATGTGAAAAGAATAATCCTTTATAACACATTTATAGACTGTTTATAACAAATATTTAAACTAAAGTGCTGCTGCCAAATATGGGCTATATTTTCTGAAATCCCAGTCTGCTGTATGCCAATCACACTGGGAGGTTTTGTCAGTTATTTTCTTTCTATCTGTATTGGTAAATCAGCTCTGAATAATGCAAACTAATATCAATATATGAAATACTGAATATACAAAAGCATTTTTTTAAATGTGTTTTATAAAAAAAAGATTAGTGAACTCTCAGTCTTTTGCTAGCTAACCTGACAAAAAGGTTTGATATGATTTGAAGGATTTGCTCATTAACTAAATATCTGCCTATTAAACCCAAACATGTTACATTGGGCGAGAGCTGCAGTGTATCGGTCACTAAAAAAACAGATTGCAAAATATAGTAAGTGCTGTAAAAGGGATATTTAGTTGTGGTTCTTTGATTTAGGTTAAGAAATCAAGGTATGAGATTTGACCCAATTTACCATATTGTATGCAAAGCAACAAGTAGTTTAAAAACAACTTAGCTGACATCAGAAGGTCATGCTGTTTTCAACGAAAGTAAACGTTTCAGTCGCAGCATCTACGTGGGTTTTAAAGGCTTGTGTTTCTAAGGCTACGTGGGTTTTAAAGAGTTGTGTTTCTAAAAAAATAAGTAATTGTTTTTTTAGGCTGGTACCATTTTCACTGAGAAAACATATACAACATTTAATGATTCAAGAAATTACACTTTATGATTGTTTATGGACATTAATTTTCTTGTTTTCCTCTTTTATGGAGGAAAGACAGGATCAGTGTTTAGTGTGAATATTCACCCCTTTAACTGGAATAGTTTACAGTTTGATTTTTCAGATTCAACGAGCTATGACATCAAGTGAGAACATGTAAAATGCTTATATTCTGTAGTTGATTACTGAAGCAATTATGCTGATATTGTGTGGTTGAGTTGTTGCGTATAAATGAATGCTTGTTTGTAAATCAATGACCATTTGTCAATGAAAACTGGTTAGTGAATAAATGGGGGACTCAAGAGCAGAGCTGTGTGTGATATAGGCTGATATACAACTGTATTTTGTAAATTGATCTTTTTATGTTTATATTACCTGTCAAACATAAGAAAAAAGAATATAAAAGCACAAACACTATATTATAACTCAATTGTATAACATGAACAATGTTATAATTTATAGTTTTATAATAGTTAGACTGTGTAACAAATAGAAGAATAAAACAAAACGAATGGACTTAACTCAATGATGCCAGATATTATGCATATTATGTACATCTCTTTGTAGGAAGAACAAGGGTCTTGGGTTAAAACCATCAAAGGTTAAGGGTTAAAACCATCAAAGGGTAAGATAATTGGCTAGTTACAGGTAACTGGATATTAACAATCATAAGATTAAAGTTATAACTAAATTAGTTTACTGTCATCAAAATGCTAGTTTGATATATCAGGTTGGCAGACCTTGATGTACTTGAATCTGGCAAAGCCTTCCTATTTATTGCATATGCTGGGCAGATTTGAAAAGTGTAAGTAAATAGGAAGGTCTAAACAGTCAAAGCCAGAATGCAATATACTTTATGTGTTCACTTATGTCACTTGCTTAACAGTGTTCCAAAAAAGCATATTACAAATGCTTAACCATTTTCTAAAGATGAATTGGAGTTTATCATGTATCCCTGTGATGTTTTTAAGGGTTGGTGTAAAACCAAAAGTAATCGTAAGTTCTCTGGTGTTTGCCTCCTGACATTTTTGACTGAGAAATGTATGTCTGTGATTGCCTTCATCAAGTACCATACTTGGAAGCTGAAATTACTTACGTTCTTGAAGTGAAAACACAACAGTTGAGGCACTATTGACAAACTATTTTCCATTCCCTGTTCAGTGCTGACAATACAAAATATTAGAAACACCTACCATTGTTATCCACCATGGTGAAAATCCCCTGCAAAGGGGGTATGTGGTGGCTGTACATACACATGTCACACTTCATATGTTTCCATATTTATGGAGAACTGCTTTCCAAATTATTATTATTATTTGTTTATTTAGCAGACGCCTTTATCCAAGGAGACTTACAGAGACTAGGGTGTGGGAACTATGCATCAGCTGCAGAGTCACTTATAATGACGTCTCACCTGAAAGACGGAGCACAAGGAGGTTAAGTGACTTGCTCAGGGTCACATAATGAGTCAGTGGCTGAGGTGGGATTTGAACCGGGGACCTCCTGGTTACAAGCCCATTTCTTTAACCACTGGACCACACAGCCTCCTTATTTTTTTTTTAAGTATAGGTTATTGAGAATATCATATTCCAGGGATATAGAGGGTGTCTGTTCATCTGTCCATCTGTACGTCACACTTATATTTTTGCAGATATCTGAGGAAATATCTGCAAAAATATAAGTGTGACGTACAGATGGACAGGGTCGCGGTGAGCTGGAGCCTAACCCGGCATACACAGGGCGCAAGGTGAGACTACACCCTGGATAGGATGCCAGTCCATCGCAGGGCACCACACACACACACACAGGGCAATTTAAAGTGACCAATCAACCTGGACAGCATGTTTTTGGACTGTGGGAGGAAACCGAAGTACCTGGAGAAAACCCATGCGAACACGGGGAGAACATACAAACTCCACACAGACAGTACCCTAGGCCGGATTTGAACCTAGGACCTTGGTGCTGTGAGGCAGCAGTGCTAACCACTACGCCACCGTGCCGCCCATATATATATTACTAATTAGATTTAAAAAGGAAAAAAAAAACATGAAGATTTTACTAATACTAATACAATCATTTTAACACTAGAACTATCATGACAGTCTGTTGAACCTTTTTAGCAATTAAAATTAAAATTTCTCTGCGTTCGTGAATTTTACAATACATGTTTTTTATTTTGAATATATATCCTGCAATATTCTATTTTATTTTTATATACAAGCCTGTTGTTATCTCTACTGGACCTGGTAGCCATCAATTCCTTCATTTTGTACAAGGAATGCACTGGGGAAAATACCAATAGACGATATTTCATCTTGAAGCGTTTCAGCAGAAACATTTCGATTAGAAAACTGCAAAGCAGCAGGCTGCAGCAGCTCAACCTGGATTCTGTGCTGCACCAAGAGAAAACGTTACTTTCATTTTAAATTAAAAACTACTTTCATTTTTACAGTTTTGTATGTACATATACCTGTTTACACTAGTTTACACACTAGTTTCTTTTGAAATGTTTATTTTATTATAGTTTTTCATTTTTTGAAGTAGTATTTTATATGTGGCAAGAAATTAAACCCTTTTATGTTTAATTGTTCATTTAATTATGGCATTTCAGCTGTGCAGATGTTTGATATGATGTGCTTGAATAAAACTTTTGAGTTGTATCTGATAGTTTGTCTTTCATTAATATTGATGTTGTTTGATGTCATAATGACTGCCGGTGGCTGTTTTAGGTATGCGTATAACCACGGTGGTTCTAGTGTTAAGCCTTATAGATTCATAGGAGGGTAAGATGTCTTTCAACAATTATTTTGTAAGCTACCGAAATCTATTCCATCCCTTTTAAGTTGTACAAGTCTTGCTATTTCATCTAAAACTTATTTTGGGGAAGACTACTGCTGGATCAGTCCACAACGGCGACGATGCTGGCTCTAGGAGTCAACACAGTGCCTCCTCCCTAGCGCCTCAGCATGGCAACCATCCGGAATGGGTTGGGTGGGGGCATTTCGCAGGGGTCGTCAGGTGGGCGACTCCCATCTTCTGTGTTTCGTTGACCAGCCCAAGGTACCACAGGAAGGCTTGAAGTGATGCTGACGTCCTAGCACCACTCCCCGCCACCTCCAACCCAACCTAGCCCAGTTTACTTACCTTAGTAAACCATTCCTTTTCATTGATGTTAACTTCTTCCATCACTTGCCTTAGCCATCCATTCCTTTTCATTCCTGAAACTTGTTATCAACTCAAAGATTATGAATTCATTTATTCGTTTTCATCAACTTACTTTGTTTCATTACATATTCTAACAACTCTCCAAAGGAATAAAACTGTACTTTTTGGAAAATACAAGCTTACTGGAGACATTACTACTAAAGATCAAAACATCAGGTTTTCTATTCTATCTCCAGTACATACAGATTTGAAATGAGAAAGTCGCGTGCACATTTATTTGATCATTATGACTGCTTTTTTTTTTAAATATAAAAAATTACAGTTTTGTAATTTAGGTAATATTTCACAAAACCTGTTAAGGTTCAGAAAGTGTCAAGAAAACAAATACAGTTGCTTCAGGCAAAAGGATCAGCTTTGCAAAGCTCTTCTATCCTTATTTGCAAAGAACAGAACAAAACGTTTCCCTTTCCCTGGAATGTTAATTATCTGAATTGACAAGATTTATACATTTTTTTTATCCAATTGGAATGTTAAAACTGGTGGCTTTGTTTTTTTAATAAGGTGTTAAAATATTAACCATAACGTCTTATCCTCAAACCATCTTGACTGGATGGCAGAACCAGCCAGCCTGTTGCTTTTACCAAGTTGTTTACCAATAAAAATCTTATTTGAAAGTAAGAAATGCAGAGATTTTCTCAGGACATCATTCCTATTGCAGCCTTTTAATGTCTGCAAAATAAATACATATATAAATAAATAAATAAACCAATAGTTAAAATACATAACAAAGATATTTTAGAGAACTGTAAATGTAATGACTTTCAAACAAGTACCAGTCTAGATTTAAGTACAGGTATCAAAACTTGACATGAACAGTTCATAGAATGTTTACATTAATTTGTTTTTAACCCAAGATATAGCCCACATTTATATTCCATGGTGCATGTCCCAAATTGGTGTCTGCTAAATGTCAGTGCTCTGAAGTGAAGTTTTTTTTAAGCAGCATTAGAAAGTGGAAAACTGACAATAAGCACCCTGTATTTACTTTCTGCCAATGAAACACACACATACAAACACCAGGCTTATGTATGATAAATAAAGTACCAAAAGCAATAATGTCTGATCTATTAAATTCTGCATCTTCCCTGTAGTGGTCCTGCTGTGAGTGGTTATAGGACTGAGGAACATCCACCAGAGGGTTGACTGGCAGGATGGAAAGAAGCATAAGTCAATGAGCTGTTAGGGTTGAATTGTGCATCTTTATTTTCCATGATTGAAACCATGGAGTTTAAACTCTGAGCGATGTCTCCAAGGGACTCCAGTCTGTATTTTATTTTTCCCTGTGATGCATTAGCTTCATTCTGCTTGACCTATAATTGTGGTCTCTTAGTTACTGGACCAGCATGTGGTGCTGGAAGATGAGGGCTGGGTCTCTGCAGCACTGGAATACCCACAGTTGGAGACACCAATCTGTAGTTATAAATTCCTACTGTTATGGCTGTTGTATATTGCAGGTGTTGTAAAGAGACTGGGCATGGGTGAAATTCTGCCAGCACTTAGTAATGGTACTAATTTTAAAGACGAGGTACCAGGACTTATTTTATTTGTTTTTCATCCAACGCACATGCATTCCATCCAATCTCAGGTATTTTCACACCAAACACATTGCATCAAAGCGACAGCATGCGGCGTATTTTGGTGCTGGATTGCTAGGCCATTGGCTTCCTTTTTATTTTATTGTTTTTATTGTAAAGCGCCCTAGGATGCTTGCATGAAGAGCACTATATAAAAGTAAATTGTATTGTACTTACAATTTATTACTTGCAGCTTTATTTGAAGAATACAGGATACCCTGGTGGATCTTTGTAACATGTATTCCCCTAGTCCCACCCCAAGTAGTCAAAATAAATGCAAATTTTCTCCAAAACGAAACACTGCACAATTAAATACTTTAGACTGGGTGAACATCTTTTTGCAAACTGTAGATAAACGAGAGGCTTATATCTATTTTCTAGTCTTTTTTCTGTTATATCTTTCTGAAACCCGTTTCTTGGACACTGTGGGTAAATTGCAGCATACCAAATTTAGTGTACTTGATGTGTCTAACTAGTGGATTAAGCAGATTTAGTCCACTTGATTGGACTAAAATTAGTACACCCTGTAATCCAGATTTCTTACCAGAAATTCATCACAGGTAGATCATCTGCTAAATCAGACTAAACAAGATCCCACTTGCAGCGTACCAAATCAGGTTTATGATGATCCTGTTCAAGTGGATTAACTTAGTACTGTGAAGGATAAGACTGATTTTGTAAGCTTGCTCGTCCTAAGTATTTACTGCTTAAAATTCTTTGCAGAGACAGCTGTATTTTTCCTCTGAAATGACTGGCACATCTGAAAACTTTATTCAGTGCATTTCTTATGTCCGTCACGTTCGGCAGTAAGATGCTTGAGAATAAAGTCTTGCACAATATATATGGCCCTACATTTAAAATAAAAATTTCAATCACGTACCTTTGATATAGTTAATGTGCTTTAATTATAAACAATTAATAGTTCATTATCACGCAATTAAACTTTTCTGCCTATGTAGCAGTGTCGGCAGCTTAAATGTATGATCTGCCAGTTTGAAATGTGCACAAAAAAGACATGACCTTTATTTTTACTTAAATATGTTTGATGCAATAAAAATGTGTCTTTCTTTTTGTACAGGGATCCCTTTATATATTTATTTAACACTGAATTCCACATATCGGATTAGTAAAGAAGGGTTTATACAGCTATGGCCAAATATTTTGCATCACATAGAATTTTAGGATAGAAAAAAAAAGTATATATATATATATGAATGAACATAATTTAGATGTTTTATTTAACACGGGTATGCTGTATTGACCATGTAGGTCCCTGCCTGTGTGCTGTGACCTTTCAACTCTGGTTTGTTTATTTATATTTTTAAAGAGGCAGTCCTGTAGGTTACTCAGAAACAACCATTCACAATTGAAATATTTTGTTCTAATTATTGAGGAAAAATATATAGACTGTTTCATTTTGAACATGGTAATAAAAACAATTATTTGCAATATTGATGTATATTTTTAATATATTGGTCAAATAAATACATTTACAGCAACAAAGAAATAGGAACACGGTCTATTTTAGACGCCAATCTAAAATTAAAGCCAATAAATGTGTGATTTTGAGAACCTTATTGACCAATCATATAAGTCCATAGCCAAATGAGACTGACTGATTTGGTTTAATAATGATTGGCACCAAAGCTGTCAAATAACTTCTCCTCATGAGCTGCCAAGAACTGTGGTCATTAGGTCATCCATTGGTTCATTTTGAGAATATTTTAATGATTGTTTAGTTGCTGTGACAAGGCTTCTTTCCAACTCTTGCTTATTCAAATTTGCAATATATATCCACCACACCAAATCATTTCTGCACTTTAAATATAATTTTTAAAAGGAAACAACATGCACGTATCACCAGCATCTCAACCGACTCGCTCATTGTTCTGCATGCCAGGGCTTTTCACAGCCTTGCAGATAGAAACAAAACATCATGTATCACACAACAACTGATAAGAGACATTTCTAGTTCAGCTGTGCCCATAAATCATCATCAAATTGCCATCACAATCACAAGAATCATCACAAGAAAACTGGTGAGAATATAAGAAAGTGAGATAGCTTTTTAAGCACTTTCAAATTAACTGAGACAATGGATGCCAACAATACCAGATAATGCTTAGTTTAATCAATGAGGAGCCTTTAAAAAAATGTTATCTTAGTCCTCTGGACAAGGGCCTTTAGAGCTAGGATAAAGGACAGAGAACAAAGATATCAAATATATTATCTCCAACTGACATTTCTATTATTTTAATACAAGACTTCTCATTTTAATTGTGCATTTTCAGGTCCAAGCAGGGTTACTGTATGCTACTAATTGCCTCAATGTTTAGTTACAACTAACCATTTCCTAAAAATGTACAAGGCAGTGTTCACACACACACACACACACACACACACACACACACACACACACACACACATACATGTGATGAGTGAAAAGTATCACATTTAGATTCTGGCCCCTGAAGGCAAACTGACTTGGTATAATCACAGTAAATCCCAGGTAGGGCATGAACAAAACACACATTGATAAAACAAAGACACACAATCATACCATTCAGAGATAATACACAAAACACACATTGATGAAACAAAGACACACAATCATACCATTCAGAGATAATACACAAAACACACATTGATGAAACAAAGAAACACAATCATACCATTCAGAGATAATACACAAAACACACATTGATGAAACAAAGAAACACAATCATACCATTCAGAGATAATACACAAAACACACATTGATAAAACAGACACACAATCATACCATTCAGAGATAATACACAAAACACACATTGATGAAACAAAGAAACACAATCATACCATTCAGAGATAATACACAAAACACACATTGATGAAACAAAGAAACACAATCATACCATTCAGAGATAATACACAAAACACACATTGATAAAACAGACACACAATCATACCATTCAGAGATAATACACAAAACACACATTGATAAAACAAAGAAACACAATCATACCATTCAGAGATAATACACAAAACACACATTGATAAAACAGACACACAATCATACCATTCAGAGATAATACACAAAACACACATTGATAAAACAAAGAAACACAATCATACCATTCAGAGATAATACACAAAACACACATTGATAAAACAAAGACACACAATCATACCATTCAGAGATAATACACAAAACACACATTGATAAAACAAAGACACACAATCATACCATTCAGAGATAATACACAAAACACACATTGATGAAACAAAGACACACAATCATACCATTCAGAGATAATACACAAAACACACATTGATAAAACAAAGAAACACAACATACCATTCAGAGATAATACACAAAACACACATTGATAAAACAAAGACACACAATCATACCATTCAGAGATAATACACAAAACACACATTGATAAAACAAAGAAACACAATCATACCATTCAGAGATAATATACAAAACACACATTGATAAAACAAAGACACACAATCATACCATTCAGAGATAATACACAAAACACACATTGATAAAACAAAGACACACAATCATACCATTCAGAGATAATACACAAAACACACATTGATAAAACAAAGACACACAATCATACCATTCAGAGATAATACACAAAACACACATTGATAAAACAAAGAAACACAATCATACCATTCAGAGATAATACATGAAACACACATTGATAAAACAGACACACAATCATACCATTCAGAGATAATACACAAAACACACATTGATAAAACAAAGACACACAATCATACCATTCAGAGATAATACATGAAACACACATTGATAAAACAAAGACACACAATCATACCATTCAGAGATAATACATAAGGCAGCAAAAGTGGGAAAAGTAAGTGGTACATATTTTCTTAATGTTTTGAGCTTTAGAGAGACTTTAACAGTATGAGAATTGTGTATTGTGTATTGTTCTGTCTCAATAATAATAATAATAAAGCACCAATTGCTTCTTGATTTCAAGTTCTCATTAGTCTGGTTTTTACACTTCCCCTTATTAAGTTGTGTTGAAAATGGCCCTTCATTAGGTACAACATCAAGGAATACGCAATTTAAAAGGAGACAGAAAATATGAAATAGATGGTAATCATAGTATATTTGTTGAACTTACTAAATTAAATAGCACCCAATATTTCTTGCGGAACACATATGTAACCTCTCTAAACCTGGGGTGTCCAATCACAGTCCTGGAGGGCCATTCCACTCCAGGTTTAACGGGTACAATGATCTAATTACCTATTTCAGGGTCTGGATGGAGGTTTAATTGGTTCAATTAAACAGTTTAGAACAGGGTTGGAACAAAGACCAGGAGTGGAACGGGCCACTTTGGCCACCCCTGCTCTAAACTATAGTCATGTGGTTGGGTTGTGAAAGGTCCTTATACACAAGAGAGATGCAGAGACTGCAAGTATGCTGGAAATGAGTAGATGTTTTTTATTGTAAAATGACTTTGCAGTAAATCTATATATGTCATATATGTGCTGTATAAAGCCAAAAGTTAACATTAAGTAAAACAAACAAAAATAAATAAATAAGGAGAAAACAGTAGTAATGTTATTAAAAGGAAATATAAAAACAGACCTGTCTGGAACATCATACACAATGCTGTACAATCCATGAAACATTTAGTAGTCCTGCATTTTTTAGCTGTTGGCGCTTAACTAAATTGTTCATAATAAATACATATAATAAAAAAAACAATCCAGAGTGATAACATACAAAACTGTATGAAAAAAAAGTTATGTTCTCATAAAAAATAAAATCAACTATATCCATATTACAATGAAGGGTATAAAGCAGGGGTCTCCAATCCTGGTCCTGGAGGGCCGGTGTCCCTCCTTTGTTTTTGTCCCAACTGTACCGTAAATTACTTAATAGTTGGCCCTCGAGATACAATCCAGTCCAGGTTTTTACTCCAAGCAGGTTCTAATGTAGTTAATTGAAGCTGCTAAAAGGCAACTAACTAATTTAGGACCTGGTTGGAATAAAGACCAGGGGCCTGTTTCTATATCCCAAATGCGTAAGTGGAAATACGGAAGGTCTTAATAAAGGTCAGTTACTTGAGTAGAGTGTTTCTTATTATAGATTGCTAAACTTAAAACTATTTATTAATTAAAGTATCAATGAATTGACTGCAACGACAGGCAACAACCTGCACACCCGCAACATCAGTGGTTCTAACTTTTGGCGAACAATGGCTAAGGCGTCGTCTAAGAGAAAGCATTATGGCAAAGCGAGTTTATTTGTTTTACTCGAAGTGGAATGCCACAAGGACCTACTGTTTGCAAAACTTGGCAGCCGTGTAACGTCTACTGAAAAGAGGGTTCAATGGACTGAAATTGCTGCTAAAATGAGTGCTACGAGTGATGGGAGGGCCATATCCTGGGAACAGGCTGAGAAAAAATGGGCTGATTAAAAGCAGCCGCACGAGAAGAAAATACGTACAGTGGAGACGTGAGTGCGACAAAACAAGGCCCCACCTTCCTCTCCAATGGTTTTAGCAGCACAGTTTGTCAATATAAATGCATAATGTGTACAGCCTGGCCATTTTTTATTATTATTATTATTATTATTATTATTATTATTATTATTATTATTATTATTATTATTATTATTATTATTATTTATTTCTTAGTAGACGCCATTATCCAGGGCGACTTACAGTCGTAAACAAAAAATACATTTCAAGAATCAGAGTACAAGTATTAATTCAATTAAGAGCAAGATAAAATACAATGTCTTCAGTTCTAGTAAGTACAAGTATATTACAAAATACGAATCAATAGCAACAACATGTCTTATAATGAGATCACTGTCGCATATAATCTGCACATTCATAGAGTGGTAATCTTTCCGACACACATAATGATATTCATCTACACTTGGTGCTTTTATTTGAATATGTGTGCTTTCCACAGCTTCAATCACATTGGGAAAACCACAGGTGGAATGAAAACCTTCCTTGATTGACTGTAATTCCCGTACAGTGGGCCAATGTAGTCAGAAACATGATTTGTCAGAGCACTAGTAACGTATCACCCAATTCATTCTGGAAGGAACCGCTGGCAAGAAAGCGTAGTGTAACCACACTTGCACGTCTTTAGACAGGCCATGATGTCTCTTTGTTTGTCTTATGCAGCTCAAGTGAGGTAAAACGTTCCTGGATGTCCTCCCTCTTTAAACGGTACTTTGCAATTATTTCCTAATTAGATAGCTTGGCAAAGATTTTACACACCTGCCTGTTGCTGTAATTTATCTGCGCTGATGTTCTAAGTCTGTAATTCTCTCGCTCTGTGTCGTAGATATACAGCATGCATCAGAGAAGCCATTTGTTTAGCAACCATACGCAAGAAACGCGAGAAAACTCGGTGAGACTGACCCTTCGTATTTATATGATGACAAATTTGGTGGTGATAAATTAGGAATGGTTTTACGAACGAGTGGTGTGAGTGTTGGTATATGGAAACGCAACTTTTTTCATAGTTGCAGCTTACGATATAGTATCTGCCAGATACGCATTCGTATGTGTATATAGAAACAGGCCCCAGGACTGGAATGGATCTCAAGGGCTAGAAGTGAGTACTTCTGATCTGTAATATATCATGTGATGGAGTTTAAACAAATCACAAGACAGATTTTAAATATAACAATGTAACCAAACTCAAAAAAGTTAAAGCATGTAAGCATGCCTCTTGCGGCAAAACAAATAAGGTTATAGTATGTATTCAGAGTGGATATAGTGTTTTGTCTTTCACCTGATAAACTTCTAATTGTAACATCCTATACCATCACTTTAAAATGAATTAAGCCTGGGAAAGCAGGATAATGCCTTTCCCAGGGGTCCAAGTGGAAATAAAAGCCTAGATGGTATGTGACCCCATTTTAGGGAGGGAAAGCTTTTGTGTTGCTACACCCCCTGGAGTTCTTTAAGCGAAGGAAAGCCTTTAGTTTTATCATGCAAAATGTTAAGTGTTGCATGCTTTACCTACCTATATTTACCTAAAGAAAACAAAAACACATTGTTTTGTTTTAGTTTTTTCATGAAATGGTTTGTTTTTCTGATTAAATCACATATTGCTATTTATTTATATTTTATGAAATGTTTGTGTTTCACTGTGACAAAGTGGTTAGTTGGGTACAGGCGTAGGAGTGATGCAGTGCACAATGAAGAAACAGACAGTGATAATCCAATCAGAAAATAGATTTAATTTGTAATCTAGGTCTGGTGACCAAACAATAATTACAGGCAATACACATCAATGTGTTTTGCACTGTTAAAACATAGGGTTTGCAGTCCAAAACAATAATAAACACAGTCCTGTTCTAAACACAATACACAAGCACGGTTACCGGTCCTGGGTGCGTGCTGTAGTGCTCGTGGTACTTTACAGTTATTTATTTGTGACACAAGTGGAGTTCTTTCTCATAAACCAAAATGAAGGAACAGGGTAGTAGAAGTGAGTGCAATGGATGCCTCTACCCTCCCCATTCCAGTTGATGTAAGTAATGTTGATCTTACTGAGGAATCATGTGTGCAATTGAAGGAATTGCTAGATAGGCACCAAAGTGTATTTTCTACTCGTGATGAAGATTATGGGTACACAGATGCTGTTCAGCACCATATCCTGACTGCAAATACAGCCCCGAGCAGAGAGAGGCATCGGCAAATTCCACCCAACTTATATAAAGAACTGAAGTCTCTTTTACAGGGTATGCTGTATGTTGGAGTAGTTTGAAAAAGTAGCAGCCCTATTGTGCGGGCCCAGAAAAAGAATGGTGAATGGAGGTTTTGCATAGATTACCATAAACTGAACTATGTTATGCATAAAAACGCCTATCCATTACCACGGATAGAAGAGTCTTTGACTAGCTTGCAACAAGCGTAGGGTTTTCTACATTAGATTTAGCTAGTGGCTACTGACAAGTCAAGGTAGCTGAAGAAGAATGGGAGAAAACGGCCTTTACCACCCCAATGGGGTTATTTGAGTTTAACAGGATGCCCTTTGGATTATGCAATGCACCAGCAACATTCCAGCGCCTGATGCAACTTTGGGGGACCACAATTTGGAATGTTTGCTTGTCTTACTTGGATGACATAATTGTATGTTCTTCTGACTTTGCCTCTCACTTACAACACTTAGATTTTGTCTTTAGCAGGTTGAAGCAGTATGGACTAGAGCTGAAACTTAAGAGGTGTAACTTGCTGCAAAAACAAGTGACTTATTTGGGACATCATGTCAGAAGAAGACATCTGTTGCTGAAAAAGTAAGGTCAGTGGAAGAATGACCAATTCCTACTACCATGAGGGAGTTATGTTCTTTTCTAGGTTTAATTGGTTGGTACCGATGATTTATGGTGGACCATAAATCAAGGTGGATTGATGAATGCAGTGATGCTTTTAATACTTTAAAACAGTCTCTGACGAGCGCACCCGTCTTAGCATTTGTTGATTTTAATTGACCTTTTGTTTTATACACAGATACAGAGTAACCAAGGATTAGGAGCTGTCTTGGCTCAAGTCCAAGAAGATAAAGAGAGGGTGATCACGTACGCTATGTGTGTCGGTATAGGTGGATGCCCCCCATCTAGCAAAGCAATACAAGTAAATGTAATCTCCAACGAGATGGGTTGTGAACTACTGCCTGGAAAAATGTTGACTCAATGGGCCGAGATGCAGAGCAGGGACAATGTACTTAATCAAGTCATTTTTCTTCATCAGAGAAATTGTACTGCCAGTGCAGCAGAGTGGGCACAAGAATCTAAAGAAGTTAGAGAATTTAGTGGGACAGGTTAAGTGTTCGTGATGGAGTACTGTTCAGGACATCCCAAGATCATAAGGAACAGAGGTTGGTGTATCAGTTGCTGGCCCCAAGGGAGGCGTGGAACTGTATCATGCAAAAGCAGGACATTGGGGTTGGAAAAGAGCTTTGCACTAATTTGCACACTGATTTATTAGTCCTATATGTATGCTGACGTAAAAGACTGGTGCACTCAGTGTCAGATATGTGCTTTGAGAAAATTGCCACCCTGTGCTGTCAAAGCCCCCTTAGTTTCGATACACACCTTTTATCCCTTGAAGTTAATAGCCATGGACTTTTTAACTGTAAGTCAGGCAGAAGAGCCATTTTCAAATGTTTTAGTTGGTCACCGATCATTTTACTTAGTTTGCATGGACTGTACCGACCCAGAACCAAACTGCAGTTACCACAGCAAAAATCCTCTGGCAATATGTTATTCAGCCATTCGGGAGCCCTTCCCATTTTCACTCTGACCAAGGACCGAATTTTTAAAGATCTTGCAGTGAGCCACAGCATATCCTGGTAAAATAGTCTTTAGAACTGTAGAGGCTCCACTCATGTGCTGTCTAGTCACCCTGAGTGTCAAAGTGTTTCACTTTGTTTATGTTCAAGATCCACCCTGGAAAGGTGGATATCTCACCCAATTGGTGAGTTATTGTTGTAGGGGTAATCAATTGGATCTATGTTGCTTAGAGATGATAGCTTGCTAATTAACTCTTTCCTAGTATATACAGTAGGGTGCAAATGTATTAGGACACCCCATTGCATCTGTTGTTTTGATTTGTTGTGCTTATAAAATCAAACCACTGTAACTGAAAAGCTTGGAGAATTAGACAATTTGGAGATTTTATAATTTAATGGATGACTTTAATAGGCCACACGTGCAATTGATTTAAAATAGTAAGAGAAAAGGAACACATAGCCTCACATGGTAGAATGCATGTAACGTTTTAAAAGTTGTTTAAAATGCCTAATTAAAGCACAAATGGTCCAACATTTCCACACCAGTTTCTATATCACTGATTACTGACCAAAAATTGAAATTCTCACACCCAGAGGTTGGTATATAAAGGATATAAATGAATCAGTAAATAAATCAGTCTCCTTTATTGCTGTCTGACAACATTCAACACATATTGCAGCAGTGGTAAAGGTCTGTGCCATCTCATATCAGTGCACCAAGAAGAATTCTGCAGCCTCAGTCTTTATCTCCCTGTGCATATTAAAAACACAAAACAAAATTATTTTGTTTCCAGGCAGGGGTCTACATAGCATTCTTTGTTTTATTAAATTATATTGTTCTTCTCTTTAATGTCATAACAATTCATGTTCAACTGCATTATTTGTTAAACTGTTGTCAATTTAAAAATATATATTTGAACAACTTTCAGAATGACTGCATTCTGTATGAAACGCCTGACACATGGAGGGTTTAGGGTGCATTGATTATATTATTCCTTTTTTGGTCTCTTCATTCCTACTTTGTCTCTGGACTCCTGCATAATACCCACATACAGCACAAATCTCTCAAATTATTATTTTCAAAATAATGAAGGACCCCATTTCTGATAAAACATATAGTGATATTTTTTATGTTTTGAATATATCCGAAAGCTGCTCTTCCCAGAAGAGAATGCAAACTATGATAATTAAGGAGCAAAGCCAGACGCCTGATGCTGTACCAAGGACATTAAATACATTCTGCCTGAGGTCCTGTATTATTTTTGAACACCCTGATAACAAGCAGAAAGCAACAGAGGACAGAAATAATGGGCCCTATTCCCACAACTCTAACTTTTTTTCTGTTGTCAAGAATAAACTAGAATCCAGTCCGTTACACAAACAACATCGTCATAGCGTTTACAAACAAATCACAAGCCCCTAGATCCACACGCTGAGAAAAAAACGCAAATCAACAGTTTGGATTTTATTTACCACAGGCTAAAGTGTAGTAGACACACTATACAAAAAGTCAAACACTGCCTGAAACGTTTGCACAATGTAAATGGTCAATAGCTGAATGAATAGGCTAAGCGCTTCTTTTGGTTGCCTCGTGGCGCTGTCTCCACCGTCTAATCAGTATACGATGCCATGCATAATATGAGGGTCGCTAGGTTGGTCTAAGTTAATACAAAAATGTGTACAGGGCAGTATTAATTATATTTGCATACATAGTAATCACCAGGATCTAGTTGTGGTCAGTCTAACTTAGTCTTAGCAGTGTGCCACACCCAGTTGGGAAAAACTCAGTTGTGACGTCAAACCAAAACTGAGCACAACTGATCGCAGAATCTGTGCATACACAGATGAGATGAGTCGGGACGGCTTGAGTCGGGCTGTGTGCGGCGGGCTTTATACGTCTGTTTAAAATTTCTAGGCATAAAGGCAGCGCCTAACAACAACCAGTGTTTGTCTTTCTTGGATAGATCTTTTATGTTGGCTCTGAATGCCCAGGAGCCAGACTACTGAAAAGCCAAGAAGTTGGTGGATTATATTTGTTGCTGACATTTGCTGTATGTGGTTTGGGAATTATACAGCCTCTTGAAGATGAAACTTGAAATGAACACTAAAGAAATAATGGTTTAATCACAAGGTAGATACCAGAAATAATCGCTTCTAATTGAACTTAATATCAGCACTTACCACCTGATGGTTTTATAGGGAACAGTGATTGCACATTTGTACTGCATATTTATGAGCCTGATCTACTCTCAATTTTTATATTTACTGTCAAGTCCCACAGAGCTAGGTGATGCTAAAATTAGATGACAGAAAGAGAAAGTGCTGGAAAGACATGCAAAGCACAATACATGAAAAGAAATAAATATATATAATTTCTGAAAGCCTAAATAACCAGAGGCCTGTGCAGTAGATTTTAGGTTTATTTTACAATTTCAATGTGAGAATGGACTCAGAAAACACATTCTCTGATGCAGTGTCTTACTGGGTCTTTAACAAAGTCACATTTTAGGATGAATTCCAAACCAACCTTACTTCCGTGGATGAATGTGTGAGTAAAGTCTGTGTTTTGAAGGATTTCTTCCAGTGACTGTCTTATATAGGAGGCTGTGTGGTCCAGTGGTTAAAGAAAAGGGCATGTAACCAGATGGTCCCCGGTTCAAATCCCAGCTCAGCCACTGACTTATTGTGTGACCCTGAGCAAGTCACTTAACCTCCTTGTGCTCCGTCTTTCGGGTGAGACGTAATTGTAAGTGACTCTGCAGCTCATGCATAGTTCACACACCCGAGTCTCTGTAAGTCGCCTTGGATAAAGGCGTCTGCTAAATAAACAAATAAAAACAAATAATATATTAGGGGCGTTAGGAAGTTAACAAGGGCAATGAAACAGCTGTTGGTATGGTCTATAGCAGTTTCTCTCAACCTTTTTGAAACCAAGAACCAGCTTAGTGTCTTCCTAAAACCTGGCAGGCCACTGCAGTGTTATGGGCTAAGGTTAATTAAAGTGCACATAAGTTGTTAAGTCCGACTGAAACGTAACTGGAAAAAATAAATAAAAATACCCTTACTCAGTTTTACAGACATGCGTGTTATATGAAATGAATGAGGAAAATAAAAAATAATAATAATAATAATAATAATAATAATAATAATAATAACTGCCACGCAGTTTTACGGCTTCCAAGCTCAGTACCAGTTGGAAATTTTGGCAAGCTGTAGCATTGCAGCACAAAAGTGTCAGTAACAGATTAGTTTTATGGAGCAATTTCAATTAAAAAATGCTGCAGTATAGTTCATTATCTCACAATGCTTTATAACTTTAAACACCAAAGTAACCATGACCCTATCTACACACTGTAAGGAGTTATAAGCTAATTTTACATTTAATCTTAAGGAGAGGTCAAAGGTCACAATCAATCTGCGCTGGTCACAATCAATTTTGAATAGAGCATATATGGGTTCCTAAATATGTTGTATAGTAACCATAATCCTATGTCATTTGTTTATTTAGCAGATGCCTTTATCCAAGGCGACTTCCATAGACTAGGGTGTGTGAACTATGCATCAGCTGCAGAGTCACTTACAACTACTTCTCACCCGAAAGACGGAGCACAAGGAGGTTAAGTGACTTGCTTAGGGTCACACAATGAGTTAGTGGCTGAGGTGGGATTTGAACCGGGGACCTCCTGGTTACAAGCCCTTTTCTTTAACCCCTGGACCACACAGCCTCCTCCTATGTGCACTGTAAGGAGTTAAAAGCTAGTTTTACATTTGACCTTAGAGAGGTCAAAGGTCACAGGCAAGGTGATTTTTGGATAGTGCATATATGGGTTCCTATCTGTGTTCTATAGTAACCATTAACCTATATACACTCTGTAACGAGTTATAAGCTAGTTTTACATTTGACCGAAGATTTTGGCCATATTGGTTTATGCACAAACACCATTTTTGAAAAATTCAATTGTATTGACACAGGGATGATGCTTGTCAACTTTGGAGTTAATCAAATAAACTGTTTTTTCAACTGAAGCGGTTTAAAATTTAAGAAGAAAATGTAGGTCTTGCAGCCATCTCGTTTTACAAAAGAACACAATTTTTCCCTATTTGAATTCCATTGTCCCCAGGATGACGCCTACCAAGTTAAGAGTTACTTGATTAAACAGTTTGCAAACAGAAGCAGTTTGATGTTTGGGGTGCATTTTGGCAAATTGGGTGGCAGCCATTTTGACAGTAAAATTTATCGCAGTTTATAAAACTTTGCAAACGAAGCGGGTTTGGTTGCTGATGACATATGCAAAGATCAATCGGTTCACCAGTTCCCAAGAAGAAGATTTTGAAAGGTTTTTCCAAAAAATGCGTCAGGCCACCATCTTGGTTGACGCAAGAGCGCAATTTTTGAACTGTAATCTACATGGGATGATACCTGCCAAGTTTCATGTTGATTGGTTACACCGAGTGCAAGCAGGAGCAGTTTTGGGGAAGAAAAATGACAATAATATATAGCCAGCTTGGAAGCCTAATAATAATAATTGTTTTGGTTTACTTTTGCCACTCTTGTCTTTTATGTTTTTCTGTTTTTTCTCCTTTGTTCTGATTTTTTTCCCCGTTGTTTTGGTTTCTCAATTAAAACTGAGAACTGTGTTAATTGTTAAATTGGTAACTGGTGTGATTCTTATTATGGATTGTTATTTTAAATGTTTTTTAACTAGATAAGTCAGCTATTGAAAAGAAGCGTCACACTTTTCACAGGATATAAACAGCAAAACTGGGACAGCTTGAAGGATAATTTAGCAAAAATCATCTGTTAAACAAAATATACAAATAACATATTTTGTACCGTAATTAAGAGACACTAATGACATCAAAGGGATCAATTGAATCAGTGGTGTAGTGGTAAATAAAAAAGTGGGTAAACTCCCCTGTTTGATGGAGTTGAACAGATAGATTAAATAGATAAACATGAACAGATTTGTTACTGGCCCTCAGCCAAACCCAGAGCCCCCCCCCATACAGTTCTTTCCCCTCTCAGGTGCTGTTCATGTGAACAGTCACAGACCCAATGGTTTGCTTCACGTGAACAGTTGTGTGAGCGTCCTTTTGCGGGCTAGGATGAAGGCTGCTAGCACCACCCTGCAAGTCCAGTGTGCCTAACAATAGAACATTAACAGAACATAAACAACCAATCACCGAATACTCGCACACACACAAACTGTGGCCACGCCCCCCTGCTTGTGCCGCAGTTCTGACAGAGCTCTCAACTGCAGCAACACAACACGGACGCTGTATAAACATTTTCCTGCCGAGAAAAGCGTTATAGCAAGGCTGAGTTGTTTTTCTGTTTGTTTGGTGGGGGGGGGGGAGTTATAGCCTACTCAACCCCCCCCCCCCCCCCCCTCACCTCGGTGTGCCACTGAGCTATAATCAAGTACTGTATGACCTTATTGGACTTTGTCAGCCAATACAGGTGCATAAAAACAGTAGACAAAATTAAAAAGAAAGTTTGCGATTGGTAAAAACATTGACACAGATCTCCTAGCTTCATAAAAGCAGATGTTTAATGAGTCAGTTTACATTATAGTCATGCAGAAAGTTCCCAAGGCTGGGTGAATGTTTTAAAGATTATATGTTGGTGTTCATTTTCAGTTTCTCTTTCAGCTATTATATGTTGGAGAGCAGCTGCAAAATGCATAATCTGTATCTAGGCTTCAGGGCTTACACATCCAAATGAACTAGGTTAGTCTTGATCTGAACAGATACCCCATTGTATACTATGTAATAAAATAAAACCTTTAGCATCCATTCAGTCAGCTTCTCCGAGTTCTTTGGAACTCCCTTCCAACCGCTGTGTCTCCCATGTTTCAAGGCATACACAGTCAATAGTTGAGTATTCAAAACGTACTAATTTTAATTATTTTAACAGCAGTCAATATTAATATCTTATAAGGTATTAATATTGACCAAGCAATAAAAGCATTATCCAAGCCAACACGAGTGCATGCAAATGTTCCCGGGTTAGCCTTAATTTTCCCAAACTCGAGTTGAGGCGCAACGCGAGTTGGCTGAAAAAATAACGTTTCCAGGGTTTCCTGAGTTTCTCGAGTTATTATGTGAGCTGGACAAGTCTCACTCATGTTATCGCGAGAGGTTGCCAGACAGTAACCAGGTAACCAGATTACTGTATCATCGTTATTGGCATTGTGACATTGTTATCATCAAACACGGCAATGGATACTTTTCCAGAAAATTCACTGCAGACTGTCTTGTGATATTAGACTTTGTCCTAAAATCGCATCTAATCTGTCATAATAGTGGAATATTTTGAGATAGTGTCCGCTTTTGTTATTGTGGTCCTTGAATTTTTCCCTACATTGGAGCGCATTCCTACTCACACGCATAGAAAGCAGAACTTGACTTATATTTTGAAACACTTTTTGATTTCAAAAAGATCCTTGAAGCTGACTTTGAATGACCCGATCTCCTCAAACAGTAATCAGTGATCACGTTTCATCATGATTCCACGGTGCATAATGTGCTGTCATGTTTTTTTTTTATGGAGTTAAATTACAGGTATTATTTTGTTTTTTCTAACCGTTATTTGCAACTGACATTGGCTTTCATAGAGATTGTTGCTAAGGCCTAGGATTCCATGATTAGTGATGTATTTTCTGCTCGGCCTGAATTAATTCTTGGGGCTTGTACTCAAGTTGGCTGGACTATGGAAATGAGGTGTAAGTCACTAATCAGTTATTTTACTGCTTTTATGCATATAAGCAAAGCTTCATTCCAGATAATCCCGGGTTTATTCTAAAGCTCACATACTATCACCCTGCATAACTGAAAATGATTTCTACAGACTAATGGCAGTATCTTAAGTTCACTGACCTAATTAAACAATGTTCCAGAAAAATGTGTGCTGATGGAAATAGCCAACGGGTACATATATCTCCACCATTACTTTTATGAGAAACAACTCGCAGACAACAATAAATTAAAATGACCTCAAGCAATATTCAATTAATTTTTACAAGCATATTACCAGACACAACTTTTATTGTTAGTATTATTATAACTTTGAAATCACATTATTTGGAGTTAATTATTTTACCTTGGTTAAAGTGTTACTGAACAGGCTGTAGGGTTTAAACACAACGCATTACTTTCCCCAGCTTTTTTTTTTTTTTTTGTGTGTGTGTGTAAATGTATTCCTGCAAGATCTTTTTCAGCATAATCACGATTGTTTGGGTATTTTTAATTAACGTATCCCTGGTCATAAATCAGTTTTGACTATTTATATCCGTTTGACAGGTTTTCCAGTCAAAATGTCTTCTGAATTCACAACAAAGGCGGCTTCAATCCAACCTGTTCAATCAGAAACATTTAATTGGTTCCCGACTCCTTTCACAAAGTTAAATATTTTCATGGGCTCATCTGTCCTACCTCCTTGCTCTGGCACAGGTTCAGCGAGATAGGGACATGTTTAAGAATATGCATGTCAAACCCTGTGTAACCACAACATCCACTTTATAGACACCCGTCTGGTTAGAGTGAAGATGCAAGATGTCCAAGGGGCATACCTCCTGAACTGTTGGAGTGGAGTCGGGAGAAGAAAAGACATTTTGACGGGAAAAACTTATGCATCATTCATAACCGATGTTACCAAGTAGTTTAAACAGATTCATGACCAGGGATATGTTAATAAACATATAAAAACAATTGTGATTAATTATGTTGAAAAAGATATTGCAGGATTATGTACAACAAATCAGAAAGCTAGGGAAAATAATGTGTTGTGTTTGAAATCCTACAGCATGTTCAGTAACACTGAATATGTCTATGTGTTAAAAAAATAATAATAATAATAACAAAAAAATCCTTTGCAATAAAATGCCTAGGTCAGAAAATAAAAGATAGGAGTTAGCTGCATGTTAATTTTGTTAAACTTGATTGTCATTATGCAAAATAATTCACAATAAGGGCGACCTTCACTATGAATTAGCCTGCAAGTGAATGTACATTTTTGCTTTAAATGGGCCATATACAGTAACAGCGATGGTCGAATAATTTAGCAATTAATATAATAATTCTTGAATACATGCTAATTATCCCAGTAGTTCATAATGCAATAATGTAAGTGAAGTGAAATAAAATTGAGTTTTTGCCTAGAAATGTAGACTGTAGGGTCAGATCTAGGCTGTTTACAATGCCCAGATGACATCTGAAGTACATTGCCAAAACTGTTTTTAAAAGGTTTTTTTTATGCTATTTGAAAGGTCATCAAATGGCTTATTTTTATTGGAAGATACACAAGAAGACAAGATCTTGATTGCTCAGCCCCACCAATTACTCTGAGGCTGGCAGAGTTGAATTGTCACATGATTTGAATGGAATGAGAATATCTGTCAGTGCAGCCACTTGGGATTCTTCAGTGAAGCTTAAAGTCAGGTAAATCACACTTATAGGAAAACATAATGGTGCAATATTGGAGCAAACCCAGAACCACTCCGAATGATTAAAAAACATCATAAAATAGTAAAAGAAATAGTGATTAGGGAAAGCATTGTAAATCACAAACAAGAATGGTAAATCACAAGGTAGTATGGATAAGCATTGAATAATAACACAAATTCATAGTAAAAGTAGTGACACACATTTTGCAATAACAGATGGCCTACTTTTATTTAAATACAATACAACACTTATTTTGCCCTACTGCAGTACAATCAATATATATTGCAACGTAGATTCACTTTTCGCTAAATCATAGCCTACTGACGTTTTAACAAAGGTATTGTTTCGGAAATGAACAACTCACTGTGTATTTTGAGTGCACAATGCATTACAGTATGTATGTCATCTACTACATTACAGGCTCTTCTGTTTTCTTTGTGAGGTTTCTTGGGAATTTATTATTGGAGTTACAGGGTTATAGCACCAGATGTTTAATTTTCTTCATACTGATTGTGTCCACCTCAAACTACAAAGCTATCAGATCTTCTATTGTAGTTTATTTTTTTTGGAAAACACCATCTGTTATGCACTTCAGGCTAGTTAATCTTACTCAATTTTTTACCAAAAGTTAAAACTTTTGTGTTGTCAATTTGAGTTAATTGGATGTACTATAACTAATTGTCAGGTTATGTCATGTGGGGACTCATGACAATGGTAAGTAATATTTAAAAACTAATGTTTCTCTTTTCTCCCTTTATAGTTTTATTTGGGTGGGTTTCCACGCAGCTTAGAAAGACGATACTCTGTCTCCACTGTCTTGATTTATGTGACATATCACGCACATACCACATGCATTCCACACGCTATAGTGCGTGTCTAAAACATTGTACCACTTTAGGGGAGAAGGGGGGGGGGGGGGTGTAAATCACCTTCTCACGCTAAAAAGCTGTACAATTGACTAAAAACACAGATTTTTTGGTCCTTCAACCCTGTCACGAAGAAATGGCCTCCAGTTCAGGTAGTTTCATCAACTATTTCATGTAACTGTGTTTAAGATAGAGGACCATTATGCCGTGTCCAGAGGTATAATTGCAATAACTGTGTATGTCTGTATTACTAATAATCTTTGAATAATGTAAGTATAATACATATGTTTGCATTGAATTTACTCACTGTTGTGATGTACCATTAATAACATGGCTTAGGAATATAGTAAAATGATTAGAGTTGCTTTCACAATCCTTACACATTACTATAGGTTTACCACCCTTGACAATTCATGGTCCTGATACCAACTCACCTGGTGTTGATATAGTGCCGCGTTACTGAGATGGATTATTAGTGTGTGGTACTCAACAGTATTAACAGCTCATGCCATTGTAGCTGCTCTTGATACCAGTATTTTTTTGCAGGGTCATGGAATGTCCATTGCAGTGCTTCTAAACTGACATTGATGAACATTCAGTAAGAGTAAAATAATGCAGGTTGAAAAAAAAAAAGAGCAACTTCTAAAAACAAACATTTGGAAATGATTAAGCACACAGAAATATACATATAATAATAAACTGTGAACTATGATATTTAATTGAGTAAAAAATGGACTGATAAGACAACAAACCAGACCATAAACCCATTAAGCAGCAAGATTACAGTAGAACTGAAAACTCATATATCATGCATCTACACCATATTGAATGTTTGGAAATCCTAAAGTTTAAAGGGTTTGATTGATATATCATTTCAGACATTAGTTTGGGGGTTAAATTGGTTATTGAACCACCTGCAGGCCGATATCATCTGTTTAACTGTGAATGGACAGCAAGACCGACAATTGCATAAATCATGATATCACATTTGTTTTGGTTTCATACATCAAAGTTGCAGGTTATGCTTACAGTAAAGATTGATGAGAAAAGACGGTAAAATTGTTTACATTTTATGAAGAGCAGTCAAAAGGGAAGTAAAAAATGGACCTGGAAGTAGTGAATATTGCAGCAGACAAATATATTTCAAAGAAGATTGGATTTTGTAAGTCCATAACACTTTTGGGGTACATCTACTGTAGTAAAACTGAAGGTACACAAATATTAAAATGTTATATAAAAAAAAAAAGTACATGCCTCTTAAATGTAAATTCATCGTTGCGTTCTCAAAATAATCCCTACTTTAAGAATACCCGAGGTCAATGACGATGATGTGTTATCATTAGAGAACAATGGAACTCTAATTGATCTTTTACTGACCTTTATTCCACAGGGCTTTGAAGGGTTTTGTTTTTTCAATAGGAATCAGAAGAAAATGTATTGTTATGCAGCAAAAGCATCCAATGATATGCACTAACATTAAACTATACTGTAATTTTACACATAACACTGCTGTATAAATCTTAACGCTGTAGTTTGCATAAACTCAGACTCAAAACTGTGTTTTCAGTGTAACTAACATTCTCTGTTAAGTGGCATTGACTATTTAATTTATACTAGATATGTTAATTAAATCACTGATAGTAACCCCTGAAGCTGCAGGGCAACTGCATCATTTCTGTAGGATCTGATCTAAATTCTGTATTTAAGTTCTTCTGAAGCCACTAAAAAACCCATACATCACACATACACACTTGCCTATGTAGGGCACTTTGGTGACTGCAACAGCAGGACAGATTAACAATAGCACTAATCTTGGACAACCATACTTAAGGTAACATTAGGTAGTTCAAGATTAGTGCTAATTGGGGTCTGTGAAATCAGACAATAGGTCAATAAGCCCTTCTAATTATTGTCTATCCCAATTTATATTTATTATTGGAAGACCGCAATTATTAAAAATGGTATAGTGCACCTTTATATATAGTATATATCGCCATCACAAATGTATGAGATATGCCATGTATGAACTTTCCTAAAAAAAAAAGTCTCCATATTGTCATCCCCACCACAATTGGGTTAAAAATCAAATTGCTTTACTGTGGATGGGAAGGAGGGCAATAACAAATTCATCTTTTTCAAGTAAAGTTGGGATTACTGACACTCAAATTATTGTTTGCAAATCTAATCACATTTGTGTATCGGTATTTGTAATATATTCCTTTGCTTTACAACAGGGTCGGGCAGCTCCAGTTCTGCAGGGCAATACTACTTCAGGTTTAAGAAAGAGCACCTTTCCAACCAGGTTGTTCGAAAAACGATGAAGAACTACTTAAAGAAACATAAGAGCCTGTTTAAATTCTCAATTTTTAGTAGCAAAAAAGCCAGATACAGTTTTGCAGCCTTTGTTCAAAGCTTTTCCAAAGACCCCACAAGGGTCTTCATTGCAGCTTACTCAGCTATTAAATAACATCCTCTTGGCAGATCTATTTTGGCTGAGTGTATTCTCCGTGGATTTATGCATCAATAGATTTTCAGTAGTGCTATTTTAAAACCCTACACACCTCGTTAAATGAATTTGCTGCACCAATAGTATATCTGTTGAAAAGAAACCCTTAGAAAACGTCACTGAATTTAGCCTCCAGTCTGATCATTTCTGTTAAATTTGTACATCGCTAATGTTCATGTCTGTTCTGTGACTCTGCTACACTGAGACAAGGGGGAAAAAGTGTTACAAATGAACTGTAACGAAGTAAACATCATGACGTATAAACATGAAGATTTCAAGGATACAGATGTCACTGAACCACCAGCAAAGAAGACACTGATGCTCTTAGAGCATTATATTATTGGACATGAATTATTAACCCGTTCGATAGCTACCTCTAGACTTTTTTTTTTCAAGTCAATTGAGGGCCTGTCTAAGAATTATAGATTTATTCTGCTGAACATTTGTAATAATTTAAAACCAATTAAAATTCAGGTTCTTTTTTTTTTTTGGTACCCACAGGGTCTCACAGTTTATTGATCGTCCACTCACTGCAATAGGGCAATGTCTTTGTTTTGTTGTCAATGGTGACAATGAGAAACTATTTTTCTCATCATATTGAAAAATATAAATTAATTTTTTTTCCACTCACAGAATGGGTTGCAATACCTATTCTTGACCAGTAATGTGCTTGGAATGGTTCAGGTTTTAGTTTATTTACCAAACATATAAATTTTAGATTTTAGCCACCCCTTTGTCAGAAAAGAGGCTACTGTTGAATTGTAATCAATTTTATTGTGTGTGTGTAGACTGAAGAATATCTTAAAAACAAAAACATCTGTGGGAAGTACAGGTGTTGAGTTGTATTTGTGCTGACAGCCATAGCTAGTAGTAGACAGCATGTGAACCAAATTAAATGATCTGAAAGATATTGACAGGCATAAAATGAAGTGGTAAATCTGCATAAATATGTTCATTTAGACAGATAGGAACATCATATCACTGAATAAAACATGCATTTACTGTCTGTCAACTTGCAAGAATTGTGAACTTGCTTAAAACTATTTTTATTTTTTTCGCCCATGGGGAATTCTTTTTTCAGCTGTTCAATGGGAAACAGCAGATCATTCACTGTAATGCTGCATTCTAGTGTATGTTGTTCCCTGGTGGATAAGGGCTGCACTGTTATTACAGTACTGTGGTAAACTTGTGCAGTACAGTCGTGTTATAGTTTACCATGTGTGTACAATGGATTGACTTTGCATTCATATGTTTGTCTTTTTAACTCTAATATCATAAAGAAAACAATATTTAATGGTCACTTTTACTGGTGTACTAACTAACTGGTTTACTAACATGCTTAGAGAATACTTTATATCTTTATATTTAATTTTCTGTTTACAATTCCATGTTATACAACAAGTGTGTGTTAGTTCTTGCCATCAATATTTATTTTTATTTTTGTATCAGAGATTTTTGTTACTGGATGTCATTTTCTTGCACTCATTTAAATTCAAAAGACAGAATGATTGGACAAATCACACCAAGTTGTTTTGGATTATGCATTTTATATTTCCCATACCTGTACTAAACAGGATACTCAAAAAATGTACAGGGAATGCTGTGTTTATTCCACTCACGATGGTAGCTGTAAACAGCTTCCTTATTCGTGGAAACACTACAATATTCCATGAACGTTAATTAAGGCCCTGTCCACACTACATAACCGATCTCGAGAACCGTACTCAAAAACGTTTGAATTAATCCAGTTTAAAGCGTCCACACTAAAGTACTGTTTCATGTTTAGTCAGACTTAATGCATACACACACTATTAAAATAGCCCAGTTACAGCTCCTAGCAGCGCAATGGACTGTGGGACTTAATATGACAGCCCAGCAAATATGGAACCCGTGCCAACGGAAGACATAGTGCTTTTTAGCATGAACATTATGGCTTTGTTTCATAAAAATACAAGGTGTGTTTTAAGGAAAATCTCTATTCTATACACACTTTCTGAATGTTGTCTTTGCTTTTTTATGTAGAAGGTACCTGAAGTCAAGAACAGTTTTCAGGTAAATCCCTCTTCTTTCGGTTCTATTGATTAAAATAAATACTTCACAGTCACTTAAATGTACCAAAAATAGAGACTGCGCCTGTCATTAAATGAAATAAACTCTTTAGCAATGTTAGTCATGTTCAGTTCATGTACATATAGAATAGCATTTTTCAAAAGTTCTTGGTTCATTGTTGATCTTAATAAGTTATTCAATTTTCGCAATGCTGAGAAGCTTCTCTCAGCTGTAGCACTGAATATGGCAAGGTGAGGAACAATTCCAAGAGTGAATGGATTTTGTAGAACAAAACATCTGATGACGGGATGGCCTTAAACACTGTGACTGTATTGATTTTCAATGGTGAAACATTCCTATAGCTGCACGAATCAAATCCGGCAGGATTCTCAGCTGGTTCAATCGCCCTTGGAGCAGCCAGCAAAATGCTGTTTCAATTCACCTGTGGTAACCAAAGCTTCAAAATACTACTGCTGAAAGAAGGCTTTTGGCAACTCAAATTGATGAGAATGCAGCTCAACTGTGGCCAAAGTATGAAACCAGTGAACCAGGGCTGCGAGAGGAAGGGAGTGTTTTGCAACTTAGGATTCGAGGCTCAGCCTCTCGAGCAGATAAGAGAGAGAGAGAGAGACAGAGAGAGAGAGAGACAGAAGGACGGGCCAGACTCCCATTGAGAGACTGGCCCTATCGGCCTCCGGGCCCCTGAAGTCCTCTGACTTCTCGGAGAGTCGTTATAGGCTCAGCCTCGTGACTGGGTTCGACCCTAAGAGGATGGAATGGCTCATGCGAGGCCTTAATGTAAGGAAGAAAAGAGAATCTGAAAGAACACAAATAATTGTTAGTTACGGGACTCGAGCACTAAGAGTATGAGGGCCACGTCCCAGGAGGATAAAGAAGGAAGTAAGCCTTCTTTCATGAGGCAAGATAAAGTACATGAGCTGTGAAAGAACAGTGTGGCCGGTGGACCGCACAAAGAACCTGTAGAGTTATGGGAACTCTAGGTCAGGGAAGAGAGAATCACTATCCCTCCAAAGGGGACAGACACAGAGGCACGCAGCATATGAAAAAAGTGAGGAGGAGGAGGGAGGAGGAGGAAAAAAGCTAACGCAAGAGAAAGAGCTGAGCAGTGACTGGGTTTAAATAGGGAATGATGATAGACAGGTGAAATTAGGAAATAGCGAATTTCACAAAAGTTAACCTCAATACTGAGCTGAAATGGAGGAAACATTAAATAACTAGCAGCATTCTTTTTTTTTTTTTTGAAGGCAATTTTATATACATGTATAATTAGAAATAGTTTACAGTAAACCACTCACAAAAAATCAAGTCCAGTATACTATGTAGACTGACCGGTGCATTTACAGTATTTCACAGTAAATAAAGTTGGAACACAAAAGTGAGCCTATATACCAGTATATTTACAGTTCACAGACATTACATGAAACAAAAATGTTCGCACTAAATTGTTCAGATACTGCTAAGCATGGTCTATAGCACTGACAAACATACCTTGAAGACTTTCTTTTTGCCATTTTTCATGCTTTGGCCACAATTGAACTGCATTTTATGAAGATCTTGCCACGATTTAGGTTATTTTCAATATTAACTCACAGATTGTGTTTAGGTGGGAACACTAAAAATAGCACCGAGGAAGCTTCGCCCCACCAATTGTAAAAAGCTTCCGCTGCCACTGGGATCCTCTGTATGTGTTTCTGCACTCAAGGAGTGTTTGACATGTTAATTTCTGTAATAAGGCCAGTATAAAAATGACCACCAAGAGTGCACATGGGGTGAGCTCGCTAATACCCCCCTCTCCCTTCATGAAACATTGAGTTGTCAGAGATTATCTGTGAAAACCCTTTAACAAACTTACTGTTTCATGGTGTAAGAAATTACTGCTCCACACCCCTAATGCATGCTCCCCTATTTGCTGGTGAATTTATTTAACATGTCATACAGTAATAAATGATGATTAAGAAGCCATACCATGGGATATGCCATTAGGAAAACTATTATACCAATGCACATGGTATCATTTATTCTTTTACAGTTTTTCTCAATTGCTAAAACAGAATTTCTGAAACTATTAGCACATTTCTCAAAACAAAACCAACCACTCTATTAGAAAAAGCTTCATACATCTGCAAAAATATGATTCCATGTCAAATTTTATAATACAGCTTGCATAACCAAATACTTGCACCAAATCATTAACTAATTAGAGCTTTTGTGTTTAAGTAATCAAGTAAAAGAAAATACCTCTTTTTAATCCAAATATTTCACCCAATTACAAAACTCACAAAATCAAACATTAAAATGTATACCAAACTTAGAATGCATTGGTCATATCTAATTGGCACAAATGGGCACAGTATTAATTATAAAACGTACTATATATATATATATATATATATATATATATATATATATATATATATATATATATATATATATATATATATATTGTAAGACAGCGTGTTGTGTGAAACAGCAGGGAGGGGGTTAAAACCTCCCTGAAGAAGAAAAGAAGAAAAAAATGCACCTTTTGTTAATTGTTTGGATTGGTTGCTTTATTGTTTCATTTAATTTGCTAATTGTTTTGTTAATTGTTTTATTGTTTAGTTTAATTGTTTTATTATTAATTATCATCCGCACCTGGGCATTATTGGAAAATTAGATCCAGGTGCAGGGTTTAAAAGGAGAGCAGTCAGTCTGCTAGAGGCTGCTGAGTAGAAGGAAGCAGAAGAGAGGTGCTCTGCTTCCGAGCAGTCATTGAAAAGTAAGTGCTGGAGACCTGCGAAGTTTGTTTGTGTTTGTAGTGTCAGGTAAACGGCTTAGCCGTCCTGCAAGTTAGTCAGGGAATAACCTGTATAGTTAGCGCTCCAAGAGGAGCTAGGTGTTTATTTTGTATTTGTTTTATTTTTGTGTTTATTAAAATATAGCGCGTCAGCGCTTGAAAACGCCATTTCTGTGTGCTGGGTCGTATTTTTAAAGGGGCACGAACCCGTGAGTGGTGCAATCTTTTACTATATATATATATATATATATATATATATATATATATATATATATATATATTCAACATCATAGAGTCTCTCATTCCTTTCTGGCCACATGTTTTCATCCACATCACACTGAATATTCTCTTTGGCTATGCACTGCGGAAAGAATTGTCTGGCGTGACGAATCCAGACTTGGCAGTCTTCTGGCATAATGTCATTACAAGCCTCATCCATGGCCTGGAGAAGGGTGGCTTGTTCATGGGGATTGTGATCATACACCTTCCACCTCCAGGAGGAGAAAAACTCCTCGATAGGATTCAGAAAAAGGGACAACCGAGAAGCAGGGATGTGCAGCAAACCACTCCTACATCACCACAGCATGATGAAAACTCACATTGTCCCAAATAATGGCAAACATTGTGACCTGTCTTCCTGCCGACATTGCTGCATTGGGTTGGACAAGGTGATTGTGCAATTCAACAAGAAAGACTAGCAGCCACTCTGTATTATATGCGCCAAGCAATGGACTGCGGCAAACAAATCCGTTATGCCAGATGGCAACACACAGTGATGTTCCCTCCATGCTGCCCAGGCACATCCACAGTGGCACACTGTCCAATGATGTTTCGGCCAAGTCTGTGTCTTTTTGCCAAATTGAAGCCTGCTTCATCAACGAAGCAGGCTTCATATGGAGAAATGCTGGCATCAAACTCCATCATTCTCTGTAAACATATAAAGATATGTTCAGGTGTGTTTATTCTGTAAGAAGGAAATCTGAGACCAGCAGAACTCATTTCACGGAACTAAGGTCCCTGCTCAGAACAGGACTCAGTAATTAAGAAATTGTACAGTTCATATCATGTTACTGTAACACTGTAAATACTGTCGTATTTTGCATTACCATTACTGTAGTAAAATTACAGTAAATTACTTGTACATATTGGTATCGTAATTACTTCACCCTTTCACTGTTCTTTTCAAAAGGTACCACGTAGAGTTGTTTCATTTGAACATAGGCTGACCAGACGTCCCGATTTTTAGAGTAAACATTGAAAACCCATGACGGGGACATACTGCCTCATAAAGTCGACCGAGCAGCAAACTTGCTGATACATTCTGCCATTTTGATGCATCAGCCTACAAAGCCCAAGTCTTATTGGTGCTATGTGCATAATAATTTAGGGAAATTAAACAAGAATAAATTAATGGGCTTAATTGTGAATATGATCTCTGTTGCATTCTTTACCAGTGCAGGCTCAAGAATGCAGTAGGTGTCTAAATGTTTCAGTGGATTTGCAGTAGATGCTTACCCATGGTAGTAGAAGACAGTGGGTACAATGGACGTGCAGTATAAGACCATCAACTAATGCCCTGTTCACACTAGCATTTTTATACCGGTATTGTTGTGAAACCGTACCGAAACATCTGTCCAGACTGGAGTTCTTATCAGTGTCATACCGATATAACTGTATCGGTACGAAACTCAAAAAAAGAGCAGGTTTCGTGCCGGTACTGTTTTGATATGACTGGGAACAGCTTAAGTATGGACAGGTAAACCAAAACGTATTGATACAGTTAAGTCAATATTCTGAAGCATGCGCACGTCTTGCTTTACAGTTTAAATACTTTAAACAGCTTTATATTTTACGGTGAGCAGTACCTTTATCATGGCTACATCAAAAAAATGCCAAAAATAAGTGACAAAATAATCTCCACAAGATTAGTGATGATGACTATGAGGTAAAGCATACTGCAGAGTAGTGCCACTCTAAAACAAAATCCCTTGTGAGGGAATATCAAAAAGCAAAAAAACAAATAAACAAACATGCATTCCCAAAGCTGTGATGCAAGCCTGTTGTCTTGGCAACCTTATGCTTTTAAAGACAGCTAGTTGTTTTTGCCTTTTTGTTCGTCTCATCCTTTCGCGTTCTGTTCGTCTCTTAATAATGATTGAACACCAAAACAACATGAATGTGGACAGGTATATCGCAACTGTATCGGTACTGTACCGGTACTGAAAAGTGAGTTAGGACAGAAAGTGGTTTTGTATTGGTATATTCTATACCGAAACAAACTGTACTAGTATGGTACCGATACAAGTGTGAACAGGGCTTTAGTTTGAAGTTCCCTGTTTGTTTTGTACTGTATCTACGACAAATGGAGGGACTTGGTCATGTTGTCAAATATGTGTAAAATTGCTAATACAGAAAACAACAGTATTGTTATTCACGGAGCACTGTTTTTTTTTTTTTTTTTTAATAATTAAAGGTTTCACATCTGAGGTTCAGATCCCGTATGGTTCTCTTTCCATGCTTTTCTAATTATTTGTTCAAAAACAACAACAAAGAATATTTGTATTGTCAGGGATAATCAGACCTGTATTGTTTAAATCCAATCAACGTTTGCCCGTAAGACTGTTACACTATTCATCTAAAGTCTAAATGAAGTACAGTATATTGAGACCACACACAATTTTGTAATGGCATTTTTGAAACCGTGAAAAATAAGTTTTTTTTTTGTTTAATTCTCAAGTTTACCAAACCATAAAGGCAATAAATAATTCATATTCTTTGCAAGAGGGAAGCAAATCCCATTTAGGTTATGAAATTTAAAGGTCTATGCTATCACAAGAATGATGTTGCCTTTCAGCTTGCAAGGACATATTCCTCTCTTCTGTTATGTAGGAAGACTTCAAATAATGTAATTTATTCCTGACAGTGTAATGCCACTTTAAAGGCTTTTTTGTTCAGATTTTCAACATCTTTCTCTGACAGTCTGTACGTTGTTACTTGTAATTTATGGCTGAGAAATATTTCAAAGTAATTTCAAGTTATCCTGCTTATGTGGTACTGTATCCTCTCAAATAATACTATCTTGGTATGAGGAGAGGTTACCTCTAAGCTCATGGAAGCAGAGTGATCCACTTGCTGTTTTCTGACAGGCCCAAAACAGGTTTGACATTCATACAACAATTCCGATAGTTCAGAAAACTGCAGGTACTTCAGGCAGGTGCTGTAGTCCTTACTTAAAGGAGAATGGGCTATTTAAAGTGTTACATTGATAAATATGAGTTAGCCTATTTACGTGATTACAGGTTTAGTGGTTGCTAAAAAGAATGCCAGATTTTAGTGCCTGTAATAGTCTCAATCCACACAACTAGTCTATGTCAAATGGGCAAATAATGTATGGATATGGATGCATCAAAATAGGTGAGCAGCAGGTGAAATACACGAAGATAATTCCATTAAAGGTGTCAACTCATGTTATTTGACTTTTCCTAAGGCAAATATTGAATAGTATGTTAATGAAAAGTGTCTTAACAAAGTCAATGACATTTGCAACATCAACTGAATCCAGGGATAATCATTTCTGCTGCTGCTTAATCAAATATTTCACAAAACATCTACACAGTATTGCACTCCAATAAGTTTATTAATAACAATTTGTTTTAAACAGTTTAAATGATTATGATTCATATGACTGTACAGCATGACAACTGGAGGCACATAAGACCATAGGAGCACCACTAGCAAATCACAAAGTCAGGATTGTTTAAAAGGAGAATTTAAGTCACCAGCAGGCATTCACCACGTTGACCATGTGATGCAAGTGCATTGTCCTAGAGGAACAGAAGGTGGGCTATTTGCACAAGGGAAGCACAGGATGGGCTATGAAGAATCATAAAAGCCTATTAAAACAATTGATGACTTATTTTGTGTTACCTGTAGCCTATTGGATTTCAAAATTGCTAACTCACTCTTCTCTGTTAGACTTGTCATGTGGGTCATTTCAAGCCTGAGGGAAAGCCTGTACAGGAGATACCTGTCCAAGTTAATCACTCTCGGAGAGATATAAGCAGTTGGAGTAAACTAAACAAAACATGTCTTACTGCTTATAAGAGAATCTTAGTTTCTACAAAGATGAATTACGGGAAAAACTAATTTTAGCTGCCAAGCAGAACTTATACAGAAAAAAAGACAAGATCTTGACTTCCAACTTTTTTTTTCCCTTGAATGCTGTACAATCAAGAGACTAAGGAGGGTTGCTTTTTTATCTATTGTTACAAAATCATTTTCACATGCACGCAGTGTATGGCAGAAGCAAACGTGAACTTTCCTACTTTTTGGCATTAGGTTCGTGGAGAATAGCAAATTATATATATATATATATATATATATATATATATATATATATATATATATATATATATATATTAGCTCAAAGAGCCAGCTGCCCAACGTTTCGATATGTTGTACATATATATCTATATATATATATATATATATATATATATATATATATATATAAAGCTGGTCTTGCATTTTGAAGTACAGTGTGATTCTGAAGGCACTTTACCAGCAAACAGCTATTTTGCAGAAAAAAATATGTTTATTTCAACAATTAAACAGGAGATCATGGTAAAAGTTCAACCAGAATCAGTGATATTACTTAGTATGTTTACATGCACAACCTATTTGGAATACTTCAATACTTCAAAATATGTATTGAATAAGCTGATTAGATTCAAGTGGAATTCAACATTTCACTATTATTCCATGTTTACATGCAGACATTAATGTCTAGAATAACACACCCATGGGGCATGTGCAATGACTTCATTACAGAACAAGACTGGCCTAACAGTATTTTGTATTAATTATAATAAGTAAACACTCCAGGTCATCTCAGCGTCACTGCAACTGTATTCCTTCCAATAAAACTGGCAACAGCTTCATAACCATCTGCTGCTGAAGTATCTGCAACAGATCAAAACACAAAGCAAGGCAAACCAACCCAACACTATGCATACAGTATTAGTCATAACAGTTAGAATGGAGTATAATTTTAATATAAAGTCATGTATTTGGAATACGCTCTTTACATAAACTAATATTCCATGAGATACAGTAGCTTAATATTCCACATTATTCAGAATACTTTATTCTGAATACAGTGATCCGTATCCGCCTGCCACATATCCGCCCTATCCGTTTATCAGCCGTGATCAACCTCTTCAGCAACGTTAGTTTATTATTGAACAGAGAAGATTAGTTCAGAGACTGTAGATCATAGCAAAGTGTTCGTACTCTGTGTTGTATGTGCTCCGTGCTCTACCATTGCTGGTAGTGTCACGTGAGCTGTTCATTGTGTTGATATGTAAGTAAATCCTATTTGACTGCGGGGTGTATCATCTTCAACCTCCGTCTCGATCTCCTGCCTGTCACACTGCAGTGAATGCACGCACCCACATGGCAGACGGCTACCCTGTCACAAGCATTAATACCATGTATCTTTCTAAATAAGGGATTTAGGGGAGCTACCTAATAAAAGCTGAATCTCAAAACAATACCTGTGTGAATATAGTATTTGTTACAGCTGTGTATAATGGTATTTAAAACAGGATTCAGTCATGCGACTTTTTACATACCCGCCCTTACTCTGGTCCCACCGCAGTCTGATATGCGACAGATTACTGTATGCTGTTTACATGACTGGATTACTTATTCTGAATACTGAAGTCTGTTACAGCCATTCTTTTATTTGTTTGGTATGTCTCAGTAATTATTTGGTAAGGTAACTGCTGTAAGTCAGTCCCTACACCGAATTTACACTAGTGGTTTTTATATTTCTAAATAATACAGAAATACATTTCAGAACAAGTTATGTAATATAGCAGCACTACAAAATGCTGTTCCTGTTAAGTCACTTCAATAGTGCAGTTCTTATTGCAATTATTCCAACATTGTGTTCTGTTCTACTTTTTGATACTTAGGAGTTGTTCTTATTTTCTAGTTGCATGTCTTAGGGATATGCAATCCAGACTAGATCAGCAAAATTATCTTTTTAGAGCCAGTTCCACCAAGTGCCAACAAAACAAAAATAAAACAAATCCTTAATACCTGTTCAATAGAATGGTGCAGGCTCTAACTGGTATAAAGACATTTACAAATGTAAGATAGGAACCTAAAACTGAAGAGCAACACCAGAACGTGGGTCAAGTTAAAAAAAAAAAAAAAAAAAACTTTGAGAAGTGATGTATTAAAAACTACAGGCTCTATTTTAATTTTTAAAACAGTGGCACATCTTAATGCAGATCAGTAAATATCCTCTGGAGGAAATTTTTTCTGTTAAAGAGAACCAGTGTTTAGATCAGCAGCTGTGTAAATCAATACAATTCAACCCAATAGTGTTTATTGTTGCAAATAAAAAACACAGTTTATTTAAAAGGTGTAATCCATGACATGCACATTTCATCTGAATAGATGCTTTACTCTAGCCTGTTTGATGGACACAATCTTCAAGTTCTGAACTTTATGTGCATCTTTTAAAGTAAACCCTTCAGGAAGCATCTAGTATTTTGCTTATAGCTGAGTATTCCAGAAGAATTTAGTTTGTTCAGTTATATAGTTTGAACAGTTGCTCAACCTTGTGTTATATTTTCGCACAGATGTTGTACCAGTATTTAAATGAATGTAACCACAGGCTGTATTGATTCCCACTTAAATACATGTTGTTATAACTTGATGTCTGCAACATAATCTTTGGGTAGCAAGGGTACAAAGAGAAAAACATCAGTTGTACACTCCCAGTGGAACTCAGTACATATTTATCAAAGCTTGAGTAAGAGTTATAGATACTTGAGTCCCAATGTTTCACTAAAGCCTTCCAACTGTCTCGAAAGAAAATATCCTGTTTCATTCTATATACATTTCAAATGACTTTTGCAAAGACATACTGTATATCACAGAATAGTTACAGTTTGTGATATATGATGTTTTGCATAACAGCTTGCATATTTACAAGATAGATGCATTAGGAATAATGGGGAAGGATTTTCAAAACTTCATAAATGAAAACTCCAGTTTTAATCAACAAATCGTTATGTAGCATTGATTTTGGCATTTTCAAGAGGTCGTTATGCCTATCTCATTATTAAATAATCATGCTAACGTGATTTTTTGAAATTGTGTTGATTTATGAAATAATGTTAATATCTTAACAAGCAGTGCTTTTTGCTACTATTTATTTTGTTTGCGTGGGAATTTAAAAGCAAATCCATGTTAATTGTCATCATTCATCAGGAGTTAATTTGCACTTGGAAAGGAGGGCTTTAATTAACGAAAGACTATATAATTCACCTTGAAACAGAAAGTTAGCAGACCGTGACTGTGACACTGACAATACAGAGACTACCTAGATAATTCAATATTTGTAGCTATGGAAATATTTTAGACTTTTATATACTTGTGGTTATGAATGAGATTTGTTCACTTGTTTTAACAATTTGTAACCTTAAGCCTAGAAGCCCATGAAAACCACATAAGACTGGAGACATGCATGTACTCTCTCTCTCTATTAAACACACACACACACACGCACACACATACATACGTACATACACACACACATACATACATACATACACACACGGTATTCCATTGCTTTGTATATAATGTCCGTGCCGATATTTTTTTAAAACAAGACCTGACAGCCCCACATTATACTTTACAGAATACTTAAAAACTGCTGCTTTTAGCATGATGCATTTCTTATTAATAGCGTTATCATTAAATTATACCAAATCACATTTTTTATTTACAATGGAGGTAACCTATACTGTGTCGCCCAAATGCTTATAAAGTCAGCAAAAACATGTTTTCCCTTCGTTGTAAATAAAAATGTGATTTGGTATAGTTTAATTATAATGCTATTAATAATAAACAAATCATGCAGCTCGGTCCTAATAGCAGTTGTGTTTTGTATTCTGTAAACATTCCGTCTAATAGTTAAAAAATGCAATATAGGGCTTGCTTTCAAAAGATATCGCCACGGACATGAATAGAATACCTAATGTGATCGAGATCATTGACATGGATTTTGCCTAACGTATTTGTAATATTGTCAGACTCCCTCCACACTGTATGTATGTACAATGATGTACGTGGCATGTGGCAATTAAGCTTTTTAACGAGAAATGCGTTCATTGAGGACCTCATCGACTCAATTTCAAAGCAGTAACAGATTGATTTTATTAACACATTTCATTTGAAAATCACTTCCTACTAAAGCTTGTTACTATACCACGAGTTTGATACAATAACACTAGTTTCCTGCCCATAATCTCGACCTTTTCTTTGTCTGACAAAAGTCAAATAAATATATATTGACATTTCCTTAGAAATTGAGGGGAAACCATTTGTAATTTCTGTTAGTATTTGTATTATACAAAGTCCTGTGGACACAGATGTCTAGGGAGGAGATTATAAAACCAACAATGTCATGTCATCTCCCCTGAACCAAGCAAGAATTATTCATCAGTCTTGAGGTGACCCTTAGAGACCAACATGATTAGACAAATGTAACAACAGACACAATGATCAATGGTGTCAGGATGCAGCTGAAATAACCAAGGACAAGCACTAATTTAGCCCCATTTACTAACAGAGAACACATTAAATTATGTGCACAATATTTGGCTCATTTACATGCCATAGCGTGCATTAAATTTAGTGCGAGAGTAATTTAATGGGCACGATAATGTCCGAGACTACATCTGACCACCTTCATATAAAAACCCCCAGCAGTCCAGGCATATCTTTTGGTCAGTAGCTCATTGTGAAAGGTGGAGGTGGCTTACATTGGCCGAAAATGAGCGATCAACAGACACAGCACTCAGCAGGGTAAAGGCAGAGGCAACGTAAATTGCAGGTTATTAAATAAGTTGCAGTTAAAGCTGAATGACACAGTTTAAAATAAATAGTTTTGGCGGCCCGCCCATTAGTTTCTCAAAATTGAATTGATGTACTATATCGTTCTGGAATTCTTCATTAAAACAACCCGCCTCTTTAATATAACATGCATATTCAATATGTGTAGTCTGTATTGTATGAGTGACATTCCCATTAAGCCAATCACAGCTCAGATAGGTAGTAAAATAGCCAATCAAATGGCACGCAGGATCCGTTTCCTCATGCACACGTGTAACAGCACAGCATACATAATTCTGATTAGGACAGCGAAGCGAAGGTTTGTTTAAACTATTTATTTTACTTCCTGTCAAATTTCAAATGAGTAGCTAACAAGTAGTTGGAGTCATGGAAGAGAAAGGTGGAGGCAGAAGACAGATGATTCCCAAATCGTTAGCCAGATGCTTATTTTTTCACTGAATACATTTTGACTGCAGTGCAACGGTTGCAGTTATAAAAGCAACGTATTTTGAGTTTACTGGAAATTAAAGAAGCTATGGAGTCTCAATGAAAGTTTTTCTGAAAATGAGATGAAGAAATGAGATGAAAGTGCTGTGGATTACAGTTTTTCTGTTAGCAAAGAGATTGCATGTGCTGCCAAACTTTTTTCATATGGTGAATTTGTTAAAAGGTGCATGCTTAAAACAACAGATTGAAAAAGTATGCATTGAAAAAAATTGAAATTTTTTCAAAAGTCAGTCTGTCTCGTAACACGGTTGCTGAGCGTATTACCGTAATGGCAGGTAATATTAACTATACCATGTGAATACAGCTTATCTCATTATTCTGAGCTGGATGCTCATTTTAATACATCAGCATGCATTGCCATAAAAATCACATATTCATTCTGATTACCATAGTGTGAAGCAATAAATTTAGTGTGCACCATAATATGCGAAGTATCACATGCGATAATGAATACAATTGCAATATTAAATACGGAAATCATTAACGTGCACACTAATTGCAATTATGGTGCACCATAATTAGGGCTTCTGTTTTTCAGTTTCTATTAATTGTATTTTTAGCTATTTTCGAGTTTTAAGTAAATCGTTTTCATTTTTTTGATATACTGTATAAAATTAGTGTTTTTGGTTACTTTCCAAAATATGTGTAGTAACTCGACAGTACTTGCACACTTAAGTTGTACCTTTGGGGTCTTCCACAACAAAATCCCTATGGTCACGGGCACATTCTTCTGGGGTTTTTGTGTGTAGGCATTATTTTACATTTTGCCACAATTCCGTTTTAAATCCTCTGCATCTTAACTGTAATACAGCTTTAAATCCCGCTAACAAGCCTCCATTCCTGATTGTAATCTTGTTTTAAATCTTGCAAGCAGAGTCTCCAATAGAAATGTAGGAATGTATAGGAATGTGCTGTCACTCAGTAGTTGGGGCGGGTTTAAAGTATTAGAACGAATCAATGATAGATACAAGTCAGACGGGACATTCAAAGGCGGGACATTGCCCAGCAGCACAGGGAAATGTATTTATTATGTATTTTTTAATGGGAAAAGGGTAAAGTCAGCGTGAATTGATTAACCATTTCCACAGTTTTTCCGGTGTTTTCCGGTGTTTATTGGCTATCCACCAATTTCGTTTTTTTTGTATCGGGGGTGTTTTATCCAGTTTTATCGGTTAAAACCAAAAATCAGAAGCCCTAACCATAATGTTTAGTGCCCTTTCGTAAATGAGGCCCTATGTATTAAACCCAAGTTTCCTCAGTCTCTTGTGCTGATCGAAAGCCTGATTTCTCAAAGCAAAATGGTAAAACACTAATTAAAACGTATTTTGTCTTGCAGACATTGATTCGTTTTATTCCGATTTTATGATTGGGGGACACAGTTTAATTAACATGTCTTGAATTATTAAACTATATACATCAAATGTCTAAGTAATATAAATCAACTTATCCTAGGCACCCTCAAGTTGTATGTTTCTCATTTCATAACCTGAACATGGAATAATCTTGATAACATTGGGAGTTAATTAAACACAAGACTGATGAATAATGTAATGAAACAATAACTCCATGGTCCTTGGATGTTTATCCAAAATATGCTAACACCTTTGGATTCTGTGTTTTTTAAGCAGATAGATATGGATACAATAAAAGAGGTCTGTCAGATTGCCTTTACTACCCTGCTGGGTAGACAAGACATTCTTCCCAATTTTAATAATGTCATGGTCAGCATTGATGACACTGCCCAATAGTGACTAATTTGTTGTACATTTTTCATGTGGGCTTAAAGAGAAACTTGGTATGGATTTAAAACGCAGTTCTATTAACTAATGCATTCATGTTGTTGTTTAGGTTCATGTTGTACATTATTTTCCATTTCAGTCATCATACCATGGTGATGTTTAAAGCATCACTGTGGCCTCACAAGGGCTCTCAGACATGTCTTTTCTCTGGTACACCTGTCCCCCTAGTGGACGTAGGAATCAAATACAGGGGCAGAGTGTTTGCAGAGGGATAGGTCACACGGTTTCCTTAAACTTCTGAGTTTTAAATATTTCATAACCATAATGAACCCGCTTAAGGGGAAATTGTTGTTATAAGTTTCTGAGGTTTCCACTGCCAGTTCGAGGCCATCATTTACATGAATATACAGTACAAGAAGCTTTAGAATTATTGCCTGGAGTATCCTCACCTTCTTTGATATTGTACAGATGAATAGGTTACGAGCAGTAGTAGCATTAACTTGCTAAGACTGTTTTCTTTTGATGAGTTTGACAAAGATTATGTAATTTAAAACAACAGGGAGGAGCATGTCATTTTCTACATTTTCTTTAGTAAATTAGGGAATCAGCAGAGACCTGAATGTAATTAATCATTTTCATCTAAAAAACTGGAGGTTGTTGGAGGAAAACAGGTAGCTCATTCTTATGATTCAAAACCATTAATAAGAAAGTAATGCTCACTGATGAGTGGTTAGCTAGAACTGTTATTTCATACTAATCACATAGGGGTAGATATTGCATTTAGGGCAGTAGTCGCAAACAAGTTGCAAACAAGTTGGAAGTCTCGGGTGAAATGTACTAAACATGCGCAATGCTGTTGGCGACTTTTTTTTTTTTTTTTTTTTTTTTTAATTTAGTCGTTGCCAATTATTTTTATTATTTTCTCCCAATTTGGAATGGCCAATTATTTATTACGGTCGGCTCACCGCTACCACCCCTGCGCTGACTCGGGAGGGCGAAGACAAACACACGCTGTCCTCCGAAGCGTGTGCCGTCAAGCCGACCCATTTTTTTCACACTGCAGACTCACCATGCAGCCACCCAAGAGCTACAGCGTCGTAGGACAACGCAGCTCTTGGGCAGCTACAGGCAAGCCCGCAGGCGCCCGGCCAGACTACAGTGGTCACTGGTGCGCGGTGAGCCGAGGACACCCTGACCGACCTAACCCTCCCTCCCCCCGGGCGACGCTCGGCCAATTGTGCGCCGCCCCCTGGGAGCTCCCGTCCTCGATCGGCAAAGGAATAGCCTGGATTCGAACTCAAGACTTGCAGGCTATAGAGCGCATCCTGCACTCACGTGGAGCGCCTTTACTGGATGTGCCACTCGGGAGCCCGGCGACTTTTTAGGGAATGCTTTGCGGCAGCAGCTTTTCTTTGCAGTTCAACCTTAGATGAATATGTAATTATGGGCGTTCCTGCATAAATTTGCAAAAATGGGGCGGAGATAGAGCAAATGAGGGTCCTCAGATATTACAATGAGATGCACTAAAGCTGTCGACAATTGCAACACTTACAATTGCATCAATTTGTTAAGAACTCGTGAAAGCATGTTTTACACAGTAGCAATTGTTGCTGGCTGTTTCCAGTGTTTTTTCTTGTTTTATAAGTAAAAAACAATACAATAAAATTAACAATGCTAAATAAACAAATAATAATAATAAAAAAGTGAGCTAGCTATTCATTTGATTTTACTACTGTACTGTATTCTGTATAGGCCTACTGTACAGATTTATATGTTTACATAATGTAATGTGTAGCCTACCCAAAACACATTAGTGTTATTTCAACACAATGATTTATATTTAAAATGCATTGAGCACTATAAATGTGTGTACGATTTTATTGAATTGTTTTTTATGTCAGACTAATGTCTGGTTTAGTGAGGGGCTACTGTATGATTATGAAAAGCTTTTTGGGGGTGAAGGTGGGGGCCCCACTATAGAATCTGATGTGATTAAACTGCCTTTCATTTTTTATGTATATTACAGTATTAAAATAGGTCAAATGAAGACGGAACAGAATGCATTGTACAGATGACGTTTACATTTAACAAAAACAATGTTAGTTTGATTCTTGCACTCTTGCATGTATAGACGTTATCCTTTGGACACCCTCTGCTGCAGCAAACCACATCTCAACTCCCGCTATTTAACAATGTCGCACGACTTTCGCAATGTATAATGCTAGAGATCTCGCTAAGAAGATGCAACAGATATTGAAATTAGTATATTGCGGGTCTTTTCATTAACATATTTTCTCTTAGTACATACGACAAAGTGTTACTTTGTGAATTGTCGCAATGGAAATGCAAACTGCAGTATGTTTACACTGTGACTGGCCCATCTTAGTACATCTACCCCTTAGTGTTTACTGCATCTAAAAAAATACACATTTGTTATGCAGACAGTGTTCATTGTTTTAGCTTCATTAGCAATGCAATGCTGCAAGCAGCAAACCGAATTAGCTCTCATAATACTAAAATAGAAAGCCGACTAGAATTAGAAGGCAGCACTATGACCTTTGATGGACAGCACCATAGAATGCCATCATATCATTTGCATGTTTTTTTAATGTGTGCATATTTTTGTATGAGTATCTTTTTTTTGTATGAGGAGGTGTGTTAAATCCAGAGTGGTCACACTATAACTGTATCATCATCCTTATTATTATTATTATTATTATTATTATTATTATTATTATTATTATTATTATTATTATTAGGATTCCAAGCCAGAATGGCTGGGAAGCCTATTGTTTCTGTTAGGATTTTTATTTTTTTTCTTCCGTTCTTTTAAAAAAATCTCTAAAATCAACACTGTTGCACAGAAACTCACAAAACTTGGTAGGGTGGTAGGTCCCTACGGGAAGTTGTGTCAGAGTGAAAATGAAGGTCATCGGTTTACGGTTTACGGTTGTTCAAGAGAAGTCGATCGGTCACATCGTTTGGTGGCCATATTGCATTTGTTGAAAATATTCAAACGACTTCTTCTCTGAAACGATTACGCAGATTGAATCAAAACTTTGCATACATGGCCTTGACAAGGTTGTCTATCAAGTTTGTTCAAAGCAAGTCGCTACATAAAAAAATTTGATTGGCCGTAAGCCAATCAAATTTCAGCTATGGTCAAATTGCACATATTTCCTTGCTAAAGCTCAAATGCAAAACTTGTTTAGAACTCCTTTGAGAGTTTAGACAGTGTCATATTTACTATAGAATACACAAATTAACCCATATATGCTCTATTCAAAAACTAACTTGACCGTGACCTCTGACCTTCTCCTTAAGGTCAAATGCAAAACTAGCTTGTAACTCCTTCAAAAGTGCAGATAGGGTGATGGTTATTATGGAACACATATAAGAACCCATATATGCTCTATCAAAAAACGTCTTTGACTGTGACCTTTGACCTCTCCTTAAGGTCAAATGCAAAAGTGGCTTATAACTGCATAGGAACAAGAATGCCTTGGAAGCCGTCAAGTTGCTTGCAACTTCTAGTTATTATTATTATTATTATTATTATTATTATTATTATTATTATTATTATTATTAGTGCTATCTAACAGACTTTTTCAAATTCTTATATTCATACTATTGTTCGTATCATAAAACATTTTTACGTCATCTTGTATTACTGTAGTGTTTTAATTACATAGTTGTTCTTCCCTCATATTTGTTATCTCTTGATTCCTTTTCTTTTCCTGTATTGATTCCATTCATTCCATTTACATGATTGGGTTACCTGAAAGAAGCTTTAGTATATTGAGTGCAATAATAAAACACACCACCGTCTAAGGACATTCAATAATCAAAACTACAATCCTACTGTGGAAGAGGAAGTCAGATTGGATGCAGTTTATGTGCTGGCTATGGTGCACTGCAAATAATGTCTGAATATACATTTATTCAGGAAACTCATGCTATAGATTATCTATATGCTTGATGTTTACATGATTTGATCTAAGGTTAAAGTGAGTTCCCTGCCAGAACCAGCGCTTTGCTTTATACTATTTCCAGGTACTGGTAATCCAAACTAGGTTGTACATGTAAAGGATGAAAGGCATGCTCATCCCAGTGTATTGGTGTTTCAAAGCTGCTCAATCTGTTCTTTTTTGTTCCCCTCTTTGCAAGAGATACCTGTATGTAGAGTTCTAATAGCACACAGTAAGACAATATACAGCCAAAGTTTTCTTAGCAGTAACTGTTTCTTCTAACTACAGTTGTATCACTGTATTTTGTATTCTAGGTACTTTCTTCCAAAGAGAAAAGGAGGCAATGTATTATCTGGATTCTATTATTATTATTTATTCCTTAGCCCTTATCCAGGGTGACTTACAATTGTTGCAAGATATCACATTATTTTGACATACAATTACCCATTTATACAGCTGGGTTTTTACTGGAGCAATCTAGGTAAAGTACCTTGCTCAAGGGTACAGCAGCAGTGTCCCCCACCTGGGACTGAATCCACGACCCTCCGGTCAAGAGTCCAGAGCCCTAACCACTACTCCACACTGCTGCCCTATTGGCTATATTTACAACAAAATAGTGGTATGATTGTAGCACTACTATGAATTAAACATGGATTACATTAAAATTGGTATTTACAACAACTTTGTGAGATGTCAGAATGATATTACAGAAACTTTCTAATTTTACTTACCTAATCGTGGCCACCTGGGTTTATAACAGATGAAACTAGATCGTTCTACTTGTCGTCCTTGCTTTTTTTCTATCTCCGTGGATGGTTAAATGTAATTATTTGTTCAATGTTTCTGCTACTACTTATTACATTAAAGTTTATTTTATGGTCTACATACTGGAATATGTGTTCCATGTGTTTACTCCTCAACAGCATTTCGATTCTCAGTTTCAATAGCTTCACTGTAATATGAATTTCAAGTTAAAACAAACTATGTCTGGAAAAAAAGTTATATGATTCTTGATGCCAAATCAATTCAATGTTCAAAGAGAGGTTATAACTACTATAATTATAATACGAGAAGTACAGATGTATTAAAATAGTTTTCAATGTTATGATCTTAAGGACAATAAATTAAGGCTTTATTGATTGAGCTATACGCTGTTTGAAAAAGTAAAGCAGGGTTTATTTTTCATTTATACACAGTTATAACACAGCTTGGAAAAATAATAACCTCTGATTGGTTAAGCCAGCGTTGTTCAATCCTGGTTCTGGAGGGCTGGTGTCCCTCCTGGTTGTTGTTCCAACTGTGCCCTAAATTACTTAATTAGAACAATAATTGGTAATAATTGGTCCAATTAAGTAATTTAAGACACAGTTGGAACAAAAACCAGGAGGGACACCGGCCCTCCAGGACCAGGATTGGACACCCCTGGGTTAAACAGCATCACATGACCGTGTGTATATATAGCATATACCATGGCTTGCATACTAATGAGCCGCTTCACACTGAATAAATCACTACGCACCACTACTTTCTAAATTCCATGATAAACTGCCATTTTATTTGTTTTTCCTTTAATATATTTGGGGATGAAAACAGATAACTGGTACAACACCAACTTGCTGAGTGAAGATAGCAGTCCATCTGAAAAAAAATAAAATAAAAAATAAGTGCACCAGCAACTGTCAAGAGGAGACACATAACAGTAGAGGAGGAAGAGCTAAATGAAATAGAAGAAAACTAAGATTGAAAAAACACTAAAAAAACAATAGCATGGGCTGTTAATGTACTTAAAGACTGGCTTAAAGAAAAAAATATGGACATTCATTTTAAGGAAATAAGTAAAAAAAAATCTCAACATTAAAGGGGATTTTATGCCAGTGCAAGAAGTTCAACTGGCAACCAGTATTCAGCCTCCAGTTTTATAATGCTGAGAGCTGAACTAAATAGATATTTTAACAGTAGAAGTGTTAACATCTCTGCTGACAGCGAGTTTAAAACCAGCAATAATGTACTCCTGTCAGTCATGAAAACTTTTAGAAAAGCAGGTAGACAAAAGGCCAGACACCATCCCCCAAATTACCAGCCTGGATCTGAAGCATCTGCGGGAAACTGAGGTACTGTCCCCTGACACTGCAGTCGGATTGGTGCATAAAGTCTGGTTCGATCTTAAACTTAATCTGGCACGATGTGGACACAAGGGTATTCGACAACTAACAAAAACATCTTTTGAGATCCGAAAGGATGAAAACAGACTTCAATATGTGTGTCTTGTCTATAATGAGGTCACAAACGCACCTCAAGATCCGGCTTCAGCATCCATTGCAGCTGCTGTCCTGCCTTCCTCAGTGTTATTTGAAACTCTGCCCAGACTATCAACATCATTAGCTTGTGCTCAGTCCTCTAGTTTCAAGATGCCACTTTCGAGGCATAAATTCACAATAAATAGAGACGTGCAATTTATTTTTAATACGTGAACAATAAATTAAATTAAATGTGGGACTATATTACACTGCGGATGTATACACAATATAAGTTTCTGTTTTTGTCTTAATTTAAAATGTGTTTTAATTATTTTAAATCCCCAAATGACAGGTAGCTGTGTTATAAGCAGTATAAACCACTTCGGGCCGTGTGGTTCCGATGATATATACCACTTCCGGGGTGTCACAAAGACGGCCGGAGTGGGTGGCGTCAGACCAGAAACAGGAACACAATAAACAGAGAGAGAGATGTGGTTTGGTATAAGCTGGGCGCGTGATCGCGCTCAGGATTTAATAAACAGACAGAAAATAAAAGGTTTGAAACAACAAAAACACAGGACACGGCACTACACGCCAAAATAAAGAGACAAACAAAACGACTAAACACTAAACAGACGGTGCAGGACAGACGAACAAACATGGTGAGTGAAAACACTTAACTATTATTATTATTCTTATTATTATTATCTTTGCCTCCGTCTCCAATCCCGTTCTCCACTCACCGAACACCTAACCCCGACTGAGTGAAACTGTGCATCTATATATACTGTTGTGCTGGGATTCAATTACTAATTAATTACTCACTTGAATCCCAGCACGTGAATTCATTACGTGCAACCCCGTGCCACACATTATACACATTTTATCTGCACGTGAAGTGATGTGCCATCCTCGTGCCTAAATATAATTATACACTTTAAACACACGTGAAACACAGACCTGTTTATAAACTGCTGCTGGGGTTGGTGGTCTCCAGACCTCCTCCCCCTTCTTCGTGGCCGGCAGCTCCCCTTTCTGGGGCTCCGGCCACCGTACTCCCTGCGGAGGTACGGGCAGCAGAGGCAGCTCCTGCTCCTCTGCTCCGGGCGGTGGCGGAGGCAGAGGCAGCTCCAGCTCCTCTGCTCCTGGCGGTGGTGGAGGCAGAGGCAGCTCCAGCTCCTCTGCTCCTGGCGGTGGTGGTGGCGGAGGCAGAGGCAGCTCCTGCTCCTCTGCTCCTTGCGGTGGTGGTGGCGGAGGCAGAGGCAGCTCCTGCTCCTCTGCTCCTGGAGGTGGTGGAGGCAGAGGCAGCTCCTGCTCCTCTGCTCCTTGCGGTGGTGGTGGCGGAGGCAGAGGCAGCTCCTGCTCCTCTGCTCCTTGCGGTGGTGGTGGCGGAGGCAGAGGCAGCTCCTGCTCCTCTGTTCCTGGCGGTGCTGGCTCCCTCTGCTGTGGCGGCTGGGCATGTGTGCGCCGTGCTGCCTTCAGCAGCATAGCGAGAGGCTGCTGGGGGACACCAGCATCCTGCCCTTCTCCCCCCCAAAAATTTTCAGGGGGTTGAGCCTGTAACCCCTCCCCTTCCGGCTCTTGGGGCTGAACCAGCAGGCATTTTCCCTCTGCTGGTGGCTTGGGTCCCAGGGCTGTGGAAGCCCCGACTTGCCTCCCTTTGGGCTGTGGACGCACCGACTCCTCCCTTTTGGGCTGTGGACGCACCGACTCCTCCCTTTTGGGCTGTGGACGCACCGACTCCTCCCTTTTGGGCTGTGGACGCACCGACTCCCCCCTCTTGGGCTGTGGACGTTCGGGCTCCCCCCACTCAGGCGTAGGACGTTCGGGCTCCTCCCACTCAGGCGTAGGACGTTCGGGCTCCTCCCACTCAGGCGTAGGACGTTCGGGCTCCTCCCACTCAGGCGTAGGACGTTCGGGCTCCTCCCACTCAGGCGTAGGACGTTCGGGCTCCTCCCACTCAGGCGTAGGACGTTCGGGCTCCTTCCACTTAGGCGTAGGACGTTCAGGCTCCTCCCATTTGGGCTGTGAAGGCAAAACCAGCAGGCATTCACCCTCTGCTGGTGGAGATGGGGACAGCAGGTACTCACCCTCTGCTGGTGGAGATGGGGACAGCAGGTACTCCTCTGCTGGTGGTCCTGCTACCTGGGCTGCTGTTCCATTTATGGTTGCCTCCAGGTAGCTGAGGACAAACTCCACACCTTCCTCCAAGGTGTTTGGGGTGTGTTCCTCCTGATAGGCCTCCCATCTCTCACTGTCCATCATCCACAGGGCCCGGACGATTATGGGCAGAGACTGGGCCTCCAGCCCAGCATTCTCTAAGAACCAGCCCCGCAGTTTGATGGCGTCTTCTGCCATTGACCTTTTTTTTTTTTTTTTTTTTTTTTTTTCCAGACCCCTCCTGGTCTGACGCTTGGAGGCGCGGCTATCCCACGATGACACCACGTGTCACAAAGACGGCCGGAGTGGGTGGCGTCAGACCAGAAACAGGAACACAATAAACAGAGAGAGAGATGTGGTTTGGTATAAGCTGGGCGCGTGATCGCGCTCAGGATTTAATAAACAGACAGAAAATAAAAGGTTTGAAACAACAAAAACACAGGACACGGCACTACACGCCAAAATAAAGAGACAAACAAAACGACTAAACACTAAACAGACGGTGCAGGACAGACGAACAAACACGGTGAGTGAAAACACTTAACTATTATTATTATTCTTATTATTATTATCTTTGCCTCCGTCTCCAATCCCGTTCTCCACTCACCGAACACCTAACCCCGACTGAGTGAAACTGTGCATCTATATATACTGTTGTGCTGGGATTCAATTACTAATTAATTACTCACTTGAATCCCAGCACGTGAATTCATTACGTGCAACCCCGTGCCACACATTATACACATTTTATCTGCACGTGAAGTGATGTGCCATCCTCGTGCCTAAATATAATTATACACTTTAAACACACGTGAAACACAGACCCGTTTATATCCCGTGTACCAATCTATACACCAACATTAACATACGCACGCATATATACAACACAGAACACACAAATGCACACAGGGGCGGGGCACTTTGCCACACGGGGTTATAATGAAAACCGCACGGCCCGTCGTGGTTTATATCTTACTTATATAACAGTGTGTAATAGTACTGAGATATTCTTCTGGAAGGTATATTTTCATCAGGAAGATAAAACTTGTTCTGCTCCATAATTACATTCTACAATCCATTAGCTAGCTAACAGAATTAATTTTTTTCCAAGGATAATGTAAGTGAAAGGCCAGAAATTTTGAGGTTCATCATGACATAGATCTTACAAGTAACTGGGGTAAAGAATTTCAAGAGGACGTTACATCAAAATTGAAGCAGTTTTCAGTTGGAGCAGGTATACAGTATGTAGGGGCCTGTTTGAAAAACATAAAGTTATGTAAAGTGATCTAATGTAAAAGCTTTAAAATGAGTTCAAACAATTTATATATATATATATATATATATATATATATATATATATATATATATATATATATATATATATATATATATATGTATTAATGATAATTTTAATGTCATTAACTTTCAATGCAGTCCATACAGGATAAGGACAATAAACTATATACCACTTTAGTTTCCCTAGTAACCATATCAGTGGGTAACACTAAAATGTGTATTACTTATATTTATATTAATCATCTAGAATGTGTTATTTTTTTATTTTTTTTATAAATGTAACCTTTATATAAAATGTTTATTGTTTTACCTTATTATTAGACTACCTGTCTAAGGACTGATCACACCCTATTTTCCATGAATCAGACTAAATGCAAGTAACAAAAGCGAGACTAATTAAGAGAATGAGGGAGGAAACACCAGAAGACATTTAAGTTAGAGTAGGGACAATCTTGTCTTGACCACCAACAGCTGCAATCAAGTTTATTGGTTCAAGGCTATAAAACTGGCTAAAGTGCAGCAATTGTCCATACCCCTGTAAACTATCAGAAATATATAGGGAGTAGCGAACCCTAGGGTGTTACAATATCTTCAATTAGGAAGTGACCTTTATGTTGAATAGTTATGCTTTTATGCTTACGTATTGTGAAGTGAGAATAACAGATTGATTTTTTTTTTCAAACAGAAGCATGTAAAGTGAACATGCAGTGCTGCCCTTCTTTAATAACACTCAAGACAGATTTTCCATCCCACTCTCGCTAATTGTTTTGCTTTCTCAGTCTGTTATTGAAATAGTCAATTGCTGTCATTTAGACACACGCTCTATTTTTTTCTTGTTGCCTTCATTCCTGTAAGTTGCAAGTTAAGTACAATTAAGATACTTTTTTATACTGAAGACTGTTAGTATCTGCAGGTGGTGAACTACACCCCCCCCCCTGTTCATGCAAACCATGTATAAATAAAATCACTTTACCCAGTCATCGTTCATCCAAATGGTATGTATATTTTCACAGGTTGACACTGGCATCAGTTGGGTTAACTGTAACTGCGATCTGCAAACTGGTGGAACACCACTACCCAAATTAAATACATGTATATGAATACATCACTAATAGACCTCCGCTATCACATTACATAATAGTATTGTTTTTTCTATTTTTATTATTCTATTTCTTTATAAACCCAATGACCTGCTAATAAACTGTTTGGTATGCACTTTAGTGCAATGGTTGTGTCTTTTTAACACCATCAAACAATATCAGTTTATCTTTTCCTAACAGCAAGAACTTCAATGTGAAACCAAGCTAAATGTAGTTGTGTTTACTTGTACTGACCTGCAGGTTATACAATAGCTTTTTATGCACCTTTGTGGTTAGCTTATATCTCAAATAGAAAAAACAAAATCATCAGGGTTGATGTTTAACCAAGATATCTACAGTCTGATTATTTTTGTCATTCCTTCTGCAGGCATTTAAGGGGATAACCTTTGGCTTAAATTGATGGTTAATCAGAAACAGATTAGTTTCCATATTCATTTTAAATTCCAAAGGCTGAGGCAAGCTGTTGTTTGAACTAAATTATACCATAATACAATATACAGCTTCCATTGAATTTTATATGAAACACATAATTTTGCCAAAGGCTGTGATTTGTCTTAATTTTGACGGACTGACAATAAAAACTTGTGGATTTTGTTTTACTCGTTTTTTGTTTTTTTTTTAATTTAAATTGAAACTTTTGTGTTGCTCAGTGAAGCTCTTGTTTAAGTACATTGCACAAATATTTGGTGAGAGAATTGTCAGTGCAAGGTCTGATCACTGATAATGACTGAATCGATCATTTGGACATAAACGTTGCCAAAACAAGATCTCAATTACCAGTACAAGTGGGGTCCTTTAACTTGTTGTACAGAGATTGAGGTAAAATAGAAGAAATGTTAACAGCTATAAAAAAAAGCCTTGGTAATTTTTTTTTTTTTCTTAACCAAAATAAAATATGCACATTATTAAATAAATTACAGAATAAAGTACAGAGTTCTGGTCTAACTAGTCTAACTGGTCACAACTGTGCAGCAATAGGCTAAGATGAATATGAATAAAAGTGTTTTATATTTTTTAAAGATGTTCAGGCAGTATTTCATTAATATTGCTGGACATAGGTTTTTTTAAAATCTAATTCAGCAAGCAAGCCTTTGTTAATTAGGCCTCACAGGAGGAGTGATTGCAAGGAACATATCTTACTGTCACTGATCAATACTAGCAAGCACAAGCAGTTCTAGCAGTCAATTACTTCTATATCTGTGCAGGAAAATGGAGCTGTATTCTTGTTAAGAACCTGCACTCTCTTTAGATCACATCCCTTTTGATTCACCCTATCAGGTTTACCTGATTGCACACAAACAACTTCTTTCTACTGACAATTCCAGCTACAAACTACTCCCCCCCCCCTCTTCCGAAAGTGCAATTCAGCAAATCGTGCAGCAAAGAAGTACTGCTTAAATCCTGTGCAGGAAGCACAGCAAATTGTCTCTGAAATATAGTACCGTATTACTTTGAATTAACAATGCAGCGTTTATTTTTTAATTGCTAAAAACAGCTGCCAAGGGGCCATGTTCATTTAAGTCACGAAAAAGGAAGTCATGGCTTACATTTGCATAAACATAGATGGAGGGGGCAAGATCACAAATGACTGATGTTTTAAAACAACATGGTTTTTTGCTTACTGTTTTTTTTTTCTTTTTCTTTTTTTTTAAGTAGCAATGGTTCCTTGCATGTGATTGATTATGTCTGTACAGAAGCATATAAAGGACTATTTAGTATCTGGAATTGTCAAAGTGCAATGAATCCCATATTATATTATCTTTACCTTAAATAGCATTATATCTGCACCTTGAAGAATGATGGACCTCTGGAGTAGTGAATTTCGGAGTGGAGTGAAGAAATGTAGACTTAAGACAGGGTCTGAAGATTTGTAATGGATCTATTCCTAGCAGCTAATGAGTTAATAATACTGACATCAGCATAAGACACATAATTGCTTCTTGACTAGAGAGCTTGCTCTTTAGTTGAATGATAAGAATGTTCAGCCCTTGCCTTATTTAAACTTCTGCAACATGTATGTTATCTAATGTAGATGGCACTAAGAACTATGTATGATCCTTAGCTTCTCAGTGTATTCATAAAAGTATGGTGAATTTAGTATTTTTTTTTTTTAAATTTAGTGGTCGCCAATAATTTTTTATTGTTTTCTCCCCAATTTAGTAATGTCTAATTCTTTTTTTGGGCTCAGCCTACCGCTACCACCCCTGCGCTGACTCGGGAGCGGCAAAGATGAGCACACGCTGTCCTCTGAAACATGTGCCGTCAGCCGACTGCTTTTTTACACACTGCAGACTCACCATGCAGCCACCAAGAGCTATAGCATCAGAGGACAACGCAGCCCTGGGCAGCTTACAGGCAAGCCCACAGATGCCCAGCCAGACTACAGGGGTCGCTGGTGCGCAGTGAGCAGAGGACACCCTGGACGACCTAGCCCTCCCTCCCCCCGGGCGGCGCTCGGCCAATTGAGAGCTCCCCCTGGAAGCTTCCGTCCTCGGTTGGCAAAGGAATAGCCTGGACTCGAACTCACGATGTCCAGACTATAGGGCACATCCTGCACTCCACGCAGCTCGCCTTTACTGGATGCGCCACTCGGGAGCCTGAATTTACTATTATTTTGACACTTCTTTAAGTACGAGTCAGAAGTCACAATAAAAGGGAGACACTGTTGTACTTACAACCATTGTGTACACCTTTTTAGTCTGCTAATGTTAAAAACATCCAACAAATGAGATGGGAATCAAACTGAGATCTACTGTGTTCCATTTCTTCTTCTTCTAGGTGTTATGTGTCTTATACAGGAGGTTCTCTCTCCAGCTCTTCCTTTCCTTGAAGTTCCCACAGGGAAAAACTCCCAATTTATTTGATGAATGCAGTTTCCTACTAATTAAGGAGGGGAAATTAGAGGATATCATTTTTATCCCTTTGCATTTTCCTGATAGGTCATTAAGAAGCATTCTAAACACTTCTGATTACAGCTCCTCCTGGCAAATCACAGGAAGATGTTTGCCAAAAGCTCCCCCACAACCTGGTAATGCCAGACTTCAGCTACTACAAGCTTTTCTCTACCCTTGGGATGTAATATAAATTTGAAAATATAGAGCCAGGATATTTGTTCCTAATGTAATGCACAAGGCCAATTTGCCATTATATTCATGTGTTTAGTCTCTCCTTTTAAAACACATAATTTTCCACAAAGGTTACTATGGCTGTTGTTATTGTTATTATTATTATTATTTATTTCTTAGCAGACGCCCTTATCCAGGGTGACTTACAATCGTAAGCAAATACATTTCAAGTGTTACACTGCAATACTTATTTTATATTACTTGAGTAATCATTAAGGGATTTAAATCCGGACATTATCACAGTTGCACATACCGTAAAAAAATTTAAAAAATAGACTGCAAGTTAAGCTTACAACAATATGTGTAACTTATTGATTTATTTATTTTGAAATATTTCAATGATTTGAAACATGCTGGCTGCTTTTCCTCTGGTTATGTACAGATTGGGTGTTCTAAGGAACACAACATCGTTTCTAGACTACTCTGGAGAAGTCAACAACAGATTGGTGTTTCAAGACATTCAAACTTTGTTTTATATTGAGTGTATGACATCTGAAAATAACTTTATTGAATGTCATAAAATGTTCTGGAATATATGGGGTTGGTTGTTTTGGGAACTGGAGGGAACTCCAACCTTGGAGACTAATGGGCAATATTTTCTCCAATAAACACCTGTTTAAAAAAAAGACAAATAAAGTTAATTTTACAAAACGGAGAAACTAGCTTCACAGTGTTTAAGAGAACTTGATATATGTTATTTCATTGTTTGGTTCTAGTTTTGTAATATTGACCATGTGTTTTTTTCTCCTTTAAAAAAACATATCTTAAAAAAGGTCCACAAACTGAACATGTATACGAGACTGCAATGCTCTTCTGTGACTGCACTGTCTTTGCGGATTCTGACCCCGTCGATGTGAAGAGGGTAAAAGCTGCAGAAGAGCCTGCGTGTTGTCACCGTCTTTGCTGTTGGCCAGCAACAAAATACTAAACAATCCTGAACTATAGAACATTTGCATCAACAATATAAATTTTAAAAAATCTTGTTACTATTCAGTATTTATATTTAAACACTAAGCAATAAACCTCATCCACTGTTAGCCATGCACTTATCAATGTATTAATTTAATACATTTTATGTCCCAGCCATGTGTTTTTTTTTAATACAATTTAGTAAAATATATGCTGTTGATCTTTTTCTACATTTTTATGTATTTATTAACTGATATATGTAATGCCTGTATATACATATTTATTGAATGTAGCCTATTATTTGTCTAAATGTACAAAAGTTGAATTAAACAGCATTGTTCTAATACCATTGATGCATTACACAAAATACCATGCAAGCAATGTGAGGTTGTTTTTAATTAAATAAAACAAAAAAACATGTGACTATTTCATGTTTCTGTTTGGAATCTCTAATGGAAAACAATCATTATAATTACATTGGCTTGCTTTATAATAGCTCGACTGACGCTAGTACTAAGTACAAGCAATTGATAGTAGCTACATATTGCTTTATTAAAAAGCAAAAAGAGATTCCTATTTTTAGCCTCACTCTAGAACATCATATTCAATTTTTTTTTTTAGATTTCAACCTTTTCAATCTCACTGGCTGTTTAAATGTAGGATGAATAATAATAAAAAAGATATGTTGTATTACTAGGGTTGCCAGTTTGATTGAATGGACTGATGTCACACATGCAAGTTCAATTTGACGTTCCTTAGGGTGACCAGAGTTCTAAAGATCAGAACTGCTTTGCTTCAAAACCTGTGTTTTTTAATATCAAGTCATCCTTAGTATCAGACTTGCAGCCATTAGCTACTGAAAAGCTTGATCCACATTGTTTGCAAAAGACATCACAGTCATTGTTTCCTTTGTTATTCAGAAATGGGAATTGTTTCTGTAGATCACTGTAATCTATGAACTCGAAATCTGGCAATTTACTCCATGCCAGATTTCGAGTTCATACAACCTCCCTGCTGCTCCGCCTTGCAATCAACTGAACTGAGACCCGCCTTTCAGTTCTATAGTAGCGATTGTTTACTTACATTAATTAAGGAGTACTATCTAGCGCGGTTGCAAAACTAGACCTTTTTAAGGTATTGGGAAAAGTGTTGGGACACCGGGACTGTTGATGGGGAAACGGGGAGAGTTTCTGTCAAACCGGGATATCTGGCCACCCTAAAGATCTGTTTGAATTTTTACATGTCATCAGGTACAAGTAGCACAAAACACGCAACATGATACTGTGACAGTGGCGTGTACTGGATTCTCAGCGGCAGTAATGAAGACGCTACTAGGAATTCTTTTTGGCTCTTAAAAGTGTTGGTTAATATTTGCTTTTTCAGAAAATGGATTTTGCTCCTTTACACTCCCCACCAACAACAACCCCATTGCAGCGCGCAGGCTGCGCTTATCTAGGCTCATGGTTAATGCTCATTGGCTGAGGTTACTGTAACTAATTTGCATAATCCCCCACCATTCACACAGAACAGCAATCATGCAGGGGGCGGCGCACACACACAACAGGCGGCAGAGACATTCACAAAAAATAACAGGCAGCAACAGCTCACACACACGCAACAATAAAATAACAGCATTTCAACAGTAAAAATTAACAGACCTACCTACAGAAACGATAATCCCATTCCCCCTGCAAGTTCAACACAGAACACACAGTCCCAGCCCTCAGTCTTGTTTGACCCGACACTACAATATTAAAATTAATCAAAATAACATGTTTTTGTTAAATGTAAACATCATCTGTACGATGCATTCTGTTCCGTCTTCATTTTACCTATTTTAATACTGTTATAAAACATGAAAGGCAGTTTAATACCATCAGATTCTATAGTGTGGCCCCAATCTTCACCCCCAAAAAGCTTTTCATAATCATACAGTAGGCCCTCGCTAAACTGGACATAAGGAGATGTCGGGTTTAAAAACAATACAATAAAATCGCACACACATACATTTTACAGTTACAATGTATTTTAAATATAAATCGTTGCATTGAAGTAACACTAATGTGTTTTGGGTAGGCTACACATTACATTATGTAAAAATATAAATCTGTACAGTAGACCTATACAGTATACAGTACAGTAGTAAAATCAAATCAATACCTAGCACACTTTTTTGGTACTTTAGCCTACTGGTAACACAAAATAAATCATGCTGCTGCATTGTACACATTGGTGTACAATGCAAATAAAAGATTATTTTAAACTGAAACTAAATGATTTTAGTTTTTTATTTTTATTTTATTGTAATTATTATTTTTAACTTGGTCTACTTAGTATCAATTAACACACAATAGATCATAGTCCATACAGATGATCAGAATGAGCTGGAGGGGTTAGTGGCACATGTGTTCCCAACACATTGGGGAAACCAGGAATGTCACAGAGAATTGTGAGGGTCTGGAACCAACTCCCCAGTAATGTTGTTGAAGGAGACACCCTGGGATCCTTCAAGAAGCTGCTTGATGAGATTCTGGGATCAATAAGCTACTAACAACCAAACGAGCAAGATGGGCTGAATGGCCTCCTCTCATTTGTAAACTTTCTTATGTTCTTATGTTCCTATCTCATTGTAATATCTGAGGACCCTCATTTGCACTATATCCGCCCCCTTTTTGTGGATTTATGCAGGAACGCCCATAATTACATATTCATCTAAGGTTGAACCGCAAACAGAAACTGCTGCCGCAAACCATTCCTTAAAAAGTCGCTAACAGCATTGCGCATGTTTAGTACATTTCACCCTAGACTTCTGACTCGTTTGCGACTATTGCGACAGGCGCAACACTTTAGTACATCTACCCTTTAGTTTTTAAAACAAATGTCAAGCTCACATTAAGAAGTTACAACAGAAATGCAGGATTTTGATATAGATTGTTATTAAACTGTAGTCGTACCAAACATGGGTATTATTTCTGCATACAAAAACTCAATTAGCCAATAATACATACCGGTAGTATAAAAATGACAAAGGGATAAGGAATGTTTTAAGGGAGACCTCTTATGACTCTGATTAAATTCAAGGTGAGCAAGTCAAGTGGCTATTGACAAAAGGAGTGAAAATGCTGCTCAGTAAATGGATTTCTTATAATGTTTGCGCAAAAAGAGCAATGAATCTTCAATTATCTTTGCAAAATAACACATGCTACCGACATGTTGATGGTCATTTATTATAGGACATATTTAGCTGATTTGTGTCATCAAGGTGAACAAGCCAGACTTAATTTAATTAACCTTAATCACATTCATTAAACAAGCAGACTTATTTATGAACAGCACGAAGGCCTTATGCCTTACACTTGGGTTATTATCTCGCTCAAAATGGGTTTCCTATTGGAAATAAAACAATATCTAAAAAATGCCACACAATTGAGCACAATTGGCAGTCCAGGATTGAATGTCACAGTGTGTTCAAGTCAGGATTGCAGTGCAATCTCTCTTTCTTGCTCCCTTGCAAAGCTGTGTGGTGAATCTCTCATGATACCTGCCTGACTGTAGAAAGTGCCACTGTCTCTTACTTGTTATTAATATTAAACTCACCAGACCCAAAACACACACAATTTATTGTGGGGGAAAATGGCATTACCCCACACTCTGAAAATCCTATTTATGTATGTAAGCAAATAGGCTACAGTTCCTCTACAAATGCATTTAGCAGTATCTGTAAACATTTCTACCTTTGCTAGTTTTCTTAGTCAGATGCATTTTGTAAGAAATATATATATATATTCACAGCAGATTTTCTCTGTGAATATACTGCATGTGCTAATCTATTTGAGCACCTTAACTCATTATACAGTATATTACTGCCTAAACACCATGCATCTTCTGTAACTTCCCGTGGGGGAAGGCCAGTCTACTTGTCAGCCAAGCTGCTTCAGCCAATACCTCAGCAACGAAAGTGGGTAGAACAAGTTCTCCAGGGGAAAATATAATTTAGGACAAAGTTAGCACCATGCTTCCACAGTAGAGTCCATGAATAGGTCCCAGTTTTTGGCTGATTGGTACCAAATAGAGGTACCAAATGAAACAATTCTTTTATAAAAGCTTATTATCTGTAGTTTTCAAATATCTATTCTGGACATCTATACCTTGTAGTTTTTTGGTAGCAGTTTGTTTCCAAACAGAAGCACTATCAAACAATATCGGAGGTTTTTGGTGGATGTGTGGGGTTGACAACTCATACTTGAATCCAACTATCTCATACAATACGCATCAAATCATTATTAATTATACACCACTCTTCAAGCTCAAAGGCCTGTGCCCACTGGCTCAATCATCAAACTGCTACAGTGATGGAATATAATTATTTTTTCAGTTTTTAACCTTTAAATGTTAATGGTTGTGCAACACAAAATACCCACATTTTTGGAGTGAATGAGTACCATATTTACTATATAATTATGCAAGTGATAGCATCCCTCTACACTTTTGACATTTGTCAAGTTAAGAACCATAATCCAACATTTGTTGGGTAAATAAAACTGCATGTAAGCAACAAAAATGCATGAACACTGATTGATATACACTGATACATGTACCAAAACAGTTTTAACAGACAAAGTATATGAGTCCCTGCATTTTAGGACCACCCTATTTCAGACTTCATATTTTTATTAAAGACTGTCTGTTAGGAAACCATGTTACACTAATATGCATTCACTACAAATGTCTTTTACAAGACTACCGCATTTGTAAGTCCATTTTTCGTTTGCAGGGTCGGTTTTTAGTCAGATTCATCTTCACTATCCTCGTCATCAAGTATATCCTGTGTTGAATCATCTTCATCGTCATCCATCAGGTTGGTGCAGTCCTGAAGCCTGCACTCTAGACAGGCACTGGCAGCTGGGGCATTGACAGGTACGAGGGCATTTACACGATATGCGTTCCAAGATGACCTGAGGTGCAGGACAGCCAGTCATCCATTTAATATCAAGCTTGCCATCCTTTCCTGCTGTCCATCCATGCTTGTTCTGGGAAATGGCACATCTGGAGTTGCTACCAGGCTACATCTCCATATGGTGCTTTGGTAGTTGGCTCTCAGAGCATTTTGGTAAAGACTATCTTCACATGGAGGCAGCTGTCCTGATTCCACTGTCCCTTTCTTTGCACGCCACAACTTGAAGCAGAGTTCATTCACGTGACAGATAGGAGTATGCACAGCGTATAATCTACATGTAAACTCCTGGAGGACTGTAAAGAGGTCATGCGGCAAGTGCCACTGCTCTCCCCATGCTGTGATTCGTAATACATATACAGGTGCAAACTTCAAAAATGTGTAAATTGATAAAGCCACTCATTTAGAAAGTCCAGCATGCATTTCTAGCATTGGTTTACCATCCTTGTTCATTGGTATGAAAGTCATTCGGTACCACTTTTTGGAACCACCTCACCTATCCTGTCTGGCCCATGGACTAGAAGTGTGGAATCTAACAGAACAATTTAAGGCATGTTGCATATGATTTTGTAGTAGAACTCTGAAAGTAGAATTCTACTGTATGTGTAGCACTTTGTCATTATGGCCATAACACACCCAAGAAATAAAACCTGCTTGTAGATATTAAAAGCTGCCACAAAGTATTGATACAGTGGGTTGTGCAACAGTGGTGTGCATGTCTACTTGATGTATGTGTGTGAATGGGATATAACCTGTAGCACTCTAAAAATGTAAATCACTTTCGACTCATTCCGTCCCTTTTTAATTAAATTTCTCCTATAATTATAAAGTAGCAGCACTGCTGAATGTATCTCTCGTTAATTCTGAATAGCATGTGCACTGTTTAATTTCCGCAAGGCTCTCCTGGGTGACAGACAGTCCTGTTTCACAGATGCCTTACCTCTGCAGCTTGACTTGAGAAGCAGACTCTCCAGAGCCCCATCATCCATCACATTCCTTGTCTATTAAATGAAAGATTGTTCTTACTGAAAGGGCCTCCACTCTTGATTAAATGTGTGATGTGCATGTTTCAGCAGTTCATAACTGTGCAAAGCGAACTCCAGTTTTCCTGTCTCCCTTGAATAAAATAAGATAACATGTCAGCTTAGGTCAGCTGCAGTGTTACTATGCGCTGAGTGTTGCTGCTTATTCAAATGTATAAGAGGCATTATTATTCTTTTTACTGCATCCTTGTACATCAGATGCTTGATTTTAATGAAAGGGCAACAAGAGTCAGTGATGAGTCATATGACCTTTACTAAAAGCCAGAGTTTACATTTTCCTTTTTTTTAATAGAAAGTGGTAAATCATAAACATACTTAAGCTGCTGTTTAACGCTTTCGGAACAAGGCAGTTCCATTTGGCCTTCACACAATTTAATGCTAGGTCTCCAACTCATCTACGGTCACAAGGTTTTCACTTTACAGTTCATATACTATATACAGTATATAAAGCAATACATTTTATAAGGTTTGTTTTAACTCATGGTTCTAGCCAATTACCAACCACAGGAGGAAATTGGAAAGTATGGGAGAGCATCATGTTGGTTGTTGATGTATTTAGCTTCTGATTGCATTACATTTTCTTCCCAGCCATAACTTACAAAAAAATAAAATAAAAATGTGAATCAAGTCAATGACCCTGACTAAGCACTGTACAGAAATAAACAAATCTGTTTATTTAAGCAAAACCAATTAATAAGATGTCCAAGTCTGCATCTGCTTGAAAAGAATGACAGGCCTTTGTGTTAGTTTAATTAATGGTACTCATAGGACTGTTTATCAGTTCCACAGATGGATTTCCTATTCTTAATTCACCTTCGTAATCATTGTCTTAATGAATGAATGAATTAATTAATTAATTAATGCATTTATGTTTACAGTTTATGAGCAGTATGAATAATTTTTTCTAATTTCCATTTCCATGCTGATGTATGAAAAAATATTCTCAAAGAGAAAAGCAACACATCTTTATGAATATATTGCAACAACTACAGAGGGAGGATGAAGCATACAGGTTGCAGCAATAGCAGCATACAGGTTTAAAAGATTTCCATTCAAGAAACTTTCAATAAATGGTGTTATAAGAAAAAGACAAGAAAGTGTGCTATTGGTACAGGATATGTTATGATAATTCTGATGGATGCTTATATATTTCTTTTATAGATTTACTTGTTTAGTCTTTTAATTTTTCATTCTGTGTTAATAAGTTTGTGCAGTGAAATGCCAAGGCTGTGAGACTACTTAAGATGTCTGTGCTTTCTGCATAACCGTGTAAGGTATTATGGGCAACTGTGAAAAGGTGTATGGAAGTGCATCATGGGCATTATTTCTTTAGCCAAAATATAACCATTTTAAAACAGTATTTAGGTCTACTGTTGTTTAGAACCCAATGTGCTTTAAAATGTCATGAAGCTAAAAGACTATGATGGCCTGCCATGGTAAATGATGATTTCAGAAGAAGCTCCTATTGCTGATGTTTCTGCTGCAAGGCAAGCTTGATTAATGGATGCTGCTCATGTGACCAAGCCACTAGGAAGATGCACTTAAAAGTTATATTCTTAGAAACCGTGGCACCCCTTATGTTTCATGCAATATATAAAATCTTTAATTCCAGTCAAAACATAATTGACATGAGTTAATTGACATCATGTTCAGATACAACAAGTTCTATTCCATTAATCTAATCAACAGAGGATCTAACTAAACCTTTCTTCCACTACAGTGGCTCACATGCAATGTTAAATGATTGCAATGACTTTACTGAGATCAGTTACCTGTTTAGATCATAACGATCTATTTTTTCAATCATGTGATTTTCACATTAATGCACTGACATGAACATAACAACTACTATAGATCGATTAAGTTAATTAATACTAACTTTATTTGTAACATACTGATCTGGTACCTTACTCAGTTGTTCAATGTTTATAAGTTTATTTTATTTTATTAATAGACCACATTATTAATTATGTTATTACTTATGATGACTGGTTACCATAAGACCCTGTTTTCTTCCTATAACTAACTAAGTCAACTAAAATGCTGTGTACAGTACTTCAGTGCACTGAATAAAGAACAGAAAGAAATACACATGATTAACTGATACATAAAGGACACTACATTAGGTGAGACAGACGAAAGACTAATCAGTGGGAATACAAGGAAGTGCATACAAGTGGATACAAAACGGGTTAAAACATAAGAAGCATCAAAAGTGTGCATTAGTGCTTCACTGTATCTTCTGTGTCTGAGCTTCCCTTCCTTGTCTAAACACCATTGCCAGTGACACTGTCCTGACACAGTGGTATAGAACCCGAACAGACTCATCAAGTTAAATACCTTGGTGTCGTAATTATCGAATAACTGTCGGTAACCCGACATTGCAGGGAAGGAATCAAAAAGGCAAACAGAATGCTTGGGTATGTAGTGAAAAGTTAAGAATACATTTTGGTCTCAAATGGACATTCTGGCCCTGGAGAGAGTCCAACGAAAACTAAACCCATGGCTTAAAGGAATGAGCTCTTAAGATAGATATAATTTAATCTATTTAGCCTAGAACCAAAACAAAAAGTCTTCATGAAACTATAGAATGTGTAAATGTTTTGTGGTGTATATTTAAAATGTTTGAAGATAAGTGATTCTGAGCCACATTTGAAGGACAGAAAAAAATACCCTACTCGCCCCCAGCATCTACAGTACACATTTTCCCTTGACCTTAGCTATCAGGTAGACAGCAGCCAACTGTGGAACATTGTTCAATTGTTATTTAGATTGTTTAATGCAGTATTCAAAGCATTCTAAACATTATTGGCACCATCAAAGTGTAATAGATTTGTTTTTATGAAGAAAAAAATCATATATATATATATATATATATATATATATATATATATATATATATATATATATATATCCCTGTTAGCCCTGTAGGAAAGTGCAGCCAGCTTATGCACATGGAAAGTCTGTCATTATCCTTCATCTAGGTTCCTTCTCCTGGGATTGCGTCCAACCTAAATGCTTTTTCAAAGAAGTACATATTTACTACATGTGCGTTTCAAACTAAAGTCTTCTCCCATCTACTGTACACTAGATACAAACATCTGATAGCTGATTTATGTTTTGCTATTACAACTTTGAATGCTAATATCTCAACTATTTCGTTAGTTACAATGTAACTAACGCAATTCCATATATCCAAATATAATTATACAATTCCATATAATGCCACAACAGAACATGCTACAGTGGGAATCAATGTCTGAATCGCAGCTAAGTATCTGAATGCCTGCTTGCCTATAATTGCACATTTAGCAATACTGTACAACTGCATCTTTCTTGTGGCACACCTAATGTAGGGTATATTTACATGGTTTATGCTGGATTTGTTTTGTTTCTGAATAATAAATCATTGGCTGCTTGTACGCTGATTGGCTGAAATGACCTTAGATGTTGTATAAATATGCCTAATTGGTTAAAGACATATTTGTTTGTAATCAAATATGGATTTATTCATTCACTCTCAATGACGTTTATTAGATGATGTCACAAATCATTATGTCCACTTTGATTACAATAGCTTGTTTTGTTTGCGGTTTGTCTGAAATGTTCCAAACTGCATAATTTCACTATAACTGTTGAATGTATCAAGTGCTGTAGAATATAGTGGTTTAAAAGATCTTCCCATTCAGCAACACATGCTTGCCACATCCAATTGTGTAATGCGCCCCCTATGCTACCCTTGAACTTCTGTATAGCACCAGAGGCTGTTACCATGGTATCCTGCAGCTCTGTGTTTGGCTGGCCCTTGTTTGTTGCTCAGTAGTGGGGGTTGGGTAGGGATTGGCTGTACTGCTTACTGCTCACTCCAGCCCCTGTCAACAAGTGCCACCATTGCATGGAAAGAAAGGGTTTTCCTGACAGATCTAACCTATTTAGATTTACATTTCAATAAGAAAAAAATACAAGCTTCCCACAGAGTACGTATTTCCGTTGCTAATGGTTCTACAAGATCATAAAGAATTTCAGTTGTCAAACTGGATTCTAAATAGCCCCGTATGATTCCTTAAAAAAAAACATACAAGACAAATCAAATCCTCATAATCATACAGTTTCTCTTTAAGGATTTCCAATCAATACATTTAACAAGAGAGCAGATTAAATACATACACAAATAATAATATATATTTTTTGAACATATTGTAGCATATATATTGTACATGTATTTTAATTGTTAGACAAGAAATAACATTTCAAATAACATTTTTTTATTTTATGTTTTTACTGTAACACAATTCAGAGGTAACCTATTCTTACCATCTATAACCTTTTAAAAAGGTAGTTGTCCAGAGCTGACAGTGAATTTTTCTGAAAGTATGGTCGAGAAGAAAAAAAACTATCAACTCAATACTGGAGAAAAATAACTCAAACCAACATACATTATGCAATTGTAATAAAATGGTAAAGGAAGGTACAAAAAAAAATGATCGTTTACTTTTAAAATCTAGATTACTGCAGAGTTGCTACTTCTTGCCACACCATATAAAATAAGCCTCAAAAGCTGCATGCTGTTTTTCATAGCAAGTTTGCTCTTTAGAATTCAACACCGGAAAAGCATGACTGAAGGTTTACTGAATGATGAAGAAACATGTTTTGTTTATTTTCTATGAGTTTTCATGAAAAGAAACTGCTATAATGTATGTTGTCCTTGAAGCTATTTTCAAGGCAAAATGTTGTTAATGTGGACAAATATACTATGCAGTCAAATTATTTAGCATTCTTTAGGTACTTTAAATAGAAATGTGGTATTCACATTAATATTTTCTAAAGAACTACCACAATACAAATGTTACAGTGTGCCCTTCTGTGGCAGGGCTGCCACAGTAAAATATGGTTTGGTGGGATATGTTTGATTTTTAAATACAAATGTTTAATTTTGTAAATTTAAATATGTGCTAGATATAGCAGGGCTGGATGGTTAGACTTCCCTCACTGCCTAACTGAAACTTAATGAGCTTGGCCACCTTTTATTTCTTAGCTGTTTTTTTAACTGTGTTTTGTAATTATTTACACCTGTGTGTGTTTTCCCTAGTGGCGACCACTTACCACTGCAACTGCCTGCAATATTTGTAATTGTTAATAAAACCTGGACGTCTGTGCAGCGTTTCAATGTCAAACACTCTGTCTCTCTCGTCTCTCAGCGGATACCCACATAGTAACAGAACACACCTGTTACACCTTCTAAATAGAACAAGCATTCAGACATTAAATTGGATTTTAGAGTCACATACTAAACATTGCCTAAAGCCCAGACATATGCAACCTACCACAGTTCCTTCTTATCTTCTGGCTCTCCCCCAGGGAGACATGCATCATGACATAAGTAACAAATACATTTGTAGTTATTGATTCATACCGTGATTGGCCTTGGTATAGTGTGTCCGTGGTCATCTCTGTCTTAGAGAACACTTAGGCTAAGAGACTACTGTATCTGTATGAAAAAATACTGTATTTAGAATATAATAATATTATTAATATTATACATTTAGTGAGATCATTTGATTTGTGAGGTAGTATATTTAGGATTTAGAAATCAATCCCTTTTGTCATGTACGTAACACAGACACTACTATTTGTCATCCATTTGCTAACAAGTTAATCTGTGACACAGCAGACACAGATGATCTTGCCCCCAAGAGCTGTTGAGCTTAGTTTATGTGCTGAGTGTACTGCAACAAAGTAATGTAACAGAAGGCTGCTAGCTCAGTTGTGTGAAGTTTAGTTGGGTAGGTATTCCCGTTGGGTTTTCTTCTGACTGAGCCAAGAGAAAGTGTCACTGTTGTCAGTATATAAAAGCCCTCTTGAGCCAACATCTTTGTTAAAGTGTAAGTCAGATACTTTCAACTTGTAAGTAAAGCGATAGTTGTTTTCTTAGGTTTCCAAACATAGAGAAGACTTATGACCTGATAATAATCTTTCTTTTTTCTGTCTTTTGATTTCTTTACATGCACCTTTCTAAAAAATATTTTTGGAGGATATTAAATGAGTGATGTTGTACTGAAATACCGTGTAATTAGTGATGTTGTACTGAAATACTATGTAATTCACATCACTTGTATAATGCACACATTCCACTCTAGCAAAAAATGTACAGCTGTGACCAAAAGTTTTGCATCACCCTATATAATTAACTAATTTTGTTTCTTAAAGTCGAATGAAACCTGCTGAATAATGTTATGTTAACATATTGAATTATATACCATGTTTCACATTTTCCATATACGAAAAACTGACACAAATGGAAATATTTTACATTTTTAAATCTAATATGAAATACTGTGCTACTATTATGGCTTCAGGTAGACTTTTGGGATACCATTTTGTTGTTTCTTTGATTACATGATGTTAAATAAAATATAAAAATTATGTTCATAACGTTTTTTGTTTTTTTTTTGTTTTAATTATGTCTCTCAATCCTGAAATTATAGGTGATACAAAACTTTTGCCCATAGCTGTATATAGAAATATTATCACGGCACTATACAGCACACCCATAAATAATACAGAAAGGCCCACTTGCCCACCGAAGGGGCTGGCGTGTACTAAAATATATCATCGACAGCGTTTAGATCTACCAATTTGGAGACATTGAAAAGACTGTGTATAAAGAGAGGAGATTTTGCAGACATGAATGAAAAATTGTTAAAATTCAAAAAGTTCTTAATTATTAATAAATCAGAGAAAAGGATCAAAACACAAGTATTGACCTTCTTTCTCCAGAGAGCCTGACATTGCTGCAGGCTTCCAGATGCTTCATAGTTATTAGTAGAATAAAGCCTTCCTCTTGTGTCCATGCTTGCCCTTTTAGTTCCCCTTTGCCTGTCTGGCCTGGTTTAGCCTTAACTAGAAGCCAAAAAGAAAGCGGCCGCTAGGAAGCCTGCAGCCACTGGGCCCCCAGCCGCTGCTTATTCTTCTGTGCCTCCAGGCTTGTCTCAGTGGGGAAGAGGGTCTATAGAACAGACATAAAAAAGACCAATATATGTCACAGCTAGTCTTTTGTTTATTCCTGAATCCCATAACATTTAGGCAATTTCTTTAGACTCTTTTTCTTTCATTTCTCTTAAATGGCATTTTTATGCTTGTTTCACCTCGTCATGTCAATCATTCTGTATCAAGTGAAGGCCAAATTAAGGAGACCACATCACAGAAGGACACTAAGCTCAATTAAACAAGACCAGATACTCATAAACAATAAGATAGCAAATCAATTAGAAAACCTAAGAATGGGCTGTATTATTTTCATATCACGTATATTATGGGGGAAAAAAAAAAAAAACATTGAAAGGATGGAATTAGAATAAGCACATCAGACTATATCTATACCCTTAAGGTTCACAGCTTTGCACATCATAATAGACAACACAGACAATAATTTGAAAGCATACCAGGATCAGCTTTACTTTTGATAGCTCTGACATTTTGCCTTTCAGTTACAAACAGGAATAATTGCTGCTGGAATTTATAAAGGGCAATACCTATTGAACAGTGCTAGCTCTCTTAATTATAGCTATGCAAAAAGGTTACTAAATGAGTCATCCTATGCAACTGGAAACCATTTTGAAATGCATCATTTTTATTTCACCATGTAAACGAGATTAATTAGGCTACAAAACAAACGGTAAATGTACAGTAACGTGCAACTGATGGCTTCTTTCTTAACTCTAGAAGTCCCTGCCTGACACAGGCACACAGCCCGTCTCTCTTAAAGTGGAACAAAAGGCTGATTGCTATAACGCTTTCTTTCTGTTTCCATTGCAGACGCTGCACTTGCTGCCAATACCACTACTCTCGTAGCCTACTTTTAATATTTATTTATTTATTTATTTATTTATTTAGCAAGGCGGTTAATTGATCAGGGCAGTTATGTGGCGGTCGGATATGCGACGTTCCACTGTATAAGAAATTTTTTACACTGGCAGAAGGATACGTTAATAAAACCTAATTTAAAGTTTTAAATGTTATTGATTTATTTTTATAAAATAAATATAGAGCTATTTTATTAGTGCAATAACCCACTACAGGGTGTGTGATAAGACATAGCTTACTACACTTCTAAGTGGTTGAATGCACGTGGTGCAGGTGTGTGTAAGATATGTCTTACCGCACACCCTATTGTAATTGCTAGTGTTGCTAGATAGTGTTGGATACAAATGTCCGACCTCTGGATTTGCGCTGGACAAGTCACATCAGTTAAAAATATTTAATTTACATTTTCTGTATTCAAAAGTTAAAGCTACATAATTATTTTATTGCCCACAAAGATTTTTTTGGGGAGGCAATAATACTTTTGACATAAAATGTTAACATTAGTGTTAGTTCACAAGTATATTTCAGACAAAAATATTTCTCTCAAAATAGATAAATAAATAACTAAAAAGCAGTATCTTTTATATTTATTATTAAAGTCTTAAAGAGGCATAGGTGTGAACACATGCATAATCTTTTCAGTTGTAAATTGAACTCAAACCCTTCAGATTAATCAAAAAAAGTTATCTTTTGAATGTAAATTGTGTCTTGCTTTTAACTATTATGCACAGAAGTGTCAAGTCACGTACCATCAAGAACCTGTAATCAGTCTATGGAGCAGATTTGTCTGTATTTCTTTTAAAATAATCCTTGATAAAAATGCCATCAATTTGATCAATATTTCTCCCAATACGGTAGTTATTACAGCAAGCATTGTAATCTCAAAAGTAATTTATTTTCTGCTTTAAAAACACACTTGCATTCTTTTTTATAAATTGTCAATTTCTTTGTATTTGTAACTACTTGACTTGCACACATCTTTGTATGTACCAGTGAAGTTTCTGATTCATCTACGATTTATTTTTTTCTCAATTGCAATTTGTAGCATCTGTAATCACCTTGAAGGAGATGGTTGACACTACTGTGTCAAGCACACTGTCAGGGATTCGGTGGTGATTTTTTCATAAAGCAAAACACTCACACAAAGGGGCATTTCTTTACTGATGGGTCAAAAGCAGCCAGTAGCACTACAGAGCCTCAAAGGACAAGGAAAATGTATTTTGATTATTGTGACGTTTGGTGCCTCAACAAGTGCTGCAGGGCTATAAACAGATTGTAGCTTGTCTGAGCCACCGTTATCCAATGTAAGAATCCATATACAGAATAAGACATATTTGGACAATATTTCTAATGTATTTAGTTAATTTCACTGTGTAAATAGTGCACATTGAAATTGTATTCTTGTTGCTTGTTGTTTTTGAGTAGTTGTGACAGAAAGACAATGATTCTTGGTGGTAAAGTGAGAGCATTAAGTAACAGGAACAGAGTACTCTGGACTACTTGGCCTGACACTTCGTTCCAAGGGTTAAAAGGAAGTCGGTCGTGTAGAAAAGAGCTTCAGTACACTAATTCATCAACCCGGAAGGGAAATGATGTGGCAGCCGCGGATTGGAGGAGCGGCTGCAATCGTTTACCAAGGGGTCATGAGTGACGGTATAAATAGGAGTCGAAGCGATGTTCTTTTGTTTTGGTTATTATAAAATGACCCGGAAGGACCTGTGTTTGTTGTGGAGATGATCCTGAGTGTTTTGTTTTGTACTGTCTATTTGTTACTTGTATCACTAGACTGCTAACACGTTCCAGAGCTGTTGCCAGAGGCACAGCACTTCACTTGTCTCACAGTAACTTGTACCACAATCACTAATTCACGCACTAAAGGGACTTGTGTATTTGTTTTGTGTTTAATGTGGGATACAATAACGGGACTATTATTTCGGGACCAGCTTGAGGATTTTAAATGTAAGTAATACACACTGCTGTATTACTTACCAGCATTATTATTTACTGTTTGTTTTGACTGGACAAAACAAATAAAAACAAACCTTTGCACCTGGATTGCACCTGTCTGTCTGTTCTTTAATCACCTGCACTGCACACTATTAGCCACTTTGCCACAGTAGTGTATATACATATCATCAGCACTGAAGAGTCTTTGGTCAGTGGCAGCAGGAAAAGAGATGAACTTGACAGGTCCCTGTGGCTATGTGCCCCGCCCCTGTGTGTATTTTTGTGTTATATGTTGCATGTAGTGTGTTAATGTTGATGTATTGTAGTTGGTACACGGGATATAATGCGGGTAATGAGCAAGAGTGTTTAAAATGTGTAAATGTATTTAGGCATGGGGATTGCACTTCACTTCACGTGCATTTAAAGTATGTAATAATATGTGAGCACGGGGTTGCACATAATTCATTCACGTGCTGGGATTCAAGTGAATAATTAATTAGTAATTGAATCCCGGCACAACAGTATATATAGATGCACGTTTTACTCACTCTGGGTTGTGTGTCCAGGGGCGAAGGAACGGGAGAGAGTGAGGAGATAAATTATAAGAAACAATTGCTACGTGGTGCTGGAGAACCAGCACGGTACGTGTTTGTTTAGTGTTCGTCCCTGTTTGTTAGTGTTCGTTTTGTTTGTCTATTTATTTTGGCCGCAAGGGCCATGTCCTGTGTTGTGTTTTGTTCAAACCTTTTATTTACAATAAACCGGCGCAAGCAAGCGCATTTACCATTTCATCTGTCCTGTCTGTGTTATTCATTTCCTGGTTCTGACGTCACCACTCAGCCAGCCGTGTGACAGTCCCCCAAGCTAGTATTTCAAAGCTAACCAAATGGATATCTGATTAATCTTAGTCATAATTAATAGATTTTAACACATCATAAAAAATGCATGTTACATGCAAATGTGGAGCAGTGCCCAAGACAGATACTTGAGGCAACCATCAAAAAGAAAAGCTGAATATTTCAATACCTTACTATTTTGTTTAAATACTTAACACAAAAGTGTAAGTGGACATAATTGCATGACAAATGTATCACCTCACCGTATCTACAAGACAACTCAGGAACCCTTTTTATGGAACCTTAGTGAGAATAATTGATCATGTTTCTGTGAATATTGTAGCGTACCAGCTTTTCAGGAATAGAATCAGTAGAAGAGATGAGACTAGACAAGGTAGCTTTGGTCTGGAATGGCAATTGTGTCAAGAAAGAACATCTTATGAAGGCTGCAATAAGTGGCTAGCACTTCTTTAATTCCGTCATGCTGTATGCAAAGCACTGTATGAGTGGGTGTATGGGTATGCAAATGTATTTAATAAAATATTCATTGATAAGTAAATAAGAAAAACAATCGCAAAGATGGTCATACTTTCTGTGGCTGCCAGTAACACTTTAAACAACTGTGATGTTTGTATACTTCTTCTGAACCAGTAAATAAGTCATTCAACACCACTTGTGCTGCTTGCTAACTTACAAGCTAAAAATCGTATATTTAATAAAAGAGAACGAAAACCACATCACAAACACTGAATAGCTCATCATGACAATGGTTTTAACATTATTTTCTGTTTACACTAAAAAGAAAAATAGCCTGACTTTTTAAATTTGAATGGTGTTATCATTGAAGAAAAAATAATATTGTATGTGTATTCATGACTATTAAACAGACTAGTAATACTTCTTTTGAAACATTCTTTGCCAACTCCTAAACAATCAATGAGAACCCTTGGTGGTTGCTAGGTTACAGTTAATCATAACAACTTTCTACAAAACAAAGCAAATTATAATAAATTGCATTTATAAAATATTCGTTCTGTCATTGCTGGCATACCCCTACTATTTGCACTGATATCACTTATGATAAATATTGTTCCTAATAGGTTTTTTATTCAAAAACGATTCTGAATATGCCTTTTCTTTTGTTATTAATCTGAAATACAGTAGAAATTAGTTCAACAAATATGTTTATTAAATGTGGAATATGAACATCATCCACGTATAAAAAACTCAAGAAATACATCATTACATTTGTTGCAGCTGATCTCTGTTTTCATTAGGAAATCGAACAGGTTTCAGTTGTACGCTGGAAAGTCAAACAGTTCCGGTTTAAAGTCCTCCATCATTTTTAGAACCAATGTTGCTTTTTCTGTGAGCTCTCGATTAAGATTTTCATCAGGGATCATTACAACCTGCATTCCCGCAGCCAGACCAGCAAGTACACCATTTGGAGCATCTTCAAAAACAAGGCACTAATAAACAAAGGAGAGTGAGTTAGCATTGTCTTCAGTGAAGCAACTATCTCAAGAGAAAGCTAAACTTACCATTTACAAATATGATTGAAATACATTATACAAGAAAGCAAACACAAAGTGACACAAAAGCAATCCCTCTGCTCCCAGTGAGAACTCCGTATTTAGAAATGACATAGTGAAGATCTATCATAGTATGTGACAGTCTGTAGGGAGTGTTTACAGTGATTATAAGATACCAATAAAAAACAGATACCAGGACATTTTCCAACTAGAATTTTAAGAAGACAGAATGACTTCCATTTCCCTGTATTTTTACCAAGCAGTTGTTGAACATGAAATTAAAAATGTCAATTTGCAAAGTGTGTGTATTGTTTACTTAGGACAGATAGTATTATTGAATAAAAAGAAATAAATGTAACCACTAAAAAATAAATAAATAAATACAAACATTCACAGCAGTACCCATTTCTGTTAAGTAGCTTCCCTGTAACATAAAAATGTCAGTCAACTAAAAAAAGGAAATTATTCTTTGTAATATTAAGCTTGCTCAGTAATTAATAGCTCTGCGATGATTTCCAACAGTCTTACAAAAGAAAGGTATTTTCTTCTGTCAACCCATTATGTCAATGCTAAATCATTTCATAGTCAAGTCTTAATAACCAGTTTCAAGTGGACAATAAAAGGTTGTCCAACTTTCTGTTTCTCCTTTTATTAAGCTGTCAACCCGTCTCAATCCTGAAGTCTTTATTACAAGTTTCTCTTGGACTTGCATTGTGGAAACAACATTCTGTTGAGCTGTGTAGACAGCACAATGCTTCTGACACTTATGTTTGGAACAATTGCTATCAGAAAACAAGAAAAGCTCTGCCTCTGGGTTTTCTGGTTGACAATATATCTAGATTGTGGCATGCATCCATGGTATCTAAAGTCCTCAATGAGATTTTAAAGCGCCAATTTTTTTATTTATAAAGTAGCTTAAAAGACCCACAAAATGGCATTATCAGGGCTTTTCAGAAATCTTAAATGCACAAAGAAAATGTACTTGACAAGCTCGCCATGAAATACCTAATTGACTTTTATGATGTCATTAAGCTTGTTGAATATGGAAGGAATATGCATAAGTGAAAAGCCTATCTAATTCCCTTGAACAAGAAGCAATTAAAACTCATAATTACCAAAGAAGCCAGGCAAATGACCCATAATTATTGGGGGTTGTATTGTAACAGAAAATAAATGCATGAAGCATACAGACTTCAGTTATTAACACCTACTTTGGAAGCAGAGCAGCACTCGGGAGATGAGAAAAGTCATATCCTAGATGAGCTTCATAATTAGTTTGCTAAAAAGAGGCAAGAAATCTTTAAAAAAAATCCACCCTTGGGTTTTTGGGTATTTAATATAAGAAAAATGTTTTCTTCATCTATTACTATTATTTATTTCTTAGCAGACACTTACAGTTGTTACAAGATATCACATTATTTTTACATACAATTACATTATTTTTTACAAATTATTTTTACATACAATTACCCATTTATACAGTTGGGTTTTTACTGGAGCAATCTAGGTAAAGTATCTTACTCAAGGGTACAGCAGCAGTGTCCCCCACGTGGGATTGAACCCACAACCCTCCGGTCAACAGTCCAGAGCCCTAACCACTACTCCACACTGCTGCATTTATACAGTAACCTTTAGCATGCATTGTATCACATAGAGTACAAGAGTGTGATTTTGTATATAATGCTTATAATGTTACTGTCTTTATCTCTGTGATTTTAACTTGACATGACAGGCAGCTGTGTTAAAAACAGGTCCACCATGGGCTAAAAGATTATTTCATATGTCAGATTGTTATTCTATATCCTGCAAGAATGTGACTAATGCTCAAATATTGCTTTACAGAACATACAAATATCAATACGGCAATGATTGCTGTACAAGAAACAATAAATCAGCAGTGTGTTCTGTATAAAATGGTTAAATCACCCTACTAAAGAAGCAAATGAGAAATTGAAATCCGTTAAATTGCATTCTTTTCTAATGAATGCCTACAAGTGTGCTTTAAAACTGCTTTGTCCCACAACCATGTGTTTTTTTTGTTTGTTTGTTTGTTTGTTTTGTTAACAAATATAATTTCTGGGTGAATGTTTAAAACATTCTTCCATAGTTAATCATTCTGTGTACTTTACTTCCACATAATCCAGAATTTCCTAAGGTAATTTCAGCAACAGGCACACAAACCTTCTCCATCTTTGAAGCCTTCTTGCTAATCTGTCTCTGCAGTTACATATTCTAACCCCAGCACATGAGATGAAGTTAAAAGCTCTGTAATTGCTTGTGAAAACGAGCATGGCTGTTTTGTGCAGCGGTTAAGATGCTCACTTGGAGAACCCAGTCTCACAGTCTCAATGGTAGATCAAGGAGGCAAAACTAAAATGTACAGAAAACTAAAAAGAGTATTGTACTGTCTACCCACATTGTATTTATTTTATACTGCTAACACTTTACAGACACCCCAGTCACAGTAACAAGGGCTTAAAGTAGTACATTTCTCTTAAAATCAGATTAGGAAACAGTCAAATATTATTATCGTTTTATAATGCTTACAGCTTGCACAATTTGAAAAGTGAAAAATTAAACTAGCCATTTAAAAAGCCACCACATGTACATTTTGTCTCTGTATGTCACTTGTTTCCTCACAGGCTCTTTATTCCCTGTAAGCTGTTCAGTAGTTTACAACCCTGTTCTCTTGTCAGGATGACCTCTTAATGGCTACAAAGGCAGTATCTGAATCAGGGCCCCTTGGGAAATACTGCAACTTACACGTCACACTTCCATTTTATCACATCTTTTATAATACTAAAAGCCTGCATGAGGGAAAATGGATTGCATTTCCTTAAAGTAAAAACAAGCACAATTCTCCTGCTGTTTTTTCTCTACAAAGAACACACACACACACAATTTGAATGCCTGAAAACAGAAAATGTTCACAAAATTGACTAGAGGAAGTTGGTAAATGAATTATATTATGGGGAAATTTCTTTTGAGGCAGAAACCATGAGAAAGAATGCTCTTCTTGTGTGAGTGACAGTTGGACAGACACTAAGACTCTGTGAAGCAATGTGAAGGTCACATTTACATGCAAGTTTACTTTGATTATTCCAGATGGCTGGAGCATTCTTTTTAAGAGGGCCATGAGGATGACAACACTGAGAACTTTGTGAGCCATCCTATTTTATGAACCTCTCGACATTCCCATGCATTCTTCAAATACAAACACTTGTGGCATCACTATTTATACTGAATAAAACAAAATCTATCATGGTCTTCTTTGCATGAAAAATATAACAAGGGCATGCAAAGAAATGAAATCCATGTAAAAGCAAAAACACAATTAAAATTGTAATGTTTTGCATTACCTTACCTTACAGTAGAGCTCTACCACAGATGTTTATGTTGCAGAACAGGGTTGTAAAGGCCCATTATAAACTGGGTTTGGAGGCTGTTTTGTAGAGGAATTAACAGGCATCATTTTGAGTTGATTAACGACTGAATGACTATCTGGGCATTCAATCCAACTTCATTAACCTTGTGCCCTAAATTTGCAAGTTTAAAGCAAGTTCATTCCAGCTGGGCTTATGCCATCATGGAAAACTGTGCATAGATGTTCTCTACAAAATCTGTAATTGCATTATCTCAGTTTTTTTTTTTTTTTGGTTGCTTGTTTTATTGATTCTTGTATGCTAAAAGAAACAGCTAGTAAAAAACATGAATCTGATATGACGGTACAAGATTTGTTAAATAAAGATTTTGATTATTAAAACTCTATCTATCTATCTTTCTATCTATCTGTTAAGATTAAGCAATAATGGTTGTATTCTGGAACATGCTGTGGAAATTTTTTGTATGGTTACAAAATTACTATATGAACAGGCTCTTGCACTGATGGTACTTGCTTTTATAAAGAACAGAAGAGCAGCTCCTGAACTCAAATCTAAACACTGTGGGCCTGAATTTGATTAAAAATGCACATTATATATTTCAAACCTAACACAAGAAGAAAAGATTATCCTAAATAAATACATGATCTGGAATACATTATTTCACACAGCTATGAAGTATGGGCTTTATATTATTAAAGACTGTTTGTCAGAATTTGTCAGAGCACCACTAAAATGTATGAAGTCAGCAGGCCTATGTAATGTCATCCTGCCTGTACAGTATCACTTTGGAGGCTTCCTAAAACTTTAGATGTACTAACAAGCCATGACAAAAGTATTGGTACCTTTACATTAAAAGTCTAAAAATGTAAGAGTACTAATTACAAAATATATGAATTAATTGAAAACCATTACAGAGTAAATAAGATGCATTATAAAGTCAATAGCCAGAAAAAGAGGTAATTATTTCCAACATCTGTTGAAGAAGAATGTTTTGGCAACACAGCAGATGCTGGTCAAGACAAAAGAGTTTGTTTCACGTTTGAGAAAAGCATTTGTGAAAAACTACAACAAAGGAAATGGCTACAGAACAGTGTCAAAGAAATCTGAATACAACAATCCATAATCAGAGCAATATTCAAGAACTACCACAAAACAAATTCAACTGAAACGCTTGAAAGAAGTGGACGTCCAAAGAAAATTACCGGTAATCCAAGATTAACAGCCAAGGACTTGAAGAAAGATTTAGAAGCATGGAAGAGCTGTACAAAGGCACTTGAACACAGAACAGTTGTATGCATGGAGACCTCGCTGCAAACCACTATTCAAGAAAATTCATAAAACAAACCGTCTAAAATGGTCAAAAATATGAACATGAATCTGAAGCATTCTTCAACAAAATTCTCTGGTCCAGTGAGACTATAATATAACTTTTTCCCAAAAAGTTGACGACAATACTTTAAATGAAAGGGTTTTTTTTGTTTTTTGATGATTATTTGTTACATTACTAGAAATTGTGTATTTTGCTTTTTGTTTTATTAAAAAGTGGTTAAAGTTTACTAAATGCTTGTCCTAAATCTGTTACCTTGAAAAACGGAATGTAATTAAATATGTTAACATAACATTATTCAGTCGGTTTCATTCCACTTTATGAAGCAAAATTAGTTAAATTCTATAGGGTGATGCAAACCTTTTGGCTATAGCTGTAGACCTATGTTTAACAAATCTATTTTTCACAACAGCACTAAAGTTATCGAAGCCACGTTCCAAATTACAGTTCCCATATACATCGTAATTAAGTTCTGTATTATTAATATAATGGTACACTGCAATCAAATATGCAAAAGTTGTTCAATGAATGTATATATTTCTAAATAATGCATTAACAAATGTTGCAATGGCAATAAAGAGCAACTTTTTCTTCATCAAGATCACAGCAAAGGCAACTGCAAGAGCTATTATAATATTAAAGAGAATGTCAGTTGGTCCTGATTTGCTAGCAGCTTTTGTCTCTCAGTTTTTCTTCATGGAATTCCACTAACGCTCAGCTCAAACTCACTTAAAAATGTTAACATGGAGAGACTGCACAATACTGCTGAAACGTAAAACAATTTGCCCTTACGTTTGTGTTTTACCATAGTTCAGCAACATCAGGGTCCTTAACACATAAAATATAAAACATCAGTAGTTGAGTTATTACAATGATAAGAACACAAACAAAGGGCGGTGGGGTGTGGTGGGGTGGGTGAATGAACATTGAAATATAATTTGAAGCTACTTAATACTTTCTTTAAGATCTACAGATCAATTAAATATGAGGATATTGCACTAATATATGTAATCGTACTGAGAAGACCCCCCTCTCCCTATACACAATATGAATGTGCATTCAAATAATACATATACAATGCACATCATGAAGGCAGATTGCTTTTTTTATGTGTTGCTGCAAATACACTGTATACTGTACATTGTGTACGTACAGTAAGGCGCAATAAAACATGTGATCCAGGCAAAAGCCAACAATAAGTAAAATTCAATGCAACTTTGGCTGTTAAAAAACAAACAAACAAAAAACAACCCTGACTTCCTGTCTACATTTTGTAGCTGACCCCTAGGTTATGAAATCTTCTTTCCTTAAAGCCTTTTCTCTAAAGCATTTAATTGAAAGGCCACAGCCTGATCTCACTGATCTCCACCATACATTTGTTGATGGCAATCATTCAATGTGACACCTTGGCAAGGTGTTAAAATGGTTCTGGGGGGCTACTAAACTCAAGGATTAAGGGAAGTTAGAGGTAGAAATATGTATAGGCTGGCATAAAGTAGCTTGGCTTGGGCTATATACACATGCTGTGGCTTATCTAGCCAATGTTGGGGTAATAATAATTAACCACGTGAATGGGTTCCAACCACACCCACCTTTGTGTGCATTCGCCATGGATTGTTCTGTGCCAGTACCAAAAACTCTGTGTAGGAATATAAGACTCACGCCTTAATTGTTAACATTTTTAATCATATAATGGGGTGTAAAATTAATGAGCCATATTTAGGCATAGAGGACATAAAGCCAAAAAATCTCCTGTGACCTGTGAATCTGCCAATCCAGCTTTCAATATATGTTCAGGTACAGCATAATTAAAATGATAGGGCAAATAAATGCCCACCAGTTGGAAATACTGAACCAGAGTGTAAACTCTGCTCCATTCAATAAATAAATGCTAAGCAGAGACTGATTAAAAGCCTGAGCAGTACTAGATCAGGCCTCATTGAGAAGTATATGTGTATCTGAAATTATTGAATATAAATAATTACTATATCCATAAGAGCCATTTTCAAAAGTACAGTAAGCCTTTTTAAAGACTAAGCTGTTTTCAAAATGGCTGCTGTAGTGCACTGGGGTTTGAGATCTGTCCTCAAATCAATGTGTTGTTTTTCATAATTTGTGAGAACATCATAATTCTTTTTGTACTTTTTACTTATCACTAAATCACTCTGAGTTTGCACATTTTGTGTATGTAAAAAGATAAAAAAAGAAGGTGCCCAAAGGCAATTAAAAGATAAACAAAATCCTTTAATTCCTCCTTTTTCTCATTCTGGTGCCATTGTTTTGTGTTGGCCATTCTGCCTTCTGTCTTTATCAGTCAAATGCTAAGAACCTCTACTGCACTATCCCTGCAATCCGAAGGATGTGCTGGCAACAGCATGGGACATATTGTTAATCTGTGAGTCAAAGTATCTGAGAAATAATTTTTTTTTCTGCTATCCATAGTGACAGGACGAGTGTTAAGTAAATGTAAACATCTTCAAAAAAGATGAAAAAATAAATAAATAAATAGTAATCACTTTGTGTGGAAGCTCAGAACTGTCAGTAATTCCTATGTCACTCTTGACAGGTATCTCCTGTTAAAACTATTTAATAAACTAGAAAAGGGAGTATGTGAACAAAAAAGAAAGCATCCACGGGTGGCATAATCTAATGTGTCACATGGTTTGTAAAAAAAAAAAAAAAAAAATTTTAATTGATTTATATCATTGATATGTTCCAGTAAAACAATGGTTGATTTCTACTGGACACCACCCGTTACATAACTTTACTGAGAGAATCATAGAATACAGCTGTGTACTAATTACAATGACACTGGGCCTGATTTTCCACTATGGTCAATTTGGTCTTGTAACACATTATTTCTGGAAGGGGAAATTGAATAGGGAATAATATATGACCCTGTGCCAAAGCATGTGACCTGTATCACTTATACTGAGGTTAAAACAGTTTGTCAGTGCACAGCTTAGGTTAAGGAATGTACAGTAACTAGGAAATCATTTACAAACATTAATACAATAACTCAAAGTGTTCTGTTTCTATGCAACAAACTTAAAAAGTCACATGACGTCAGATTGGCAGCCATATTAACCTGTGTAAATTCTACCCTTTTCAGGTCCGCCTGACGGGACTTGACTGTAGGGCTTGTACCAGTGCAAATATCCACCTAAAGTGTACTGTATTATACCTTTTTAAAGGTTTGAAGATTATTAAGAAAACATTGTTTTCTCTCTATGATGAAGTATACCTAGTGTTCCACGTTTTCGGTTTTTATCTTTAAAAACATTTTGTAATTGTAGTTTGTAATTGAAACATTGGAAAAAAAGAGGAGGGGGGGGATCTCAGTATACACACTTTACATGTGGAATAAGATGTGTAGCAGTTCTGGTTTCTGATTAGGTTTAATATCCCTGGCATGTCTGATAAAGCACAATCTGTGTCGAAGCCACATTTTCCCAAGCTCTGGTACTTTGCGAACATTTGGGCAATCGCTGTGCTGATGGAAACAGTATCTACAGAAGGCATGAACATGACATTAGCACAAAACAAGCCAGGTTTATTCGCCTTGAAATCATAAAAAATTAAATTAAATTGACAGAACTGGGTGGTGCAAGCCATAAAAAGATGAGTCAAAAATCATTAACACAGTCATTCTGCTCTATTTTTTTATTAAAGCGTGTGTAAAAGCTGCATAAATGGATTGCTTGTCTCTCAGTACATTTTCTTGTTTTAGTTTAATGTGTCGCTTATTTTTCAGTATGTTCTTTTATTGTCAGTGTGAACATGTACCTCAGTGCAGCAGTATTTGCAGCGCTATGCATCCTCTGCCTCATCTGACCCACTTCTGCTATTTTTGCATACTTTGAAACATTCATTTTTTTTAATATTCATAAACTGATTTATGTTTTCTCCCCATTCCTCATCCATTAAAAATAAGTGTAATTTAGTGATCGTCTACCTAAAACTGTAAAATTACCAGTGGTAGCCACAACCCTCAGGAACTATGATCAGAGAGAATTTTAGAAATACCATGCATCGTTTTGATTTTACACAAAATAGTTTGACGGGTGTGTAGGCTCATCTACTTCAGATTCTTTACTAGAATCCATGTAAAGAAGTTCGTTGTCCCAGACATCTTCTTCTCCTTTTGTAAAAATCTTTTTTCTTTAGGGTAAGCATGCTTGGTTACGTAGATAGATTTAGTATGCTCTCTAGTAATGTGTGTACTTTGACGCCATGGTATACAGTAATCAAAGCTATAGCTACTGAAATGCTGCACTGCATAAAAATCTCTATTGGCTTGGGGCTTTAGTGAAATGTGTTTTGATTGGGGTTTATCCATTGGATATTTCTTGGGTTTATGAGATATTTGACACTGAGGTGGCAATAGCTTAAAAAACAACTGGCGCTAACGAAAGTCAAGGTCATCTACCACACAGTAGAGCCCGCATTGAGTGGGCTCTATCGCTATTAGAAAACCATTTATTTCTTTATTTTCTCATTTAAAAAAACTTTAAAACCTTTTTTTTACCTTGAACTTCTGATATTTCGCCGGGATACCTTCCAATGAGGAAAACAGTGCTTAACATAATGTTTAAGTAGATTTTTATGTTATCAGAGTAGTTGTAGAATAGAATGTTAAGGGAAGAAGCCGATATTTATGTGCGGATTGATTTAAAATTGAATTCACAGTTAAGCACCAACGTTCCAGCGGGCATCTATGCAATATAGAAGCCCGTTAGATCTGGAAGCTGATTGGCTGTTCACACTTAAACGTTTTCAAATTTTCTTTAAAGAAAAAAACGGTAGGACACATTAAAGGATATTGGCTATCATTGATAGTAAAAGGAAACTGAAATAAACTGATAGAGAGAAGTCCTTATTAGTGAACATGTCTAATAAACATATTTCATATTACTGGTACTATCTTAAACATTGTATTCAGCTAACAAATACTATGAAAAATACTGCCTTTATTGTATGTTTTTCATTTAATAGTTCTAGGCAGTGTCAATTCCACTTGGGAACTTTCAAATATATTTCAGCTAATCTAATTGGGTCATTTTTATGCAGGCAAAACACAACTAACAAAAAGAATATGAAGGCTGTAAAAAACAGCTCAATCTTGAAGCAGTTGTTTGGTAACTGAATAAGCTTGTAACATGCAGCCCTAGATCTCTACCACAAACACCGGTTTTATTTATTTATTTTTTCTATGGAGGATACATTTGCCATTTGAGCTTTTACAATATCTTCAAAAACAACTATCCAAAACATCAGAAGTTTATAAGAACTGACTGTATTTACTGAAGTCAGTGAGTTCATTCCTATCACTAATCTGTATTTGACACATCTGGTATATCTCAAAGAGGGCCACATTTAAATTAAGCTCATTTTAAACCATATCTTGCATTGAATGTGCTATAGCTTAATGAACTAGAATGTAAAGATTCTCACAGACCAGACAGACAGATGGTTTAATTGTGCAGAGATATCAAATATAATGCCGATCTATCAATGGGAATACAACAAAAAAGACACAAGAACTGCTTACAAATGTTAACCTCATAAATCTATTAAAGGCCAATCCCGGATTATTCTACCAGCATCTAATGCTTTTTTACCCATCACTGAGGATTTCACTTCCCAGGTATACTTCTTTCCAAAACAATCACAAATCTCCTGGAAGGAAACGGTATATAGCCTTTCTGTATCTGCATAAGAAAGCATTGTATTGTCATTATAGGTTAACTGTAATCAAAGTCAAACTATTATATAAAACTGGCTTATCTCATAATACTCATTAGCACTTTTATGAATGTGATATTGATACAGATTATTTTTACACAGTAATGTTAATAATGTTTTAATGCATATAAGTGATGGAAATGAGACCAAAATGGATGTGCCATTGGCAAAAATACTAATTTGTTTTATTTACAGATTAATTATCTATTAGTGTCACAGTGCTTAGATCTGAAAAGCATTGCTATCATCCTCACTGAATATAAAATGACTTGGATATCGATCTTGTAAAAAATAAATATGTAATTAAAATGCAAAATAAGCTGTCCTGGAGATTTTAAAAACAGAAACAGCTGCTCACATCTACTGAAACTTTCCTATTACTTTTAAGGCATTCATATACTACTAGAGCAGTTACCTTTCCTAGACCTATGACCAAGTCTGCAGTTGAAATAACTTATAATAAGTCTAATTCATATACAATAGAAACTGAATAATACAGATACATGTAGCTATTATTAACTGTACAATTATAAACACAACCATCCTCATCATAATCATAAATGCTAAACAGATGTTTCAGAAGGTGACTTGTACTTACTTTATACATCCTACACTGAGCCCAAGATCACTAAAAGTGTTCCAACCCATGAGCTACCAAATGGTGTAAGGGAAAGTTATTTTCTATTGGAGGCCCTAATTCAAACTCATTTTCTAAAGTTCAGTCCTGGTTTTACAATAGAAATTATTGTACTTGCTTTAGCTACTGTACTGTATAACTAAGGGGTGTACCAAAATGTAAGTTTGTTTTAATGCAAATGTGACTGTAACTGCAAAATACTGCATATTCAATACAAAATGTGTCTTATTAAAACCAATGAATTGGTTCTAATGTTTGGTGAGTTGGAATTGGGTTTAATTTAGACTAATTTAATGGTTTTAACTGGGGTTGAACCAGCCCCGAATTTAGTACAGTGAGCTCTCTTTATACCGCCAGGTAAGGGCCATGGGCAAAAACGGGCAATAAGCGAGGGTGGCGTTATAGTGAGGGTAAAAAAAAAACAAAAAAACACACACACACAACCTTCTATGTTGTTTACCATCTACTGTAGTTTATAAAAGTCACTTATTTTCGACTGATTCAAGCCCTTTTCAGGTTAAACAAATCTACCCGTTCCATCAAAGTAAGCCATTTGTTTTTATCCATTGAAATGTTTCCGCTTGTTCGATTAACAGTATATGCCTCATTTAGGCGAGAAAACATTTGTGATGTCTTGCTTTCTTATTTTCAGATGCATACATGCAGATTTGTTTGTTTTGGTCTGGTGTTAAATGCAGGGTCGACTCGCCATTTTGTACTTTCTGTTTTACTTTGTGAGGGGGAGTGTTGATGACATGTCCCTGTACGCAAGCTGAGGTCCTCTGACTCAGGCCTGCTGGTTATACCCAAGCAAAAGCACTCCACACTTCGAGAGCGCTCTTTTAGCTTCATGGTCCCGACTCTCTGGAACTCTCTCCCAGCTTTAATACGTGCAGCTCGCACAATTGCTCGCTTCAAATCAACTCTCAAGACCCACTTGTTCTCTTTTGCTTTTAATGCTCTGTAAGCCTGGTATCTGTTATTAGCTGTTGTCTAAATTGCAATTTCAGTTTTTTTACGCCATCTTATCCGTATGATTCTGCTTGACACACGCAGCCACAATGTTTAGAATTCACATCCTAGCCTTTTATTTAATGTATTATGCCTATATTTAATGTGTTTGCATTTTTTGTTATGTTGTATTTAATGTACTGTGCCCTGTATTTCACTGTATTTAATGTATTATGCATTGTTCCTCACTATCTTATAAAGCGCTTCGTGGTGGTGGTCCACTATGAAAGGCGCTATATAAAATAAATATTGATTGATTGATTGATTGTACCATGTTTATTCAGCAATAAATTAAGAAACCAAGGTTTCTTATCTATTATTATCACCTGCTGGGGATGAACCCCTGTGAACTGGATATACCAGTGGAGGCTGCTGTACGGATGCCACACGTCATACTTTTTTCCATGTATCTGGCGAACCCCTTTACAGATTGTCATGAAACTTGGTATTAACATTATTTCGTTTTTGCGAGTAATAGATTCTAGGGATATATGGCGATGTCCGTCTCACTTACATATTTGAATATATCTGGGGAATTACTTATGTCATGGTCATCTGCGTTTTCCATCATACTGATGGCTCTAATTTCCAATGTACAGCTGCGGTGAGGGATGTACGTTACTGACATACTTGTCACCAATAGCAGCATTGTCAATGGTTCTTAGCATATTTAACTTCGATTTGCAATATTCAGATTTTAATAAAAAATGTTATAAAAGTCAAAGTTGCTGCACTTTCTTGTACCATGCTGCTAATGATGGGCAGGAATGGGCAGGCAGGAAACTATGTCCCACTGTAATGACTAATAAGGTGAAAACATTACACTATAATCATCATTTCTGCAATTACAGTACATCCATGCAAATTGGATATTTAACTTAAATATAGTGCAATTTTCAACACAAGGCCAATTTATTTTGCTATCACATCATTTTTTTTCATGCATTCTTTACTTTTTCTCTCTTGCTTTTCATCAACAACCATAAACATTGATAGCAATCCAGGCATAATAAGAAATAAGAAAAGTAATCATTGGTGAATTGCATAAGATCAATTCAAAAGGTATTGGCAGGTTATATGTTGTTATTGCTACGGCTATTAACACAGTGGTGGTCCTTGGACGGTTTGTGAATAATACAGTGTATTTATGGTATTCTATTCATTCTAGCAGATGTGCAGGTTATCAGCTCCTAAACTCTACATTCATCTGCATTGTCATTTGGAGCTTTTGTATTCTTAGCCTGACCACAAAGTCCAGTTTGTTCCGTGTCTTTAAGACAAAATGATAGTTTAATCTATAAAAGCACTGATTGCCAACAAAATCTATTTCACATAACCATTACTATTCCTGAATGCATGCCGCCTTTTTATCGCTTCATACTATTTGATGTGATAAAAAGCATATTTGTTTTCTCAACTCTACAATATATATATATATATATATATATATATATATATATATATATATATATATATATATCTCAAGAAGTAGGGGACATTCAATGGATCTAAACAGCAACTAATCTACTGTAAATAATGCCAAATGCTGGTTATAAAGGTTATGAAAATCAAGCATCTAACAGTGCATGTGAGTGTCTTTAGTGCATTTACAGATGTGGACAAAAGTTTAGCATCACCTAGATTTTTAGGATTGAGAACTAATTTTTTTTTTTTTTTTTAAGTTCTATGAACATAATTTAGATATTTTATTTAACATCATGTAATCAAAGAAACTACAAAATTATATTGCAAAAGTCTATCGGGAGCCCTAACAGTAGTATAGTATTTCATGTTAGATTTTGAAAGGTTACATTTTTCAATTTGTGTGAGTTTTTCGTGAAGTATATGGAAAACTACAAAGCGTTATGTACAGTAATTTGTAAGGTTATTCAGCAGGTTTCATTCGACTTATGAAGAAAAAAATAGTTAATTCTATAGGGTGATGCAACACTTTTGGGCAGGTTTTGTCTGTAAAAATATGGAAAACACCAGGTAGGGTGCTATTTAAGGATTTAAAGGACAGCAGTATTTAGATTAATTGAATTGAACCCAGTATCACATATTTTCAGCAAAGCACATGCAGGTATTGCAATTGCAGTCTAATTAAAGTCCAAGACCTGTACTGTATAATATGCACCATCAAATATCTAAGCTTTTTACAATATTAAACTAAATATACTTACAGTATAACCCTGAAACAACAGACACTAGGATATATTAAATTCATCTATACGGTGGTAGATCAAAATATTGCAAGAGACAATAGAAATTTCAGGACCAAATGAAACATCTAACGCTGCATGTGAGTCTTCTTAGTGCCTTTCAATCTGTAAACATACATAAAAGGGTCCTACAGTATTTAGTGATTTAAAGGACAGTGGTATTTAGATCTGCATGCATCTGAAAACATATTGCATTGTGATTGGCCAGCCCTATGCTGTGCAAACCTCAAATCGAAATCCAGCATACAGAGTGTGGGCAGAGATTAATTAGCTTTGCCATAAGATCTGCTTGTAGTGTAGCATTCAATACAGTTTGGTTATGATTAAGTGCTTTAACACTTGAATCGAAACATCACGGTAACTGGTCAATATCTTCACTTCTGAAATCAATTAAGCATTGCTGCATTGAGCTGAAGAGGTTGGTGGAAAGAAAACCATTGAAACTGATCTGTTGAGAGAAGTGGCAAAATACATCCCTGAGACTTGTGATAAATCTAAAGAAGGTACCCAATTTAAAAGAGTAAGCAGCTTCAAGTGTAATTTAAATGTGTTTTTAAATTTTTATGTTTTACATGTCCCTTAATATTTGATGGTGTTTGCATATCATATGGTGAGCTGATCAGAATTCTGTTGGTCCTATAATTAGTTGTTATCATAAATCTGCCTTACACATCAATGTGCCAATGTGACCTTTCAACTCTGCCAGCCCTGCCTACTCCTTGTCTACATAACAATGTGGGTGGGGCAGGGTTGATCACATTGTCACAGGGTTTGAACGGAATGAGGAAGGTTGATCAGTGCAGACAAGCTCAAAGCAGCTGAACGTCTGGTAAAAGACACTTTTAAAGAAAATGTTAATAACTTGGAGCAACAGAACCCAGAATCACTCAGCATGATGGCAAGCACCATACAATAGGAAGGACATTTGAAGCTACTTGATTGGTGTCATTAGTGTTTTTTCATCAATGTTTCATTATACCATTTTAATTTTTTTGATCAGGATGTAAACAAATGTAGCGTGCATAAGTAAAAGATTCAAGACAGCTGTATGATTAGCTGAGTAGCTGAAACCACAAGATGTTAAGACTTGTCAATAATGGGAACCACTGTATATGAAAATAAATTGGATGCAAAGCAAGTCTCACATGGAACTTGAATTAAATAGTGAAGTGATACAATCTTATAGCTATAGTTATCACACTCTAGCAGTGATGATATAGACAATGTGGCTCATCCCATGGGTCATTGTCACAAAGACGGCCGGAGTGGGTGGCGTCAGACCAGAAACAGGAACACAAACGACAGAGAGGTGTGGTTTGGTGAAGCTGAGCGAATGGTTTCGCTCAGCATTTAATAAACAGCACAGAAAATAAAAGGTTTGTAACAAAACACAGGACACGGCACTATACGCCAAAATAAAAAGACAAACAAAACGAACTAAACAGTGCACAGACAGACGAACAAAACACGGTGAGCAGATTTAACTATTATTACTTTCCACAAATACCTCCATCTCCAATCCCGTTCTCCACTCACCGAACACCCAACCCCGACTGAATGAAATGTGCATCTATATATACTGTTGTGCTGGGATTCAATTACTAATTAATTATTCACTCCCAGCACGTGAATTAATTCTGTGCAACCCCGTGCTCACATATTACATTTAACCAGCACGTGAAGTGACTTGTGCCCTCCTCGTGCCTAAATATAAATCTACATTTTTAAATCACACGTGAAACACAGACCCGTTTATATCCCGTGTACCAATGACTATACACCAACATTTACACACACATGCAACATACAACACATAATATGCACACAGGGGCGGGGCACATTGCCACAGTCATTCAATGTGAAATCAACCACATTTCCAGATTATTTTCATCTCAACATTTTGGATTCTGCACTCAGCTCTCATTACCTAAATGGATACTAAATCCCAACCATTTTAGAGAGATCATTTAACAACAGATTCCAAAGTAGTACAGTGATACTGAATCATCATACTACGGTATCCAAGATATGCAGAAAAATACAAAATCTGAAAACCCTGTAAAATATCCATGCACAGCTGCATGACCATAGTTAACAATTCCATGGTTATGCATAAAACTTTAGATACACAAAGAGTTCTGCCTTGCTTATCTCAACAGTGCAGAGGTATCAAGGTCTGTCCCTGTTTAGAAGAATTGAATAGACATAATTCTGAAGTAAAACTGGAGTCTATTTTTATTGACAGCACAAATAAAGTGGTTTGAGGACATTGATTTCTTTTAGAGGACAGTCATTTATTTTTTGCTATAGAGCTATAAAACTTGGTACGTCGTCACAGTACCTGATATGTTATAAGCAGTGCACAACTGAGCTGTTTGGTTCTAGTTTGATAAAAGTGTGTTTTATCCCCTCATAAAAAGTAAATTGCAGATGATAAAATATAACTTTGCCAGCTGTCATAATAGCACCTACAGACATGCCCCTGAACTGCCAACACTCCCATATGCTGATCGAACCACCTATACGTTTAACTGTAGGTACAAGGTTTTCGTCAATGAAGGCTTCCCCTTTTTTTCTCCAAACATATTGTGGTCCATTTTTAGGGAAAAGTTATATGTTAGTCTCAAATGGAACAAAGAATTTTGATGAAGAATGCTTCAGATTCCTGTTCATATTTCTTTGCAAATAGTTTTATGAATTTTCTTTAAAAGTGGTTTGCAGCAAGGTCTGTGTGCATACAACTGTTCTGTGTTCAGACTCCTTTGTACAGTTCTTTCGTGCACTATTATGCCTGATGTTTCTAAATCTTCTTGGCTGTTGATCGCTGTACTCGTAAATTTCTTTGGACGCCCACTTCTTTCAAGCGTTTCAGTTGAATTTGCTCTGTGGATTTTGGTATTCCATGTTTCTTTGACACTGTTTTGTAGCCATTTCCTTTGGTGTAGTTTGCTATAAGTGCTTTTCTCTTCGTGAATCCAACTCCTCTGTCTTGACCATCATCAGCTGTGTTGCCAAAATATTAATGTTCAATAGATAAAAATTAATTACCTTTTTTTTCTGGCTATTGACTTTATAATGCAGCTTACTTATTGTGTAATGGTTATATATATATATATATATATATATATATATATATATATATATATATATATATATATATATATATATATATACATATATATATATATACAGACGTGCTCAAATTTGTTGGTACCCTTACAGCTCATTGAAATAATGCTTCATTCCTCCTGAAAAGTGATGAAATTAAAAGCTATTTTATCATGTATACGTGCATGCCTTTGGTATGTCATAGAATAAAGCAAAGAAGCTGTGAAAAGAGATGAATTATTGCTTATTCTACAAAGATATTCTAAAATGGCCTGGACACATTTGTTGGTACCCCTTAGAAAAGATAATAAATAATTGGATTATAGTGATATTTCAAACTAATTAGTTTCTTTAATTAGTATCACACATGTCTCCAATCTTGTAATCAGTCATTCAACCTATTTAAATGGAGAAAAGTAGTCACTGTGCTGTTTGGTATCATTGTGTGCATCACACTGAACATGGACCAGAGAAAGCAAAGGAGAGAGTTGTCTGAGGAGATCAGAAAGAAAATAATAGACAAGCATGGTAAAGGTAAATGCTACACGACCATCTCCAAGCAGCTTGATGTTCCTGTGACAACAGTTGCAAATATTATTAAGAAGTTTAAGGTCCATGGAACTGTAGCCAACCTCCCTGGGCACAGCTGCAAGAGGAAAATCGACCCCAGATTGAACAGAAGGATAGTGCGAATGGTAGAAAAAGAACCAAGGATAACTGCCAAAGAGATACAAGCTGAACTCCAAGGTGAAGGTACGTCAGTTTCTGATCGCACCATCCGTCGCTTTTTGAGCGAAAGTGGGCTCCATGGAAGAAGACCCAGGAGGACTCCACTTTTGAAAGAAAAACATAAAAAAGCCAGACTGGAATTTGCTAAAATGCATATTGACAAGCCACAATCCTTCTGGGAGAATGTCCTTTGGACAGATGAGTCAAAACTGGAGTTTCAGCTCTATGTTCACAGACGAAAAAATGAAGCTTTCAAAGAAAAGAACACCATAACTACAGTGAAACATGGAGGAGGCTCGGTTATGTTTTGGGGCTGCTTTGCTGCGCCTGGCACAGGGTGCCTTGAATCTGTGCAGAGCACAATGAAATCTCAAGACTATCAAGGCATTCTGGAGCGAAACGTACTGCCCAGTGTCAGAAAGCTCTGTCTCAGTCGCAGGTCATGTGTCCTCCAACAGGATAATAACCCAAAACACACAGCTAAAAGCACCCAAGAATGGATAAGAACAAAACATTGGACTATTCTGAAGTGGCCTTCTATGAGTCCTGATCTGAATCCTATCGAACATCTATGGAAAGAGCTGAAACTTACAGTCTGGAGAAGGCACCCATCAAACTTGAGACAGCTGGAGCAGTTTGCTCAGGAAGAGTGGGCAAAACTACATGTTAACAGGTGCAGAAGTCTCATTGAGAGCTACAGAAAACGTTTGACTGCAGTGATTGCCTCTAAAGGTTGTGCAACAAAATATTAGGTTAGCGGTCCCATCATTTTTGTCCATGCCATTTTCATTTGTTTTAGTATTTACAATATTATGTTGAATAAAAAATCAAAAGCAAAGTCTGATTTCTATTAAATATGGAATAAACAATGGGGGATGCCAATTACTTTTGTCAGTTTCAAGTTATTTCAGAGAAAATTGTGCATTCTTCGTTTTTTGTGGAGGGGTACCAACAAATTTGAGCACGTCTGTATATATATATATATATATATATATATATATATATATATATATATATAACATTGTTACAGTCTTAATGTAAAGGTGCCAATACTTTTGTCATGAACAAGCATTTTTAATTGCTTTTTTAAAAATGAAAAGTTAAACTACATGAAATTGTGTTTTTTGCTCTTTGTCATATTAATTAGTGGCTAATGTTCACTTAATGCGTGTATGTAACATGTTTTCTTTAATGATTAATTCAATTATTTTAAGCTGGGATAAAGTGGTTTAGGAAATCAAAAATGAATGCATTAAACAGAAATATTTGGAGAATTGATTCTTCTGATTCAACTTACATCCTGATAAGGCAGCAAAATAAAATGGTCTCTTCATCCGTTAAAATGCATTTTCCCCCTAGTTTCTGATGTATAGTTTTATTTTTTCTTTTGCAATTCATTTAAATAAATTACTGTTAAAATGATTCCATTTAAAAACAAATGGCATTCTAATGTATTTAATTTCTGTGCAAACCAATACAGTAGTAGCATATTTGTTAAAATGTGATATTAGTAATCCAGTAGTTGATTCATTATCAGCAGGCTTTACATAAGATTGTATTGTTATAGTGACATTCATTTTTTATATTACATAAGCTCTTAAAAGGCGTTTCTGCTGTAGTCATCTAAAATGAGAACCTGTTAACACTTTACACTTTCAATGCCTGATCTTACCACCTCCATGATTCACTGTTTTATTGCTAATATTGTCATACAGCACAAGGTGCCTCAATGAAATGAATTTGTTGTTGGCAATGTAATTGTCTCACTGGCTACATCACTGGGTCAGGGTCACTCATAGGGTCTGCTACTTCTGAAGTACTTGACAGTCACAGTGTCACGACCTGCATCAAAATGAAATTAATGCCAATCCTTGAGCATGTCAGTATCTAACTGTCTATTATTATTATTATTATTTATTATTTGTTTATTTTAGCAGAAGCCTTTATCCAAGGCGACTTACAGAGACTAGGGTGTGTGAACTATGCATTAGCTGCAGAGTCACTTACAACTACATCTCACCCGAAAGATGGAGCACAAGGAGGTTAAGTGACTTGCTCAGGGTCACACAATGAGTCAGTGGCTGAGGTGGGATTTGAACTGGGGACCTTCTGGTTACAAGCCCTTTTCTTTAACCACTGGACCACACAGCCTAACATTCCATATCTCTTTCTCCCTGTTTTTCTATATAGAATACATTGCAAAATGGCTTTATATGGGAGTAAAGGCAGATGGTTATTACATTTTATTTTATTGCTTTTTATTGTTCTCTGAGCTTTAGTTTTATGTGATAGCAGTTTAGATGAATCAAGTTTCTTTGAAGGGTTGATTTACGTTTCAATTGTGCTATGCATTATAGGGGTGTTATATAAAGTGGACATATTTCTTATTGAATGACAAATTTAAAGTACATAGTGTATGTTTATTTATATTGTGTGATATACATCTTCATATGAATCAGTATTTGGTCTTTAAAACTTGAAAATTACAGACTCTCTGCAATTAGAACTTCCATTGAGCTTTTCTGGTATTGATTACACATCCTATATATTACTTGGCTATACAGCACAGTAGTTTTAGCTCTGTAACCAGATCTTTATTGTATGTCTTTGTTGTACAGTGCCTTGGGGCGCCCTGTTCATGAAAGACACAGTAGAAATTGAAATTGTATTGGATTGTCGAATTCTGATGTGGCTGTGAGAAACCTGTAAAGTTCATTTCTGAACCTGAGGCAAGACCAGAGGGTGTCACTGACAACAAATGTATGCATGGATACACTGAGAGAACAGAGACTGTGTATCATCATGGCATAAAACTGCAGTCTAAAAACATGAAAACTGTTTGAAGAATTGAAATCAGAGAACTTTTGTAAGGGAGTTGCAGTTGCAAAGGGGGCTAAAGAGAGGAGCAAAGAAAAACATCCATAGTTTAGCCGCCTATATACATATTCATCTGAAAGAAGACCTTGTGCTTGAAAGGCTTCTCACCAGTTTACTTTTGTTTTACCATTCTTATACAATGCCGATTGACTGGACAAAAACACACTGGAGAATTTTTAGCCCAAAATCAGTATCTCTTGCTGTGTTCATCAAGGTGTACTTTGTCCAGGTTTTCTGGGATTTTAACCCCAATAGCAGGTCTGTTGATTGTTATAATATGTTAAACATCTCTGCTAACTCGATCTGCCATGACCCAGTTGTATTCTGCATATTTTGCTATTCCATGAACACCAGGAAGGCAGCCCCAATGGACTCATTGGTCAATGCAGCCACTGCATTGGAGGATGAGCTGGTTGCACAGACACCCACTGCACTTGTTATACTCCTATCTGATTGCTGCTGAATACTGTTTCATACAACACTAACATACATTATCTAGGACTTGTGGATTGCATGAAATGTCACATAACCACATCTTACCTTTCTTTTTTGTTTCATTTTGATTTCACTTCCTGATTTTTACTTTGCTCGCTTCCACAGAAATGTGTCATCTCCACAGTGCATTGTGGAATTGTATTCCTGGATGAGATTTAACCATTGATTAAACAAAAAAAATATATCCCAGTATCCAATTGCAGTTAATTCAGTCTTAAGCTATGGCTAAGGAAAGGTCATGTGTATGTGACGAATACGTTTCACAACTTGTGATTCAGCTTTCGGCCTTGCATGCAGTACAGCAGTTAAAAACATGTTAAAGGAAATCACTAAGTATCTGAACACCCCTCATTTGTACAATGCTTTCCATGTCAGTGATTTACCATGTTAACTTGTACTTTACTATAATTTAACTGCATTTACTATGCTTAGCCACCCTTTTTAGATTTAATTGTATCACAAATGTAAGCATTGCATAGATTCATATTGAAAGGAGGCAACAGGGTGTGGTAACAATACAACCTTGGCAGTAAGGGCTATGGATCTTAGCCTAATTATGTAAAACTAAAACGAGCCCCTGTTCTTGCAAGACTAAGCAATTTACAATTGTTCCATCTGCCTGAACATCAAACAGATAATCTTGAGGGTATAAATACTAGAACACTAGAGCAGGATGTTGTTTTAATGATTCATTTTAATTGTTTACAATTTTACTGCTTGTGAAAGGTAATGGATATTTTCACTGGCTCCAATCAGGCATGGTGCTAGCAGGTGCCATGAGAGCTTCCAATCAAAATCAAATTGGACCTCAATCCTGATTAGGCACTCGCTGCTATTTTGTCCCCTGACAAAAGTACTGGTGGTCTTGTGATGTGTGCTTGTGTTTCCATTGGCTCACTTCAGCAAAGAAGACACCTGTTGCGTGTCTGACCATGGTTTAATGGCATCCTCTATTCCAACAAATGTTGTACTCTGGTAAAATGTAATAGGGAAGACATTGGTTATAAATGCAACACAGACTTTATCTCGTACCAGTGTGCAAAAGTATTTATAATCTAGTAAAGCTCTTTCAAACTGATTAGCTATGTCATCAAACAGATATTAGTAGTTTGATCCACTGTAATTGAACATAAGTAATGTTATTTTTCTTCTCTTGGAAACATCAAGAATGCCATGGCCAGATGCCACCTTGGTCCACTGGGGGCCTGGCCATGTTTTCAAAATCAAGCCACTTGGCCCTATATAGGAGGTAAGCTAAGTTGAGGCCAGTAAACTCATTTGTTACCGGTGCCAGATGCACACCAAGGTGAAAGGTATGAAAGGCTAGTGAGTAATTAATCTATTGTAGCTAATAATTGTTTTATACACTTTTTCATAACTTTTGTGGAGATTTATGTGTTTTTTTTATCAAAATACAGGAATTCATGCCTCGCTTTAGGTCGAGGAGCAATGTAATGAGTCTGATTTAAGCAACACAATGCAGCACAAGTTTTGGGACTAAAGACAATGCCCAGCTTACTTACCTTCCTTTACATCGAAGCAGCTTTCTTTCTACGATGCTTGAGGTCCCCAACCAGAATCTTTTCATCTCAACCAGAGCCAGTTGCTGCCCCTCCCTGCTGCTTCAGATAAGTTCTTCACTATGCGTTGCAACTCTTGACCACTGAATTTAATGTCTCTGAGAAATTGGGTTGTGGAGTGTGCCACAAATCCACGACAACCCACCTCCACTGGGTAAATCAAGACTCTCCATCCACACTGTTCCGCTTCAGCAGCTAGTTGAGCATACTGAAGTTTCTTCCTTTCATACGCCTCATCCACAGCATCCTCCCATGGCTCTCTTAACTCTACCAGGTGAACAAGGCGTGCTGATGCAGACCACAAGACAATATGAGGTCGAAGGTTAGTGGTGGCAATCTCAGGTGGGAAAATAAGCCATTGTCCAACATCTGCCAGCATTCCAGTTGTCCTAGATGAGTTTTGGTGGTTTTTCTTGGTGGTTGCTCCCCTGGACAGAGGAATGTTGTTCTTTGTGTGTCATATATTGCTGGCATTGGTGGCAACCTGTTGGTTATGCTGTGCTTGTCTTCCAATGCTAAGGCCAAACGTCGCAGCATCTGGTCATGATGCCAAGTAAACCGTCCTTTGCAAAGACCCACCTTACATCCTGTCAAAATGTTTCTTAATGTAGCTGGCGATGAACACAAAGGACACCGCAGATCCAGGTTCTGAGGTGATGGGTGAACATCATATGCTGACCTGATGAGGAAACTGATCCTGCTCTGTTCAATTGCCCATAGATCTCGCAAGCCGATTTTGCGTTGTTTCACACTCTCCCATCTCGTCTATTCTCCCTGCTTGGCCTGGGAAATGACCTTTACGTTCCTCATCCTCTACTCCTGCTTTTGCACCTCATTGACTACCAGCTTCCTCCGTTGAGCTGGGGCTGTTGGCTGCTTTGTGCCATGTAGGAGGAGCTGAACTGAGACCAAGGCCTCCTCTTCCATGCTGTACTTGATATCACTGATACAAAGGGCAGCCTTTGCATCTTCCACAGCTTCCTTTGCCGCCCACTTTTTTCCAGTTTTCAACACAGGTACTGCCTCCCTCACACATTCGTTGTGTGACTCTACCAATGTCATTTCCAATCGAACCTTGGCACACTTAAACTTCTCGGTTAGAGCTGAGACTGGCAGCTGCAGTATCCCTTTACCATACAGTCCCTCTGCTGAGACAGAGTGGAATTCCTAACCATTTCCTGATGTATGAACTGATTAATGCTTCCAGCTTCTCTACTGTTGTCAAGGAAACCTCATACAGAGTGAGTGGCCACAGAAGTCTTGGCAGTAGACCAAACTGAAAGAAGTTGTGCTTTGAAATGGTGCATCCTGCCATTATTCCTAATACACCTCTGCAGACCTTTCAACTAATACATGGCATTAAGAGCTTCGAACTATTAATACAGCAGAAGTAAAATAACAGTGTTTCATTATATTCAGGAATGTGGCAGGTTCTTAGTTTGTATGTTGCTGAATGAAATCAAGACGTGGTATTAATTAAAGGATTGAAAAGCTCTTGGCCCTAGTCAGCCCTATTAAATAGCAAATACATTAACCAGTACCGTACAGTAATGTACATTATGGCATATATTTTACAATGTGAACAGGTGCAAGTCACAGAGGCAAATCAAGCCCAATAGCATGGCATTTAACTGTAAATGGGTTGTACTGTAACTATTTGGAGGTCTGTCATATTAACAATTTTACAGTTGCATTTTAAATATCCAAATACATCATTTGTTTTACGAACACCCATGGTCTGAAGGAGTTTGGATAATACAGCTTTTAAGGTCTCACAATTTTCTCCAAAACATGGTTGTGGTTAATGAAAAATCTTGTTAATTTAATACATTCAAGTTTTATTATCTCTATCACAGCCCACAACTACCCAGAAGCACACACCTTTCTTTCCTTAAAGTAATTGTAGCTAACACAACAATTCAATACATTTTAGACATTTTGTACTTCCATTAGATACATAGGTCTCAAATGTGCAGTTTTGAAATAAACATTTTAATTTTACAACCTGACATAAAGTATTGCTTCATGTCTGGCTACATGTTTGCTGTAACATGTATATTTATTTAAAAACTGCACAATGTATGTGCATGGCAGAGAAATTTGATGGAACTATTTATTAGCTACAATTACTTTAATCAAACACAATAACGTGTTCATTTGCCTGGTCTGTATGAGGTAATATCAGCACAAGCAGAAGTGAGCCTGTGGTGGCCTTGCCAAGTGTGGATTAGGCACCGCCAATGCTATACAACACACACAGACCTTCAACATCTGATATATCTATTGTTGACAGCAAAGCTTAAATACCAAAATAGCAGCTGTTAATGCTTCTGAAATACTGTAGGGCTTCCCTTATGCTTGTTCGACTTTCACTTTTTTAGAAGAGACCACATGGCTTTACTCATTTCTAACTACCAGCTCTGTGAGTCCAACCTTACTTTAAAATTTAAGGGCATGACAGTTTAGCCTGAAGCAGTTTCCAGCTTTATTAGATTGGTTTTCTACCTCTCTCTATCAGAGATTTCCTGGTGCGTGCAATTTCCGCAAGCTTCTTCAGCTCTCAGACATGTGTAGGTGAGAACAGTCATGAAAACAGAATATCATACAAAGGGGCCTATACAGTTGAAAATGACATTGTGGAAAAAACATGTATTCCAACATTCTGAATACTGGCAATCATCTATCATAACTATAAAACACACAATGATGGAATATGTAGTAAAGACTTCATTCAGTCTTTGGCACTGGCTGTGCTTGATGGGTATCTAGAATTTGCATCCTTGTTTGCAGAAATACGTTCTTGAAATTGTATATGCTATAGCATGCCGGATGCCAACTCTCTATCCAGGATAACTCACTGAATTTATATTATCATTACGTGTGGCATAAGTAAAAGTCCTAATGATTGCAGATGTGCTGTAGTTTATATATAAAACATTTACAGTATTTTAATGTTACAGACTAAGTTCAGGAACTGCAAGTGTGTAACACACCCCAATTTTCACGATGGGGCAAACCTGTGACTAGAGTACTTGATTTTATTGTAAATTATAGGAGGCTGTGTGGTCTAGTGGTTAAAGAAACGGGCTTGTAACCAGGAGGTCCCCGGTTCAAATCCCACCTCAGCCTCTGACTCATTGTGTGACCCTAAGTAAGTCATTTAATCTCCTTGTGCTCCGTCTTTTGGGTGAGACGTAATTGTAAGTGACTCTGCAGCTGATGCATAGTTCACACGCCCTAGTCTCTGTAAGTCGCCTTGGATAAAGGCGTCTACTAAATAAATAAATAAGGCACTTTTTAAAATACATACACCCCATAATTCATTCTCACTGGAAGTAATTTATTTTGTATATATATATATATATATATATATATATATATATATATATATATATATATATATATATATATATATATGTGTGTGTGTGTGTGTGTGTGTGTGTGTGTGTGTCTGTGTGTGTGTCATGGTGCTTTCACCTGAGTGCAGGAGCTGCTCTTCAATTCTAGTTGCCTAGAAACATCTTCTAGATACATAGGCTAGATCAACCACAGTGTCTTTGTGGAATTAAGAGCCAGCTCCATCTATGGATCTGCCACTTTAGATCAAGTATCCTTTTTATTAGCTGTACATTTATACACTGCTGTGCACTAGATGGTGCTGATGCTATACTATTAAGACACCTTGGTAAATCTAGCCTATATTACATATGTCAATGCCGGGCAACTATCACTGACAGCTCCTAAATTTATACTGTAGTTAAAGCACCTTAACATCGACTTATCAAAAAATGTAATACTTACTATTTGTATTTATATTTTATATATTATTTGTAGTTTCAAGTAACTATTTGTGTCAAATGTGAGTACTGTTATATAAGTTTGTTCTATAGTTCATGATGTTATACAATATATAGACTTGTACTGGTGGCACATAACTTTTTGATTTGATCCGATATTTATATAAGATATTGTATATTTGTTTTCCCAGATGAATTCCACCAGAACTTTTTAAGCAGTGAGGAAGATGGTCCCTTAGCAGCAGCTTACCTTTGATACGATTTGGCTCCAGCAAGCTGTCAGGTCTTACAATTAAAGTGCAAAGTAAGAAAGTAAGCCATAAATCAAGTCAATGTACTTTATCTCCAAAAATCCAAGTACAGCTCTATAGAATACACTGTGTGAAGCGCTGATAAAAAAAAAATAAGTAAAATCGTTCCAGATCTATAAAACAAACAAGATACACAGCAATACTAAAATAAATTAGTAAAATTCTTTCCAGAATGTTTTTTTTCAACTCTTTCATATTCTAGTCAGTTCCTTTTAGTATTGCTAAATTATTTATACCACTCACTATTAAAAATGTACATAATTGGGTTATATATGTAATTAATTAATTAAACAGTACTTGGTAAATTAGCGTATATTTATTCATAATTAAGTTTGATTTAATAGGTACAGTTGGTCCATTAAGGAGTCCTTTGCTCTCCCGGCTTTTTCAGATTTTACAGATAGAGTTAAAATGTTAATGCCAACCATTCATTAAATATCCACAAAACCTGAGTGAATCAGTAGAACCCTGTAGACTTAGATCACATTCCTCCTCCCATGTCAGCTAAATTTACGTTGTCATGCGGGGAGCAAGTGCTTCGTCTACCTCTATCAAAGTGAAACTCCCTGAAGGACAATTCTCAGCTCAGTTGCATTTCATATCTGCATTAACATTTGCATGAAGAGCTTCATTCTCAGTCTGCCATGTCTATTGAAGACAAGTGCTCTGTGAGGCTTCAAGTGTCCAGCTGCATTAGTAGAATGGTAGCAAAAGCGTTACTACAGCATGATTTAAAGACAGCTGAACAGCAAACAGGCAAATTGAAGGTTATGTTTGTTCAGGCAGTAGATGCAGCTGTGGTGCGTGAAAGTGTGCTTTCTACAGGTGGTGAGTTACAGTAATACAAATACCCTGGGGTAAAACTGTGACATTTCTATTTTTGTAGCCGTTTCACATGTAAAAAGCGGAGTGTCCCTTTCAAGACTAAACATCTTCTAACAACACATATGGCTTTTTTTATATAAAATATTTATAAACTGCCCTGTATCAGTTATTGATGTGAAATATTATTACGTGGTATGGACTGTGTGTGGGGAAGTGGTTTGGTCCATTGGACTTACTGACAGCAAGTTCTTATTACATGGTGCTGCCTTCCTAAGAAAACCACCATTTGTATTCGCCCTACAGTTCCAAAGAAAATTCTGTCTGCCCTTCACCACTATCTACACCAAGACTAACCTCAGATGTGACTTTCCTATTACCTGGAACCTGAGACTGTTCAAGGACCATTCACATGGTCTGTACTTCCTGGGAAAATACAGCAAAAAGTAAGGATTAAAAGAGATAAGAAACTGTCTGAAATTGAGAAAGAAATTAGATAGATATTGGAAAAATGGCAATGACACTGTTGGAAAATATTAGAATGACATATTCATACAAATTACTCTTAACACCAAGGTGTTCAATTGAGTCTAACATTACAACAAGCAACAATGTGGGTGTTTCTGTTTGAAGAGCAGATCGAACAGTGACAGATTTTGATTTAGGCAAAGTACTGTAATATCATAACTTATGACAGCATACTGTATTGATGTGTCTTTCTTAGCCACGCTATTCAGCATTTGTGTTTAGAACCTTGCTTTCTTCTCTGTTCTGTTTTTTTGTTGCAACTTGTTACTGATGTATCAAAGCCCAAACTTGACAAGATCCACCAATGGTTAGTTTAAGTCATTCAGAATTAAAGAAATGTAGCTACCAACCTTTTTTCTTGGTTAGTTACGCTATGTTCAGTTTTGCTCCATAAATTTCAGGGGGTGTTGTTACATGTACCTCTGGTCTTGCTATATACCCTGGCTAAATCCTATCACATTACTGCCTGCTTTGTGTGATTTTAGAGTTGGACCTTGAAGGAGTTATCATATGTTCAATTTCCAATGTTTACAATATATATATTGTTACAGGGCAGAGGCCCTGCACACTGGGGAATGTGTGTTTTGTGGCTGTTTTAACACAGCCACAGGTTTAAATGGTTGTATTATTTGTTTTATTCATTTAATTAAGCACACCTGCTAGTAATTTAGACAGGTGTATAAAAGCAGGTCTTAATGTGTGTTAGTTTGTCTGTGTTAAGGCTAAGGCCTGGGGACAAATCTGTGTGGGAACCTTAAGAGAAGGTACTGTGTTTAAAGGCTTATGTGATAAAGTGTTGGCGGTTTTGGTCACCAGTAGACAGCGTAGCTGTCCGGTATTAGTTAAGAACTTGGGAAAAGTTTAGTTTAGCACTCCTTGGAGGAGTTAGACTTTTGTTTTGTTTTGTGTTATTTTGTTTTGCATGAGAATAAATATACAGGCACTCCCCTGTTTGAAATATATATGTTTTGATTGTTTTTCACAAAGTACAATATGAATACAAAAGTATTTAGTATTTATAAATAAAAAATTGTGCTATTAAAAGCCATTTAAGTTTCAATGATTTTCAGAAAAAGAGGTAATTTACAATGAAGGGTAAGGTAATTTCCTGCTAATATAATTCATTTGGAACTAATTTATTGTAACCTTGTGTGTGGTTTGTGGGGGCAATGGGGGCAGAAGCGAGGGCTCCCCCCCATTCTGTCCTGCCAATAATATCTGCCAAACCCCTGTTAAACCCTGTTTTTTTGTTTTCTACCATCATCCCCTCCTCCTCAACTACTCCACTTTGCGTCCCTGAGGATTACACTAACCAACTGTCCAGAGGTATCTCTCCCATTACAGAATGTAGATTAGTGAGATCAATATAATAGCCCGTCTTAAACATTGCTGTTAATTGGCTGCTTAGGATCTTTAATAAATGCAGTTTACTAAACAACTGAACTCGCACTCCACAAGGGATGCAAAATATCTTGAACAATAAATCAAATTGCAGGGAATATGAGGAGCAGTGCCCAAGTGGATTATAAACATTGGTTGTATTTATCTAAGTCTTTCTCTTTTAATTATTTGAAATTGACATACAAGGTGCAAATCAGTTTTCTATTGAGTGTAGAACTTCAGTTGTCTGAACAAGCTGGTAAACAGTAATTATAAAACTGGATGCTGTCCTCACTTGAATCAACTTGGAAGATGCTTCTAAGCCTATTATTGTAATGCTGCTGATGTTAGTGTTAAAACTAATGATAATCATTGTAATGCTTGAATTATTTTTTAATTGCTTACTACTTATAGTTGTGTTTTTGAATTACCATCTGGACATTGAGGAGGGTACAGAGGTGATTAGTGTGAGTGCCAAGGACAAGCTAAGTCAACCTATAGTAGTTTTTCTACAATTAAAAATAGCTAAAGATCAAAGTGGTATGCTCACGATGCAGAGATGGTATCTAGTACGTTAAGGATGAGTGTGTTTAGTCGATATATAACTGTTGTGTGTGTGTGTGTGTGTTTTATGCCTACTATCTATATTTGTTTTGAAATATAGCAACAATGGAAAAAATCTCACATTTATGGTTGAATAACCTGAAGCATTAGCAGCTCTCAAAGTGGTACCCATCAGACCTGTCCTCACCCCCAACTGGCATGATATGTAATACTGATACAGTAGTAGGGATATAAAATAATTATATCTACCACTGTCAATCTGTCAATCTCAAGTTTTAGATTACTTTTTGGAATAACTACAGGTGTTAGCTGTGACAAGTGAATAGTATTTCATGATATGATGTGCTAATGACTGCTTTGTCTCCATATAACGACAGTATAACATATAACGATATATATATATATATCATTCTGCTGCTATTTTATATATATATATTAGCCGCTGGACTTTCTCGTAAACTAACAAAACCACTGACCCATTAGCCAACACGAAGTGTTTAGATAAGTTACCTAATTCAATTCGATGACGCTTCTTCATTATTATTGATTGGTACTGAAAAAATTCTTAAATTGAAAACAAAGTAAAAGTTAGGAAATATCATCTTGCAATTAACAGGTTCCTACAATGTCTTGTACGGTGTACTCATGTATTTCAAACTTTGCATATGATTCGTATGTGAAATTCGTATGTGTCAGTGCTGTGAAAGAGCGGGCTGGAAATGTCTGTCTGCTCCTCGCTTCGCTCCAGCAACTACCTCGCTCTGCTCCCCCGCTTCATATACAACTGACTCAGTCCGCTTCCCGCTCCATATACAATTGACTCGCTCTGTCCCCAACGCAGGGCCAGATTAACCAATATGGCAATAACACCATTCTCCATAATATGCATAGTGCCCCCAAAATATGGGTTAGCGTAGGGCCCCCACGTCCTTTAATCTGGCCCTGCTTGTTAGAGGAGGAAAGGTAGGCAGTACCTCCTCAAAATTTCAAAGTGAAAAAAAATAATATATATTTCAGAGGAGGCAAGTCTCCATTATAAACTCCTATCAGCTATTAACCACAGTACTAGCAGTAGCAGATCATGTGATCTGAGCACAGGTTTTAATTGGAGGGGTCCAGAGAGTTTTTATTATCAGACGAGATAAGCCTCTGTTACAAACCCCTATCTGCTATAACCACACACAGTCCAGTACTAACAATGGCAGATGACGTAGTCTGATCCCTGGTTTTAATTGGAGGAGCAACTCAAACACTAACGCCCCGTGCTGAAACACTGCTTTACTGGTATACTGGAAGGAGATTTTGACCAATGCATTGTGACACCGGCGGTAGCATCCGTTAGTGTTTGTTGGAAGTTAGATTTATATTATTTTTACCCTTCCCCAGCAGCATTTGTTTATTTTCAAACTGTGACGATAGGTAAATGTGTCGGTGCTTGTCTATATATTACTTGCTTCCTTTAAAAAAAAAAATGATTACGTAACATTGGGATTGCAGGGGCAGGGGTATAAACTAGAAGTGTTGCAGGACGGGAAAAAAAATACGTTGTGCGCAAGGTGTGTTGCGGGAGATATGGTTGAGCTGAGCTGAGCAAGAGAGAGACAGAGAAAGAAGAACGTTTTGAAAATATGGCGGCACGCTACTGAGGACAACATGTTTAACTGTGTTTTGTTTGTTTTGCAAGTATAGCTGTTGGATGTTTTACAGAAAAGAGTAAAGAAAAATAACGAACTATTTGAGTGAGCTGTGTTGCAGTGTTGCGGTGAGAGCTGTGGCTGGAGTGCGTGTGGAACCTGGGGAGACGTGTTGCTGCCGAATTTACATCGGGTTTGAGAAAATAAACTTTTGTTTATAGTTTTCCTGATATGGACATTTGCATTTTCATCGAACTGTCTTAACTATTTCATGCTGATTCTTTATTACGGTGGAACAGGAGAGCGTACTACTAGTTTTATTGCTCTTAAACTAATGGACATTTACTGCGATTTGTTCTAAACACAGATGCACTTTATTTCTGTTTCTTTCATTTCTCCTGCTTCTTTGGATAAACGTGCTGGAACTCTTGTGCAACATTTAATTAATGTATTGTTTGTTGGATTACATGCTATATGATTGTAAATTGTTTTCCTGTATTGCAATGCATTGCAACCTTATTAGTTATGCTATATAGTTTTATTATTTCTATATTTGCATAGCATAAATGGGCCATTGACTCTAGTTTTATCGACTATTGCAAGTTAAGAGTAGTGTCAGTTAAGGACAAATTATAAACAATATAGCATAATGGATGGTCTTTTCTAAATCATGATTAATTGATTACTTAATTTTGAAATTTAAATGCTACTTGTGATTTTAAATTGGTGGTTTGAGACAAATCAACAGTTAACTAATTGATGATTAACTAATCTATTGTATGCTAAATGTTTAATTAAAATGTTGTGTAGTATATTTTAGTTGCTTGCATGCAATATGTGTAACGAGTTTATTAAGTCTGCAAATATATATGTAACTTATTGGGTTTAATAACTTATTTGAGTACAATAGAACTGGTTGCGCAATATATAGTGATGTGCAATATAATTACCTGTTGGGCTCAGTATAACCAATTAATAGTGTGATTATATGCTAACTATTTAATGTTACGTGCAATATATTTATTAGCTACTTGCGTGCAATATGTGTAACAAGTTTAAGTGTGTATATATGTGTGTGTAACTTATTTGAGTGCAATATCTAACAATGCTGTGCAATATCTAACAATGCTGTGCAGTATTTAACAATGCTGTGCAATATATTTATTGTTGGTGTTCGTATAACCAATGTGTGATTGGTCAATTGATGTAATTAACTAGTATATTTTCCTTTGTTAGTTCACTGTCAGTAACCAAGAGGCCTGCTTGTTACTTGTAGAGCGTAATAAATGCTTGAGGATTGTATGGTTCCTCAGTGTTTCTTCTCCTAGCTGTTTACCTCTTCTGTCCTGTTTGTTAATTATTTATTTATTTTCAATTACACAGTTATTATTCCCTGGGCATGTATAGGGTGTAGTGGTGTCACATATGGAAAAGTGAATTACTATGTCCTAGTAGCGGTTTGGTGACAATTAAATATGGTAGATTATGCATTTGCCTGGCACCCCAGATAGCCAACCGTTACAAAACTCATTCACTCTCTTTCTCCTGTCTTAACAACTTTATTTAGAAAATATTGTATGCTAAGTATGTTAGTGATGTGGTATTGAAATCTAAATGCTATATTCATGTTGTATACAGTGCATTTTCAAACATATGCTGACAGTGTGTAACAGTTAAGTATATTACAATAAACTGTGATGGGCTACTGTGTTCCTTTCTCTGTAGGCGAGTGGGGAAAATGAGTTTAACAGCTGAACTGGGTTAAACCTGTTTAGACTGCACTTGTAGAGCTCTTCATCTACCCACTGACCACGGACTTACTTGACCTAAGCACCACGTTACTGGATCCTCAGCCGATGCACTATCCTTGCACTATTGCACTACTATGTAATTGTAGATATAACTTGTTGTAATCCTAACCGGTTGCATCCTAGTTCATAATATATTGTAGTGGTATTATTTTCACTTACTGTAAACTATACTGTATTGTACATTATTAAAAAGTGGGCAGGGCAAAGTCCTGCTGTTTTAAATGTATTGTTTGTTTATTTTTAGAAGTGGGTCTTCCCCTGTGTTATTTTGTATTTGTGTATTGATTGTATTTGATGACGTGTTACTGTTTATTTATGGATTATTGTTTTGTAAGTATGACGGCGAGAGCTGTGTTTTGTTATTGTTTTGATGGTGTAGCTAAGTGTTTTGTATTGTTTAGTAGCATGGATGGGAAGCCCCATCCACAGTAATTTAAAAATCTTGTGCAGAAGGTGACCAGCTCCCGAGTTTAATTAGTTGTGTAATTGTTGCTAATCGGGAGATGGTCACCTGCATATAAACCTGCAGCTCTCCATGTTCCGGGTGGGTGTTCGAGAGGAGGAACTGGAGCGAGAGAGGAGTATAAAAGTGAAATTAAAAATATACAGGATCAGTGAAGGCATTTGCCCAGCCTGACCTGTATTGGCTATTTTTTTTTGTTTGTCATTTGTTTTTGTTTAACCTTTTGTTTTTGCTTTGTGTTTTTGTTTAAATATTTTGTTTTGTCATTTAAATAAACGGCGCACAGCGCGTCTTTTTGCACGGCAGTACTGCATTTGTTTTTTATTTTCCTGCATCTGGCCTGACGTCACCACAACGTCATCCTGTCTCATGTATTTAAATATTAATCTTGCATTGTAACCCTGTACAGTACTTCCCTGTAACACCTGTAAGTCACATTGGATAAAGGTGTCTTCCAAATAAGTTAATAATAATAATATGAAGTGTTGTCAGTCAAAATACAATAATAAAATTCTACTGCTTGCTGGGAGCTTAAGGGGACCCCAAGCCCTCTGCCTTTTTTCTGCCTCTGCATTTGTTTTGGCCACCAGCCGCCACTGATGCAACAACACTGTCCGGCGCTTGAGCTGTGTTAGAAAAGAAAACCATTTGTCCCTCATGAGGGACATCTAGACTGTTTTACAGGGACACCTCCAGAATTAGTACAAACAACAGCCATGTTCAAAATAGAAATGGCTCCCAGAACTAAGATCAAAACCTGGGTAATTCCCAGGTTGCAAGCCTTTTTTTCCAAAATAACTTCAGCTGTGCCAATAATTCTGCTTTCAATTATAGCAATCAAAGCAATTTTCTTTTTTTCTTCTGTTTTCTGTGATTTCTTAAAATTGAACTGTATTTTCCATGACCATTTTTTTTCAGATGGAACAACCTCAGAATGCCCCTTTACATAATAACATATCATGTATTTTAATGGACTGTGTTTTTTTTCTGTATGCTCAGATATAGATATATATATATATATGGATGTAAACTAATGCCCTTTTGGCATGGCAAGATTCAGCATTTACTGTTATATATATGTTATATATATACATATAACCGTTGCACTGACCGAGTTATGTTAATGTACTTCTTATTCAAACAACTCAAGTGATTTTAATGCACCCTTGCAGGCTGAATGGCCTTTTCAATTGTTTACTGTTCTTTTCAGAAGCAATTTTAATGTGCTTAAAGAACAAATTCATGAATGAACAGTTAGTAGATGTTCTTAAGGGCTACCTTGCTGAGCACAGTGAAGGATAATAATCTGTTACATCAGATTATGGTAGGTTCATTGATGGTCAAGGATTATTACACTTTAGAAAGTGACCACACATACAGTACCATAAATGATAACTGATTTTATATTATGACTCTGCAAGTGTATGTAAATTATGATATTCTAGATCCAAATTGTCAATCCTAACTCTTGGCCAAGAATCAGCAGGTAATTAAGGGGAATTCAGATTTCTTATCGATTTTAAAATGTCTACATAATTGGACCACATAATAATAAACCACAGAGGTCTACTCATCCTCACATGAATAACTCTCATACCATGTAAATAATTTACATGACCTACAAGGAGTACAAATTTGTTTATTATTTCTATTAATAGGGGTGTCAAATGTACATGTAATCAGCTAAAATACTATGAGAAAATGCACTAATAAATCGAAATCCTCACACAACATTTTAATGGATCACTACTTCGTAAACGCATTTCATTGAATTCAATATGTAATGGTAGAATGCTTTTGAGAGATGTGGAATTACATGGCTAACTATCAAAATGTAAACTAGCAGCTAGGTGTACATGACATTTTAACATTTTCCTATTAGATAGAATTGTAAGAATGATGTGAGGTTCCTCACCAGAGTAACGTTGGGCACAATAATATTTAACTGAATAATGAGTCCATACTTGCCAACATTCATAATCTGTTTAGTGGGGCACCCACGGGCAGAAGGGCAATTTCTTTTCTAAGTTGACTTATTTGTATAGTGTTTTTTTTTTCTTGAATCGATACTAATACAATTCAGAATATTCGTTTTTAATTTTTATTTTTTCATTTCAATTTTGTTCTAGTTTTTATACATTTTCCACTTTTTCTATTTCATTAAGAAAATGTTGTTTTTTCCGTTTTTGGTCTTTTTCGTTTCAATAAACTGAGATCTGGTCATGTGAACTGTAGGTCAGTCCTATTGCAGACTGCTGGGTATTCTCAGTGATGACTACAAGTCTAAACATTCGAAGACACTAATTATCACCAGTTAATCAAGATAATTTACTCAGTATGCAAATGCGGAGACACGGGTTACCACCAATTAATCAAGGTAACCTACCTAGTCTGGCGGACACAGGAATCAGTGGTTGACACCTCCACTTCAAACAGTGTCTAGGCTCTGATGTGACCAGCCAATCACAAACTCACTGGCCTGTCTTTGTTCCGAAAATCCCTCAAGACCAAGAGTTTTAGCAACATAAATTGATCCCTTCAAGATGACTGCCAAGTTGTAGTAAGCTGTACCACTACTCAAGTGGCCCCTTCAAAATAGCTGCAAAGCTGTCAAGTTGGAGTGTCACACACTCTGTTTCCCATAATGTCCTGCTATTCCTAACGGAACTATACAAACGGAACGTACACGCAAGTATCAAGCTGATGCTTATCAAACAGGTATCTTGCCGTATAAATAGTTCCTATTGTAATTTTGTTAACTTTGTGGTATTCATTGTGCAATATTGAAAATGGGTTTATACATTATAATTGTTTTAAAAAATATTAACTGCCTACTATATTATCCACAGAGCACACTCCCTGCCAGATTGGGTTGCTTCGTGCACTGCACTAAGTGAGAGACAAAGAGAGAAAGAAAGAGAGAGAAAACAGACCGGGCACGACAGCGAACACCTGTAAAGAATTTCCAAAGATAAATATCAGGACTGTCTTCCTATCCATATAGGGACTGTTGGCATGTATGTGAGTCCAGCATACAGTCCCTATATGGGGGAGTGGGGGGATGTGCAGGTGCATGGCTAAGTATGTGAACTTGCCTCGTGCACTGAATGCATGCCTGCCACAGGGCTCGCCTGGGTCCTAAACCCTGATAGGTACACAAGGGGATTGCAGTAACCACACACCGGCCATGACTTTTGCAGACATTAAAAGTATGCTGACATAAGGGGGTTTAACAGTAGAGTTTTGAGCAAAATATGGGAGAAAATCTGTCCCGGGAGATGTCCGGGAGAAGGGTCCAAAATACATGAGACTCCCGGTGAATTCAAGCTTCCCTCTAACTGGGAAATTAATTCATGCATTTGCTCTTCATTTTACACCATCATAATGTAGGTGTAAATTAGTGGAGCTAAATGTACTCTTTTGCTCTTCTTTTTTTCAGATAAAAAATTGGACCTCAGCAACCAGTGCACTGGTATAATGAGATTCATAGGAATAATGGGGCCAGTGAAGCAAGTGCTTGCTCTGTGTCATAAAAGGCTTTTGAAAATAGTATTTTGGAGCAAAGCTATGAAAAGTGGAGCCATGCAAAATTAGCTCATGAGGGAAACAACGGAAAATCTCCCCTGTAAACGTTTCAACATGGCGATGTAGACCACAGAATTATATGCAGCATAGTGAGGGAATCGATCTGAAAAGTATTTGTATTCATTTTTGATGGTGTTGTTTAGGAAGCAAATGGCATTACTGTACTATACTGTTTAAATACATGTTTGATACTGCTTATCAGTTCATGCACCATTCTTAAAAGAAGTGCAGCCATCATTTAAAAACGAATAGAAACATTTCAAAATTAACAAAATCAACATTTCTATGTTGGATAGGCTATTTATGTTGGAGGATAGTGTGTGGGTGTTCTGTAGTGCTTCCTGACAAAGAAAATACAGTATGTATAACTAGATAGATACATGTATACCCACTAGTGAGTAGAAAGACTCATAACTTCATTGTTACTACTAATGCGGAATGACTTGGTATGACATTTTCTCTTCATTTTACCCTCAAAAATAGGTTTCTGTCCAAGGGCTGCAAAGGATAACACTACATTGAATATTATACTAGTCTTGGCAGTCACCACTCCAGAAAAATGTGTCATTCAGCATTGTTAGTAACTTAATCATATTTAGGGTACCACTGAAATTGAGAGACAGATTGCTCCTTAAAATCCGTAGCATATTTTTAAAGAGGAGACAAGTATCTATTGAGGACTACAAAGATATTTAGTGAGCAAGTATTCTGATTGAAGTTACCTTGCAACAAACACGCCGTCCCTAGTCATACTGCTTTCCTAGAAAAATGGTGGACATTTTGGGGTACCATTCTACTTGTGAGATGTCTTGTTCATTCAAATATTTAGCATATTTTTTAAAGAGGAGATGATGATCTAATCAGAGATACCAAGGAAAAATGGGCAATACAATCCCCACCCCTAGTCTTGTTGTAGATCATTTGTTGAACACTACTATATATGCAGTATATACTGTCAATGAAGGTGGCTAAAAAGCTATGCTGAAAAATGGAAGGATACCAGGCAAAATTATAGGGTTGACAGCCTGATCCTCCTCTTGTACTCTAAATAATGATCTCAATCTGTCAACTGTGGACTGTGACAATTTTAATAGGCAGTTTGTAGACAGGTTGGATGCACTTTGGTTTGTGCAAGGAGTAGAAGAATGAGGGTTGCATAGTAGTTTGTGCCTCTGGTGATGAGGTTTTATCAACACGGGTAGGCATAGGAAAATTATCAGCCAGTTCACAACAATGGATTCATAGCCATCATCTTACAGGCACATTTCAATGATTTTTCTTCTTTTCTTTCTTTCAGTATGTGATCTGCACTTTAAGAGCTATTTTGACCCCATGAGCTATCTGCTCAGCCTCGTTTACATAGTCGATTTTAGCTCCAAGGTTTTAATCCCCAAAGGTAAGCAGTGCCTAATGAAGCAGTTTGTCCTTCTCGTTTGTAAACAGGTTTGAAATGCAATGCAGTAATTAAAAGCATTACCATATTGATGTGATCCATGGAATTAAAAGTTGAGATCGGTGCTTCAGTTGAGAACACAAGAAAAGGTTACTGCCATCCCTATCTGAAGGGAAAAAAAATAAGATTTGTAAATAAAACTAGATACAAGAAAAGAAATATGTCATATTTATAATTATGGATTAAATTCTGTCATTTATTAAAAAATACTTTCTGCTTGAAATCGCAACCTAGACCAAGGACTTATACAAATTGTTAAAGAGCAACAAGCTTCAAATGTCATTTTCTTTGTTTACATTTCTCTTGCTTTTTATGATGTTTGCCATTATGATGAGTGGTTCTGGGTTCTGGTTATACAATACTGAGCTGTTGTGTTATTTTCATGTTTATCTATATCTGTCTTTATCTGTGAACTTGTCTGGAACATTTAATCTGCCTAGGATTGAACAGTATTCCCCATTCTGTTCAAATTATGTGACAAAATGGCCTATATATACAGTATGCAGCAGTGGCGACTGGTGGGCCAAAAAAGTGGGAAGGCAGAAAAAAGGAAGAGGACTTGGGGGTCCCATTAAGCAAGCAGCAACAGTAGAATCATATTGTATTCTGACTGACAACACTTTTCATATTATTAATAATAATTTGTCCAAGGTGACCTACAATTATGTTACAATTATGCAAGATTAATATTTAAATACAGTATAGTTTACAGTAAATGCAAATAATACTACTAAAATACAATATGAATTAGGATGCAACAAGTTAGGATTACAACAAGTTATATCTACAATGACATATTAGTAGTGCAACAGTGCACCAGCTGAGGATCCAGTAAGGTGGTGCTGAGGTCAGGCAAGTCCAGTGCATAGGGGTAGATCAAGAGATCCACAAGTGCAGTCTAAACAGGCTTTACCCCAATTCCGCTGTTAAACACATTTTCTCCACTAGCCAACAGAGAAAGAAAACCGTAGCCCATCATAGTTTATTCTAATAAACTTAACTATTATACACTGCCAGCGTATGTTTGAAAATGCATCTCTCTATAAATATATAGCATTTAGATTTCAAGACCACGTCACTAACATACTTTGCACACAATATTTTCTAAACAAAGTTGTTAAGGCATGAGAAAGGCAGACAAAAAATCGAGCACATCCTATCAACTTAATTTACTAAACTTAAATAAATGACCAACAAAATAATGATATACCGTACAGGCGATAAGAGAGTGAATGGGTTTGCCTGCTCTGGGGAAAATAAACAAATACTGCTGGGGAAGGGCTAAAATAATATAAATATGACTTCCAACAAACACTAACAGAGAAAAAAGCAAAACCAACAACTAGATTTGTTCCCAGAAATGAAGTGGTATCATAATATGAAACTAAAAACTACAACTCCCGTAATCCACGCATGTCATTAACGCTGGCCTTGCTTTTTAACTTTGGTTTAATGAGACTAAACCATCAAGGGGTTTACCACGCTATCGAGCAGCGATTGTCTACCGTCCTCAGTGTTTTTTTTACTTTTACTACCATTATGATGGATTTCTTATTTTTTCTGGTCAAAATCTCATTCCACTTCACTCATAATCGCGCATATTCAGTACAACAGTGCTTCAGCAGGGGGCAGGAGGGTTTGAGTTGATCCTCCAGTTAAAACCAGGGATCACAGTACATCAGCTGCCATTGCTAGTACTGTATTGTGTGTGGTTATAGCAGATAGGAGTTGTAACGGAGGCTTGTCTCCTTGGTAATAAAAACTCTCTGGACCCCTCCAATTAAAACCTGCGCTCAGATCACGTGATCTGCTGCTGCTAGTACTGTGGTTAATAGCAGAAAGGCGTTTATAACAGAGCCTTGCCTCCTGAGGAGCCAAAACTGCAGTTACTATAGGAATGTGTAATCTAGGGTTTAGGTTGAAATGCCATTTTGTCTTGCATTTTAGACAATACTTTTGTTTTTGTTTTATTGAACATTATTATATCATAATGCTACACAACAATATATAATTTAAAATTTTGAGGAGGCACTGCCTCCCTTGCCTCCTCTATGGAGCCTCCACTGGTCTGTCAAGTATATTGGTTCAGCAGAGTTGGGCAGTAGACTTATCAACCAGCTTCAATGATTGCAAACATCACACAAATAGGGAAAGAAAAAACAAATAAATAAAATTATATTTGAAGTTACTTGCTCTTAATGAATATATGCCTTTATGCAAAGACACAACAGTGCTTGTTGGCACCAGATTAAAATTATCACATGCCTACACTTTCAGAGATATAATATATACTTTAAAGTTTATTTTGTATGCATTTTTTGGCTACTTTGACAGTAAAAAAAAAAAAAAAAGCCATAAAAACGGATTTTAAAAAATGGATTTAAATACAAAAACAGTTTATAGTTCTATGTCAGTTGAATTGGAAATCCTGCTTTGAAATGTAAATCAATCCACTTTCCACCTAATGTCACAAGACATCAGAGGATCCTACCATCTTCTGATGTACCATGGCTGTGAAGCTCAGTGCTTGGAGTTGCGAATGATAATCAATTCAGTGATGCAGTTCTTTATGCAGTATAAATTCAAATACTTATGATTCTGGCTAGAGTAATGTCTGCATTTTAATTCAGGATTGATTTCCTAACACTTCATGGTTTGCCTATTGTCAGACATTTCAATTGCTGACAGGTACAGTACAAGTAAATGTATAATCCAATTAAGTAACACGTTGGACAATTTTATGTCAGTGCATGCAACGTGTTTCTCTAGACAAAAAATCAGCCAGTTTCTTAAGATATTTCAGCTTTTCTGAAATAGCTTTTCAGCATTTGTGTAAGAAGGAGTCATACACATTTCTGTAATATCTTGAAAAGGATAAATAATGGAAAGAAACATAGAAAAGTGTAGTGAAGCATTGTAAAACCCATGGTATCATATGGTAAATTGATAAAAAGCATATTAATTCTTTAGCAAACTGCCTATTTACCATGGGAAATTACCAAGGGCTTTATGCTCTAGGCATTAATTTTATCTTGGAATGTTGGTTTGCTGTTAACTTTGCTTGATCCCAGGGCCATGTATCATTATAGAAGTCTGTTTTACTGAGCTGAGTGTTCTATATAGTTGTTTGCATGAATACTGTAGTCTTTCTTGGAATGACTGTATAAAGAAAACCATTGTTTGATGGATGACGAGCTAGACTCGGCTGACCTTAGGGGCACAAGGGCTGCTCTCTTTCTTTTGTGCATTTATAAATGCATGAGCACATCTATGCTAGATTATCTGTGTGAACCATTCTGTCATAAACATTAAACTTCTTGTTCCAATTACAGTATGCAAGGCATTGCATTTGTTTTGCCCAAGGTTAAAGCAGGGGTATAGACTATTTTTGTATCCTTTTTCATTTCTTTCCCATCATATGAGGTTCGGCCTCCGTGCTTGTGTTAATCCTTCATACGAATATTGAATTTATGATTGTTGGTGGCTTTGGTTGCTGCCTCCAGGAAAACATCTTAAAGCGGCTCTTCAATCACAAGGGTCTGCTTGCAGTACAGCATTTCAAGTAAATGAACAAACTCAATAATAGACAAGTATGGTACATTTTACCATTTACCTTTGGCTGCCACAAAAGCTATCTCTTCAGACCTATTTCCACCCTGTTTTAGATGCATTGAATAATGCTAATTATTAAAACACCGGTTGGCTTAATATAGAGTTGAAGGGTAGCTCCATTTAGAACCACCACTGTTTGGCCCATTCAAAAAGAACCCATGTGTTTTACAACTCCCATGATGTGTAACCTAATATAAAACAGCAAGGGATAAGAATTAGAATCAATAATTGTCATACCTACATAAAGGCTAATTCAGCACCTGCATAGATTAACTGAACATACTGCATTTCATCATTCAGTTTTGTGCTAACATAAATGCTGCAAAATGAATAGGCCTACATATCTGTGTGCCGCCATTCTCCATTCAGACATATTGCTGAGAGCATTTAATCTTTATGCAAGTCTCCAGAATTCTTTCTAGTGATGCATATTTATGGTTAAAAAAGCAGTAGTTCAGCATTTGACTGATCCAGGTCTAGGTAGTTTGCAGTTATATAATAGTTTGGGAAGGTTTTTTTACACATGAGATATGCTGTTCTTCCAGACTTCTCTTTAAATAGCTGTTTTATACTAAATTGATACTGCGATATCATAACCCATATTCAGAATTCAAATGTATTGATAAGAGCGTCCTTTTCTATTCAAGTAATATGTCAGATATATGTACAAATATTCAGCAACAATCATGGGACATCGGGGATCTCTTTGACTTCATAAGAGGCCTGACAGTGGGTACCCATGTAACTGACTCATCTCTCTATGCAGTTGCCGCTGATGAATGTGCCTAGTCTAGTCTTTCTTCTGCTGGTGATAATTACATTTTTATCCCATATATTTCCAGTATTATTTTTGAATTGCATATGTCTGCTTTGTCTTGCATAAATGAGTTCTTACTATGCTGTAAAGAAACAAGTTATTGACCATATTATCTCTAACTAAACAACCCAGAGCAACTAAATCCAATAGGGAGATTATTGTAATTGAGTTATTTGCTTCCTAGTAATGCAAAGAACAGTCTGAAGCATGTGTTGTTTTTGAAAACATTGGTGAAATCAATATCAGTGTAATTAGAATTCAGTGATGCTTACCAAGACCTCCATAAGATGGAAAGTGGAGATGAAAAGGTGAAATGGATTACACTGGTCCTGCATATTAGCTATAGTATGTCAGCAATATAGAGTGCTGTAGTTATTACACTATGTAACACAATTTTTGTTCCTGGGTAGTAAGTGTTATTTCCTAATTGCTTATGCCTCAAAAGTATAGAAAATGGCTATTATTCCCCACAAACTTTGCTTTTGTGACCAGGACAGTGATATTTTGAAATTTACCTATTTCCAATGAGAAAACAGGCAAATTTGTGTCTTTCCGTTCACATAAAGTCAGAAAAAAAACAACATATGAATCCAAATTAACATGTATTTATACTAAAGTAATACAAAAATGACTACTAAGATTTAGAAGTGAGTAGTTTTTCGAGATTTACGATTATACTGTAAATCACTTTCACGAATCAGCCCCCAAATGTAGTCTCCCATCATGTTCTCGTTATACTGTCCTTGGTAGCGCCGTTCAAAGTCCAGTATATCCTGGTGGAAGGGCTCGTCTTGCTCCTCCGAGTACGCTCCCATGTTCTCCTTGAATTTATCAAGATGAGCATCAAGGATATGGACTTTGAGGGACATCCTACAGCCCATTGTGCCGTAGTTCTTCACCAGAGTCTCAACCAGCTCCACATAGTTTTTGGCCTTGTGATTGCCCAGGAAGCCCCGAACCACTGTGACAAAGCTGTTCCAAGCCGCTTTCTCCTTACTAGTGAGCTTCTTGGGGAATTCATTGCACTCCAGGATCTTCTTTATCTGTGGTCCGACAAAGACACCGGCTTTGACCTTTGCCTCAGACAGCTTAGGGAAGAAGTCTTGAAGGTACTTGAAGGCTGCCGACTCCTTATCTAGAGCTCTGACAAATTGTTTCATAAGGCCCAATTTGATGTGCAGTGGTGGCATCAGCACCTTCCGGGGGTCCACCAGTGGCTCCCACTTGACGTTGTTCCTCCCCACAGAGAACTCGGTCCGCTGTGGCCAGTCCCGCCTGTGGTAGTGCGCCTTGGTGTCCCTGCTGTCCCAAAGGCAAAGATAGCAGGGAAACTTGGTAAAACCGCCTTGGAGACCCATCAGGAATGCCACCATTTTGAAGTCTCCTATGACCTTGATGCCATCTCAGAAAAATGCAGATATGTATCCACTTAGGCAGCTGGAACTAAACTGAACTGGTGGGCTTAAGGCCCCTGTATTTATACTACTATTTATATTAATGGAAAGTTCTAGAAAGTTCTAGAAGTTACTCCAAGTTTACTCAGCACTGAATCTATCTGGAATTTTCTGGAAAATAGGTAAATTTCAAAATATCACTGTCCTGGTCACAAAAGCAAAGTTTGTGGGGAATAATAGCCATTTTCTATACTTTTGAGGCATAAGCAATTAGGAAATAACACTTACTACCCAGGAACAAAAAAAAAAAAAAAAATGTTACACGGTGTTATCAGAGCAGATGTCTAAAATGGTTAATAGGGTTTTTATTTCCTGGTACACAAATATATAAACAGTAACATAAAAACGTTTAGTTTCTGAAAACTAACCTGACCAGTAGACATTAAAAAAAAAGAGATTTATTTTTCTGCTCACTTAGTGTTAAATTTAAACAAAATATACATTTTGCTGCATTTTGACTGTACTTGCTTCAACTAATTGATTGCCCTTGTAATCGTTTCAAACCCATGCTTGAATGAGATAGCCCACTTCTAATTCCAAAGAGCCATATTGTGGAGCTCAGCTCAAGAGTAATAAAAAAAAACAAAAACAAAAAAAACTTGTCACTTGATGTTTGCAGATATATATACAGCGCCTTGCAAAAGTATTCAGACCCCTGACCAATTCTCTCTTATTACTGAATTACAAATGGTACATTGAAATTTTGTTCTGTTTGATATTTTATTTTAAAACACTGAAACTCAAAATCAATTATTGTAAGGTGAAATTGGTTTTATGTTGGGAAATGTTTTTAAGAAAAATAAAAAACTGAAATATCTTGCTTGCATAAGTATTCAACCCCTGTGCTGTGGAAGCTCCCAGTTTACACCGATGAAAGAAATTGCCCTAACGAGGACACAATTACCTTACCATTGGCCTCCACCTGTGAACCATTAAAGTTGCTGTCACATTTTCTGGATAGAAACCCCACTGTTGAAGGATCATTGGTCAGGCTGTGAATCTGAAGGAAAATGAAGACCAAAGAACATTCTACAGAAGTTAGAGATAAAGTAATACAAATGCATAGATTAGGGAAAGGGTACAAAATAATATTCAAGTGTTTGTATATCCCAGTGAGCACAGTTGGATCAATAATCAGGAAGTGGAAGCTGCATCACACCACCCAGGCACTGCCAAGAAAAGGCCGTCGCTCAAAACTCAGCACTCAAACAAGAAGGAGACTTGTGAGAGAAGCCACAGAGAGGCCAACAATCACTTTGAAGGAGCTACAGAGTTCAGTGGCTGGGAGTGGAGTAATGGTGCACCAGTCAACATATCAAGAGCTCTGCATAACACTGGCCTGTATGGGAGGGTGGCAAGAAAGAAGCCATTACTCAAAAAGTACCATCTGAAAGCACGTCTGGAGTTTGCCAGAAAGCATGAGAGTGACCCAGCTGCGATGTGGGAAAAGGTTTTGTGGTCAGATGAGACCAAGGTAGAGCTTTTTGGCCAAAACTCAAAGCGCTATGTGTGGCGCAAACCTAACACTGCCCATGCCTCAAGACACACCATCCCTACAGTGAAGTATGGTGGTGGCAGCATCATGCTGTGGGGATGCTTCTCATCAGCAGGGACTGGGAATCTTGTTAAAATTGAAGGAAAAATGGATAAAACAAAATACAGGGAAATACAGCAAGAAAACCTGCTTCAGTCCGGTAAAAAACTGAAGCCTTGGAGGAAATTCACCTTTCAGCAGGACAATGATCCCAAGCACAAGGCCAAAGCAACATTGGAGTGGCTCAAGAACAAAAAGGTGAATGTCCTACAGTGGCCCAGTCAAAGTCCTGTTCTCAATCCCATTGAGAATCTGTGGCACTATTTGAAAATTGCAGTCCAAAAGCGTCGTCCAACCAACCTGAACAACCTGGAGCAAATCTGCCAAGAAGAATGGGCAAAAATCACTGGTACAAGCTGGTACATGCTTACCCCAAAAGACTTAAAGCTGTCATTGCAGCGAAAGGTGGCTCTACCAAATATTAATGTGTGGGGGTTGAATACTTATGCAAGCAAGATATTTCAGTTTTTTATTTTTCTTAGACAGTGAAGCTCTTGCAATTAGTCCATGTATGTCACATACAGTTATATACAACTTGGCAGGGAAAGAGAAACACTTGCAACAGCCAGGGCTGGCTCAGGTCAGGCACTGTCTGGAGACTAGGTAAGAAACAATATGAAGCTACCTACTGCGGTAACCTGTATAGACAGTGCCTAGTATAATTTGTTTGTACTTTCCACTGGGAACCTGGAAGAAGTATTTGTCAAGGTTGTCGGTCATTCTGAGTGATGAGTTCACTGTTCATTCAAGAAATGTTGGTTCAACAAATAAGGACCTGTTGAGAAAAATCTGCCCCCTGGTGGTATGTCTTCCCAACTATGTTATCCCAAATATGCTATGTCTTCCCAGATATGGTATCAAAATTGTCTAGTTATAGTAATCACTGTTAGTTATTCAAACAGAAACATTGCTATAGTGTAGCACAAAACTATTACATCACAAGAACATATACTGTACATATTAGAAACAATGGAATGTAAAAAAAACAAAAAAAACATGATAGACAGGTGTGTAGGGTCAATTATGTCCTGTTTTTCAATAGTTGAGAAATAGCAGCAATGTAAAAATAAAAATTAGCATTTTACAGAAAAGAAATATGCATGGTTATGTACCAGTATTTGCCATTATTGCCATTATTTGCCATTATTCATATGGAAATCTATTAATAATTCCAAAAGACTGCTTATTATCAAGTAGCAGTGCCTTCATTATGTTTTTTCATAGAATTTGCAGCTGTAAAAGTAACAACCGAAGAAGAGGTAACAAGGTTATATAAAGCTGAAAGCTCATTTCCATTAAGCAATGCTGGGAATCACAGAACTTTCATCCACTATTTAGGAAACTATTCCAGGGCCAACTGGAACATTCAGGTAGAATGTCTACCTTAAAAAAAAAAAAAAAAATTGAAGAGAAGGGAAACACATCTGTAATTTAAATATTTAAAATGTTTAAAATCACAAAAGGCTATGTTTATCGGTTTTTAATTGCACCTCATCTGGCACAGGTTCTTTCCTTCCTGACGGTCATCTACCAGCCTCTAATTAGGGTTATAATAAATAGGCAATCACTAGAATAGTTATCTCATATTAGAGTGTCTGAAAACAGTATCTCTGTTCCAGTTGGTCGCAGGCTGGGTCTTCAGCTTGTCACGGTTCATAGACTTGTTTGTGTATCCAGAACCTTGGATTTCATGTCTAGAGCCCTGTTTGAGTGTCACACTCATACTTTTGTAATCTTCTCTTTACCCCTGTGATTGGATAGTTTGGTTATTTTGGGCGATGCCTGAGTCCACGTGGAGTATCAACAACAGCAACAACAACAATGCAACAACAATTATTGCACTGTTACTGACTGCTAGCTTTTGTGGAGTCATGTCACTTAGGTTGAGGACAAGGGAATGGCAGCATGGTGTAGTGTAGGTAGAGATAAGAATAAAAAAGATTCCTGGTTTATACTCTCAAAATGGGTTGATTCTTTTCTGAAAATTTGCATTTGCTCATGCTTTAAAATAGGATCATCCATAACTTCAAAAAGTGCATTCAGAATTCTAAGGTTAAACTTATAAGAAAGTCAAGTAGACAAACTAGTAAGGAAACAAAATGCACAATATCCTTCCATGAATGGAACCTAATGTACTTGAGTATGTGACCCATAACTTATCCATACATCCCGGTTGCAGCTGCTCAATAAAATAAATCTAAAAGATGAAATATCCCAATTGTTTTTGGGTGATTTGGGTATTGTGACTTTCATACCTAGTGTCTTCTCTAGCAAACCCACACTCAGAAATATCTGGGCCAATACAAACAGTGTTGCATTTACAAACAGGTTCATTGTATGACCAGAACATCCACTGCAGCAGATCTTTAACAGCATCTCTCAAACAACGTACTGAAAAGCGTGTGATTAATGCCCTTATGATCCTGACTCTAGGGAGGTTGTTAGGCATGGGATTTCTGTGAGGGAAACATTGCTGTCTGATATGTACAGTTTGGAGACCATAACAAACCATCACTGCCTCATCAATCACATGGCAGGACAGGGTTTACAAAATGTATTCCGCAATCTGGTATTTTCTTAGTGACTCAGTCTTCATGCATTTGAAAGTTACTAAATATAAATTAGGCCATTCTCTAAGGTGTTAAGATTTATGATGCTGGAAGACAGAACATTTTGATTACCATTCAGTGGGATTCAGTCGCAAGAGGCAATACTCCAGCAGCGAGATGGCATACCGCTCTTCTTCTAAATGAATGATGGTGGTAAAAATATTTTACTACAGCGAGGGCTGCCGCATTAATGTGCACTGCATGAATGCTGCAGATACTTAGCTTTACCTATCAATTTTTGAACACTCAATTGCAGAATGTATTGCTCCTCCTTCTCTGTGCTAAGCTTTCAGTTCCTTGCAATTTACTCTCACTATGTGGTCTTTAACCTATAATTGACCACATTAAAAATGACCTGAAGAATCATCAAAATTCTAATCTCTATTGTCATGGTAACATATAAAGAGGACAATTCTTCAGGGGACGCAGTAACAAATTAAATTCTAAATCAGGGCACAAGAAAAGGATTTTAATGGGTTAAAGAACACCCCAATATGTAGTTTAAAACAAAAAAAATAAATAAATGCTACTGCGAGGACCCTGATTGAGACATACGGCTATCTGGAACAAAGACAAAGAAAATTCATCCAAGCAAAATGTTTTATTCAAAAACGAAATTGTATGTGCAGACAGATTTGCTTTGTACCTTTGCCAGGAGCACAGAACACACAGTGCCTAAACAGCATGAGCCTTAGTTTCTTCAACGTAACAACCACAATGTATTCTTAAACCTATTATAAAAATGTATATATTTAATACAGTACACCCTCACTATAATGAACCTGGTGGGGTCCAAGCCTTTTGTTCATTATTTCGAGGGGTTCATTATAGCGAAAGGACAAAATGAACGATAAACTGTCGGAGTACGTTAATGAGATGAGATTGTGAATAAAAGTAGAGCTACATGTACCTGTTCATCTCATGCATGCATTATTCTGCCTTTGATTTATCCTATTTGTTAAAGAATTAAAACGCAGTACATAAAGCAAAAATCCCAAACTGAAGCTGAACTTTTGTTCAAAATCAATCTGACATTAATCGTTTTAAAAGTGCACCAAATCTTAATCCAACATGCAAGAATCCAAAACTGAACTTTTGTTCCAAATCAACCCAACATGAAAAGTTTGACATGAAAGGTTTGTTGTTGTTGTTTTTTCTTTAATCATTTTTGCTTTGCCGCATGGTTGCTGAACAAGCCAAAAAACAGAGTGCTTTTTGACAACCTATATTCACAACAGAAATATGCCTGCTTTACTCCTTTTTTCAAATAATCAATATAGTTTCTGGCTTTGTTGCAACATAAAATTATTTTAGTTTGGGAGGCATAGTTACAGAGCGTGTGCTTTTTATTGAGACAAAAAAAGAGTTGCCTTCACTGCAGAGGCAGCATCCCATGCGTACAGACCGCGATGTTGACTGTGTGTGTTTATATTGTCTTTTTTTAAATTTTTTATTTGGGGTCCATGAGCCAGTTTTGTTATAGCCGAAGGTTTGTTATAATGAAGGGTGTTATAGCGAGGGTCTTGCATTATGTATATATAAATATATATATATATATTTATATGTATATGTGGGCTGAATACAAGTTTCACTGTTGTTGTGGGTCTCAATCCATTGCTTTCGTTTTCTTCTAAAGTCAGGCCTAAGCTACCATTGCTGTGGCCACTGACAGGGACTGTCATGCTGTCTGGTTCTCCCTAACATGTTCAGGATGCCATGAGTCATTCATTCTCCACTTTGTCAGCTGGATTACTCCTGTATGCATAATTTAATCAAAGCTGCTGCTATACAAACCACAACCAAGGCAGTGCTGTTCTAGGAAGGGTGATCCACCTCCTCTGTTCCCACCGCTTGCTTTCCTACCTAGCAGCTCTCAGGGACTCGAAGAAATATTATCTATGCAATTGAGTTAAAAGAAGTTTATTATTTTACTGAAATATTATTAAGATGATCATTATAGAGCTACTGTTTATACATTAGGCAAGTGCAAATTTATGGAAAAATACATTACTGACTAAAATACAAAAGACCAGTTAGATTCATGTTAATTAGGTCACACTAGTTATTTATTGCTTAATGAGAAACACAGAAATACCTACTGTACTGTACATTCATTGGCATATTTTGTTAGAGTGGATAGTTATATATTCATGGATTACAGAAAGTTAGCAAGGAAACAGTCTGAACAAATGAAACATCCAAAATGGAAAATTACTTATATGGTAACAGTATCCTGGGAGACAGTCGCATGGTATTAGGAAAACGAGATCGTGTCTTACTAACCTGCTTGATTTTTTTGAGGATGCAACATCAACAATGGATAATTGCAAAGCATATGACATGGTTTATTTAGATTTCCACAAAGCTTTTGACAAAGTCCCTCATAAAAGCTGAATTCTCAAACTGAACGCAGTAGCGATTCAAGGAATTGGATTAGGGATTAGGGAGTGGTTAACATGTAGAAAACAGAAAGCACTGATTAGACGAGAAACCTCAAAATGGAGCGAGGTAACCAGTGGTGTACCACAGGGATCAGTATTAGGTCCTCTGCTATTCCTATACATTAATGATTTAGATTCTGGTATAGTAAGCAAACTTGTTACATTTGCAGATGACACAAAAATAGAAGGAGTGGCAAACACCATTGCAGCAGCAAAGGTCATTCAAAATGATCTAGACAGCATTCAGAACAGGGCAGACAAATTACGTTTAATAGAGAAAAGTGTAAGGTACTGCACGCAGGCAATAAAAATGTTGATTATAAATATCATATGGGAGATACTGAAATTGAAGAAGGAATCTATGAAAAAAATCTAGGAGTTTATGTTGACTCAGAAATGTCTTCATCTAGACAATGTGGGGAAGCTTTAAAAAAGGCCAACAAAATGCTTGGATATATAGTGAAAAGTGTTTAAATTAAATCAAGGAAAGTAATGTTAAAACTTTACAATTCATGATGAAGACCTCATCTAGAATATTGTGTTCAGTTCTGGTCACCTTGCTACAAAAAGGATATTGCTGCTCTAGAAAGAGTGCAAAGAAGAGTGACCAGAATTATTCCTGGTTTAAAAGGCATGTCATATGCAGACAGGCTGAAAGAACTGAATCTATTCAGTCTTGAACAAAGAAAACTATGCGGAGATCTGATTCAAACATTCAGAATTCTAAAAGGTATTGACAATGTCGACCCAGGGGACTTTTTTGACCTGAAAAAAGAAACAAGGACCAGGGGTCACAAATGGAGATTAGATAAAGGGGCATTCAGAACAGAAAATAGGAGGCACATTTTTACACAGAATTGTGGGAGTCTGGAACCAACTCCCCAGTATTGTTTTTGAAGCTGACACCCTGGGATCCTTCAAGAAGCTGCTTGATGAGATTCTGGGCCGAATGGCCTCCTCTTGTTTGTAACCTTTCTTATGTTCTTAAATGTTCCATCTCAAACAGCAAAAAAAGGATCCTTGAGAAGCACAGTTAAACATGTCATGACCCCTGGCATGAAACCAATGAAATCATAAGTAACTTTTTGTTCAATTTATCAGATTTCCCAGAGACACATTGCTCTATGTGACATGTTGTTTTTTTTTTTTTTTTTTCTGTACCTTATCTGCTTATAGGTATAAATAGAGCCTGTGTTTTTTGCAAATATGAAATAGCACGAAATAAAACTAAATGCAACATATAAAACAAAATAAAATGAAAAATTATTATAAAGCAAACACAGAATGACATTTTTAGATTGGGAGGTTTATACAAAAAATACTTTAAATAAATACTTACAATTGTAGTTGTCAAGGTCACCATAGACACCGTCTGAAGGGAAACGGAAGCTCTGACTAGTACTTGTGCAGATGTATAATTTGGAGTGAGTTGTTATGATGGAAGAGATGAGATGTTTGTTTCTAAAATGCCTAAACGGCACATAAAGAATGTCTCCTGACTTCTCTTGGCCAACTGTTTAATCCACTGGAGATAGCCACTCGGGCATCAGTGGATAGAAATGTGTTGAAGGAATGTATTGTGAACATGCCACTGCTGAGGGATGTGGAACTAAATTATTTAGTGTAGTGGTACATGAGACTAAGCGACAGTGTGAAAGATGCAGTTAAGAATAATTTTGATAGCTCTGTAGGTATTATTGACATGCTGTTTGGGCTCAGGTGCCAGAATGCCCATTGATTTCTTACCTCATGTATCCTGTGGTTTCCGTTGACTGTGAACATTGTTTTTTTTTTCACTGATTGTAAGTGACAGACGACAAACCATGAAAAAAGAAAATGTAGAGTTTTGTTGTATGTTTACATTTAATTCTTAATTTCTGTGCCAGACTGAAGCTCCTTATGAACACGCGTAACAGATGCACTTTCAGTAACCTGATTTTTGAGTTAATGCTGAATTGTACAACATTCTGTAAGCCATTTCTTTGTGTTTGTTGATTTAATATCCTTCATGCTGATTTGATTTCCATTGTGCAGTAATAAAAGTATTTTTGTATTTCTATTTTATCTTATTTATTTTTATAGAGGGCATGGGCAGTATGTACTGTAAATAGGCAATTCATTAAAACGTTATTTTTATGTGCTAGATCTGTTTATGCCAATATATATATATATATATATATATATTTTTTAATGGATAATATTTCATAAAAATATGTATATAGTTAAAACATGATGTATACTTTGTTTTTGAGTTATTTTTTATCAATGTGTATCTGTAATAAAATGAAATAAAACAACATTTTTAGTAGATAAAATTAAATAAAACAACATTTGTGAAAAATAAATTAAAATTTATGAAAAAAAATAAAAAGAATTTCACGAGGCTTGTATAAACCAGTTAGTTATTACAGACAAATAATTTTGAACCATTGCTTTTGGACGTGCTTACTCAATGAAATTGGTGCTCTCTATTTAGTAAACAATACAGAAAGTATTAAAATAAACTGTTCAAGTAACGTCAAAGCAAATAACCTACCAAATGAAATTTGGTGGAGTTTTATTTAAATGTTTAGTGAATGGCTTAACACTTTGACATAGTAGTCTTAACTGAAGCATGCACACGTTTGAACTTGACACATAAGGTATAAACAGGTGTCTATACCTTTCTTGGTGTTTTTACACAGAAATTGTTATTCCGTGCTAGATTTGACTACTCTGTTTGGGTTTGGGTTTGTGGGTGCATGTCTGTGTTAAAGATGCTTTGTGTATGCTCTTGTATTTCACATTAGATGTGAAGCATAATGTATTGTATTTTTATAGCACTTTTGTGTACTGTGCATATAATAGATGTTTTATTAATTATGAATGACCTTGGGTTTGTCCCAGTTTGGGAACTTCAAGATTATGTGGCATTTGCTGAGGTTCTAAGTTATATGGATACAATAGTTTTAGAAATACTAACAGGCATTTAATACATTAAATGATAAACATTTAGACTAGAAGTGTTTTTCTTTACTTTAACTATCATCAAAATGAAATCAGTCCAGCATAAAGTAATTAATATATTCCACTGCACTGCTTTGGTTTTTAATCTTGAAGAGCTGCATCCACACAAACAAATTAGCATTTCAAATAAAGAGCCACATGGAAAAAGGTTGCGATCATTAAGTAACGTATTTACCCATAAGAGCAATTGAACTGGAAGAGTCTTCACAAAATTATTCAGAAATAAAAATTATAATAAGGATGTAATGGGCTCTTTTTGTGGATATAAAACTCAGAAAATTATAGTTTCAATCAATAGCTCTTTGCTGATCTTTCACCACATTGCCACAACAACTCTAGTAGAATGTTATAATATATCTAGAGAGTGCCTTCTATAATGCTGCTGTTTTACACGTAGTGACCCCCTAGTGTTGTAATACAGTATTAAGTAACTTAACATGTTCCTTCTTTTTAAAAGATAAATGTATCTATTTTCCGTGTTAATTATTAATATGTAAATAACTTCTTTAACCCATTAAATAATTGAGCAGTATCTTCCTTTCTTTTTTCTTTTCATATAGTCCTTAACCCATTCAGGTTTCCTTACACGTACATCTCTAGGAGAGACAACTACAGATTTGAGTTTGGTCCTTGAAATGGGAGCGGTCCATCATTTTCACTGTGTGCCTTTAACCCAGGCATCATCTGTGGTAAGGCTGCAAGATGTGAAGCATTCCAGGTTCTTCTGTCATCTATTGTAGCTGGTAAACCCTTTTTCTTGACGATTACTCTTGGATTAGAGTTTCAATTCACTTTTCTTTGTTTCCCAATGTCTACGTACACATCTCCCAGCTCCCATAATGTTTTCATTATGTTTAACTTAGTGCACATCACTCTTCCATGAAGTAACTGGGAAGGAGATACATCATTGTTGCATGAGGATTTTCTCTGTAATCCATCAGTAATTTTGGAACAAAGCATATCCATGGCACTCCTTTGATGTACGATAGATGCGGGTAATACACTGAATAGCCAAATGCTTTATTCCTCTGTGTTCCAGATAGTCTGTGAATTAATGTGAACTAAATCGAGTCCCATTATCTGAGAAAAGCTCACTTGTATTCCCTTCTCTGCTAAAGATATAAAAGAGGGGGCTGAGTCGAAAGGTCCCACTATGTCTATTACTAGCTTTTCCCAAGTGCTTTCTTGAAAAGGCACTGACTGAAGAGGTGTTAGAACATAAGAACATAAGAAATGTTACAAACAAGAGGAGGCCATTCGGCCCATCTTTGCTTGTTTGGTTGTTAGTAGCTTATTGATCCCAGAATCTCATCAAGCAGCTTCTTGAAGTGTCCCAGGGTGTCAGCTTCAACAACATTACTGGGAATTTGGTTCCAGACCCTCACAATTCTCTGTGTATAAAAGTTCCTCCTATTTTCTGTTTTGAATTACCCGTTTATCTACTCTCCATTTGTGACCCCTGGTCCTTGTTTCTTTTTTCAGGTTGAAAACGTCCCCTGGGTCGACATTGTCAATACCTTTTAGAATTTTGAATGCTTGAATCAAATATTTGAACTTGGGTTGTGGCTCCTGTTCATTCATCCTGGGAGTCGGAGGTGGTGACACAGAATCCAAAGTTCCTGTGTTAGTATGTGTTATCACTGAATTGTCGTTCTCTCTACACGTAGCACATTCCTTCATTGCAGTTTCAACATGCAAGCCCATTTTAGTAGTTTTTGTTTTATTCTCACTATACCTTAGTGACTGTCATAGGCAAGGTCGATGATGTTCTTCTGTCATGATTTAGATACTACTAAATGGTGATTACCTTGCAGGATATAATAATCCATAGTTGCAAATTCATCTCGGACATGATAGTAAGGTAACAGTTCACGGTCCACACAGTTGTGTTAGTACAGGACAAGATGCGCAAACAGCTTGAAATTCCTTTTTTCCCGACAGCATCAAAGTTTTTGTAAATCATGGTGTCGACATCCTGTTGTGCTGTACCTATGACTGGAAGTGGCAGTCTGGAGAGGCAGTGAGTGACTGAATTCTGTGATCCTTTTTTTGTACTGTACATCATAGTTAAATTCTATTAGTTTTGCATACCATCTGACTATACACATTCCAGCTTTTGTTGTGAGAAGTGTTGCTAAGGCCTGGTGGTCAGTATGTAGAGTGAATCGTCTAGACCAAAGCCCTGTGCGCCACTTTTCAACAGCCCACACACAGCCTAGAGCTTCCTTTTTCTAATATGGAGTACTTCCTTTCAGTCTGTCAGTATGCATAAAGCAAAAGCAACAGTGTTCTCTGATCCATCTTTTGTAGTCCAGCACCGAGTCTATAATCTGAAGCATCTGTGGAGACAATGGTTGGAAGTGACGGGTCAAAAAGAGTTAAAGCAGGGCTATTCACAATAATTGGCTTGACTGTTTCAAAACTATTTTGAGAAGCACTGGTCCATTCAATTTCTTATTTTCCTCACAGGAGAGTTTGCCTTGGTTCAACAACTATAGCGTAGTTGGGTACATATTTGCTATACCATGCAGTCAGTCCCAAGAAAGAACAATAATGTGTAGCATCAGCTGATGATAGTGCATTTAAAAGCTACAACAACATGCTGCCAATATCTGCAAACGTGCGCACCATCATATAAATACATTGCACAAAAAAGGAGATTTCCCGACTGGTGTATTGAAACGTCACTGCTACACGCAGCTGACTGACACACGCACACAGCCCACCTCTCTTAAAGGGGAACGCACCAAAAGGCTGATTGCTATAACGCTTTCTTTCTATTTCCATCTCGAAAGCTGCATTTGCTGCCAATGCCATTACTCTCATAGTCTACTTTTAACATTTATTTATTTATTTAGCGAGGTGGTTAATTGATCAGGGCGGTTATGTGACGGTCGGATATGCAACATTCCACTGTATCAGCGTTGTTATGCAGTATTAAGTAACACAACAGCTCTCTACAAGAACAAGCATGAAACAGTACAGTATTATTCATATTAGAAAAACAGTTACTTTTATTTCACAATTAGACTATATCATGTGAAATATAAAATGGTGATTTTAGGTCAGATAGACTATATTGATTTATTATGTTTATTTATTTATTTATTTTTGGTACCTATTGTTAATTTCTAACTTTGTACACTCAGCTTAAGTTATCTTTATATTTAGTTTAATAATTTTCTTGTATGCTCAGTAATACTGATTACTTATATTTAAATATGCAAGGCTGTGACTCTCCTGAGGGTACTCTACCCTCCTCTTGTTAGGTTTCGTGAATAGAAAAATATTGTGTTTGAGACTTGGAACTTCCAGTAGGGCTATCAAGTATACAGAATACAATATTGTGAGTGTTCATGATAATAACTCATTTGTTTTAAATTATGATCCAAGACTTAAAAGGATTTTAAATAACTACAGTGTAATGATATAGATATCATTATACTGTAGTTATTTAAAATCCTTTCTGTTAAATCCAGATCTGTTAAGAGACTAATGAAAAACCAAGTGTGTTGACACCATTAGAGTTCATAGGTCTCACAGGTACTATAAAACACATTAACAAATACCTACATACAGTGCTAAAGGAGCGTTAAACAATGCTTTTAAATCCCTTTCCCATCTTTATTACATTATTTCTAGCCACTCTTTGATTGTGTTGAGAATCCCTATGTTTTATGATAAATTCCCAAATAGTTTGTATAGATAAACTGCTCCACTGTATGTCACATAGTCTGATTGCAGTAAGACCATTTAATCTGTACTGTAAATTCCAACCTGTAATATGATCTCTTGAAATGTTTGCTAAACCAGCAAATAAGAAGACCAAGACTTGACAGTCCTCAACAAAACTCAACTCAAAAAGTCAGCATGAAGCAGGTGAGAAAAAATGCCAACTTACTTTGGTGGATCTATTAAGAAAAAAAAAGAAAAAGATCAACATAGTAGAAAAGCAGAACAGCAGCACACTGTGTCACAGGAGATAACCACAAATGACTGTGTAATCACCCCTGCAAATGATGAGCAAGGTGAAATTGAATGACAACAGCTGTTTATCTGTTTACAATCTTGATTAAATAGATCTTGAAAGTCCTTTACCAACCCAGACCTGTGGCAGAAGAGTTTTATGTTTCCAGTCATCATGGAAAGAGAAATATCCCTGGATTTTAATAAGGCCTGGAACACCTGGTGTTTTGTGTGAGACCTGCAAAAAAGCCCATGAGCAGGATCGGCTTTGTGTAGCTGATTGCCATTCAGAAGGTGTCTTTATCAGCAGAGGGTTCAAAAATTGGAAAAAAAAGTTCTGGAGAAATTCCAGGTAAAGCTCACAAATGTGTGTGCAATTCACTTATACAGCAATGTAATGCCCTTACAATTGACTCCCCAACTATCTCACCAGGCTTTGAACCAGCAACAGACCATATGGAACGTACTTTTCAAAATCATAAGCAGGGTTCATTACTTGGCTCAGCAAGGACTGGCTTTAAGAGATAATGAAAAAGATTCAGGTAATCTTAATCTGTGAAGAAGACAGCAGATAACTAAAGTCAGTAGTACTGTGTCATGGCCCTGCCTTGCAGGCAGTGTTAACAAAGCTGGAAGACATAATAGAAGCCTTGACAGAGTATCAACAAAAGAGCCATGGTTAAGCAGTAATTACAGCCGGAGGGTTAATAAAAAGCCTTTGTCAGAGAGAGTTTGTAATTGGTGTCAAGATGCCTCAAGAAGTCCTGCTTCTTTTGAAAAACCAAAATCAGGAAGTGAAGTCAAGACAAACTTCTTTATCTGGTATTATTTCTGCCATGGAAATTCTGAAAGAAAATATGTCAATGATTAGGACTCATGAGAAATTTGCTACACTGTACAGTGAAACCTTACACATTTGTGCAGAGCTTGACATTGAATCTCCACTGCAGGCTGGCGTGCAGTGGAAGAATACTACCGAGCACAGTATTTCTTGTTTATTGATACCACTGTCAATGCACGAGAAGAAACATTATTACCAACCCGGACTTCTGCAGTACTCATGCCTGGAGGACATTATTTTAAAGGATCTGGAAAAATAGCACATTGTGAATACAATTAGCCAATATCCAGAAATAACACCAGCTAAGTTATGTTCAAGCAGCAAGGATGGATTCAGAATTCAGTTGAAGGGCTTGAAAACAAGTTGTTATCGTTAGACATTGCAGTAAGAAACATGTTCAATGAAATAGAAAAACTCGTCGGACTGCTGCTCACATGCAGATTGAAGAACTACCTGTGCAACACCATGATGCAAGACAGGCTGAATCATTTAGTCATTCTCCATGTTCACCAAGAAAGACTGAACCTTCTTGATATTTTGAGATAGCAGCAAAACCCTAGTGCATGTAGTGCTGTATTTGGGAACTTCTGTCTATACTGTGAAGGTGTATAATACCAGCAAAAAAGCTAATATGGCCTGGTCCTGCTATAGAAATGTCGATTATTTTGTCCGAATTGAGCTTTTTTTTATTATTCTATTTTTCTCCTGCTTGTGAGGGTTCTAACACCATAACAAGTATTATGAGTTTCTTGACAATTGTTAAATGTTGGTTTATTAAAAAACAATAGAAGAATATTACTTTAATATTTTTTACTCCCAGGGTACACTGGGAGACCCCATAGTCTATGAAAAATGGCCATACATATTTTCAACACACAGGACTTTGTAAAAATCCATGTCCCCCCAACATTTTAGCCTTGGTTGTGCCTATGCTCCAGACTCCTCAACTTTATCTGCATCTTTAGTGGATGATAGAATATGTTTTATTTTTTTTAATGAATTAATAAGATATTGTTTGACACTACTGGATGGAACTATCTCAGTTTAATAGAGAGTTTAGGTATTTTTGCCTATATATAACACCACTCTATATCGGTCAAAATTAAAATATTGTATTGATGCATCAAGTAAACTTTGGCCTCAAACCACTAGGTGATGATTAGAAATGGTTGATTGGGAATGATACTGAATACTTAAACCCTGTTCCTACTACCTACATCATCACGTTTAGAAAACTGACCTGAATGACAATCACATTTTTTCAATGCATGTTGATTGTGCGTTATTTAGTTTGTTAGGAAGGATATTAGAAATTGGTACCTGGAAGTAGGTTAAAATGACGACTTACTGGGATGCTATTGTGTGTTAGGGGCTGTCCTTCATCTCACACTAATATTTTTTGTCAAATAATGATTAATTGTACACAAGTTAACGTTATCTGTAAAGTGATAATTCAGAAAATGAGTTTTCTCTGCACTTTCCTATGTCTACATTATTTGGAACAGTTCATGTATTAACTATTCTCTTTTAAAGATGGTAAATACAAAAAATAGACACCTTGTTAAGTCCAGGGGCTCGTTTCCATAAACCGATACCAGAATGTACAAAAAGTAGCTTTTCTACTGTATTATTATTATTATTATTATTATTATTATTATTATTATTATTATTATTATTATTATTATTATTATTTATTTCTTAGCAGACGCCCTTATCCAGGTCGCTTATACCAAGTTGCTCAAATTACTTGATTATATTACCTGTCATATACCACCAACACCTACTTACTGGTACCTGTCCTATAAATAGAACAGGTGGATCACAGTCATTACCCTTACTGAATTTTGGAAACATGGGTTCTCTAATTCACGCTGTGTATTTAAGACATAGGCAGAGACCACTACAGTGACAGAGGGTATCGGCTTATAGAAAATTTTATAGAGGATGTGTGCGCAGGCTCTTTGACATGGTTTCTGATCCAAAAAATATTATAGCGAAGTACCACTTGAAGAGGGTGGATATGTGACAGATGTCCCCATTATTCTAATGACCATCTCATCTGCTCAGAATGTGCCAGGGTGGGGGCCTCTGCCTGTTCTGTCACTCACTCAGTCTCCACTGCTTTTTTTATTTTTCGGGTCAAGTCGTTATGCAACAGTCTGACCACTTATTTTGTATGCTCCCATGTTTTAGCCCCCCAAACGACAGGTGGTCTTTTGAGCTCCAAGGCGACAGAGCTGGTGGTCTGAGCTGCCATGGCTTTCTGCCCACATGGCTTTCTGCTCTGGTACGGAGATGGTATTTCTGCGCTGGTATGGAGATGGTATTTCTGCGTTGGTTCAATGATTTCTCACTCCTTCACCGTTCAAAAAGGCACATAAACAAATGTTGCATAATGGAAAGGAACAAACGGCTGATGAAACAATAAGAGCTTGCGTAATTTAACTGGGCCAGAACAATGTGTACACCATCCCACATAGGGTGCATGTTTACCAGAAAAAGGCCATGTGTTCAATTTGTATAGCGTGTTATTATTTCTTACAGAGGATAACATGGAAAATACTATTTTACAAATTAGACAGAAAAAAGAACTCTAAATGAAAATATAAGTTTGCTATTAATATTTAATAAACAAAGATTTAAACACATTCATATTATAGTTCTATTTACTTTGAAGCCAAAAGAGAGCCATAAAAATGTTAGGCAGAACATAGTGTCATTTATTATTCTTAGCATCTGTGCCAAGGTTTAACAGTACTCCGCATAGCTCCTCTTTTTTATCACCACTGTGAAAGTTCAGGAAAGATTACACATTGATTACATTTAATAATGGAATGTAAGTTCAAAACTCATCTCTGAATAAACAGGCCACAGCAGAATACTGTTAAAAGAAACTGGAATAGCAACAATAGCCAGAAAATTGGTCGACCAGAGAACAAGAAAATAAAAGGATTTGTGAATTAAATTTGTGGTGTGGGGGGATACAGGAATGTAGGAAAGCATGAATGTCTGTTAAATTGTTTGTGGACAGATAGTATTCGTGAGTAGGTTTAAGTCCAGCAATGCAATGCACAACATTAATTCTTCCACTTCTGGCAGAGGCGTAGGAGGATGTATCGATGTGATACTTTAAAGCTGTTGGCAAGTTGTGGCTTCACAGAGTACAATACAGCCAGTGTAATCAAGGGTCTTGACATCTGCAGTATTCTAGCTTGAAAATACACAAAGGTTCTTTTGTATAGGGCCATTAAGATTGTACATCATGGCAAAAGAAAAGAGACCAGGATTTATTGATTTCCACTTGTTTCCAAAGGCTGTACTTCTAAACATAAAATCTACACACAACTGCAATGTATTCTTCCACACACTTGTGACAAAAGGGTTGATTTGATGAACCTATACCTCACCAGGATAAGCCAGTACCAGTGATTCCACCTGGATTGTGCTGACCTTTTATTTTAAGGGAAATCATGGAATAAGGAAAGGTAGTTGATTTAATCCAGGGTGATTCCCCAGTAGGGGGTAACAATATACTGTGTATGATAAGTAATACGATGAAATAATCATCAATGATGGACCATTTTGTAAAGACAAAACTAAATTAGCTATGGAGATAACATATATTTAGGGCTTCTGGTTTCTGGTTTTAACCGATAAAAACTGATAAAACATTCTGATACAAAAAAAAAGAAATCGGTGTATAGCCAATAAACACCGGAAACCAACGTAAAAACAGTGGAAATGGTTAATCAATTTGCTTGTTCGCGGGATTTAAAGCTGTATTACACTTAAAATACAGAGGATTTAAAACAGAATCGTGGTGAAATGTAAAAAAAATGCCTACACACAAAAAACCCAAAAGAATGTGCCCGTGACCATAGGGATATCGTTGTGGAAGACAGCAAATGAAATAAGGTACAACTTAAGTGTGCAATTATTGTTTAGTTACTACTGTACATATTTTGACAGAAGAAAACAGCCAAGCATTTTGGAAAGTAACTGAAAACAGTAATTTTATATAGTATATAAAAAACGAAAGCCCCGTAAAACTCGAAAATAGATAAAAAATAAGCACAGAAAAATAAAATGAATAAACACTGAAAATCAGAAGCCCTATTCATACCAGTTATAAATCCCATTTATTCATCATTCAAGGATCATTTGGTTGACTACAAGTAGCTATGCAATGCTTTTGGATGGGTTATAGCTTGATTAAATAAAGTCAATTTCAAGTCATACTTGTGTATAACTTTACGCTGCCCTCATCCAGCCTCCAACATGCCGATTGCTCTCTTGACAGACGTGGCATATTGTTTTTTTTCTGTGATTTTCTTTATTGTTTTTATTCAAGCTTGCAATTCAACGGCTGAAATCACTCCATATCCAGTGTCCAATCAACTGTCTCACTAATTAGGTGATTAAGCACACTTGCTTCAGTCATAGTTACTCAAGCGTGTCATGGTAAAGGATGAATGATCGAGTGATTAAAAAGAAACCAAAAAATTTAGTCAATGTCCATCATTTATATATTTTATTTTTTTTCGAAAATAAATGTGTTATAATAGTGATAAGTTTATTTTGGTGCTCGGTATACTACTACAAAAAATGGTATGTAGTTGTAACCATGTAATGTGGTTAAAATTTGTGAACATTGTTTATTAGGCAATGTATGAGTAATAACAAACTAACCTGTAGTTAAATATGCAATTCTCTGGGTTCAACTGAATTTGTGGATAAGGTTTCTAATCAATTTCTTTAAGCCAAAGGCCTCATTTGCTACAACCACGTAATTAACAGGATCATTGCATAATAGAAGGGCAGAAGGTTGTGGCAAGTGCAGGGATTTATCCTGCATAACCTGACTTAATGTACATTTATTCCATACCCCTCCATCACTTACTTTGCCATTTGTACCTACGTCCACATATAGGAACTTAAGATCAGCATCCACCAGGGCCATAAGAACAATTTAGTTAGTGCCCAGGCAGTTTCAGTACTCGGCACTGAAAAATACATTCCTTCAGCACTTTGTAAAGTGCTTCACACATTTCAGTTATCATTTTTGAAATGGCAAAGCAGCTAATACTAAAATTAAATGCAAGAGAAGTAAACTGTTCCCCAGTCGCTAAAAACGCAGTGCAACTGCCAGACGTTCAGCAGGGCTGATGGACTCTTGCATCACTGTATCTTGTTTTTGGATGAGTGGAGTCACCGTGTTGGACAGCTCTTCAAAACAGTATGTGAAATATGTATATTCTAGTATTAGTAATAACAAACTAACCTGTAGAAAAATAAAAATTAGGTGAAGGATCAACATGGAAGGTTATAATATGACTAAATGACATCAGACACCACTTTTATTTTATTTGGTGCATTACAGCTTTAAAAATAAACGTGGGTTTGACTAATATATATACCCGCGGTTACGTTACAGGCAACACGTTGCTACAGTTTATGTTACCAGCGCATTGACTCATGTAACAAGTCCTTAAGGTTCTGGTTGGAATGCATCAGAAGAGCGCCCAGATTGAAAAATCAGTTTTTGACAAACACAGTTGTTCTGAGGTAGGATGAGGGGCAACCGAGTAGCTTTAGAATCCCTTTGTCTCTGAACAGAGAATAGGTAAATACAGAGTTTGTTCTTAGCCAGGTTGAGTAAGTTTTGGGAAACCAAGTGGTTGCAGATACTCCGTATGGCGAAAAGAAAACCTGGAATACGGCAAAGATATAGAAACAAAATGGTCTCAGACTAGTATAATATAGTGTGTGTTAGGATGGCATTACAGGTGCAAGACCTCTCTGTATAGCAAGACTAGGCATTTGCAACCACAATCTTCTGTTTCTCTCTCTCTCTCTCTCTCTCTCTCTCTCTCTCTCTCACACACACACACACTTTATTAGCAGATAACCTACCACACTTTTACAGTTGCCCTAAGAGTTTGTTCTTGCATTAAACCCAAAGGAGATTTAAACTTTACCCGCAGCCTCTGTTTTAGGGCCATCAAGGGCAATATGCTTCCTGAGTATTTAGTAAGAACCAGCCTCCACTAGATGTGTCTGTATTCTACCTTTACAATGTGTATTATAGTACTATTGATTATTATTATTTTGAAATGAAACCTGACCAGGACTGGCAGCTTGAAACTCAAAATTATTTTCTCATATTACCTTAATAAAACGGAAAAAACAATCTGCAGCTAGATAAACGGGGTTAATGTTCAGTCAACAATAATATTCCTCAAATTAATGTAGCTGTAATCTATTTTAGTAGATATTGTTACATGCAGACTGACCATTAATACTTTTTTAAGTGCTTTGTTGGCACCCATCTTTAACACCAGTTTTTATTTGCTCACTTCACCAGTATCTTATTGGGGTTTAGCACTCACTTCCACGTTTTATTACTTTAAAATTGATTTCTCATTAAAGTAATGCTATTGTTGTTGCATGAAATAGCAACTTCTCATATTCATTTGGCTCCCAGAGGACAGCGCGCACATATTGGGTTACGTCATTCATATCAACTGTACATTTAAAAAAAATGTTAAAAATTCAATAGCTTGTTTAACACAATAAGTCATCAAAAGTGAAAGACGGTAATTCCACTGTAAAACACAAGAAAAATAAGATATTCAATACAAGTACTGACTTCTTTGTTCGTCTTTATTATACAATCACTAGGGCTATATTCACACATGGTGTGACTTATCTAATTGATTGTACTGAATACTGGATATTATTATTATTTATTTCTTAGCAGATGTCCTTATCCAGGGCGACTTACAATTACATTATTTTTTACACATTATTTTTACATACAATTACCCATTTATACAGTGAGGTTTTTACTGTACCTTGCTGAAGGGTACAGCAGCACTGTCCCCCACCTGGGATTGAACCCACAACCCTCCAATCAAGAGTGCAGAGCCCTAACCACTACTCCACACTGCTGCCATATTGGTACAGTATTAAATATTAGTACACACACAAAACAAGCTATTGGGAACCTCATGTCTGACGGAAATTAAATATAAAATAAATTAAAATCAAATTTGTAACTAGGACGTAAACTGTCTTGTTATTTATTGTGTGTATTTATCCTTTACTGTGTATGATCTATCTATTTATCTTTTGAATCTGTATCATGTACCTGTGGTTGTTTTATTTTTCTAAAACATAAATAAAAACATAAATAAAGGGAACACAATGTCGCAATAAAATTTTAAAAAAATGCTAAATGGGGGGCACTGTTGAAGCGTATATTACATGAATAATCAACAACGAGTATTAACATCACAAACTGATACAATCCTAAATAATGTGCGGATGTCTCTAAAAACAGCTTCATAGCTGCTCATAGTTAATGAAGTCCTGTATTACAAAAGCTACCTACAGGTTTAATCAATTCATCTTTAAATCAATTAAAAGCACTACTAAAAATCTACATATATAAATAATAGCTTTTTAAAAGGAATCTGGAATCCGTTTGTTTCAACCATTAAGGGTTGGGCATGATTTGCTGCCTACAATATTGACAATGGCAGTACAGAAGAGTTTTACTTTGACCCAGTAAATAATTTGACTCCATGGTAATCTGTAGAATGATACAGCAATCACACTACATCATGCGGACTAATGAGAATTCAGAGGCAAAGATGCTAAATGATAGGGAACAGGAAGCAATGATAAAACACACAGCATTTGTAATTGTGGTTAGAATGATAATTATTTGAGATAGTTTACTAATCTCAATAAAACACAGAAAAGGCTGCTGACAGCTGTAATCTTAGTAATTAAGGTGAAGCATTGAATTTGCATACATTTACACTTTGATCACTGTTCACAAGATATGCACACAGAAAATCACCTGGCAGGTTAAATCAAAGCTCAGCAAAGAAATAATTACGAAACATCAATACTACTTAAAGAACACAGAACCTCCCCACACAGACAGCTTTCTCAAATATGCTGTCCTTAATCAAAGGATCGTGTTCTAGTTACCAATATTTTATTTATTTATTTATTTTAATTAACATATGCTAGATTGAGGTCCTTAATTGAACATTGTACAACCTCCAAAGACAACAAACCCTTGTTAAATACATTGACAAGAAGTACACTAACTATTGCGCTTTCTAAATTATTCTTTGATAAATTTAATATGACCACAATGGTGCTTTTCCATTTCAGAAGCTACGTGAGTATCCTCAATTACAGAAAGTGTTTTACATTTGATTTAACAAGTCCATTAGCACAAACATGTTTTTGTTGACAAAATCCAAGCATGCCCTATGTTACGAATGCATTCTCTCACTGCGTCACAACATACAGACGTGTCGGCTTGTGACTGTTACAGAGCAAGTTGTGGTAAGTTAAAGAGCAAATTGGTATGGTTAGCTTAACTAAGGTATTCTTCTTGGTTTTTTATTCTGGTTCATCAGTGAGAAATGGCATTTTTTACATCCATCAGGGGAAGCGAGTATGAAAGAGGTTAATGTTCGCACTCTGATGTACAAGACCTACATGGGGGTTAGGGATTTTTTAAACGTATGAGTTTAAGTCACCAGGATATGAAACAGAAAAGAAGAATCTATATTTCACACCCTTACCAAGTTGATCTTTAAGTCCACTATGTGTAGACAAACTCAATATTATTTTGAAGTGAAAATTGTGAATTGACAGAATACATGTAAATGTACTGAAGGCATTTAAATGATAGTCAGCCAAGTTTCAGGGACTGCATAAAGGCCTTGTTCGAATGTAAAAATCAGTTTAGCTTTTGCTGTTTGAAGAACGATTTTTTCATTGGGTCAACAGACAGGGAAAATGAGAAAGCTGCTTTAGACCGGCAACAAAGTATGTAAAATATATGCACTCTGTTGGGATTTTAATTAGATATGTTACTGCAGCAGTACTGCATCAACAATTAACTGGATATGAGTTGCTAAGCATTTTAATGTGGCACCAGTGAACAAGGTAAGATGAACCACTGTACCCAGTAAAGTAAATTAAATTCAGAGAAGTACTTTGAAAAAGTTATGGTGATCATCTGCTTAGGAATGTTCATATAAAGTTGTATCACTGTCAAATTTAGTGACAGTAGCAATAGGTAAGGGCTCAGAGCTGAAGGTCAATTCTCTTAAGCCCGCCGCACACAGCCCGACTCAAGCCGTCCCGACTCATCTCATCTCAACTGGCCGTACAGAGTTTGGATGAATCGTTTCAGTGTGCGTGCCCTTAAAACCAAGATTATGCAGATTTGAGATGTGATCAGTCTATCTGTGTGCAGCGGTTGCCGACCAAGACTGACTGAGACCGATTATTCATAAGGGTGTCAACCAATGGTGAAGCAGGTTTAAGTAATGTAGCTTGTCATGTAACTTGTCACAAGATGGCGGAATATTGACAGCTTTAGTTCCACAGGTAAAAATACATTAGTCTTGAATTGCTCTGAGTGTCCTGAATTAAAAAATATCAGATATGTGCACATTTGAATAGGTTTTTTAAGGCATTTACTAATCAAAGGTAAATGATCAATTTACCTTTTTATTATCAATCTACTGGCAGTCTTTCTTTACTGCGCTAAAACAGAAGTAACCGGTGTGTCAATCTCCAATAGGTCACAAATCACAAGCCCCTAGATCCACACGCTGAGAAAAAAAACCCACCAAAGTCAAATAAAAAATCAACAGGTTGGATTTTATTTACCACAGGCTAAAGTGTAGTAGACAAGCTATACAAAAAGTCAAACACTGCCTGAAACGTTTGCACGATGTAAATGGTCAATTAATTAATAGACTAAGTGCTTATTTTGGTTGCCTCACAGCGCTGTCTCCACCGTCTAATCAGTATACGATGCCATGCATAATATGAGGGTCGCTATGTTGGGCTAAGTTAATACAAAAATGTGTACAGTGCAGTATTAATTAAATCTGCATACATAGTAATCACCAGGATCTAGTTGTGGTCCGTCTAATTCAGTCTTAGCAGTGTGTGACACCCAGTCGGGGAAAGACTCAATTGTGACGTCAAACCAAAACTGAGCACAACTGATCGCAAAATCTGTGCATACTCAGATGAGATGAGTTGGGATGGCTTGAGTCAGGCTGTGTGCAGTGGGCTTTAGGCACCTGCAGTTTTCATTTGCAGTAATGTATTATGTGTGTCCTGATTTATATCATTTGTATGTCAAAATATGAATATGGTTCTATTGGGTTTACAGTTTAGTCATGGCTCATCCTTGTACAGCCATTGCTTTGGCAATCAAAATCGTTTGGCAACTGTCTTTCTATTTTCATGGTTGTCTGTTCGATTTGTATTTCCTTTTACTTCATTTTGTTATTCTAAGTGAATTTGTATTCCTTTGTCCAGTCCATACCTGTCTGTAAGCCTTCAAGTTATTTTCATTGAGTGATTTATAGCACAGTTTATACAGGTGTTAAAAGGGAAGTTTCATTTGGGCTTAATTATAAACATACAATCACAAGAAAATGTCTGAAATGTTTGCTTGTCTCAATTTGTTGTAGTTGTGCTGCAGGTTCCCGGCATGTGGGGTGTTGAGCTCTCAAAACTCAGCAGCAAGATTGTTCTTTCATTCCTAAAACAAAATGTATGTTATTTTATATTACTTTTATATTTCATTGTGCCCATTCGTGTTTGTAGGCTGCCAGTAGACAAATGAAATATTGGCCCTAAACATGTATCTTAATTCTCTGATACCTTAAAATAGGCTCAGTCTGGTATGTGATTAATAAGCTGTTTCTGGTTAGGGTGTTGGGACGTGAATAAGAAGCTGACTGAACAATAAGAAGCTGGCTGTCAAATACTGCTGAGATCCTGTACTTCCACAATCACATTGGTGTTGTTTTTCTTATTACTTACACTCTTTAAATCATGTAAAACAAACACAAAATGATATATCAAGTTCAAAGAACCAGACAACAACAATCTAATTGAATTTTATTATTATTATTATTTATTTCTTAGCAGACGCCCTTATCCAGGGCGACTTACAATCGTAAGCAAATACATTTCAAGTGTTACAATACAAGTAATACAATAAGAGCAAGAACTACAATAACTTTTGTTCAAGTGTGACAAACCACAATTCAATAATACAGCAGATAATAGTGATCGTTACATCAGGATATGATTAAATAGTGATAGTTACATCAGGATATGATTAAATACAAAATACTACAGGTTAAACACTTGGCAGATTACAGTATTCTGAAGTACAGGATTAAATGCAGTAAAATAGGGGGCAGATAAGAGCAAAATAAAGCACATTTAAATGAAGGGTGATAGTGTCCCAGGATACAAACAGAGGAGTTCTACAGGTGCTGTTTGAAGAGGTGAGTCTTAAGGAGGCACCGGAATGTGGTCAGGGACTGGGCAGTCCTGACATCTGTAGGAAGGTCATTCCACCACTGCGGAGCAAGGGTGGAGAAGGAGCAGGCTCTGGAGGCAGGGGAGCGTAGAGGAGGTAGAGCCAGTCTTCTAGTGCAGGCGGAGCGGAGAGTTCGAGTGGGGGTGTAGGGAGAGATGAGGGTCTGGAGGTAGCTGGGTGCAGTCTGGTCAAGGCATCTGTAGGCTAGTACAAGAGTCTTGAACTGGATGCGAGCGGTGATCGGGAGCCAGTGGAGCGAGCGGAGTAGTGGAGTAGCGTGGGCGAAGCGAGGCAGAGAGAACACCAGGCGGGCAGCAGAGTTCTGGAATAGCTGGAGCGGACGGGTGGCGGACGCAGGGAGGCCAGCTAGGAGGGAGTTGCAGTAGTCTAGGCGGGAGAGTACCAGGGCCTGGACCAGGAGCTGGGTAGCGTAGTTGGTGAGGAAGGGTTGGATTCTTCGGATGTTGCTCAGGAAGAATCGGCAAGTGTGTGCCAGAGTGGAGATGTGCTGGGAATAAGAGAGGCAGGGGTCCAGGGTGACTCCAAGGTTCTTAGCGGAGGAAGAGGGAGAGAGTGTGGTAGATTCCAGAGGAACAGAGATAGAGAGATCAGAGGAGGGGGAGGAGGAGGGAAAGAAAAGGAGGTCAGATTTAGAGAGGTTGAGTATGAGGTGATGCGAGTGCATCCAGGAGGAAATAGCAGACAGACAGATAGAGATACGGGAGGAGATGGTGGAGTCAGAGGTGGGGAAGGAGAGGAAAATCTGAGCATCATCAGCATAGAAATGGTATGAGAAACCATAGGATGCGATGAGGGGGCCCAGGGAGCGGGTGTAGAGAGAGAACAGGAGAGGACCCAAGACTGACCCTTGGGGGACTCCAGTTAAGAGAGGGTGAGGTGTGGAGGTTGCTCCACGCCAGGTTACCTGGTAAGTGCGGTTGGAGAGGTAGGAGGAGAACCAGGCCAGAGCAGTGCCAGAGATCCCCAGGTCAGCGAGAGATGATAGTAGAATAGAGTGATCAACAGTGTCAAAGGCAGCAGAAAGGTTGAGGAGAATTAGGACAGAGGAGAGAGAGGCAGCTCGGGCACACTTAAGACAGGAGGACGGTTTCAGTGGAGTGAGCAGAGCGGAAGCCAGATTGGAGAGGGTCAAGCAGAGAGTGGTTGGACAGGAAAGCAGAGAGCTGGCGGTGTACAGTCCGCTCCAGGGTTTTGGAGAGGAAGGGTAGGAGGGAGACAGGACGGTAGCTCTGGAGGGAGGTGGGGTCAAGGGTAGGTATTTTGAGGAGGGGAGTGATAGAGGCTTTTTTGAAGGCAGAGGGAAAGATACCAGAAAGTAGAGAAGTGTTGAGGAGGGAGGAGATGAAGGGGAGTATAGCAGGAGCAGCAGCTTGAAAGAGGTGAGTGGGGAGGGGGTCCAAGGCACACGTGGTGGGTTTGTGACCCTGGAGCAGGGAGGAGAGGTCAGAGTCTGAGAGGGGCAAGAAGGTGGAGAAGGAGGGTGAGTTAGTAGGGGATGTAGTGGGTGTAGGGGTTGGAGCGGGAGGGGGTGCGGGGGAGGGAGAGGTGTTAAAGAGTTTGCGGATATCTGAGATTTTACAAGAGAAGAAGGAGGCAAAGTCATCAGGGGAGATAGAGGAGGGAGGAGGAGGGGGGGGGGGGGAGGACATGCCTGATTCTGCCAGAAATCTCTAAGGGATGGCGCTGGCAAGGAGGACGGTGGAGGAGTAAAAACTGCAAGACAAATCGAAACAGGTATAATTACTTTTTAAGGTTTGGTAAATTACCAGTATTACCAAAATTGCAGTGTGGAGTAGTGGTTAGGGCTCTGGACTCTTGACTGGAGGGTCGTGGGTTCAATCCCCAGTGGGGGACACTGCTGCTGTACCCTTGAGCAAGGTACTTTACCTAGATTGCTCCAGTAAAAACCCAACTGTATAAATGGGTAATTGTATGTAAAAAAAAAAATAATGTGATATCTTGTGTAACAATTGTAAGTCGCCCTGGATAAGGGCGTCTGCTAAGAAATAAATAATAATAATAATAATAATAATACCAGTAACTAGTAAAATACAGGGGAAAGAGAGGAGCTCTATTCAACATCTTTCAATCATGGACAACCATATTTGTTTGAGGCTGCTTATACTATAACAGTTAAGCTGTATAAAATTCAGTTTAATTTGTTTTTGTATGTTATTTATAGCAGGACTGGATCATACAATCCCATACAGTGTTGTGGCGTCACAGTGCCATCAAGTGACAAGCCATTTATGCATGTTTGTAAAATACAGATTAACATCCACCCCACGTCTCAAGATAAAAAGAAGATTTCATGCTATTTTAATAAGACATGCGAACCACAGTTTCAATGCTTGATTGCTTTGCTAGGACATATTTTAGTCAAAGTAAAGAAAGGATATTCAAATGTTATTGGCATTTCTAAAAGACAACAGGATATAAGACACAATTGCATAATGGTTAGAATTTATACAACCATTGCAGTCACCTTGGAATTTCAAATTAGGTGTATTAATGTTTTTTTCAGAAAACGCACTTTGCTAACCAGATTAGTGTAATACCAAATGAATTTGCAAACCTGTTTACAATTTGTTGGTTTACTTTCCCTGAGGCAAGACCCACTTGCATTGAAAAATGATTGCGACCGAGCTATACATATATAGACTCTACTACTTGCAGCAAAGTAAAGTTAAAACATGTACTGATACAGGAAACATGTAAAGCCAATGTTTTCAACACCCTCCATGCACTGGAAATTAAGAATAGTGCTACGAGTTATTCTGGAGTCTTCAGACTAACTGGTTAATGTAGTACAAATGAGTTCACTAAGGGTTGGTCTAAGATTTAAAAAGCCTGATGCATGTGTAACCAGGTGGAGACTGGGCACGAATTGGCAACCCTGCCCACTGCAAGCGAGCATCTTAACCATGCAAAAGGGTCGGGCTCGTCTGCATGCATGGTTATAGAGCTTTTAACCTCATCTCATCTGAGGACAGAATCTGTAATGGCAGTGCATTTCACAACACTGCACATAACACTTGAATCAAAACAGGTAAAATAGGCTTCTAAAACAGAACTGTAGCCAATCATACCTGTGCTGCATATCACAAGGAATCCTCAATTGAGCCAAAACATCAAAACATCCCTCTACCTTTGTCCTTGCTGCTATGCCTCCACAGCCCTTTATTTTTGCAAGGTCTATTTTCTTTGATTTTAGAGATCCTATTATTATTATTATTTATTTCTTAGCAGACGCCCTTATCCAGGGCGACTTACAGTCGTAAACAAAAATACATTTCAAGAATCACAGTACAAGTATTAATACAATTAAGAGCAAGATAAAATACAATCACTTCGGTTCTAGCAAGTACAAGTATATGATAAAATACGATTCAATAAAGGAGCAGATAACAGTGTCAGTGATAGTTACATCAGGATATAATTAAATACAGAATACTACAGATTAAATGACACTTGACAGATTACAGTACTCTAAAGTACAGGGTTAAATGCAGTAAAATAGGGAGCAGATAAGAGCAAGTAAAGTGCATTTAAGGAAGAGTGATAAGTGTCCAGATGGAAAAGAGGAGTTTCTACAGGTGCTGTCTGAAGAGGTGAGTCTTGAGGAGGTGCCGGAAGATGGTCAGGGACTGGGCAGTCCTGACATCTGTAGGAAGGTGGAGAAGGAGCGGGCTCTGGGGACAGGGGAGCGTAGAGGAGGTAGAGCCAGTCTTCTAGTGCAGGAGGAGCGGAGAGGTCGAATGGGGGTGAAGGGAGAGATGAGGGTCTGGAGGTAGCTGGGTGCAGTCTGGTCAAGGCATCTGTAGACGAGTACAAGAGTCTTGAACTGGATGAGAACGGTGATCGGGAGCCAGTGGAGTGAGTGGAGCAGTGGAGTTGTGTGTAAGAAGTGAGGCAGAGAGAACACCAGGCGAGCAGCGGAGTTCTGGATGAGCTGGAGCGGACGGGTGGCGGACGCAGGGAGGCCAGCCAGGAGGGAGTTGCAGAAGTCTAGGCGGGAGAATACCAGGGCCTGGACCAGGAGCTGGGTGGTGTAGTTGGTGAGGAAGGGTCAGATTCTTCGTATGTTGCTCGGGAAGAATTGGCAAGTGCGTGCCAGGGTGGAGATCCTACATTAGGTACCGGATGTTTACACTCAGAAGAGGCTGAAGCAACAAATATGCTACATTCTTTTCCAATGGTATTGAAAACTTTTTTTTTTTTTTTTGTATATTGAATCAATATAAGCGTCAAAGAGGATGGATTAATAATTACTGTATATTAAAAGTCAGCAGTGCCTACAATAGTGTCTCCCCCTATCCTTAGATTAGTTAGGAAATCCTATCTAACGATAGAGCAGGTTACAGCTCGAGCTTCAGGTAACTGTCACCAGAATATACATGTTTTTAAATGATGGTGTCTAAACGAATTCAGTTGTGGCAAAGAAACACTGGGCTCTAAATTTTACCCGGGAAGTGAATAAGGTTTTGATCGCAGAAAAATCTTCAATAAAATCTAGTTAACAACAATAACTAAATACCGCTATTTAAAAAAAAAAAAGCAATACTTATTCAATTTAAGTCATAAACACCATTTTATTTTAATTAGAAATGCCAACACACAACAATATCTCACAGGCTAAAGTAAAACAAAAAAGAATAACAGTATTGTGATATGTTTGTGCCTCCGGTATGATAGAAAGTGTGTACAGTAATATAATTTTGTACATTAAAGAGTCTTTAATTTTGTACATTAAAGAGTATTTTTCAAGTTACATTACAAATATGAGCCGCTGGTTATAATTCAATTGAGCATCTCGCTGTGTAATACAATAACATGACATAATCAACACAGAATTCTTCATGTCTTATTACTCAGTAAAGTTTCAAATATCAATTATCACCGACATTAACTTGTGAGTGCTTCGAACTCCAACTCCATGCTGTCCCGTGCATAACACGAACCACCACCTCAGGAGGTGGGGCTAGATCTAGACGTTACACGTAGCTTACTCAAATATACTAATGGATTATTATGGTTCACTATAGAATATGCTGTAAATAATAAGACCTAAATGCCCAGAAATATTTGTGCAATACAAAACTTAAAATCTAAAGCATAACAACAATAATAAATTTGCATCATTTTTTTTGTTTTGTTTTTTGCATAGTTTGTGCAGATCTTGCAAACTAACAATTTTAATTTTCTAACCGATGGATAGGAAAGGTTCCCCTGAGTCCTAAATGTTTGGAAAGAAACCAAGTTAGGAACGTTCTGTAATATGCAATGTCCTATCTTAAATTAAGATAGGAAAATAAGTTAGGAGATAATTTTCTGTAATATCAACTCTCCAAAACTTGTAGTTAGGACATTCTATCTCTGATGAGAAGAATGTCACTTAGGATACTTTTGTAATATGGCCTCGGGTCAACATTCCGGTCCCAGACCTTCGGTACATTGAGCGGGGCTACAGTAGCTTGTGCACTAGGGGTCTCGGTAACCCTTCCCTGACGGTCACATTGGATTCCAATCCCCCCCCCCCGGTGTTTAATAGACATCGAGGATTCCCTTACCAAACGCAAGCCTTGTCTCATTGATATTCCCTCCCATTTTTCCGCCCTTTGCTCTCTTGGTTTTTTGGGCAGAACCGAACAAATCGGCTTGCAGTGGGAAAATTCGGCCAATAGAATGTTCTGCTGCCACAATGGTTTTATAGGAGACCGGCACTACTTTCTCAGTCATTACTTGTTTAAAGTATGGCCAGTCTGAGCCCATAATTACCAGATACGGTAACTTTTTCCACGACAGCCACGGTTACACAGCCTATCCGACTTCTGACAGTCAAATACATTTTCATGGAGGGATATGTCTTAGTTTTCCCATGTATACAGGAGATAGCCACAGTTCCATGTGCCTTCCAAGACACTCCCACCAAAAGAGCAGTCCTTATTAAAGTCTGCCTGCATCCTGAGTCCACTAATGCGTGGTTACTCACTTCACCGAACCTTATATCAACCATTTCCCCGAGACTTATCTGCCTCTGGTGTCGGGAATTGGGAGGCAAGGCAACACCACGTCACATGGCTGCGGGGCAGTTCCTGGTGACGTGGCCAGCCTCATGGCACCAGTAGCAGATCGGGACGAGGGGCGCAAACGGAACCTGCATGTCCTGCAGGTGGGGATCTCTGTTCTTACCCAGCTGGGGGCCAACCTCAGTTTCCGTTTTTGTGGAGGGAGGTCACCCATTGGGAGTCGAGAGTGTGCAGGTCCAGGGGTGATGGGTGCTCTTTGGGCAGGGGTCTTTGAAACTGGAGGAGGGGCCCTGGTTCAGGAGGAGGGAGAGGTAGATGGGAGCAAAGGCAGGGAGTCCTCAAATGCCTCGGCCAGGTGGATGGCTTGTTCCAGCGTGGTGGGGTTATGGCGACTGACCCATGCTTGCGTCTCTGCTCCCACCACATGGTTGAACTGTTCATTGGCCACCAGTTTAACCACCTCATTGACAGTTGGTTGGGTGGGGCCTGACTCCTGGGGGGCGCTGGTACTCCCTGAACCGGTGGCAGTTCGTCTCTCCTGCGATGTTCAGACATTGGAGAATCGCCTGCTTGACCAGGCCATTGTCCAAGGCGGCCTCATCTGCCATGGCTCGGTAGTGGTATGGCGAATAACACAAAGGATTGTGATCCCCCTCAACAAGCATGAAGATGAGATTGCATGTACTGGACGTAAAAACAGATTGAAAGTGGCAGATTGCAATGTTTGTGAAAGAAGCAGCCTGTACCCAGAGGTGGAGTTCAAGTCAAACAGGACCTGACTGAACAGCAATTGCATATGCCATACAACACCAGTCATAGCTACCTTCTCTCCAATGAAAATCAGAGCAAGAACAACTATAACCAGTGGCTACGAGAGTAAATAATGAACATTAAACTATATTACATGAGCATGAGCAGCAGTGTGGAGTAGTGGTTAGGGCTCTAGACTCTTGACTGGAGGGTTGTGGGTTCAATCCCCAGTGGGGGACACTGCTGCTGTACCCTTGAGCAAGGTACTTTTTACCTAGATTGCTCCAGTAAAAACCCAACTGTATAAATGGGTAATTGTATGTAAAAAATAATGTGATATCTTGTAACAATTGTAAGTCGCCCTGGATAAGGACGTCTGCTAAGAAATAAATAATAATAATAATAATATATTATTGCGTGCAACCAACGGAACTATACATATTAAAAAATGCAGCTTTAATTAGATGTAAGGCTTGCCATGATTCTAGTGGTGAAGTCAATCCAACAGTTCACTAGAAGAAACATGCCACATAAAAATCACGAAGACAAAAAAAAAACACTTTGTAGTTAAGTATTCAATACATTACTGTTTGAAAACCCTGTTCTTCATCTTCAATGCTTTGGGATTATGCTGTATAATCAAATAGCATTGATCCTTCACCTGTATTGCTATTATACTTTGATTATTTGAATGCAGGGATCCAGACAACAATAGTCTTGTGTTTCATCAGCAGTTTCATGATGCCTTAAAATGAGTATTGAATTTCAGAGAACAAAAATATATGACTCCTAAGCTGGTATGGGAAGCCACATTGAAATTACCATTTATAGATCTCTTAAATGTTGAAAATAATATCTAAATAATGTATAGATAATTGGAAAATAATTACAGATTTTATGTAATTGCCAACTGCCAACTAGATAGCTTAATAATCTTTTTTTAAATCATACATTTTATTTTGTCAAGTTGTTTATTTTTAAAAGTGGCCCCCTGTAAGCACCTCCAAGAGGATGACTGGTAAATAAATAGTTAAAAACAATAATCTATTTCACACTGGTTGGTTTCTTGATCTTAACAACCTTTTTTTAGTATGTTAATGCCCCAAGGTGAATTGATAAGGAGAACATGTAAGAAAGAAATGTAAAGACAACATGACAAACAGGATGCACAGCGGGATGGTCCAAAAACCGTCAGAAAGAATGAAAGAAAATCATTTATAAGAGGACATATTCTGTATAATATACATTTCCTGTATACATTTAAAGAAAAATAATATGTGCTGCTTATTGAGTAGAAAAAACATCCATGATAGTGTCTAACAGCTTCTATTCCCAATCCTATTATATAGATACAGTTCAAGATTAAGTGCTCAAGCTGCTTTTGTTCATTGCTATTATTGTTTTTCCATTACAATTTGGTGACAGTCTGTTCTGTTTGGCCAAAAGTAACTTTGGGAAGTCTTGCCCAACGTGTTTTAAACTCTACTATAACAGGGTGATTCAGCTTTTATATGGTAGTTGGCATATATAGTGTTTTGTTTGTTGTACCAAAGCAATACTTCACAGTACATTTATAGACAGGTTCTCTTTTAGCTCATCCGTCACACACTTAATAATATGCTTACTCCAGCTCAACTCTCCTGTTTATCACCCAGAGCAGAGGACCTGCTCCAGCCTAACTCCTGTGTCTTTCTAGGCACATGTTAACAAATCCTCCTAATAAAGGTAGTCTGTTACCCAGGGGAGAAATCAAGGATGGGCTCCAGGCTGGCAGGGGAGAGTGTGGCACCTAGTGGTAGGAGTAGACACAACACCGAGCGCTCTGGCACACAGTAAATTAGGAAACGACTCAAGGTCTGCAATAGCTCAAGTGAGCCTGGCTCTATTGTACAGGGGTTACGATGTGGGTCTGATGAACGCAAGGAAGCTGTTTTGCACCCAGTCTTAAGGTGTTTTGACAGTGAGTTTCTGCTCTGTGGTTCAGCTGTCAGATCAGCCAAAGTGTCTTTATATTAATAAGCACCAGCACCATCTAGTGCACAGCTAGTGTATTGCCTGCAAAACTAAAAAAAAAATAGTTTCCTAAGTGGCAGATCACCAGATGGCCCTGGATCTTTCTTCTATAAAGACACTTTAGTTGATCTAGCCTAGTTTACTGTAGAGGTCACTGTGGATTCAAAACAATCATCATTTGTACCTGGACCGATCCGAACCAAAGTAAAACTCATAATAATAGACCTGGGTCTGACCCGAACCCGAAGAATGGTTCATGTGCTTTTTGGGCTTTCCCCGTGGTGAGTGCAGTCCCGGAAATGTAAACTACACATGGCAGTAGAAATACTACGTAGGCGCTTTGCCTCACACACAAACCCAGCACAATATTACAAAAATTAAATGTAAAGGCATAATTGAATCAAACAAACTAACAAACAAAAACCCAAACAAAATATACACATGCACATATACATGTATATACTTGCACTTAATTTCATATTGCTGTAAAAAAAAATATATAATTTAGACATGCTTTTCTTAGAGAAGTGAGCTGATTCTCCAGTTTATGACAGGCAATGCAAAAAGCTAAAGGCATGTCATATTTTTCAATTGTGTATTTCTACTTTTGAAAAAACCCAATACTTATTTCATAGGTCGATCCTTCCAGACCTCCTGATTTCGTCGGGAGACTCCCTAAGTATGAGCTTGATCTCCCGTGAAGATCCCGATAATTTAGATTGCCAATTGTAAGACATTATTACTGCAAGTTAATTTCTGAAAACAAGCGTCATATATATATATTCTTTTTTTTTTCCCCCACTGTCCTAAGAATCTGTCTTACTTTATGGGGCTCACTGCATGGGATCCACCGCAGCCCCCTTATTGCCCTTACCTGCCACGCATGCCGCTAGCGTTATGTAAATGCCTGCAAAAACTTACATTGCGTTGCAGCCTCTTTAGAGTGTGAGAGAGGCAAAACACTCCTGATTTTTTAATTTTTGTTGCCGGGTATGTCTTTAATCAGTATAAAACTATATATAGGTTAGATTAAACAGATGATTACTTAACAATGTCTTACTGCAGACATTTCATATTACATGATTTAGTGTCAATTATTAGAATAACAATTTCATATGGTCCATTTCAAAGAAATGCAATGTGAGGAAATAGCCATTCACTTGATCTATTTTGTGTTTTGATGTTTTTATACTGTTTCGATGTCTAAAAAGTACATTTCATTTATAATGCTGACAATTTACATTAAACCCTAGCGATGAATAAATGAATATTGTAAGAAATCACACAAACAAAATACATTTTGTTGTGAACTTATTTAAAAATGTTCCCCAGGACTGTGCCATTTAAGACAGCTCTTGTATTCTTTAAGGCTGTTTTTTTTTTTTTTTTAATTACCAGTGATTGTGCTAGGTTAATTACATTTATCAAGCATGTGTTTTGTTCTGCTGCACTAGTTTTTGTCTACATTTTGTTTACGCATGTTATGTAAATTGATTGACAGACTTTGTATTATAGTTTGAAGATATTTTGGAAGCAGATTTCTCTGGCAATTAGGCAAATACTGAAACTAATTAGACTGAAAGTGCAGTATAAAAGTGTTTACAAGCTGGTTTTGGAGCATGTTGTACAGGTGTTTTCTAGTGTAGCCATCCTGGGGGGCAGCCCCTATAGAACTACGTGGTTGATTTTAGGGCTGAACAGTCAAGCTAGCCCCCCGTAGTTCAGACCCGTTTCCAGCCTGGTTGGTGGAGTTTTTTTGGGTCTCAGCACTTGGCAGCTCACGTGAAAGGATGGGTTTACCACTGTTGGTAATTAAGAGGGTGGCATTCAGAGGAGTTAAATAGTGCCAAGCAGGAGGTAGGCACAACCGAATGGAGCAGTCATAAAGAAGATTAACGGGTGCAACCCCGTTTTGTGGCCTGCTCTGTAGGGATCTTGGCTTAGCATTGGTGCCTGTGAATCTGTCTCTTTTAATAACAGCACCGGTTGCCTAAGCTTTGCTATGGGGTTTTCTGCAACAAGCCTTAGACTCTGCCTCCTGATTGTTTTAGATTTGGTACAGCGTGTTTCATTTTTTCGTTTGGACTGCTGCACTGACTGGGAAACACCCATCCCCGTTTATTTGACAATACTGTGGCAAATCTCGGTTCGCAGGGTCTTCTCACAGGAGGACCTCCCGCTATGAACATAATTAATCAAAGAAACTACAAAATGATATTGCAAGTCTACCGTAAACCATCATAGTAATACAGCATTTCATATTAGCTTTTGAAGTGTCACATTTTTCTATTTGTGTCAGTTTTTTGTTAAGTATATGGAAAACTACAAAGTGCTATGTAATTCAATATGTTAACGTAACATTATTCAGCAGATTTCATTTGACATTATAAAGCAAAATAAGTTAATTATATAGGGTGATGCACAACCTGTGACCATAGCTGTACAATGCATACATCTATTTGCATGACAAATACTGCAGTATGAACGGGTGTATATAGGCACAGTGGAAACTGATGTATAACAAGATATGGTCAAGAAAGGCATGTTTGGACCTTAGAAAAAATTACAGATTGTTAAAAGGACTGGCCTGCTGGTCACTTTTTTCATCAAACATGGGCCTTACATTTCAAAAGAGTAATAATGCACATCAACAAAATCACCCAGGTTTGTCTTGAGCAGCAAAATGTTGATTGTCTGACTGTGGTCAGCCTGCTCACAATTTCAGCTTCTTTGGGATCAGTTTGTTGGAGCGATCGTTGCTCCAACTACACGAGATGAGTCTTCAGAGATACACATCAGTCTACCTTAAAGCCACATACATCTAACTGTATAAGATGATGATGCAAGGCCTGCTTTGACCAATAACTGGGTTTTTGTGATTTTGATGTGAGTGTTTGGAACAAATATTGTACAGTGTTTCTGATGCAGTACCACGGTGGTACTAAAGGTACTGCAATAGATTATATGATTTACTGTACTGCATGTAAATCACTGGAAGATGTACTAAATCTGAGAAACATACACAATACACAACCTACAGCTACAGGAACCTAAAGCAAATCTATATGATTTCAACATTACTTACTGGGTTACTTAACTAATTATATACATAATCCTGATAACATAACACAAAGTAATTACATTGATACTGTGTGTCTAATTAAAGAAATACTACTGTAATTCACAAAATGAAGGTGCAAAGTTACATAGCAGGAGGGATATGAAAATTTGTGTTGCTTGACCCACTGGTTCTGAAAATGTCACCAGGACCCCGAGAGAATATCACAAGATTTGTAATGATGCTGTTATTCTTTTATTCTGTACATAATTAGTGCATACTCCACAGCATTAACATGCTGATATTTCAGGCATGCACTACCGCTGGCAACCTCTGGTGTTCAAAGCAATACTGCAAGACCCGGCCTGCAAGGGCATGAATCAAACACACACATCATAGGAAATCACAGCTTTGCAGTGAGAACTTCAATCATGACATAGTAAAATTAGGATTAATATGGCTTCATAGACGGGAAATAATTGATAGAAAGAAAAACAAAATGCTGGATTTGCAGTGTGGAGTAGTGGTTAGGGATCTGGACTCTTGACCGGAGGGTTGTGGGTTCAATCCCCAGTGGGGGACACTGCTGTTGTACCCTTGAGCAAGGTACTTTACCTAGATTGCTCCAGTAATAACCCAACTGTATAAATGGGTAATTGTATGTAAAAATAATGTGGTATCTGTAAAATGTGAAATAATGTATGATGTGATATGTTGTAACAATTGTAAGTCGCCCTGGATAAGGGCGTCTGCTAAGAAATAAATAATAATAATAATAATAATAATATTTTTAGCTGAATTTATTGGGTTGAAAACAACCCTTTTTATGGAATTGGAATTGAGAGATATTTCAATATGTGTTTATAAAGTGTTTATAAACATTTGAAAAATGAGAAAATACTTCTGACCCTCTTTAAGTGGACTGCAAGTTTGATTTCAATAATCAAAGTTGGCTTTAAAAACAGTCCTTTTTTGGCAGGGCCCATTACTTCAAAAAGATACATTTCCGTTTCACACTTCAAAAAGATACATTTTCGTTTCACACCAGTTATAATTCCGGTCTTCCCGTCAAAGTGACTTCTAAATTCATAACATTGGCTCCTAAAATCCAACCTGCTCAATCAGAAACATTTCATTGGTTCCCGAGTTCCTGACTCCTCTTCCAAAGTTCAGCATTTTGATTGGTTCATCTGTCTTACCTATTCGCTCTGGCACAGGTTCAGAGGGGAGGACAAACCCTGTATAAGCACAACATCTGATTTACAGACCCCTGCCTGTTTAGAGGTGAAGGTGCAATAAGTACAGGGGGCATACCTCCAACTATATGACTATGTTTGTACTCAAAATGTGCATAAGACATTGTCACACAGAACACTTTATAACCTAGGCAGTGAAATGTGCTCTCTGTCAAAACACTGTTCAGTTGCTTAGTGTGTAGAGTTCTCACTTATGGTTTTATTACTGGTTCTTTTCCAAATGCTAAACTTTGAGAAAGGAGTCAGAAACCAAGTTTCTGATCGAACAGGTTTGAATTCAGAAGACATTGTGACAGGGAGACCCAAAACAAAACCGATGTGAAATGAAAATAGCAAGTCAAAACTGATTTATGGGCAGCAAAATATGAATAAAAATATTATGTGGAAAAAGATACTGGCAGCAGATAAAGATAAGTGCAGCAGTGTGGAGTAGTGGTTAGGGCTCTGGACTCTTGACTGGAGGGTTGTGGGTTCAATCCCAGATGGGGGACACTACTGCTGTACCCTTGATCAAGGTACTTTGCCTAGATTGCTCCAGTAAAAACCCAACTGTATAAATGGGTAACTGTAAAAATAATGTGTAAAAAATGAATGCAATTGTATGTAAAAAGAATTTGATATCTTGTAACAATTGTAAGTCGCCCTGGATAAGGGTGTCTGCTAAGAAATAATAATAATAAGATACTGCAAGAATTTGTACAACAAAGCAGAAAACTAAAGAAAAGTAATGTGTTGTGTTTTAAACCCTACAGCATGTACAGTAACACTTTAAAACAGCTATTTATAAAAGCAAAGGCAGAGGCAAAACTGTACAGGTAAACAAGAATGAGATTGCAGAGTGTGATAAGGACAGAAAGGATCGATGTTGAAAATCTCCCTCCCGATCAGATAGGACGCTGTGTAAGGGGGGTGGTATGCTGCCTCCTAGATGGACCACCTTGATGGTAGGTGGAAACCAGAAGGTGACCATATTAGGGGGAGCGCGTAGTTGCAAGTACTCAGGACGACTCCATTGCAGTCAGCTGCAGGGCGGCCCTCTATTGGAGAAACCATGGCGACGGGTTGTTTGCAGGGAGGAGTTCTGTGGGTACAAAGGGGAAACAGCTACATCAGTTCCTCCTCCCCTTCCACTGAGAAAATAAGCGACCAGCCAGAGCTGTGTGTTGTCGTCTTGTTTGTATTACGTGCTGTTTGTTTTTGTGTTTTGTGTAGAGGAGTAGTAGGAGCGGGAGGCTGTAGCTGCGGAGCCAGCACTAACCCCGGAGCACACCCCTCACAGCACAGCACAGTGCAGCGCACTCACCAGGATCCCTGGAAGAAAGGAGCACATTTTCGTGCACGGAGGAGTGTGGTGAAGGAGTGTTTTCTTTTGTTTATCCAGAGACTGGAAAGCCATTGTTTTACCACAATACCATAGTTGGTAGAGGGGTGGATTCATTATTATTATTATTATTATTATTATTATTATTATTATTATTATTATTATTATTATTATTATTATTATTTGTCTTCAAAATAAAAGAAGGACTTTTGCTGGGAGAATCCTGTTTGGACAGTACGCGTCATTTCACTGAACCATTCACATTCTGTCACACAGAGAAATAGAATAACATCAATATACACAATATAAATATAAAATTGCATGCAACATAAACATCAGGAGATCAAAGGGCCCTGGAAACAAGTCTGTCGAATTGACTTATTAGATCATCCTTCATTGTACATACCCTGCTAAATGACAGAATACTCATTTAGAAATATTAAGACCACTTAAGCATCTTAACAGGGTCATCTACAACATGGCATGTATCAGAAAAAAAAAATACAGCTTTTCGCTTGCTGATTCAAATAAACACCTAGCCAGTCAGAGCCTATGCTGATACCTAAAAAACCCATGCATGTGGTACAATTCAACACCTCACAGTACCAATGACAATTCAATACTCAACAATTAGCAGTTGCTGTTGATTACAATTAGTAAATCATTAATTATCTTCGATGCAGATATGTTGAGTTTTAGTCATAGGACTTTTTCTTTTTTTTTTTAATTCATAGCTTCAGCAATACTTCTTCCAAATGCAGCACCACCCAGGCAATGACTGGTGGGCTGTGTGGTACCAGACAAGCACTGATGGGCAGAATGGTCTCTCATTTCAATAACGATTTAGAGAAAATATGTTGAAATTCATGGCATCATGTTCACCATGACAGACAGACAGATGGACGGAAGTGATTAGTGCATAAGGGTCCACATTTTGACCCTTAAATAATCTTTCCCAAAAACTGTACAGGTAAACAAATATATGTGTGGACAAATATAATGTAGTTAATATGACAGAGAAAAAAAAACAACAAAAAAAACCCAAAAGCAATATCTTATACGTGACTGAAAATAATGTGGTGTGAATTCATCATACCTATGCTTCACAGAGTGGACATTAATAAAATATGACATTGATATTGCTTAGGTGCTTTCAGAAAAAGATAATCGACTAGTTATCTTGCTTTAGGTCACATTAGGTTCCATTTATATGATGGATTTTCACCAATTACTGGATGCCAAAGAAAACTTTTTTTAGCAGCTGTGAAAGATGGAAAGTGTAACCCTATGATGATGTGATTTGCACTGTAATGTTTCTTTAGCTTTTATGCTTTGATAAATGCCAAGTGCCATTTAAAGCACCATTAATTGTTGATGGTTTTCAATAATTGTGGAGTAATAGTTTACATTTCCAGGAATACTATTGGATCAGTTTACTAAAGTATGTATAAAAATGCTTAGCTTTAATGTATGTTTAATATGATTTGTGGGGGGGGGGGGGGGGGGGGGCAGGGTCAAAATTGTAGAGATTAATCTGGAATAAATGGCCAAAACAATGGTAAAAACACATCATGAAATCATGGTAAATCATACAGTATATCTTTGTAAAGAAGCATGGTATAAGCATATATTAAACACTCAGTAGTGCAGATTTTTTTGCATAGTGAAAAATACTTTTGTCATTGAATTTAAGTTTCTTTTAGTATTTCTAAATGGTATAAGCATAGGAAATCATTGTAAGATAAGACTTGCTCCGCACATTTGCAGTAGAGGTAGTAATGTTAGTTTAAAAGAGAACTACCAGACGATAGTGCTGAGCGGAGCTTTATTATATGGGTGATGCTATGCTGTTTATTTTCTAAGATCTAATATTGTTTACACTCCACACTGCTCTGTATGTTTGTTTTTTTTTATTACTTTTCTAGTTGGGCTGCAGTATTATGGACTGCTCAGGATCTTTCAGCCAATCAGAGCACATGTTTCACCTTCTGTATTCCAGGACAGAGCACAGAGAAACACTTTTCATGACATCAACCACGCCTTTTCAGTTTTTACAGTTCTGTATTCTCCATATCAGCATGGTTGATGTCAACTGCTTTAAAAAATCTTATCTGATGATTTGAGTTAGAGATGAACTAAGAAAGGGTTAATATTATTGATGGAAACTGAATTAACCAGACATAAGTTGTCGTCAAATGAAAAGAGATTTTCTCTGCGTAGCAAACAACTATATTGGGGGATGTAATAAAACGGAAAGTGTGGGTAGAGAATTTTTTTCTTTGATGTTTAGTCAACAGCATTATTTTTTGCAACCCACAGCCCACAGACTATTTGGGTAAGTAGGTGGTAGACAGAAGCTCAAACACAAGACTTTGGGGCTGACAGTAAATGAAACTAAATCATCTCTTGGTCTATACACACTCATGAAGTCACTGAAGTCACATACTGGGGCAACAGTGTGGAGTAGTGGTTTGGACTCTGGACTCTTGACCAGAGGGTTGTGAGTTCAGTCCTTGGTGTGGGACACTGCTGCTGTACCCTTGAGCAAGGTACTTTAGACTAGAAGCAACCCAGATTCATGTTCAAAACAATGAGGACGAATCTTACTGAAAATTTGTAACACACAATCACAAATTGTTAATCTAAAATTCCCCGGGACACACTTATATAGTCTACTCTTGAAAATATGAAAATCCAGCCCATAAAGCCATATTCAGAATAAACACATCTGGGGAGGATAGACACTAATTCTAATACTATAAAAACAGAAGCCTCTTGACAACAGTTTTAGATGAAAAATACAAAAGAAATCTCGCAAGAGAGCAACGTAAATTACCTTGATTTTATTTGACAAACTTCCACAAGCAAGAATGACAAGTTAAAATGGTCAGAAATACTTGAATACTAAGAGGTGTAAAATCAGATTGGAGGGACATACTTAATGGAGTACCACAAGTGTAAGTACTAGGACCATTACTGTTCCTATACAAATGACTTTGATCAACATACACACTGAAAAATGTATAAAGTAGTGGACTCCGAAACTGCACACCAGTGTCGCATGGCAGCAATTGTGAATTTTCTGAAAAACTAAAATGCTAGGAGCATTCATAACTGCCCATTTTATATACACTGCTGACAATAAATATGCCTGCACTTAATATTTCAGTTTTCCACCACACTAGATTTTTTATCGATCTCTGAACCTTTTCATTTTTTTATAACTTCACCTTCTAACAATACTAGCCAATTGTTAACAGCAAAAACACAGGAAGTCATTTTGTAGTGTGAATGTCAAAACCCCTTGTTAAATGTAGAGATGTTAAAACTGAATGCTACTACCCACTGTAGTTAATTAGAAGAACTGGTTTGTCAGATAAACAATGTGAAAGAGGCTGATTGCTATCATTAAACTAATTTATTCCACTGGATTGTATTAATTTACTGCAAGGATGAATAACAGGTGATTAGATAATTATAGTATAGCTATGAATATCATGCAATTAATGTAAACATTAGGCTTAAAAGCTGAAGTTTGTTTAACAGGGGGATCGCTATACCAAAGATAACACTGATGTAAAAAGCAAAAAATATATAGCATTGATCAATGGAAGATATAATGAGCTAATTAAATTGCAGCCATGTAGGGCTCTAATTAAGCCAAAGCACAATGTGAAGACTAAATACAATATGTGTGTAATATGTATTTAGATTAATGATATGGGCCCAGATTCGAAAGGTTTGCGCAACACGCAATGGACGTTATGCGCAAATGCACGAAATGTGCCATATTCTAAACTTCTTTTTGCATGCCACACTCAGTTTTGCACTGCGCACAAATATAATGTATACATAGCACAATTTGGCAGGAGTGGCCGACAATTTATGAGATCCTGCCATGTTCAAAAGTATGTGTCAAGCACAAAACCAGTTTTGCGAGGCACAAAATAACACTTTTAAAAAGCAAGCCTTAACTCTGCACACATCACTCCAGCACTCCCTCACCCAATCACTGAAGTGAAATGCAGGCACTACAACAATGGAAAACACCCAGCGATCATCCACATCTATATGCCGGCAGCAATGTGTAGTAGTGGTTAGGGCTCTGGACTCTTGACCAGAGGGTCGTGGGTTCAGTCCCAGGTGGGGGACACTGCTGCTGTACCCTTAAGCAAGGCACTTTACCTATATTGCTCCAGTAAAAACCCAACTGTATAAATGGGTAATTGTGTGTAAAAAATAATGTGGTATCTTGTAAGTCGCCCTGGATAAGGACGTCTGCTAAGAAATAAATAAATAATAATATATAATGATTATATTCAAAAGAACGATTGTGATAGCAGTATCACTAGTTTTAATATATGTTTAAAAAATAAACTGGGATGCTGCAATCATGATCGTTCTTTTGGACCAAAAGAAAACGAATCACTTTCCCAAGCACGCTTTCTTGGTGCTGGAAGAATAACTCCCAAAACAGAATCAAGAGTACAGCACGGTAGAGATCTCCACGGGTCCAAATTAATCAACCCGACCCGACCATGAACCAGCAATTATTTATCCGACCCAACCCGAAAAAACAGTGGAATGCTTTTCCTTTCTCCAGCTTAGTATATATATATGCACTGACTAGATACGGTATTAAAGCCGTGTTTTTTTTTCAGTCAACCTGGAAATCTGGCTGAACTACAGAAAATCAAATTAACTGAAGTACGAACTTGTAATTCATGATTTTATTAGGCTACAAACTTAACACAAGAGCAAATGGAATTTAGATGTAAAATTTGTGTTTTGCAAAACTTTCCTTCTCAACAAATGATTCTCACACCACGGACTTGCATTTTTCTTTTGTTTATGGAATTCATTTTTCTTAAGTTTTTCTTTCACGTCCTTCATGAACAAATCCATTACTCTGACTTTTAAGAATGATCTAAAAGAAACACCTTCGATATGGGTCACGTGTCTGCTGCTGTGCTCTGCAAGCCATGTCGTGTGCTACTGGGGGAAGCCAATCCACACAACAGGAATTATAAACAATAATTTTTACTTCGCTGTGCAGGCGTCACAGCACCATATGTGGGTCTCCACGTCTCTTCGGCACCGACCCCAGTAGAAGTGTACCCAGAACCGATGGAGGGTCTTGGCGACCCCAAAGTGTCCCAGGGCGAGGCCCCCATGGATGGCCTGCAGCACTCTCTCCCCCAAAGCAGTTGGCACCACCAGCTGCCACTATTTGAACCCATGAGCGGTACAAGACCCCTTCCCACAGCTTCAGGGCGTCTCACTGGCTCAACAGCCCTTTGACCCCGACGGACAGGGGGAGACTTCTTCTAGGGTAGGCCTCTGGTCCTCGACCAGTCCCACCACTACCAGTTTGAGCTCTGGATCCTCCCCTTGCAGCTTCCTCAACTCTTCCTTGGGTCCGTCCACCAATGGTCCACCGCGCACCACCAGGGTGGCCACACGATCCACGGAGAGCCGGTCCACCGCCTTCCTCTCCAAGCGTGCACAGTGCCGATACTGCTCTTCTTCCCACGGCCGCCTGGACAAGGCGTCCGCGTTACCATGCTGGCATCCCGCCCTGTGCATGAAGGCAAAGTCGTAGCCCTGGAGGGACTCAATCCACCGGGATCATCGCACTGGTCGGCCCACTCAAAACGGCTCCCCTTCTCAGTGGTCCGGTGGAGGGGTCGGGCGATGTCAGCAAAGCCCTGCACGAATCTTTGATAGTACGAGGCCAAACCCCGAAAGCTTTGTACTTGGTGGATGGATGTGGGCATCGGCCAGTTCTGGACAGCGTCCACCTTGGCCGGATCAGTGGCCACACCGTCTGCCCCCACCACTTGTCCAAGGAAGTTGACCTCTTGCCGCATTAGGGTGTCGCTTCAGGCCAGTGTCACGGATGCGGTCCAGCACCTCCCGGAGGTTCTCCAGGGCTTCATCAAAGGTGGCAGCGTGTACCAGCAAGTCATCGAGGTAGACTACGCAGGTTGCACGGGGCACCCCATCCAGAACTCGCTCCATTAACCTCTCAAAGGTGGCGAGTGCGTTGCAGAGGACCTCCTTTCCGTAATCCGTGGGGGTGGGGCCTACGCTTTCGGCTTGTACACCCCTCGTCCTCGCCCTCGTGTTCAAGCCTGTGTTGACATCCCCAAATTCGGTTCCCCTCGCTGCCAGCACCCGCTGGGTCGCTTCATTGTCAGGCTTCATGGGGACGGTGCGTGTGTTTTCCCCCTGTGCATCCCACATCCTCGACCTCACGCTGGTATTTCCCCCCCCATCGGTAGCCCCTCAATGCATTTCTGGGCTTCAGCCCATTTCTTGCGCACAATGTGCAGTAACTCACCCCGTTCTCTCTCTCTTGCTGCGTGTGCCCCTCTGGCTCCCTGTGCTGTACACACTGTGGCTGTCTAGGGGTTCCTCTGCGCTGCTGGCTCCACGGCAGGTCTTGTCCTCCATTTTGGCTCCTGGCTCAGTCTTCACCACAGCTCTGGGTCGCCCTCGTGCATCCCCGGTCATTCTTCGGCTATCCTCCGCCGTGCTTCGCTCCAGCGACCGGAGCCACCCGAGCTCTCGCTCTAGTTCCTGCTCCTCTCCTCCGTGAAACTCCCTGCTAGCATCTTCCCTGTTTTTCGGTGCTCCAATATCCCGCCACTCTGACACCAGTGTAACGTTGCTGGGTTCCAGGATGAACGGAGTCGGACAAGGTAGGTGTTTTAAAGGCTTGAGCCCGTATTTATTTGAACAACAAAATAAATATAAGCAAGGGAAGGGTACTGGGAGCAAACACAAAATAAAGTGGTGATTTGTTATTTTTTTTCTTTTCGTGCCTTCCTTTTCCTCTCACTCTCCTCACTTTCACTCTCTATCCTGTCACTCCTACTGTTTGCGCCGAGGACGGGGGTCGAGGGCCATGCGCCCCTTATTTATGCCCTCGCTCGACCCCTGCCCCACTTCAATCATCCCTTCCTCCCTACTCCCCGCGTCCTGCTTCTAGCATGCCCTCACAGACAGTCACCCCCAACCGCGTTTCCCCTACCCCTCAACCACTCACACAAGTTAACCCCTGAGGGACCCCCATCCTCCCAGAGATTGTCACAATATTATGAATTATTGTTGTTGTTGTTGTTAATGTATGTATGTATTTTATTAGAACAGATGCCCTTATCCAGGCCGACACAGTTCTTACAAAAAAACACATTACAAAAATCAGATCAGTCCAGACACGCAGCAATAGCGGTTTGATAAGCAGGATCACGGCTAATACTGAGAAAGCAAAAAAAAACAGAAAACAAGAAAGTCAAAAAATGTAAATTAATTAGAATAGGTAACATGTACTCATATTTGTGTGACATCTGTCAAAATTATGGAGACAGAAGTAGAGAAATCATAAACTCACTAACCCAGCAAACAGCACAGCATAGATACATCTGTTTGAATTCTGAGAACTTCGGGGGTGCCAAAGCTACTGATGTGTGTTGAGCTTTGATTCTGCATTCCATGTGCAAGTTACATTTGAGTGTAGACTCGTCTGAGGAATATTGGTATGTACTGTACACCTGTGATAGCTGCTTGGCAGGGTATTGTTAACAGTCCATTGTCGTGTAGTATTCCAATTCTGTGCATTCACGCGTAGCTCTTGTGCATTTCTGCTATATTGGTAATGAATGCACAGGTGGTTTTGCGAGGCACAAACACATTTGCGAATTGAGCAAAAAACTGCTATTTTCTAACTTTGAGCGACTGTTTTGTGCCGTGTTGGAAAATATCGATTTCTGTACAAAAGCACTAATTTTTGCGAGGCACAAATTTTGTGAGGGGATTGTGCATCGCTTCGAATATCTGGGCCATGGCATTTTAGTTTTTACTACAATCTGAAACAGATTATCAAGGATGCTAATTTTGATTTGTCAATGACATTACAATGCGTACTGTAATCATGAATAAAATGTATGAATTAACAAAAAAAGAAAAAAAAACTATTCAGTTTAAACAGTTCCATTCATTATATACTTATTAATGTGCAGTTTTGAAAAAAACAACATGTTATAATAAACTGAATATTTTCATTAGCGTTTTAATCTTGCCATTTTCTATTGATCGATTAATCATCTGATCTATGATCGAATAATCACACCTGTTTGCAAGTGTGACAATTACAAGTAATCACTTTTAGTGACGGAATCTGACATTTTCTTTTGAGCTGTACTGCCAGTTTGTGTTTCCTTCAGCAAAATGCCATGTCTAAAAGAACAAGATTAAAATGCATCAAGAGCGTATATATATTACTGTAAAGGACCAGTTGCACTACATCCTAGAATACTCTATTTAACATATACATTTTTGGTATACTGTAAGCTTTCAGGTTAGCTGAGGAGAAAAGTCATTTATTGAGTGCTATGTTATTTTAGTTAGCTGAAGAAAAAAATACGATATAGCTGTTAATTTTCTGATACCGTTTGAAAGAAATATGTTGAATAAAAAGAAAAATCAACTTACTTGCGACTATAGATGATACGATAAAGGTGTATTACTGCTTTGACAGGAAAGGACCAATGAGCAAATGTTGCAAGTTGCAGAATTTTTTTTCTTCATCCTGAGATATTGTGAATTATAAAATGGGTCTTTTAAATACTCTCTCCTGATTCGCCTCATGGCTTGCAACACACCTGGGACATGGTGATATTAGAGTATATCACACACCCTGTCGTGCCTTATTGCTTACATATTGGGTATACCTTCCAGGTGCCCTTTTGCCAAGCTCTTTAGAAGTACCCTCTGACATTTTTCAAGATTTATTTTTCATGCACTATTTTTTTATACCGCTCTCAGGTAGACAAGATCAATCGATCAATGCCCACAGGTGTGAATAATCGATTCATCATTAATCGATTGAAATCCCTAATTTGTATTTTATAACATATCTGGAAATCCATGCTCTCAGATAGTGTTGCACTTCCTTGGTCAGTTCATTTTTTATGTTATATAAGATTGCACATTGGTTTTGACATATTTTAATGAGTTGAGAGACTCGGAGAGAGTAGTACAGTAGACTTGAATAATTTAAAATATAACATTTTAACCCAGAATGTATCTGATGGATATGTTTTTGACATCACATCCAAACTTGCTTTGACTTTTTTCCAAAATAATGGATATTTTGACAGCTAGCCAACTCTCAATATTTGATCACATGCTAGATGAATGATCAAAAGAACTACAAGATCGATCCTACAGAGGGCAGTGTAGAAGCACATTGGCTGGGCAATGGATAGAGGCTCACGTTGAGCTGTTTGCAAAAGAATACAGATGTGGCAATAAGGCTCACACTACTTAGCACTTTGATTTATTCCAAATGGAGCACAGGCAGTCGGAAGATTCCAGAAAAGAAAAATAATAATAAAAAAAATAAACCTTTGAACTATGAATGCTGTATGTCCAATAGGAGGCGCCACAATGTCTTACTGTTTTGCTCAATTAGGCTACATTTAATCCTTTTTGCTAGGTTAACCAAAAGAACAGGGAAAAAAAAAACACTATTATAAATCATACACGAGATAGATTTGTCAAAACTCCAGTATATCTTATCCTGTGTACAGATGTCATTCATGTGTGAAAACTGAAGATGACATCACTTATTGTATACAGTAAGAGACACATTACACAGACATTAAAAACATATAATCATGTGTTATAATTGACACAGAGGAACAATTGGTGCATAGCAAATTTTGAAACTCAATCTCAATGTTTTAAATATATTTTCAGAGATTATTACATATATATATATATATATATATATATATATATATATATATATATATAATCTATCTATCTATCTATCTATCTATCTATCTATCTATATATATATATATATATATATATATATATATATATATATATATATATATATTTAAGTACTGTTATGTCTGTAAAAGGGAAATGTAATGCCATCCTATAAGTTGAGTCATTTACAAATAACACTGTGTCAAGTCAAACAAAGAAAAAAAGAGTGACAGTTCATCTTTTAAACAGCATTTAGGTTCATGACCTTTCAGAATCATTACATTATTATTCATCTTCCTTGAAACAAATGAAATATGAAAATGAATAGATATGGTGCAGCACAGAGTAAAAATGGTAAATGATTGAGCTATCAGTACATTACAAAAAAAAAATAAAAATAAAATAAACTTAAACAGTCCGAATATTATTATTATTACAGTACCTAAACGGTTAGGAATCTACCTGAACACAAAAAAACAACAGCTATTACTATGAAAATAAAGTTAATCATTACAAACATTTGAATGTGTCTTGATGTGTGTACAGTAAACCTTATTATGTTTCTTTATATAAAATAAGTCGCTTTTTTTCCCTAAATAAATACATTTATATGAAAAAGAAGTACAGTAATATGAAAAGACCAACAGCTTTAAACTGTAAATGAAATCCTGCCTTCTAAATTATATTTACATGCATATTGATGGCAATATTTAAGTGGAAATTGTATGTTTTTTAACATTCGGCTGTTGAAACATTTAACTAACGTTGATTAACACTGTTGCTCGAACAAGGATATCCTGCTAAGCACAGGTGACAGCTGTCTCTCTGAACCTACAACTACAGTGCTTTTTCAGAAACACTCCATAAAAGATCAAGGGATATATTCTGAAGCAAGTGCAAAGGAATAAAACATTTTCAAGAGCATAAAAACTACTCTGAACAATATTTGAATTCCTCGTGCTGAATATATTTAGCCCAGAACAAACAATAATCAGGAGGGAGTTGAAATGTTCCTGCTAGTTTTAAATCATGCATGTTGAATTACACTTAACAGAAATGTATTTTTTTAAATTACCCTTTTAGAGTTTTTTTTTTTTTTTTTCTTGTCATGGGGATAACACATATTCTAGTCATATAAGAAGTTCAAATGCAAAGCTATTTGCCAGCCATTGCGTGGGTGGATATGAAATACTCTACTGAAAGGTGAAATAGTCACCATGTACACCTAATTTACTTGCAGGATAGAAAGCCTGTCACAATAGTCTGTTCTTATCATATAAAAGGAAACATTTCCATTGCAGGTAATTTAAAAATGTGGCATTTCAAATGATTTAAAAAGAAGCTTGCATGTTTCAAAATTAGTACAGAAACTGTAGGAGGAAGTGGTGCTTTTTTATTCAGATCATCTAAGATTTTCTGACTAACACATGAGGGCAACAGTGGAAGTATCACGCAATACAAATTGGTGGCTAAGAGGGGTTACCCCATTAATGGAACACCAATACTTGTGCAGCATAACCAAACACCTTGTGGTCATTGAAATCATGTGCTATACATTTTTTAAGATACTTTCATAACCATTAAGGCACACATTTTTGTTTACTTGGATAATTTATAAGCCATTACAGTTAAAAGTCCAGCTGTCGCTGGTTACAAAAGTCTTCTTCCAATACATTTTATGAAATGTACAAAAATAAATACATAAAAAATACACCATTCTCCGGTGGCTGCATTGTCTTCCCCAAACTCTGGAACACTTTACACCACAGTAAAATGACATGTAAGAATGGCGAAGGTAATAAATCAAATCCAGTGGCCTATTCCTTATCCCGATCTTCTAGACGTTAATTCGAAAACTCTTAAGTAACCTGAGATCTGATAAAGATGTCCAGGGAAAAGATAAGATGTAAAGTAGCTAATGCACATAGAAAATAATTTAGCTTTAGCAACAGCAACTAATGAAGCAACATTATCTGCATTAAAGTAATCTAACAAAGAACCAAGAGAATGATGTCCGGTGATAATGCTGCAAGTCAAATAATAGAAACACAAAATAGGGTTGGAATTGCTTTTATAACCTTGAACTACTTAATCATGCTCCATTGACATTAACAGCCATATATTTACCACACAACTGCACACTATATGTTACCAGGCACTAAGAACAAACTTGTTAAGGAAACAATGAGGATTTACTGATGTGTCTTTTATTCTGGACCATGTAAACCAGTTTATATTCGTATTTATTTTACGAATTAGAGTATTGCAATTGAATGGTGTATGTCACTACCAATAGAGCTTTTACTAGAACTGAAGCACAAAAGTAGTTGTTACTATTACTTACACGTTTACCTATCCCTACACTTTTAAGGCAAATACAATACTGGGGTTATTTAATGGGGTTTCTCACTGGTAGTAGTTTTTCCCGTTTTTTTTTTTTTTTTTTTACCCCATAATATTTAAATATATAGTGTCTTTAGCCATTTAATAGATTTTTGAAGACATTTTAACTCATGTTGAAATAATCACCTATGTACAGTTTATTATTATTATTATTATTATTATTATTATTATTATTATTATTATTATTATTATTATTATTATTAATAATAATAATACTAATAATAATAATAATAATAATAATAATAATAATAATAATAATAATAATAATAATAATACCAGTAAAACACAGTTCATTCATTAATGTATGTATTTATTTATTTAGACTTGTTTTATTTTCGTTTTGCTTTCACGAGGTACATTGGAGAATGCCGACATTCTGCTGCAGGTATAGTCGTAGTAAACTGCAATACACATCTTATGGTTACTGTTTACTGTTTTTGCTGGTAATGATGTTGTACTGCATGAGAAATATAAGTATAATGAGCAGAGGTAGGTAACCTGTAACTATACACAATTAGCGCAAAAACTGTGGCTAACATTTTGTCTACGTCGACATATTGTTTTTTATTTTGTATTTGATATTTATTTTTGTTTGTTTGTTTTTACTATCACCAAGAAAGGCAGTTGCCAGTTACTTACTTGTCTTTACCTGACGCTAGGACCCAGGAGAAACACTTGGGTGTACAGCAATTGTGTTTTGCTATGCTTTTTGTCCTTCTCACACACCGTACACGGAAAAGGTTGTTGGAAGCCTCTGAAGTTTTAGATAGTGACAAAATAAAATAAGATGATGCTTTAGTTTGGATGAAGTGCAGCTGTACCACTTCATATGGTTTAAATTCTTGTCTTATTAAGTCTTGTTTTTGCAACTGCAGGGCTTTGTGAGGTCAGTTTAAATATTGTTTACAAGCGTAACCGTGGATGTATGCAAATTCGGGAGCAAACAGTTTAACATGAATGACATGTAGTCGTAGCCGACTACAAAATACGTGTAGTGTGTTTTTAATTGAATGTACTGAAATAAAACCACAGAAAACTTCAAACACTAGACTGTCACATTAACAAATGTCCGTACTGTACATTATATAACACATGTATCTCTGTGTATGTTATGCTCGGGTTTGAATCCTTACATCCCACTCTGGAAGTACAGATTCAGTAGACTAGTACTATTTATGTATTTATTTATAGCAAATTAACTATTGACAAACATGGTTTCACTTACTTAGTAAGGCTCCTTCATTTTGGGAACTTTTCTCCCCAAAATAAATAAATTATTATGTGTTATTATTATTTAAGTGTTTGTGCAGTAATAAGTAATCAAATCTTAAATTATTTGCATTATATATATATATATATATATATATATATATATATATATATATATATATATATATATAATTTCTTAAAAAGGTATGCACAGACAGATATGTAAGAGACTTATTTCTAAAATGTAAATTCTCTTTCTCTTAGTTTTAAAGTGCAAAGTACAGTTAATATTTTTTTTCTCAAAGGTTTTTGCAACACAAGTCCTTTACTTTAAAAGCATAATTGGAGATCTAACATCACATTCCCTGCCTACCTGCAGCTTGTTATCTTCATATTATAAAAACATTTTACATCCAGCATCACTGTAGGTAGACCTATACTTCAGTAAAATGATTTGCAGCAGTATGCTCCACCAGTATGAAACTGCTGCTTGAGTTTAGTAACCTGAAATGACTATTAAATGCCACCTTGCAAAAACTTGCCATTTAAAACAAGAACCCTGTCCACAATAAAACCTAATTTCACCATTTCCATATTTCAGATAATGTGAACCGGTAAATTCAACATTCAAGTCCAGCACTACAGTATGATAGTTAAAAATATGAATATATTGTACATTTATTTTTAGATATTCAGTCTGTTCTGTATTCTTTGTTAAGTTTTAAGGCATTCATTAAATTATTATTAGTGTCTGCTGTCTCAGTTATTGACAGCCACAAAAATGGCTTAGTACCAAGTAAAAAAAAAAAGTATATCAAGTTCCGTTAACGCTCTCAGTTTGTATGCCTTTTTTCACGTAGTTGGAAAGTTACCAGGGATGCTTATGCTTTAAAGGTATGTGTACGGTACGGTGTGTTACAGTCGTCTAGACATCCTTTTGGATTGTAAATTGAACAATTCTTTCCTGTGCTTTCAGGTAGCATGACCCTCTTGAACCTGTCATTTTCTGCATGTGGATTTTTGGGAATCTACCATTTGGGGGCTGCTGCTGCTCTTCATCTGCATGGAGAGAAACTTCTGGGAACACTGAATGCCTGTGCTGGGGCATCAGCAGGTGCACTTGTGGCAACAATGCTTGTAACTGTGCCTGAAAAAATAGAGGTACATTTAAAACATATTTATTTCATTTTGCATTGTGACTTGATGTCACAACTTCAGACTGATGAATAAATAGGAGGCTGTGTGGTCCAGTGGTTGAAGAAAAGGGCTGGTAACCAGGAGGTCCCCGGTTCAAATCCCACCTCAGCCACTTACTCATTGTGTGACCCTGAGCAAGTCACTTAACCTCCTTGTGCTCTATCTTTCGGGTGAGACATAGTTGTAAGTGACTCTGCAGCTGATGCATAGTTTACACACCCTGATCTCTGTAAGTCGCCTTGGATAAAGGCTTCTGCTAAATAAACAAATAATAATAATAAATAAATCTGCATACTTTGTTAGACATTACATTTTGTTTTTCTGTACTCAGAAGTAACTGGGAACAAGTGTTCTCCCCATTGAAACTTCAATATATACTAAAAGGATATACTTATACTTTTATACTTATAAAAAGGATAAAAAGACAACAACACCAAAATCAAGGATCTCATCCACCACAAAGACGGACTGGCAAAATCAATTGGACATGCTCCTTCGGTGCTTGTAACAGTAGCCGTTAAGAGAACTTAAGGACAAGAGACCGGTTGCACAAAAGGTCTTAAATGCTTTTAAGACCACTTCTTGGACTTAGACTTAAAATTTAAGTCCAAAATAAATAAGACCCATTGCACAAAAAGTTTTAATTTGAGTCCGGTTTTAAATTTAAGTCATTTTTTAAGCCTCCCCTCACAAGGCTTAAATGGGAAAAAAGGTCTTCTACATCTTACGAACCAAATAAGAAATTAAAGAGGGGATTGTAATGGTTGACCTCTCTCCTTCCTTAGCAGGTAAGTGTGAAACAAGTGGATTTATTTGTACCCTTTAGTTTTTTTTTTATAATTCAGCTCAATTACACTTTATTATGCACATTTAAAATGCTGACTATAAATACACAATAGAAATACATGTTTTTAAAAAAAAAAAACAAAGGGTACGAATAATCTTAATAGAAGGGTGAATCTTTCACTGGTTATAAGGTACAACTATTTTAAGTGGTCATGCCACACATGATGTGCACCTTGTTAATGTCATTGGTGGAGTTTAATGCCCAGGTTTCCTCCTCGCTCCAGCGATTTTTGAGTGGAGGGCGGACAAGCGTTGTCTTTGGACATAGCTGGGATCAAAAGCAAGGGAATTCAGTTACAGACATTAGTAAGCAGCTCACTTGCTCTTTGTGTTTAACTTTAGCATAGTTTTTACAACAAGGGTATTCTCAAACAGCTGCTTTAATACTATAACAAGGGCATAACGCAGTTCATGGTAAGTGGTTTTATACAGAACTGTAAACCCACAAGAGATATACATGACAGGCCAGACACAGCAAAAAACAGAAAAGCCGCCCGCATTATCATTAAGGTGAACTACACTACTTCTTTCTGCCATCTTGGAATCCACAGTACATCTGACCTGCTCCCTTGCAATATGTATAGTGATATCACTTAAGGATAAACCCGCTCATTAACATTTACATGTAAAATGTGTGTTTCCATGCGAAACTGGGCATGAATTTTCCTGTGTTTTTCGTCATTTACATGAGTAAATCAGATTTACCCTATCCCTCTCTTTGGCGTTTTTTTTCCGGCCACAAACCTGATTTACACGAGCAATTCTCCCAAACTTGCACGTGCATCGCCTTTTCACGTGTAAATTGCCCCACATGGAAACCACATGATTGTAGCTTCTTTTTGCAAAAAAAAAACCTGACAGACAAGCTTCTCTAACCATATAATCACAATAAGTATACAGCACAGTGTGGTTATAGACCTCTTCGTTGAGTATTTTTGTTTTATATGTCACCATTTATTCAATGTTTCAAATTGTTTCCATTTGTAGGTGACTCATAAAATAACAGTGCTTTGTAGTTTAGTTGTTTTATATGCAAAAATACTGAAGCTACTACAAAGTTTAAAAAAAAAAAAAAAACGCAACCCATTACAATAATGAGGTAAATAAATAAATAACAAAGCCCTTTGCAAAGCATAGAAAGATTTTTTTTTTTTCATCCTATGCACTTTCGTTATTTTCATGTTTGATGATCGATAGCCGATTGCTTTAAGCTTAAACTTTTCTGCTATTTATAATATTTGCTTTTTAGGACTGCAAAGAATTTACCTACCGATTTGCTGATGAAGTCCGAAAACAGAAACTTGGAGCAATGACGCCAGGTTATGACTTCATGCACACACTGAAGTGGGTATTTCTGCACGTGTTTCTACTTCCATTATTAAAATGTTTCTCTTTCAGTATATGAATGTGTGCAAAATGTATTGTTTTCATGTACAAGAATATAACCAGAAAATACTTTATTATACAATAATAATAATAATAATAATAATAATAATAATAATAATAATAATAATAATAATAATAATAATAATTATTATTATTATTATTATTATTATTATTATTATTATTATTATCAGACAATATTATTTACAAAACAAGTTGTATGAAGAGGAGAAATGAGAAAAGGATTGGGCATATAAAGATTTGTTAATCTACCAAGTAAAATATATACTACACAACTTTAACTTAGACCCAATTGTGTCTTGTTTCAGTTTTATTTTGTAGCTTAGACATTTTTGTAGATATTACTCTACAAAAAATGTGCATTCCCTTGGTCACATCATCAAACATTATTAGTGTGCAGAGTGTAATGAAACTACATTATACTATATTATTTGCTTTTTCAGTAAGGAGAATCACTTCTTCTTTCTCTTAATCTATAACAGACATCAAATACTGTTTTTATGATTTTATAGTCTTATGTGTTTGGAAACATTCATGATATCTGTGGCATATTTGCCTAAAAGTGTGGCCCTGTTAACAGTAGTTTTTCTTCACCTTAAGTCTAACTTTGCTGGAGTCACTACCATGGTACTAAAGAGTTTACACACTAATTTGAAAAAAAAAAAAAAAAAAAGAAAATGTTTTTTGGTGGGTAGGACTGCATAGCTTTTGCAGCATTGTTATAGTGGAAATAGATGTATCTTTCAATAGAGCCATCGCATTGAGGGATGACACAGTTGCACATGCAGCTAATACTATCATGCCCTTTGTGAAGTCAATGACCTCCTTTTCCATTCCCATTATTGTTGCTGAATAGTTGCACAACCCTGCTTAGATCAAAACTGAGAGCAGTTCAGGCACTATAAATCAGTGAATGGCAAATGAAAATACACTTTGCTTTCCTTTTGAATGTCATACACTAGTGAGTAGAATTCACTAGTTCCACAATTGCATGTAGTCTGATTTAGCTGTCACAGGGTACACTCTGTCTGTGAGCTGTCAGGGGAGAATACCGTTAGGTTACTTACCGTAACCCTGGTTACCTGAAAAAGAAATGTCAACCATTACGAGTTGGGAAATGACCCTCGTGTCACATGACCTGAGCACATATTTAAAAAGCTGCCTGATAGGCCCGTTGTGACCACGTGTCTGTTGCATTCTGTTGCTACGTCACACAGAAACCTTCGCCATTTGATTCCATATGGCAATGAAGGCGAGCTAGCGACCTCGCAAATTTAATGGTTGACATTTCTTTTACAGGGAACCAGGGTTACGGTAAGTAACCTAACGTTCCCTTTCAATCTCGAAATGTCAACCATTACAAGTTGGGAAATGTATACCCAAGCTGTCGCAGTGTGCCAAAGCAACCACAAGCCTTGCCCTGGCACGAGCCTAACTGGAAAGCTGCTGCGTAAGAGGGCAAGCTGCCTCAAGGACTGGACCCCACGGAAGGCGCCGCTGAAGTAGCCACATTGTCAGTAAAACCTTTTAAACGTGTGGTGTGGTCCATGCCGCAGCGTTACATTTGTCAGGTAGGGATGCCCCATGAAACACTGCCCAAGACGTCAGTCCCTCTAGTGGAGTGAGCTGCAACATGACTTGGAGAGGGTAGGTTATCCAGCTCATAAGCTAGCCGAATCGTATCCACTATCCAATGCGACAATCGCTTGGAAAGTGCCTGACCTTGAGTAAGCAACCCATTACACACCAATAACTGGGTTGTCTGTCGCCATGATTGAGACCTATCAATGTAACACCTTGGCACCATGACAGGGCATAGTGTATTAAGTCTCTGATCTGCTTCAGAAGAGAAGGGGTGGGGGTGGAACACCTCCAATTCCACCGACTGTTTCAAGTGAAACTGCGAAACAACCATAGGCAGAAAAGCTGGGTTAGTGAGTAAAGTAATATTAAGTAATAACACCGCTGCTGGCAAAGCGCAAACAGGAACCCTCTATGGAAAGGGCCTGTAACTCACTGAAATGTTTGGCTGACATGATGGCCAGGAGAAAGGCTGTCTTAAAAGACAAGTATTTAGGGTCCACTGAATGCAGAGGCTTGAAGGGAGCCTTTGTAAGAGCCTCTAGAACCAAGTCCAGACGCTAGGAAGGAACCATCGGTTTAAGGGGAGGGCGGAGCCACCTAGCGCTTTTAAAAACTGCACTGCCAAAAAATGACCTCCGGGAGACACAGAGTCAATTTTGACGTGGCACACAGATATAGCAGCCAGGTACAGCTTCAACGTAGAGGGGGATTTACCCTCCTCTAGGAGGTCCTGTAGAAACTGCAAAACAACCGACATGGAGCAGGAGGACTGAGAAGGTCCCTGCGTGCCGGGATCCGCCATGGCTGTCCCTGAATGAGCTGGCTCAGAGCAGCAAACCATATCCTCCTGGCTAGTGCGGCTCAACCAGGAGGACGCACAAATTGTGGCTGTCCTCTGGAGGGAGGCTGGCCCCACATCTCACACAATCGTGGAACGACATGGCGAGGAAACCATGTATGGATGGATAAATGTGTGGGGTGCTCTATGCGGGAATGCTATGCACCTGTACCGAGCACAGGGTAAGACACTGGTGCTATGCATGGGAGTGCTAAGTACCAAGGTGTACCGGGCACAGGGACACTGAGGAAGTGCATGGGGATGCACAGGAGTGTTATGTGTACCGGGGCTACGCACGGGAGTGCTATGCACTGGGTAATGCACGGGACACGGAGTACTGAAGGATGTATGGCTATGTACCACCGAAAAAAAGGCCCCAAATGCTATGCACGAAGTCCTATGTACTGGGTTAATGTACTATAAGCTGCCGAGCCGGAGCTACGAGGCGTGGCACACTAAAACAACTGTAGCCAGTTTGAAGACAGGACCAGATATATATTAGGAAACGAAAAACCCCAAAACAAAAACACACCTCGGTTTGGCACAATGCGCGAAAACGGACCAGAAACCAAGACACAAAGGCTGGAAAATAGCAGTTGCCACTTCTCAGCGGCCAAAACCACACAGCTGTGTGATTTATATGAACTATAAGAGAACTACCGTCACATCCAAAGGAAGGGGCAAGCCTGCTTCCGAGAAGGAATAGCGAGGTACCTTTATTACCAAAAACAGTCTCCGAAGAGAAGGAGATTCTCACGAAAACGGAGCAAGTGAAGACATGTCTGCTCAGGTTGGAGTGAGAAATCAAATGGCGAAGGTTGCTGTGTGACGTAGCGTCTTGTTCCAGAATGCAACAGACACGTGGTCACACCGGGCCTATTGGGCAGCTTTTTAAATATGTGCTCAGGTCATGTGACACAAGGGTCATTTCCCAACTCGTAATGGTTGACAGTTCGAGATTGAAAGGGAACTCATTATTTCACTAATTTAGTAATTTTGAGCAATAAAGGATTTTTCTTCTCTGTGGCTACTGAATAATGTGTTGCATACAAAAAGATGGTTGGTGTTTACCAATACCTAGTATTCCAACTTTACAGTGCACTTGCACACCTTAAACAGATCACAACTGCATTATCTTTTTGAAAAAAACACCAAGTAAAAAGATTTGTCTTTTATGTACACTATGTATACCTGTCAAGAAGTGTTTGATTTTAATGTGAAAAGCATAACTGCCATGAAGGAAAATGTAATTAAAGTTTGTTTTGAGCAAGTATGCTCTTGCCAGTTTATAAAACTTGGTTATCTGCCTGGGAAAATATTTAACAGACCGAAGTATGAATAATTAAAGATGAAGAATGAGCATCATTTCTTTTCTCCAGGGAAGGGATAGAGCACATTCTGCCTCCAAATGCTCATGAGATTGCTGGGAATCGTCTCTCTGTATCAATCACACACTCCAAGACCGGAGAAAATTGCATGGTCTCAAGTTTTTCATCCAGGGAAGACCTCATTAAGGTATCTTACTGATGTGCAGAACACCAGTAAACAAACATATGTGTCTATAATTGAAGGTGAATTTGAATTCAGTAATATAAAATATATTGCATGTATATTGTATCTGTCATTTCTAATAACTTATCAAAATGCATGTGTTGTGTGAATGAATGTGTTCTTCAATGTGAACAAAGCAATAAAACACTGATAGATAACACAGAGCATTACATTAATTAGAATGCTTTGCATCAGTAGTTTAGAAACTATTGAAGGAGTTAAATTTGTAATATGTACAACTATAAAAATTACATAAGTATTGCTTATTAACACAGAGGGTGGCACTTGTCTACTTAGCTTAGTTTGTTATAGGTTTTACTTTACTGCAAGATCCATTGAGCAATGGCCAAGTGAGAAACACTGACTAGGTTTAGAAACTCCAAATTCTGTCTCCGTTGCCATGACAATGTGATGTAGCAAGCACATACCAAGCACATTCCTCATGCTATTGGAAGTGCGTGGCCAAAATGTGGTACGACTTAAAAGGGTGGGTAAATTGCCTTCTCACTAAAAAGCTGCGCAAATTGACCAAAAAACAATGTTTTTTTTTTTTTAATAGAAACATGTCCGAAAGCCGTACTTTATTTTTACGAGACTTCAGCAGTAAAGATCCCGTTTGTGACGTAACCTCGTGCAACTCTAAAGACAATTAGAACTAAAGACCGTACCAAGCAATTCTTTATTAACGATCTGCTGGAAGTAGTGCTAGCAAGCTTTTTTTGACCAAATAGGAAAAAATATGCATACAGAACGAGGGGTTTAGAGACCTCTTCATTCAGTAGAGGTCTACGTGATTGTCATTTGACTCATAAAATCACAGTGCTTTATAGTTTAGTTACTGTATAAGCAAGGCTATAAAAAATACTGATGCAACTACAAATTAAAAAAAACGCTGCCCTTTGCAATAAATACATAAATAAATAAGCCCTTTGCAAAGCACAGAAATATATATATTTTTTTATCCCTTACACTTTTGTTATCTTTGTGTTTGGTTATCGGATAGTTGATTACTTTAAGCCTAGACTTTTCTGTCCCTTAGCAATAAGATGCAATTCATTGCACACTAGCCTTAAGTAGCATCTATCATAGCGGCCAAGGACAAAAAAGTTCAGTTTGTACCCCCAAATGTATTAAATTAGTATAGCTGTATTACTGCTGTGGGCTACCGACAGCACCAGACTTGAGTGGCCACCAATAGAGTTGAAGTAAAATCTCTAAAACCTAATTAATTGAGAAAGATTTGTTTTACGAAAACATGAAGAAAAAAAAACTGTTGGCTCCACGAATGTGTTCAAATAGACAAATATGGGGCTTAACATCAGCTTGCTGCAAGACTTACAGAACATAAGTTCCATTAGATAAAGTTCCAGAAAATTACAAAAATGTCCTGGTGGATTAGCATCTACTGATAAATAACTCGTATGGACTATCGTTATACTGGATTACCGGAAATTGGATTCAGGCATCTATTATTATTATTATTATATGGATATTATGTAGTGGGAAATGTGGGTGAGTAGGGTAGCCTATTGTAGATTTACGACCAGTATTTTGAAAATTGTACTGTATTAAACATTTTGACTATCATTAACCTGATTTTAGGTCAGTTCGTAAGGATCAGAATTGCTGAGGCTACGGTTCAGTAGGAAAACTTGCATATGTATAATACACATGAAATAAAAAAACATGTTTAGCAAATAATTCTCTCCCTTAAAAGAAAACTACATGGAAACCCAAATTACCTGAAAGGTACTACCAAAATACCAAAATATTTTTATTTTTTATTATGGAAACCACGCCACTGATGTTACAGAGGGGGCGTGTAGAGAGACAATATTGATAAAGATGTCTGGAGGCCAAATGGCAATGGATCAGCTAGTTATGGTTGCTGGCTCTGCAATGTACCATTACCAGCTACAATGCCCCAATAGACCATACAAGAACAGAGACAGAAGCTCATTACACCAAAAAATGTGCTATATGAAGGGTTCATGATTAGTGGTGGCAGAGCTACGTGACGAGTGCTTGAAGATGTGATGATGAGATTTCCCCATTAAGTTGAATTTCTTTAACTGCAAGAATTTCTTATGCTGTATTTAACACATGCATATGCATTATTGTATTAGAGGGTGCATAAATCCAGATTAATCATGAATCACTGGCAGAAATCTATGAGTATCTCTAAATACTTCATTGCTATCCTGTTTTACTGTACCGTGGATGTAAAAATGCACATCCAATATTAAATTAACTTCATGGTCCTTTTATCATTGAAGGGCATATAACATAACTTTTCTAACTGAAGGCATCAGTGCAAGTGCATTTTTAAAACAAAACAAAATGCTTTTGAAGTTTCTGTTGGGGTGTGACTGAAAAAGGAGTTTACACGTTTTTTGGGGTTTTTTTTGGTACCACAATAAACTTGTTCTATGCCTACTGTTTACATAATGTTTTGTTGTTGAAAGTATTGTTTATTTTTTCATCTGTTTATATTTATTTATTTCAAATTGCATGCCAGGGTATGTGTTGTTGTGAAATTAGCACACTGCTATGTGTATTATATAGAAATAATGCATTTTCAATAGGTAATTAATGTACTGAGGAACATTTATTTTGCAACTCAGTGGATTACTACTTTTTCAAGTAACTGCACTTGTAACATTTTTTGAGATAATACAATTACCAATCTGACAGTTGAGAATGTCTTCATTACCTATGTTAGGGCTATGAATACTTGTCAGCAAATTTATTTATTTATTTATTTATTTATTTTCTGAAGGTCCTATTAGCTAGCAGTTATGTACCGCTGTATGCTGGGATTAAAGCAGTGGAATACCAAGGAGACGTAAGTTTTTTTACAGCTTTCTTTCAGGCATAAGAAACAAATATTGAAGCTGCTAAATAATTGAGGATCCTGTAATATGTGTCCTGTGTAATTACAACAATTTGTGTGATTCATAATACATTTGGACAATCCACTACATTTTTTCAAAGTTTGCCTAATTGTTAATGTTCCAGAACTAACCTATGGGATGTATTAAATTAGGTTCCTATTTAGCTGTGATCATTTTGCAATGTGGACAAATGTCCTGAGACACACAGAAAACTTCAGTCTGCTGGCCAGATTTAAACCAGATGTGAAGTCGTAGTCCAAGATTAGGGCATTACAACTGCTCTACTCAATTTCTTAAAATATGTTTTTAGCAGATTTTTTCCTTCCTGCAGAAGGAGTTTTTATGTTATAACTGAACGCTGTTAGAGGTCATGCCTTTCTAAAGAGATCAGAAATCATGATGTGTAAAGAAATGTTCAATCATATCGAGAAATCATAATCAATCTGAAACCATACATTTGCTCTGAACTGATAATGTAACTTTGTTTTTTTGTTTCTTAGAAATGGATGGACGGGGGTCTTTCAAACAGTCTTCCTGTCCTTCCAGTGGGCCGCACAGTGACTGTTTCACCTTTCAGTGGCCGCCACGACATCTGTCCAAAAGACTCTGGTTTGATGACTGTTTATATGAAATTTGCAAAACAGGATATAAGGGTAGGTGTTACAAGGAAAGGTATTTGTAGTTATAGAATGTTGTCGTATAGTAAAATGGTTAAACTTTAACATAATATATGGCGATTATTATCTATAATAATATTATTATTTGTTTATTTAGCAGACGCCTTCATCCAAGGCGACTAGGGTGTGTGAACTATGCATCAGCTGCAGAGTCACTTACAATTACGTCTCACCCGAAAGACGGAGCACAAGGAGGTTAAGTGACTTGCTCAGGGTCACACAATGAGTCAGTGGCTGAGGTGGGATTTGAACCGTAACTCCTGGTTACAAGACCTTTTCTTTAACCACTGGACCACACAGCACTTAATAATAATATAAGGAACAATTTACACCCAACTGTGCATAATAAGACTGTAATTCTATCGAGAGTTTTAGTGGCATATAGATCATAAGAACGCTAGCTTGAGTGATTCATCAATGTCACTAAAAACCCTTGATAGAATTACAGCCTTATATGTACAGTTTTGGTGTATATTATTTGTTATAATACATGGTGACATAACAGAAATTGTAAAACTAGCAGTTGGAAAACAGAATAGCATTGGAAAACAGAATTTAAAAAAATAGTAAAACAAGTTTATTTATTAACAATTCATTTAAAACTTCAGTATCTTTTTTATTTTATTAACATTTTCTTGGGAATCGGAGTATAAAATTTGCTTGGCTTTTTTGGAGGATGGAGTTGGATGATTTCCTCGTCACTTAAGAGCCTCTGCTATCTGAAGGCCTTCAGTCTACACTGTCTAGTTTCTTACTACATTTTTCTAAGAGTACTTGCATTATTCTGCTCTTCCACAAATTTCTCCTTCTTCTGTGGATAAAACTTTAAATCTTCAGGCCATTGTTGTTTCTTTTGGTATTGACAGTATTCTGTTGTGTTCATGTACTGGTGGTAGAATTTGTTTTAAAAAATTGAGGTTAGCAATTTTTATTATCAACCGTATTATACACAGGCAATCTTATTATAAATGGATCTCGCGCCACCACCATGTACAATAAGACTGTAAAAAAAACCCAAAAAAACTGAGGTCTGTATTTGTGATAATATATTTCAATCAATATATCACAAACAATAAATATAACATTAATACCAGTGTATTGTCCTTTCCACATAGCTGTCCAAGGATAACATTATAAGACTCAGTCAAGCCTTATTCCCGCCCATGAAGGAGAAGATGGAAGTCTTGTTTCAGAATGGCTACGATGATGCAGTGCAATGTCTAAGAAAGGAAAACTGGTTTCAGTAGCTGCAATTCATTATCTTGTGCCTCAAATGCTGATGTTAGCCATCAGGAAAATATTTGTTGGGGGGAGGGGGGGTTATATTATGCTTAACACACGAATCATAGTAAGGTGCCATTGACACTATGTATAGCTATGGCCAAAAGTTTTGCTTCACCCAATATAACTAACTAATTTTGCTTCATAAAGTCGAATGAAACCTGCTGAATAATGTTATGTTAACATATTTAATTAAATACCGCTTTGTAGTTTTCCATATACTTAATGAAAAACTGACAAAAAAATTTAAATGTGACATTTCTAAATCCAACATGAAATACTGCACTACTATTATGGCTTCCGGTAGACTTTTGCAATATCATTTTGAAGTTTCTTTGATTGCATGATGTTAAATAAAAGGTCTAAATTATCTTCATATAGTTTTTTTTTCAAATGATGTCTCAATCCTAAAAGTCTAGGTGATGCAAAACATTTGGCCATTGCTGTATTTGAATTTATTTAAAAGTCTTATGTTTTACAATATTTCAGTTGAACTGATTAACTAACACTAATAAATCCATTATCGCAGTGTAAAGGGCTCATCACAATTTGTTCCGATTCTGCTGTTTGGACTTGTTTGTACAGTATGATAATAAAATCTGTTTGAAGTACTGCCAATGCAGTGGGGGAGTGTGTCCATCTATAGAGGCACAAATCAACAACTCAGTTTTTGGTGCAATATTTCATTGCCTACCTCCAGTTTGCAATATGACTGAAATGTATGTGGATCAATCCAGAATAGATTAAAATACAGTAAATGAAATTGAAGTTGTACAGCGCAAGTGCATATGAGTTGCACAGTACAGTACTGTGTATAATACAAGTTGATTTTCATCCTGCTCAAGGTCAGAGCCACTAGAAAGTACACTCTAGACAAAGCCACTCATGGGCGGCTGCTCTATGCAGTATTCTATATATAGCAATGACAAGAGCTATATTACCCAACTGTACAAATATGTGTACAGAAAAGATGTAACCGTTTCATTCACATTACTTATTAAAAAATATAAACCAAATGATCCAACCTTTTTTTTTCGTATTTTTAAACAAAAACAATCAGTAATAATTCTTATTTAACATAAGCCTTAAAAGCCTCATCAAGATATCCTTTCGTTAGGTCTGGTTGAAGACATGATTACAGTTTGCTTGGTAATTTACAGTCCCAGTACATGCAAAATTAGTAACACTTTACAAAAAAATATATACATATGTAATATGTTGTCAATTCTGCCACCATCAAAGTGCTGCAGTTATGAAGCCAAGACATTTAACAGTTGGTTAAGTTGGGAGATCATTACATAATGTACATTTATGAATCATTGCAGTACATATTTAAAAAAAAAAAAAAAAAAGTTTACCCTAATCACGCTGCATGTTTTCTAGGAGGCAGCTGACTCCCTTTTTGTGAGGACTTTACAAGTGTCATGTCTTCATACACTGCGTTCTTCTCATCAGCGGCGTTACACATTCTTTTCATTTTGTTTCTCACTGTGTCCCAACAATGTTTTGCCTGTGAATGAATTGCAGGAGAAACCAAAAGGTTGTATTAGTGTTTTCTGCCTGACAGTTTACAGTAACATGATTATTGTGATTAGATATTTTAATTACTTACACAGATCATTATTAACACAGCTACGACTACACCCCCGCATGCAATTAGAGATATGAAAAAGTATTTCAACCAAGGACATTTCTTCGTTTGACATTCTTCTGGATCTGCAACAAATTGGATATTTCGGACATATTGTTAAACAAGTGCAGCACAGGTGCAGTGAATACATACAGCAGGTTTTGTGTGCGTTTTTCTTTACATATACAGGTATTACAATCATTTGAATCATAATTTAGCTGTATTTGTCATGCAATCTAGTGTACATTGGTTACACCATGGTTTTACAAAATGCATACTGTGGTGTCTTTTGGAAAATACTATCCAATATCTATTTGGTACTTTCAATTAAATGTAGTATATTGGGAAACATTCACATTAATGATATGCGTTATATTCTTTGCATAAAATTACAGTAATAAATATGGAAAATAGTATTTATTCACTAAGGCAGTGCATTTTCTAGTTTAATTCGAAATTATTTACAGAATGCATTATATAACGTTTAAATAATACATAGTTGGAAAATGTATATACTGTTACTAATATTTGTTGAAAGACATTTGTAAAATAATCACTGACAACTGACTGGAATTGTATCAGTATATGTATCAATACAATTGCAATCTGACATCTTAAGTTTCCATGTGTTGGTTACATGGGTACAGTAGGCTACAGTAAAGATATTAAATGTTTATATTAAAGTAAAGAAAAATGACATGGTCCATTGACACTGCTTACCATACACAATCAGCCTGGTTCCGTTTCCTCGGCTGGTTATTGGAGGGGGAACAATAAGTAGCGCTTCACAGGAGTATATATCAGTATCATTGAGCTGGAGGTCTTGTATGACTAAAATAGTATACCACTTGGAGTGGTTGCCAGAAACATATATATGCAAATGGTCCGTAGTTGAAATCTTCTCATTTTTTGAGAAATGATTAATTGCTCTATTATGGCTCCTAAACCAGGATACATCTGTTTGGAATGGCACTTTCCCTTGGTAATTAAATTCACATGTTATAGCCACACTTGCACCATGCAAGCTTCTGATCTCCTGAGGATATTGTTTGACAGTTATGTTTGATCCACCAGTCACTGAAAATAAGATAGGGGATTAAATAGGGAAAACAATATTTAATCATTGAATATATTGCTGTCTTAGTTATCCTATTCTCAAATCTGTTTCAGCATTACCTATTTGTATGTTTTTTTAGATTGTCCCTAATTACTACTCCAGCCATACACCAATCAGTTGCTGCATGTGGTTCTTTTGCATCACTTCTAGTAAGACTAGTCCTAGTAAATAACACATTTTCCTGTAAACTGCTTGATTTTTCATCCACTCAGCTTTAAAGTAATACATCTACATAACACTTTTTACCAAAAGACACATATTACACTGTTCAGAAATATTTGTGAACTAAAATTACTTGTACACAAAAGTCCTTTACTAGAAACTTACAAGAAAGTCAGTGTCTAGTATTAGTATTTGCTAAGGTTAAAAAAAGGAATAAACGGAAAAAATATTTTGCTTACCGATTTGTGAATTTATAATACATCCTGAAATAAACATGAGTGTCGCACTAGTAAACATACTTGATTTTTATGATGAACTGAAATCTGTGAACTTACTTTATAAGCAGCTTTACTTTATAAAACAGACAAGATGTGAAAAACAATTTGTTTACCAAGACTTGTATGCGGTTGGCTGATTAACCCATTTCCTTCCTGACTGCTAAACACTGAATTGTACTTTAATGTGGATTTGTTGGATGTACTGTTAGCGCTGTTCAATATTTTTTTTTGAGTTGTCTGGTAAAGGAGTGGCTAAATGGAAAGCACATAACTGACAATGCACGTTTCAAGTATCAGATCACTGTCATTTGCAGTCACATCGTGAACTCCTATTATAACCACAGACAGTCAGAAATCTTAAATGCATTTTTCTCGGTTTCAAAAAGTGGTCTATATCAAGTACAGTACTTGCACAAATGGCTTTAGTTGATGTTTTTAGCACTTTAACATGACAGTGCCACCATAATAAAAGTCATTTTTAATCCCAGACTCTGTCCACTTTTTGTTTTACAAATAATATATAAAACAAAATAACCAATAACATTCTAAAGTTTATTGAGTACAAATGTATAATTATATTAATTTTATTAAAAAAAAATAAATAAATAATAATAATAATAATAATAATAATAATAATAATAATAATAAACTGAATTTTGTCTATGTGTAACTGGTGTTTTAGCTGCCAGAATACATGTAGGTTGCTAAATGCAGCCCGTGCTGACAGGGTAATAAGAATATTACACCTACACTGGAACATCTGAATAAGTTTACTTGAAAGTAGAATTACTAACATAATAATCAGGTTAACAAAAAAAAAAAACCTTAATGATCTCTTGTTAAAAAAGCTCATTTGTGCATCAATCTTCAAATACATAACAAAGCTAATAAACTGTATTTTGAAATATTTTTCCCCTTTTAGCAGACGTGTAGGCGTTTTAGTTTTTTGCCACTTTTCTTAAATGACGGATCATCTTGTTTTAACATCCCATGGGCTATGGTTAATGATTTGGTTAAACTGTTTTGGGCTTATGTAGTGATGCTGGTTGAGTCGGGAATGTTTTATTTTTTTTTATGTTTATGACACATACACCCTATTTGGTTCATACTATTTGTGCAAGTCCAGATGTCTAGAAATGTATTTTCCAACGCTATATGGAAACTTTTATACTTTGCAGTTACTGCTTCAGAGCACGGTTTGTATAATATAAAGATCATTCATCACGATACTGTTGCACAATAACACTTTACAGTACAGAGTACAGTAAGTAGATTTTATTTTTACTTTTCACTCTGGCTGAAATGTACCCAAGAGAATGCAAAAACTTCCTGGAACTTCGTTATATTAAGATTGCAGCATGATATATCACATTCTCACGATAATGGAGAGAGAATTCACAGTCTCTGAACTGCATGTAAACCATGCCACTGAATTTGGTAGACTTTCCCCACAGGTAAGATATGATGGTTACTTTATTAAAAATGCCAAATTAAATGTTAGCCTTTCGGCGGAATTCGGGTACCCGTGAAAGGGGAGCTCTAAACATACGTGAGCGCCCTGGACAAATGTGCTATCATAATATAATCCAGTTTAGTTTATAAAGTTAATTTATAAAGCCGGATATAAATATTAAGAACCGTACCTGTATTTTATTTTTTCCCTTATGTGAAGGCTTATTATTTTTAGTATTATTATAATGCACTGTACCTGAGTGATACAAGGATGATTATTATATTAACTTAACGTAGACCTACGGCTGTGTTGTAATACAGTACTTTGTGTAACAACTGCTAGATTAATTAATACATAAATAATGTTGGTAAACAGACAGAACACTTCCACAATAAGCACGGGCGCGAAATTATTGCATCGTCATAACAGCGGGACACAGAGAGCTGGCCGTGTCTGACCTTATTTTTAAAGGTCTTGAAGGAGCTAAATAATTTTTAAGATATTAAATGTTGTGGAGGGTTTTCATGCTGCAGTGGGGGGTTCTTTTGTAACAGAATATGGTGAAGGTGGGGGTGAATTCTGTTTACAGTTTATTCTTTTGTAAGAGCTGCAAACGACAGGGAGAGAGGAAATGTTATTGTTAGCATCTTAGAGCTTGCCATAGGATCACTAAAGGTGTCTGGCACGCTTGGAATAGGTCTGTCCCTCTTCCGATACGTTAGTATATCTATCATTGTTTAAGTGTGTACCTGTTAAGGGAAGCATTAACCGATTGCCTGTGAAGTGCTGTCTCTCCAGATATCTGTTTGAATAAAGACTACCTTCTTTATCACGGACTCTTGGAGATTGATTTCATCCATAGATATAGCCTAGATATCAATGTATTGATGCAGAAAACGTCATAACACCGGGACACATAGATACAAGTAGAGCACACCTTAGTACTTTTTTTTTTTTTAATGGTCTATTATTTATTTTTGTATTACAGATTATTCCATTTTGAATACTTCATTGCAAAAAGCAATATGAAAAATGGGAAAATAAGCCTGAATCAGTTTGTTGTATTTCAAACTCAGAAATTGGAAAATGAAAAACGGGTTGATTTTTTTTTTTTTTAATGAAAAACCGAAATCGAAAAACGAGTCGTTTTCTGGTTTTCCGATTTCTGATTTAGTATTTTCCTACCTGCTCAGGTGATTCTTCTCATCATTCAGCTTCTCTATTATTAGGCTGCAGGAGCTGCAACGTTAGTCTTTCATGTAAACATCCAGTCTCCAGCCCAGCAACAGCGCAGCTCCATTACTCAACTTTGTCCGCGTCTTCATTAAAAGCTCTCAGTTAAAATTTTTAAAGCTCCGTCCACAAGACATTGACATCCCCCGTCATCAGCGATTGCTATTTAAATCTACCATGAAGCTTTGTTCGCTGAACCTGTCTTTACTCCTCGCCTGCAATTAGGCCCCCTCCCCCGTGCCCCACTCAGCACCCGCTGCCACACAGCCAGCACAATTTACCGTTCCATCAGAAGATCCTGTCCTGGACCTCCATCAGGTACGTCCAGTGTTTTAAAGGCCTATCCAGCCCATTGCAAACTCTATTTCAGCCAGCGGCAGCTCTTGATGGTGACGGGTCACATAATGGTCCAACGACACTGCTGTACTGCAATTTGTCAACCGGGGCCTCACAGACCATGGTAACCATGGCAACGTCCTCATCGAGTGACTACTGGAAGTGGTATCTTGCCATGGGGACCAGGCAGCTTTATCAGGCACTGCGAACCCTGTGCCTCAGTACTGCAAATCTTCTGGCTTCCTACTGCTGCACTTTCACAACTGGTAAGAGTGAGTCCAACTCACCGAATTGTGACATCTAAATACTGCAGGTTCGTCTTGTAAACCTACGTAAACATTTATAGACATGACTAACTGTTCAAAAAACACGTATCGAATATATTTATTATTGTAATATAAAAAGAATATGCAAAAGTTTTTATACATAGACAAGGATTTTAATCGCAATATCCAAATATATTCTACCTTGCTTCACTGAAGTCAATTGTTTTAAATCCAGTCACAAACTCTAGACGGCAGTATAACACCACACGTTCTACATATTTTAAACTGGTTTGCTATCACTGCGAATTTTGCACACTCCAACTTTTCTGTCCATTCCTGCACTCAGAGATCATCAAGTTCCTAACCCCCACAGAACCCGTGATACGCCCTGTCAAAAATGTCCAAAAACTACCCTTTTCGGGGTCATATCTCCATGACCCTGGGGCCTAGAAACCGGGTTGAACTTCCTAGGGTCCTGTATGGGGGCCCTCTTTTACAGGGAGCCACCCGTTTTCAAATGGTACATTTTCAACAAATTTACACATTTTCAGCATGATGGCATGTCAAGGTTGCATTTCCTCAAATTAGGAGGCTACAGAGTACCTCTGGGTATGAATCCAGATGCTCGCAGTACCTGTTCTTAGATGTCCGAAACCACTGTATCGCTGTATAACTGTATACCCCATAAATATCACTTTTTATTGTGTATTTGAGGAACACAACCAATTACAAACTTCATTTGAATTTCTGTGCTATCAGAACATCAGTGTATAACTTTGCTGGGTATTGCAATGTATACTGGGTATCAAAAGGTATCAGGCGCTGACACGTCTGTGATGCCAGAGCAAACTTACAATAGTTTGAAAACATGACCGCCACTACAGTCAAGCAGCATTGTTCTCCATTCCCCAGGGGGAAGGCTTCAATGCAAGGGACAATTTAATGCAGAAACATAACTTAAAGGAAGGAAATACCGTTTCAATATTTTTGTGATCAGAAAAATTAAAGTTGATAACTTGCTTGGTCGCAGTGCAGCACATAGTATGGGACTGATTAAACATATTAATAGCGAGGCTTTTGGAGACATTGGTCTTCTGAAAGGAGTGCCCGTTGAAATAATGCTGAAGCCCAATGCTGTACCTTATAGTGTGAACACAGCACAGAGAATTTCTGCCCCGCTGTTGGCAAAAGTGGTAGCCGAATTAAAACGTATGGAGAGTAAAATTGTAATTGAAAGCGTCCGAGAGCCAACGGAGTGGTGTGCCCCCATTGTGCCAGTAGTAAAGAGGATGAGTCAAGTACAAAACTGACAACCTTTATTACTCCTGTAGGCAGATACTGCTTCAAACGTTTGCCTTTTGGGATAACAAGTGCTCCTGAAATCTTCCAGAGCAAGATGGCACAGCTGCTAGAGGGCCTGGAGGGTGTAACAGTCTACATGGATGACATTCTTGTCTTTGGAGCATCCATGCAAGAACATGAGGAACGTTTGGACAAAGTTTTTAACACAATCGGGCATCTGGGTTAAAACTGAATTAAAAAAAAATGCAAACTAAGTCAAAGCACAGTTCAGTTTTTGGGACATCGAGTCAACAAAAATGGATTGAGTCCTGATTCAGAGAAAGTGAAAGCCATCCAGGAGCTGCGACTAATATAACGGAACTTAGAAGAATCATGGGAATGATAAACTACTGGGGAGATACCTGAAAGACCTCTCCGTCATCGCAAAGCCACTGAATGACTTGCTAAGCTCAAACGTAGCTTGGTTGTGGGGTCCAAGACAAGAAGAAGCTTTTGACGCTGTGAAAGCTTTGGTGTCTAATGCTCCAGTATTGGCATTTTTTGATATTGCTAAACCAACCATGGTGTCAGCTGATGCCAGCAGTTATGGTTTAGGAGCAGTATTACTGCAAGAACAGGATTCTGTTCTCAAGCCTGTTGCATTTTGTTCACGGACACTAACCTCTGCAGAGTGTAAATATGTGCAGATAGAGAAGGAATGCCTGGCCTGTGTATGGGCTTGTGAAAAATTGTCACATTTCCTCTGTGGACTTGAATCTTTCCAACTAGTAACAGACCATAAACCATTAGTTCCACTAATCAATAATAAAGACTTGGATCAAGTTCCCTTGAGATGCCAGCGATTACTGATAAGGCTTATGAGGTTCAACCCAAAGGCTGAGCATGCACCTGGAAACAGTCTTCTCATTGCTGACACATTGTCAAGACATCCACTACAGAATACTGAAGACAGTGATTTGAATAAGGAAGTACAAGCTTACGTGGACATGGTGGAAAAGCAGTGGCCAACGTCTGATGTTAAGTTGCAACAAATAAGGATGTTGCTGCTTCTGATGTACAGTTAACAACTGTAATGCAATATGTTGAGCAAGGCTGGTCACAACGCATTAGCAGTGTAGCACCAGAGGCGAAGAGCTTCTTTGACTTCAGGAATCAATTGAGTTCCACTAAATGACTTTTGACCTATAGATCACGTATTGTTATTCCTTGAGACATGAGAGCAGAGATGCTGGATCGAATTCATGATGGACACCTTGGACTGAACAAGTGCCAAGAGCGTGCTGCTCAATCAGTATGGTGGCCGGGGATAAGTTCTGCGATTAAAAACAAAGTCGCTTCCTGTTCACGGTGTCAGATTGCAAGACCAGCTCAACGCAGAGAACCTCTGATGCCAACGGATTTGCCAGAGGGACCCTGGATGATGATTGCTGCAGATTTGTGTGAGTTGAAAGGTCAGCAGTACTTAGTAGTAGTGGACTATTTTTCCAGATTTTTGGAAATATTACACTTGCCTTCAGTAACCTGCAAAATGGTGATTAATACGCTCAAATGCTTATTTGCATGCTATGGAATTCCACAACAATTAATTTCGGATAATGGGCCTCAGTTTAATTCAGTAGAATTCAAAACCTTCAGCAGGGCTTACGGGTTTGTACACAAAACATCAAACCCATTCTACCCCCAAGCGAACGGGGCTGCCGAGAGAGCAGTTCAGACAACTAAGAAGATTTTGAAACAGGAGGACCCGTTCCTGGCACTGTTGAGCTACCGAGCAACTCCGACTGCTATGACAGAGAACAGCCCTGCTCAGCTGTTAATGGGGCGACAGATTCGTTCAACTCTCCCAACACTTCCAAAGGTTCTCAAATCACGATGGCCAAGTTTCCAAAGAGTAAGAGCAGATAAATGTGCTAAAATGTCCTATAGAAAGTTTTATGACAGAAGACATTCAGCAAGACCTCTGCCTGAGCTACAGCCTGGAGACCTGGTCCAAATGAAACTGGACGTTCAAAAGGAGTGGAGCAGTCCAGTAGTCATAACTGAAGATCATGCAACTCCTAGATCATACATTGTGGAGTCTCAGGGAGGAACTTATCGACAGAACCGAAGACACCTTCAGCTCATTCCAAGTTCAGTGGAAAGCTCTAGTGAAGACTCTCAATCCGATTCTACTTCTGTCGAGGGCTGAATTTAGTAATTTATTTGATTTAATTGAGTTATTTTTCTGTCAAACAACTGGGCTTTTAAATAGGCCAAACCTTCATTTTCCATACATGTAGAACATGCACGAGATCGCCACATGTTAATATGCGACTAATCTTTATTAAAGCTATAATGAAAAATAAAGCGTTTTGCTGGACACACTATTACAATCGTTATGACGAGTAACTGTATTTAAATTAATAAATATGAGTCGCTTTGGCATTAAAATGAAAAAAACAAGGCTTACGATTTAAAAGCCATTTAGTGGTTTCACAGAAAAAAAGTACATTAAACCAATTTTACTATTAACGCGTTTCTCAGTTGTGATTGAGATACACAAATGGATTAACAGGTATCAATTACATTTAAGGAGAGTAGAAAAGCCGATGTAAAAGACCTATTTATTGACATATATGCGGTAATTTATAGAAAGCTATTTTAAAATGCTCAGAGCCCTTGCAGGTAACGCGCTTCCCCCAAGAAGGCTGACTTCCTGTTTTCTTCTGCTGTCGAGACGGCACATCGAGGGGGACGCATACTACCCCCCCTTACACATCATCTTTTCAAAATGTTTTTATTTTAACCTTTAAACTATATATTTTTAAAAAAAGTTTAAACACGTATTAAATTAAATAGAATCCAGCACCCCTAATCAGCAGTAGATACATCTCCCACCAACATTGCCACAGCCCATCAGAAAATAGTTAGCATGCCCGGAGTAGAGGTTACCTGACCGCCGGGGCTACCAGAGGTTTTTCCCCTATTTAAAAGGGGTTGTTTTCCTCTCCACTGAGCGGCAGGTAAATACATAAACCATTACACACTAACCCTTCTAACCCCTCTTTGTCTCATGTATGTCATTTCATCCTTGAATCTATGTTATGCATTGGCACATGCTCTGTTGTCTATCTCACGGTGAGGTTCTGTGGGGAGCCAGAGGCCCATTCTTTGGGGGTTAAGTGAGCCTCACTTCCCCGACCTTAGGTCAAGCTGTGCTTCCTCAACCTTATTAAAGGGAGGTTCTCAGAGGGGACCCCTGGCCACACTATCCTTTTGCAGCTGATGCGCTTATCTTACCTCATCGCAGTGAGGCTCTATCCTATATTTAACATTTCGGGACGTAGCCCACTTTAATCTCTCAGTGCTCGAGTCCCAACTAGCCCATCTATTCTCGTTCTTTACAGGTTCCCTGTGGGACTCCCCTCCACTCCCAGCTTCACCTCATTCGAGGGCAGTGCCACATCAGTCAGGGAACTCTTTACTATAACTTCCTTTCAGGTCTCAGCGAGATCTATTCTCGCCCCACGAGGTGACTCTGCACGTCAGAGTTTTCTTATGTTTTTCAGATCCCCGGGGCTGCAGCCTTCAAGACCAAGCCTGCTCCTCCGCAGAGGACGGCTGTCTGGTGGGGGATCTCTTTTCTATCCAGACCGCAGTCTGGTCAGAAGTCCGGGCCGCAGTCCACTTCTCTAAGTCGGGCCCCCTTTGCCTGTTAAAACACCTTGTTTCTGCCTTCTCTGTACTACCCTGTACTAGTCACAGCAGGCACCCCATGAATGAAGAAACAGTTGCAAATTATATATATATATATATATATATATATATATATATATATATATATATATATATATATATATATATCTTTATATATATATATATATATATATATAAACTCAGAGGGTTTAAAGGATTCTGGTAGAAGGTCGTGCCAACTTTTCTGTAAGAACTGTATAAATAGAATGAGAAAATTAATACCAATGACATTTCTGCGTTCTCATTTAAGCTCTCATTTCAACCATGACACTCTTGTAAGTTCTCATTTACTTCATATTCCAGGGCTTGGATTTCTGGAAGTTGATGTGGAGTGAAATTGAAGGGTAAAATATATATATATATATATATATACAGTGCCTTGCGAAAGTATTCGGCCCCCTTGAACTTTGCGACCTTTTGCCACATTTCAGGCTTCAAACATAAAGATACGAAACTGTAATTTTTTGTGAAGAATCAACAACAAGTGGGACACAATCATGAAGTGGAACGAAATTTATTGGATATTTCAAACTTTTTTAACAAATAAAAAACTGAAAAATTGGACGTGCAAAATTATTCAGCCCCTTTACTTTCAGTGCAGCAAACTCTCTCCAGAAGTTCAGTGAGGATCTCTGAATGATCCAATGTTGACCTAAATGACTAATGATGATAAATAGAATCCACCTGTGTGTAATCAAGTCTCCGTATAAATGCACCTGCACTGTGATAGTCTCAGAGGTCCGTTTAAAGCGCAGAGAGCATCATGAAGAACAAGGAACACACCAGGCAGGTCCGAGATACTGTTGTGGAGAAGTTTAAAGCCGGATTTGGATACAAAAAGATTTCCCAAGCTTTAAACATCCCAAGGAGCACTGTGCAAGCGATAATATTGAAATGGAAGGAGTATCAGACCACTGCAAATCTACCAAGACCTGGCCGTCCCTCTAAACTTTCAGCTCATACAAGGAGAAGACTGGTCAGAGATGCAGCCAAGAGGCCCATGATCACTCTGGATGAACTGCAGAGATCTACAGCTGAGGTGGGAGACTCTGTCCATAGGACAACAATCAGTCGTATACTGCACAAATCTGGCCTTTATGGAAGAGTGGCAAGAAGAAAGCCATTTCTTAAAGATATCCATAAAAAGTGTCGTTTACAGTTTGCCACAAGCCACCTGGGAGACACACCAAACATGTGGAAGAAGGTGCTCTGGTCAGATGAAACCAAAATCGAACTTTTTGGCAACAATGCAAAACGTTATATTTGGCGTAAAAGCAACACAGCTCATCACCCTGAACACACCATCCCCACTGTCAAACATGGTGGTGGCAGCATCATGGTTTGGGCCTGCTTTTCTTCAGCAGGGACAGGGAAGATGGTTAAAATTGATGGGAAGATGGATGGAGCCAAATACAGGACCATTCTGGAAGAAAACCTGATGGAGTCTGCAAAAGACCTGAGACTGGGACGGAGATTTGTCTTCCAACAAGACAATGATCCAAAACATAAAGCAAAATCTACAATGGAATGGTTCACAAATAAACATATCCAGGTGTTAGAATGGCCAAGTCAAAGTCCAGACCTGAATCCAATCGAGAATCTGTGGAAAGAACTGAAAACTGCTGTTCACAAATGCTCTCCATCCAACCTCACTGAGCTCGAGCTGTTTTGCAAGGAGGAATGGGCAAAAATTTCAGTCTCTCGATGTGCAAAACTGATAGAGACATACCCCAAGCGACTTACAGCAGTAATCGCAGCAAAAGGTGGCGCTACAAAGTATTAACTTAAGGGGGCTGAATAATTTTGCACGCCCAATTTTTCAGTTTTTTATTTGTTAAAAAAGTTTGAAATATCCAATAAATTTCGTTCCACTTCATGATTGTGTCCCACTTGTTGTTGATTCTTCACAAAAAATTACAGTTTCATATCTTTATGTTTGAAGCCTGAAATGTGGCAAAAGGTCGCAAAGTTCAAGGGGGCCGAATACTTTCGCAAGGCACTGTATATATATATATATATATATATATATATATATATATATATATATATATATATTTAACTTCAAGCATAGAGTGGAGACAAATTAGGTTTGTTTTATCTCTGTCTGCTTGTCTAGCTGTGACAAACTTGAATACAGGTCATGTTTAGCCATAAAAAATGTTCTTGCTAATATATCTGCAGTAAACAAGACAAAACTGTACTAGTAACCTTCATGCTTTTTTTAACTTCAATAGAATCAGCCATTCAGCTTGATGATTTTGTAGTGGAATTGCAGTATTTGGAATCACTAAGAAGAGTGGGACTAGAGAGATTCTACTTGTCATGTAATATATATTTGAAGCAATATCTATAGGGTCTATTAAGTCCACAGTCTTCCTAGACAGCAGTAATATGCACCAGAGATTAACAGTAAATAGATAACGAGAATGCATTTTGTACTGTATCAATTTCTTCTCTAATCAAGCAGCATGCACATGTTTTACTAAAAAACAACAGGTTTAAAGCTCACAGTAGTGTTTGGTTAACAAATAAAAAATAAAAAACTTTCAATATGTATTTCAAGTATGTTTTATGTGCTTTTACAGCAACAGCCTGCTGTAGCTGTGTATCCTTTATGACATGTTTATCCATACTGTATCAGGATTTGGAATAGTAGAAATATGTGTCATATTGCATATCAGCAATATTCAATAGCAAACAAAAATCATTATGCAATAAAACATGCAAACACTTGTCATGTATTTATTGTCTCTCATTGGCACTTGTTTCTAAAATTCTGTTGATAATTCTATTCCATTCATCAACATGGTCTTGCTTTATACACTTCTAAAAAACAAAGCAATGACACTGTGTATCTCAGCAAATCAACAAAATGTGTTCAGCTCTTAAACCTTAGTAAATCCTTTTATATGATACATGGCTTTCAGTGCAAAGATACATTTTCAGACAGTAATTGAATATGATCTTACCATTAAAAAATAAAATAACATTCTCTACAAAATGTGCCTTTATACTTGCTTCAAAATAGGTTCCACAATCTTCTTGTTAATTGTTAAACAGTCAACCAAGTAAGATAAGATGGTTACAGCCCCAGAACAATTTTTTAAATATTCAACTACTAATGAGAAAGCCTTCTGGTCTTCTTTGAAGTCTAATCCTTGAGTAATTTAGGACATCTTGTATTTTGTATCTTGGCTAAGGGCGTCTGCTAAGAAATAAATGATAATAATAACATAGGGGAGTAAGTTTGTTGTTCATCCAGAATGCATCTATACAATATAGGTACAATATGTGATCTGTAACATCAACATTGTTTGGAGGGCAGGTAGTAAATCATAGGAGAGGAAGGATAACCTGCTATGCATTACTACTCTTCCTGTTTTCAATACATTTTGAAGATCTGATCCCCAATTTGTGCTTTATCAATAAATCGATTTCTATAATTCCAATGTTTTATAGAATAGCAAAGTCCTTTTATAACTACGATTAAAACTAATTTTCTGCTACCTGTACTAAATTTAAAAGGGACTTGTTTTCATTCTTTATGAACTGATATAATATGTACAGTGTTCGATTAAAATCTTTTAATTTAGTAATTTAAATAAATTGCAGGTTAACTGTTTACATTTTAAAAGATTTTTAGCTGCTTTTAACAGCTTAAAAACACACGCACACACACACACGTAATGTGTGGTTTAATTCTATTTAAGGACAAATACCCAGGCAGTTGCACCTTGCATACCAATAGGCCTAAAGGGTAGAATGCCTAGGCTTTCATTTATTACTGTCAGCATTAATGTCTGTATGTTACATGCTGCCTCTCCCCATTACAGGAATGTTCATTCCTATCCCTAGAGATATTCCTGCCTAAGCAAATATATTCTGACACTTGATTTATCACTAATCGTCAATACACCTCACCAGTTTTGTGGGAGACCAAGCTGTTAAATAGCTGTACTCCTCGTCAATTAAAGTAGGCTTTACAACAAGTACTCCATATCAAACAAGTAAAAATAAATAGATAATAAGAATGCATGCTGTACTCAATGAATTGCATCTCCTATCAAACAGCTTGCACAAGAAACATTCAAAATAACAGGTTTAGAAGTTCAAAGAAGTGTCTATTATACATTTTCAATGTGTATTTCAAACATGTTTCACATGGTTTTGTGTTAAAGAACATCTGTTTTTTTTCCCCCGCTTTCAGTGTATAACGTTTTGTTTGGCAGTGACAACAGGTTAAAGAGAAAGTAATTTAATGCTACAGTACACCACTTTATATTAATTTATTGCCAAAGCAGAACGACTAAGTGAGATTTTAGTTTTCCTGTACCCAAAAAAGGTGATAGCTAAAACTGGTTTGATCAGTCATCTGTAAAGTAAGTTGAGAAGACCAGCTATAGCTTGTGCCTTTACCCGTGTAAGGCACTAAATAAAACTTGACTTACTTTATTATGCCCAAATTGATAAGCGTTGTGTATATTTATACATGCTTTTTATTTTAAAACACAGCTATGGAAAATTTCTATGGTCTGAGATGGGCAACCGGTTCGTCCTCGTGGCCGTGGATTATTTCACCAAGTTACCCAAAGCATATCCTGTCCTGGACCAGAGCGCCACCACCTGTGCAAAGGCACTCCTGGATGGCATGTTCAGTCTGTTCAGGGTTCCAGAGGAGCTGCAAAGCTGCCAGGGGCAAAACTTTGAGGTGCAGGTGTTCGGGGAGGTGTGTTGGCGGCTGGGCATTCAGAAGACCCGGATGCCGCCGCTCCACCTACAAAGGGGTGGTCTGATGGAGCGGTTCAGCTCGCCATGTGGACCTCCCAGCACCAGCACGACTGGGACCAGCACCTGCCCCTGGTCCTGATGGTCTACCAGACGGTGGTTTCCAGGCCCAGGTCTGGGTATCTTGCTTCCGGCAGAAGAAGGGAATGTCCCAAACTGGCCAGTCACTGGGAGGGCCCGTGTGTTGTACTGGAGTCGCTGTTTGAGGTGACCTACTGGGGGAGGCTTCGGACGAGGGCTCAGGTGGTCATCCTCCACCAGGACCACCTGGCCCTCTACTCTGGCTCCTCCAGGACCCATAGGGAGCCAAGTCCTGGGCCACACTATCCTCTTGGCACTATTGCCAGACTCCCCAGCCAGTGGCTTTGTCACGGACCTTGGACAATAGGTGTAACAAGCGTGGCCAAGTAGGTACCTGACAGCGGGACACTGCACTCTAGCAGGCATCTACCGGGGAAATCCACGAGGAATATGCAAATAATGTAAATAGGCACAAAGAACGCTGGAAAGCTGTTTATAATTGTTGTTCATTATTGCATTTATTGTCTTGTTGTTGCATTATGTCATTTAGAGATTGTTAGCTTGGTTCTGTTTATTTGTTTTTTGGCGTGTGCCACCCTGAGAGTCTGCATGGTGTTAATCTGTGGGGGTGGCTAGCTGGGGCTGTGGAGGGAGAGTGTGAGTAGTGCTTTACTGCTTGGCCAGCTGGTGGTTCGCCTGTTTTTAATAAAGAGCTAAGAGGTAGGGTACCAATACTTTTGTCTGCACTCAATAACTCAATATAAAGAGCCAGTTTGTATTTTGCTTTAGTGACTGTTTAATGTTTATCAAATTCTCAACAGCAGGCACTTGAAGTTTTACATTTTAGGTAATGCAATTAAAATGACCTCTTATTCACCTTCAGTATGAAATTAAGTCATCTCCTGCTGCACTGCTTGTACTGTGTATCCCTGTAGGCTCTGCAGCGTTAATTATTAATTGACTAGTAGCAATGATCTTCCCTATCCTGTGGTTTTATTGTTTTGTTGAACATTTTCTAGCAGCACCACTGTTGGCTAAATTATAAAGTACATGTCATTGAAGCCTTTATTATTTTGTACTGTAATTGTCCCAAGTTGCATTTGTTAAATTAGATTTTTACTCCTGTAATTCGTCTAAAATACAGTGGGGATTTCTTACCAACACAACAATATACTGTAGGTCTAACAAAAGTGGCTGCAATCGTTCTTAAAATGCCTGACGATCATGCTCGCAGTTGTCTCTACTACTGCAGCTGTAGTTTTCTGTCACAAAATTGGGCAAGGACCTGGACCAGCTTGTCATGTTATAAGGACATTGTTTTGTGAAACAAGTGTCTCTGTAAACTAAGTTCCCCCACACGCCTCAGTACTTCCAAAATGTAGATTTTAGAGTATTATAATTAAGCACATTTTTAAAGGATGGTTATATGATTAATGAACATGTATCACATAGGGCCATGTTGTATAATGCACATCTGTGGACCCCTGATGTGACTTGAGATAAACCTAACAGGATAAAGAGTGTGTTTATACATTTCTCGGGATTTACATATTAAATACAACCTAGGCTCCGTGCCCACTTTGAACAGATTTGGGGAAATGGGGAAAATCTCTACCTTGACTAATTTCAGCAAACAATTTTCTAGATGAATAACATACAATTACATCAACAGTCTTATCCTAGCCTTCGTCGCTGACAACAGATGCCCATCTTAAAGTCATTGTCAATGACTCATTCTGAATCCAAAATGACCCATATCAATGATCTAACCATATACATAGGTTGAGGTATTTTAGCAACATTTTGGCATCTTTCTGTCAATGCATTAATTATGTCAGCACCTAAATGCAACATGTTAATAATTAGTGCAAAGGACAGCATGTTTTATTCCATTGTGAGAGAGAGCACGGCCATCTCTCAAAGTATATGTGCACTCAAAAAACTCTCATCACACAATATGTGAATGTGCCACTTAAAACAAATAAACCTGTATCTTTTTTTATTATTATTATTAATTTATTTCTTAGCAGACGCCCTTATCCAGGGCGACTTACAATTGTTACAATTGTAAAAGATTTCACATTATACATTATTTCACATTATACAGATATCACATTATTTTACATACAATTACCCATTTATACAGTTGGGTTTTTACTGGAGCAATCTAGGTAAAGTACCTTGCTCAAGGGTACAGCAGCAGTGTCTTCCACTGGGGATTGAACTCACAACCCTCCGGTCAAGAGTCCAGAGCCCTAACCACTACTCCACACTGCTGCCCAAATGTGGCGTCCACGACCTATTCTCTATTTAACTGTACAGGTCGCGATGCAGACTACGCTATCTATAGTTTAACGAGAAATAGAACCTCACATAACCTTATTAATCTAGCAGCAATATTTGGGTACCCCACACAGAGCCCCTCTCAAATAAATGAAAAGACAAAAGAATGGAAATTGGTTGTGCCAACAAAATCTTTATTATCAACAACAACACTAAAACCCACAATTGCTGCAGTGCAATTACACACAATCCTAACCATATATCTTGCACAATATTATAATTGCTTTATGTTCCATCTCAGACACAAAAATGAAAACTTGAATACGTTAAAAACAGACAGATCAGTCCCATGGAAAGGGATGTATTGGTAATCATGTTTCTACGTTTTGGTTAATTTTCCAAATAATAACATTTGATGTTTCTGACCATGATATACTTTTTAATGAATCTTAAAAAACAATCGATGAGTGAAAGATCGCACAAGAGTTGCACAAGCACGTTGATCGGAAGAGATCAGCAGCGCCTCAACTGGCTAGCGTGAGTCATGCTGAGTGACCAGTGACTGAAAAGGGGCGGTGTGATGCACGTGCTGCTTTGCCGGATACAAAAATAAAACTTAAATCACAAATTGATTTACCGTGTTACTATTTTTGGTTTTATGTTTTCGTTTTTTTCTTTTCCACGTTTATTTTAGTTAATTTTTATAATTATTGCTGTCGGCTGCCCACTTGGTTGTCGCTTGCGCGCCGGACGTGGCCCACTGGCCGCCATTTGAAGAGCCCAATCACGCTCTGTTCACCCTGCATCTGTATTCCGCAAAGACAGTGCAAGGCTCTCACCTGTAGAATGTGGTTATATATGTTGTTATTGGGGATCCAGTAGATGCTAACCCACCCCGGACTTTCTAGAACTGCGTTATCTTGCAGCAAGCTGATGGTAAGCCCTGTATCTGTATGTGTCTTTTTGAACAAAGCCATGGAACCAACAGGGTTTTTTTCATGTTTTTTGTTAATCTAAAACAAATCTTTCTCAATGAATTAGGTTTAAGAGATTTGACTTCAACATATATTGATTCCAAGTTACAAAGTTTACATGTATAAAGAACCCATTAACATTAGGCATATTTATATAGACAGGTTTTGCATCTAAAATGAGGTTGAGGCAGTCAAACAACTCTGTTTGCAGTTTTAAGCCATCACAAGGTCACCTATGCACTTTCCACCTGCACCTCCTGGGGTTTTAGTTGATTCAGGCTAATTCGTAGCAGACTTTGACCACATCTAAGTGTTTTCAGTCTTCGGTTCTCTATTGCTTTTACAGCACTTGACCTTTGTGTCACTTCTGCAAAAACTGTCACAATATTTCTTTACAACAGAAATAATTTAACAAGTAAACAAAAAAAAAATAAAAAAAAATAAATTAGAAACACCCTAAACCAGTTATTAGTGTTTTTACAAATGTATCCTTTAGCTAAAAAAAAGAGGGGTTCCTAAAAATGTTTTCCTGTTTTAATTTGTATTAAATTGTGTATCTACTGACTGTATACAGGCCCTGGTAAGAATCCATTATTATGGCATGACCCTTGTTGCCTATTGTGTGGCTGTTTAAATCATTTTAGCATATAGTAAAAAAAGAAAGAAAAGGAAAATAAAAACATCAGTGAATGAACCACATTACACAATAGATTGTCTCTGTTGACTGTTAACAGATTCATGTTGGAGCAGTGATATCTTCACCGCACACATGGGCATAATTTGGCAGGGACTGCAAAGCACAATGTTCCATTATGTTGACATTCACTAGCTGGAATAATGCAGCAATGCAGAGGCTATGTGGGACAAAGTAAAGATAAACAGACAGCATCACACAACTCATTTTCTAAAAATAAAGTTGATTATCTGTCCCAATAGGTTTAATTTCTACTAAAATGAATCTACTGTCAGCACCAATGATAAACTGCTGACAATGCAGAGGGATGCTTACACACCACTCTTGCTTGATTCCTTGGCTAGATAAGGGCAGTGCCTTCACATTTCTTAAACAATTATTAGCATGTTTTTAATATTTCTTTTGTAAAGATGGGTTATATCTATATACTCTACACGATAAAACAAGTTACTGTTCTGTATTCGTTATCCTTTGATAATGTGCTTCGTACAGGTTCAATAAACAACATCACAAGGATTCCTATTCATAGAACAGCAGAGTCACAGAACCACTTATTCTGTTAAAAGTCTGACACATAGCAGAACTCGAAGAATCAACTTATAAACAGCCGACTACCTCACATTTAAAATCCATGTGCCCTTTATATAGATCTCAAATTTGTTTTGGATTATAATGCACGACTGTGGTTGTCTCTTATTTTTTAGTTTTCTCTTTCTGTACTTGTTCCTACCTGAAGTGTCGTTGATTGTTACCAAGTTAAGCTGATCAAGGTGTTATGTTTTTCCAATATAGTGTTCTAGTTCCATAACATAGAATACAAAATGTATGAGTGAGGGAAGACAAACAGGTCTTGTTTTTGTATGCCTTTACACTCAAATTGATTGTTTGAGCTACCCATAATGAACCATCATGTTTTCTGCTGAACCCATATGTACTGTAAGTAAGTATTTAATTTTGATTTACAGATGAAGAATTGCTGTTGTGGAAAGATCTGAAATCAAAGCTGGGCAAGCAGTTACTGTGATGTCACTGCTGCAACAGGCTTCCTGCATTTAAACTAGTAAATAGTTTTGGCAATTGAAACAGGTGAAACTTTTCTCCACTGACTAGTGATTGTGATTATTATTTTTATTTTTTAAATTTTTTTAACACAAACTAGCCATAGAAGTGAGTACATTGTCACATGTTGGAAAGACAAAACAAATAAACACAGTATAAACAAACTAGTAGAAACTGTTGAATTATTCCTTTATATTTTTAATAGCCACAATTATATTTGAAAACAGATTTTATACAGTATGTGACCCACATTTTAAATCTTGGACAAAGGTATATTTTTGTAGGGATTAAAACAATTGTGAAAGTATTGTACAGCAAAGGGGCACATCAGTTGTAGGTTTGAGCAGTTCATTTGTTGTTTTGGGTAGTATCTTTCTAGTTTCATATAATTAAAATCATTTTATTCTTGTAAAAAATATATTCTTTTAAAAAATAGATCCCTGTACTGTATCTTCCTGTACTTGATTTTGAGGGCGGTAACCCAGGTTTTTGAGAATGTACATTAAGAACACATCTTACTGCTCTTCTTGACAATTGTTTTGATGATGGGGCAAACCTCTAACACTGGGGAAAGCACAGCTTCCCCTGATTTTGATCAAAAAAGAAAAAAAAAACTCAGTGACTTATAATATTACATCATATCTTAAAGAGTATGTAATTAATAACTTTTTAACATTTTTATGACATCACTTTTCAGAACTTTTTATTATTTTTATTTTTAATTAAAAAAATATTTACCGATTCATAAATTATATTATAGATATGTTTTTCTTTTATTTATTTAGATACGTTCAGAAGGCTTGGTTTGCCCTAGCTGTTTTATAAATCGTAAATAAGCTTAATATTGCAACCATAATTAACGTTTAGGAATACAATAAAAACACTGCAATAACATATACAAAAAACTGTTCAATTGATTCTAAATACTGCATTAACAAATGGTGCTATAGTAAGACTACTTCTTCATCAAAATCAAAGCAAGACAATCGCTTGGGCTCTCGCTGTCTTACTAGGTCCGTTGGTCCTGATTCTGAGCAGCTTTTGACTCCCTTTTTCTTCATTGGTGAGTGCTCAGGGAATTCCACCCAAGCTCAAACTAACTTCTAAATCACAATATGAAGTGAAGGGCACAAATGTAAAACACTTTGCCCTTACATTTGCGTTTTACTGTGTTTCATGAAAAACGGGTACTTAATGTTCTATTTAAAGTAGGCTTGTAAACAAACCAAACCATTTTTAAGTGATTAACCATTTTGAGGTTATGCTTTCAATATTAAACTGCCAGAAGTCTGTTCAAAAGCTATTTTACAGCAGTCTTGCAATAGCCTCAATTTTTCTCCTTGGTGTGCAGCTGCAAGTTCCATCAGAAACAATTAATTTGTGATTTACTTTGTGGCATTAAAACCAAAAAAAAAAATCCCAAATGTCCTAACAAATGGAACTCTCAAGGGCAATGGGATACAATAAATGCTGTAACACTTTTAGATTATAGGATAAAGCAGCCCACAGGATTATGGTGAAATCAGTCTGGACTGAAAATTCTAGCCAACTTGTTAATGACTAAATTGGCATTTGTCTAGTCTGGCCTGAGGAACTGAGCTTGCTGTTAGTCTCTTTAACGGACAGTTTCATAGACCCTGTTTAGCTTGGACTACCTAAATTACCACAGAGTAGTCTGTGAAACTAGCCGGATGTGACCAGATTGGGTTGATTACTCAAAAACAAAAAGCTAAGCAAAAAAAAAAAAAAACAATGTGTTTACTTTGCAAGAGCAGGGTGATGTATTACTGTTTTAATGTTAAGACTGCATCCACAAAGCAATGCAATGCATCGCAGTAAGGGAAAACTTTTTTTGTTAAAATATCAGACTCATAAATATTCCCTTTAATGTCAGAAACAGTCTGCTAAATAAACAAATAATAATAACAGTCACTGTTTCTTTACAAATTCGCATCTGAGTTGTCTTTATCACAAACACATAACTCTGACAGGGAAGAGCAACAAGGTTGTAGCCAAGGTTTCCAGAAAGCATTACTCAACGACAGCTGGTTTGGAACATCACTCAGGGTTTTGGTGTGATTCGCAACAGCTTGCCGAACTACAGCCATAATTAGATGGAAATTTGGCTCTGTCTCTGGTGTTAAAGGGATCTCCTCAGACGGGTCCTTGGAGAGGTCAAAAAGCAGAGGCGGATCATGGTGAGTGATATAGCCCTTCGTACAAAGGCACACATGTGTATGGAGGCAGCTGTTTGAATTTTCTGGATAGAAATTGGGAGTGAAAAAAAATACTTTCCAAATGCTGTCACCTGTAAAAGAAAAAGGAAACAGAATAGGGTTTTTAGCATATACGTTTCCACTGAGCAAACCCTTCTTTTGGAAAATGTTAGAACATGAGAACATAAGAAAGTTTACAAACGAGAGGAGGCCATTCGGCCCATCTTGCTCGTTTGGTTGTTAGTAGCTTATTGATCCCAGAATCTCATCAAGCAGCTTCTTGAAGAATCCCAGGGTGTCAACTTCAACAACATTACTGGGGAGTTAGTTCCAGACCCTCACAATTTTCTGTGTAAAAAAGTGCCTCCTATTTTCTGTTCTGAATGCCCCTTTATCTAATCTCCATTTGTGACCCCTGGTCCTTGTTTCTTTTTTCAGGTCAAAAAAGTCCCCTGGATCGACATTGTCTATACCTTTAGGATTTTGAATGCTCTTTGTTCAAGACTGAATAGATCCAATTCTTTTAGCCTGTCTGCATACGACATGCCTTTTAAACCCGGGATAATTCTGGTCGCTCTTCTTTGCACTCTTTCTAGAGCAGCAATATCCTTTTTGTAACGAGGTGACCAGAACTGAACATAATATTCTAGGTGAGGTCTTACTAATGCATTGTAAAGTTTTAACATTACTTCCCTTGATTTAAATTCAACGCTTCCCACAATATATCCAAGCATCTTGTTGGCCTTTTTTATAGCTTCCCCACATTGTCTAGATGAAGACATTTCTGAGTCAACATAAACTCCTAGATCTTTTTCATAGATTCCTTCAATTTCAGTATCTCCCAACTATTTTTGAACAACTATTTTCCAATGATTTCTCCTACTTATTTCGGTCTCAGAGACTTCTCAGTTCCAGAACATGCGAGTGTAAAAAAAAAGTAAGTTATTCTCTGAATTCAGCTTTTAAATATAGTTTTTATCATATTTTTAAAGTACTTTGTACTTGTTATATAAACAGAATACCCCATGAATATTCATTGACGACTGTGGTTACTTCACAAGGAAAGCTGTAAACAACCTCATAAGTATTATGTATATGTTTAATATATATATATATATATATATATATATATATATATATATATATATATATATATATATATATATATATTTTTTTTTTATATGCTATTATAAATGTAAAACATTTCAATCATAAGATCTGGATCTATTTTTACTCTCTACCAGTCTGAACTATTCAGTAATTCAAATCTGGAAGTACCTATAAAAGTGGTGGTGTGTACCATCCATACTAATAATGTGTTTAATATACAGCTATTGTTTTAATGTAATTTCTACTCTTAAGAAAAGGTATTGTCTTGAGCCATATTTCTTCTAATTGTATTATGCGACACTGAGCAGGCGAGCCACCGTCCATCCAGAACAAGTTGGGCTGCATACTGATAAAATCTCAGGTTCAAATGTTTGGTGTTACGGGTCATATATTATTATTATTATTATTATTATTATTATTATTATTATTATTATTTATTTCTAAGCAGACGCCCTTATCCAGGGCGACTTACAGTCGTAAACAAAAATGCATTTCAATAATCACAGTACAAGTAATAATACAATTAAGAGCAAGATAAATACAATGACTATGGTTCTAGCAAGTAAAAACAAGTCTTATTACAGCTTTTATTTGTCGGCGCTCAACAGCCACACATCTCAGTTCAATATTACTGAAATACTGAAATTTAAAATACTTTTAATATTTTGGCATTGCAGTACAATGACATTAAAAAAAAAAAAAAAAAAAGATATATATATATATTTTTTTTTTTTACAATACTTACTTTGTCTGGGGAGCCACCGTACAGCATTTAAATATGCATTACAGTAATGGAAGAGGAATTCATGTTCAGATTGCCGAACGTTTCCTTGCAGCAGGGGCATCAAGTTATGCCCATCTATAATTCTTGAGTATAAAAAACAAGAGTAATTGGTTATATTGGAAATTGGTTAGTATGCATATCTTCCCAATATATATATATATATATATATATATATATATATATATATATATATATATGTGTGTGTGTGTGTGTGTGTGTGTAAAAAGTAACATTATATCAATTTAGTTTAGTTTTTTTTAGCAAAGCTATAAGCAGTCAAACAATAAAACTGGGAACATTTTTGGTAAATGTGTTAAATATATATAGTGCTGGATCATGAAATGGTCATGAAAATGGCATATAACAGCAATAATAGGTATGCTTCTATATTTTAAAATAAGTGATTTATAAAGGAGTTCTTTATTAAGTTAAAAATGATGATGGCAGTGGGGTATATTCTATTGAACTAAATAGTGCCACTGTTTCAATAATTAATATTGGACCCAAGGTTAAGAAAATAAAAAGGCCAGTGGTTTATTTATATACAGGAACATATACATTTTAATGATTTAAATGATAGTGGTATTACCACCAATTGAATAGATCCCACTGTTTGTGTGTAAATAAATCTCCTACTGTACCTATCGCTGGGCACAGGTAATCCTGCTAGGTTCACAACAGTTGGGAAAATATCCATATTGCTGGTTGGTTGGTCATTGTGTGTGCCAGCAGGTAGCACCCCAGTCCATCTTACGATCCCAGGAACACGAATTCCTCCTTCCCAGTTTGTTGCTTTCCCCCCTTTATTAAATGATATGGTTAAAATGATTGATTGCACTACCTTTACAGATCTATTTATCTCTACTAGAATAGCAGTAAATATATGAAACTACAGTTTTATGAATGTGGCTCTTGATCTGGGCCACTGCAACATGTCTGTTGCTTGTCACAGTAAGTAGCACATATCTGCAAGCTCAATCTGTCATGACCTGCTTGCAAACTGAGAAGTGGTTTACTGCATACATTTTCAGTGCTCAATGCAGCTACTGTGTTAAGAGACCAGCTAGTTGCACAGGCACTCACTATAATGCCCCATAGTAAGTCTCGAAGATACTTCTGCTTTTCCGTGATTATCACTGAACAGTTGCAAATTAGGATACAATGTACTGTATATAGGTCTAGTGGAACACTACACAGATGACCCCATACATTTGGAATACATTGCTGACAAGTGGATTTTCTCATTCACTAGGTGTTTGGCCAGTCAGTGTAATGCAGCATTTGAAGACGTAGCTGTAAGTAGATAAAACTACCTTTATAAATGCCATTCCATCCTCCATGAATGTCACCGTTGATGGAGGATATTTCCTCAAGGTGAGCACCCTGGTCTGATGTGAAGTAGACAAGTGTCCTCTCATTTAGATTTAGATGATCCAAAGTACTCATTATTTGACCTAACAGACACGGAATTACAATTAACTTTAATTGGATGTACAACAAATTATATAAAATAAATCTATATTACAATGATAACATCAAGATAACATGTAAGCAAATAATTATAAAGTACAGGATTGTTGGGACATTGATTAACTAATCTGTACATATAATACTGTATATTTAATGCAGCATTATTTGTTGCTTTCTTTGAAGTGCATATATATTCTTCCAAACATTAGAATCACTGCCTTACTGTGTAATTTAAGGGGATGTCAAATACATAGAACAGAAATTAAAGCATTAGTAGTAGTCATGGTTAATTACAGAATCTTCTCTGATGGCAGTGTGGAGTAGCGGTTAGGGCTCTGGACTCTTGACTGGAGGGTTGTGGGTTCAATCCCCAGTGGGGGACACTGCTGCTGTACCCTTGAACAAGGTACTTTACCTAGATTGCTCCAGTAAAAACCCAACTGTATAAATGGGTAATTGTATGTAAAAATAATGTGATATCTGTATAATGTGAAATAATGTATAATGTGATATCTTGTTACAATTGTAAGTCGCCCTGGATAAGGGCGTCTGCTAAGAAATAAATAATAATAATAATAATGATACTTAGTTATTAGATATTACTGTAGGTGCTATTAAGAGTATTTTGACTACATCATTTTCATATGTTCTCCATATATTATAAAATACAGTATTTAATGATTTTACAGATCGTTAAAAAAAAATAAAAAAAATCGGTTTACCCCTAAATTAAAATGTATTGCATTTTATAACAGATATCCAAGTTTATACAAAATTAGTGGAAGTATTACTATAAAATGCATGCATATTGTACATTTAATGTACGTACTTAGAAGGCAATGTGTATAGTACCTGGCTACCAACAGTCGTGATATAGTATATGTGATAGTCAAAGTTTGTGAAAAGCAATCTGATAACAGCGAAACAATATGAATGTAAATGGCCTCAAATAACAAGAGTGTCACACATTTACCCCCCGGGTGCTGCTGTCAAATAAACACTTGTAGGTAACATGCTTTTCAAGGACCAGATTCCATAAGTGCTTCACAAACATAGCCATCAATTCTCCTGCCTGCTGTTCAAATGTGTTTAAATCATGCTGTAATAGCTCACGAGCTACCCGACTGCTAATGCTGCTGTGCACTCAAAGCCACACAGAGCATTTGTCATCAACACATATCACAGGCTATGAATATGTCTCTTCATGCAACCCGATGATGTGGGTGAGAACTGCAACTGAAGTGACACTTGTCCTTGCGGGAGACTCGCGCTGAAGGAGGTAGATTTGAAACTTTACCCTCATGTGAAATTGCACACAGAATCAGCAATTTGTGATAGGTGAGAAGTGACTGGTTTCTAATTAACAAACCAACACGTGTAACTGCTGCACAGATGGAGCAATCCTTTTTAAATATATACTTTTGACTTGAATGACCCAAATCAAACAAAAGGCATGTTTTTTAAAAGCTTTTGGACCAGCACTTCAAACTTTATGCTTGCTTTTATTAATTAAAGAAAACTGTTATGCTATCCAGTTACTTTACCCCTGTTTTTCGCCCCAATTTATAATAACTAATTACGCTACCTCAATGCAGCAATTCCCCACAACAGTTCAGGAGAACTTAAGGTCCTACGAACAGGACAATTGCCTATTTAGACCCAGGAGCTTGAGAGCAGATGACGGCTAGCTACCAGCCTCTGGAGGACAAGAGGCAGCTCTGCAAATGTTGGATTGAGATCACCCGGGGCGCCCACTCAGGGACCTGTTATATATTTCAATTTATTCACCAGAGTGGAAACTCAAATGATTTGGTAAACTTATTTACATCAATCCCATTATACAGCTTGCATTCAATCAGCACATAAGAGATTTCCTCAGGAACCATCTACGAGGTGCAGAGGGTAGAGCTTGAGCAGTGAAGCTCTTTTTGAAACATACCAACACTCCAGTCCACCTCTTCGACTGCATCGCCATACAAACCATGTTTGCTTTTCCCCTTAAATCTCTGTGAAGCAAACAGTGCTGTGTGGACTTGCAAAAAGGTAAAGACAAGTAAGAAAGGCTGTTCTCTATTTCTGTAAAAAAAAAAAGAAAAGATAAGAAAATTTATTTCTTGCCAGTATGTAGCTGATGGAGGTAATACTTGTTTTTACATTGAAATTGTCAATCGCTATGTTTGCAACAATATCTGGCACCCAGAATGGAACGTTCTTTTTCAATATTGTTTATGTCATCATACGGTTCTCGTACTGTACTTTTCTAGATTTTAGAAATACGTGTTCCAAGTGTGGAACCCCTGCAGGGGCTGAGCCAGTTCCAGTTTGGTTCAATATACATTGTTCTATAGTTCAAAATACATCAAATTCCAGGGACAAATGGAAGAATCGTCATCTTACTAGGGCAGAAATGCACTTTATCTCCTGTAATCCTGTTACACATCTTGTGCTAAGAAATACATATATTGCGCAACTTCAGAACAGAAAAATCCAAAGGTCGGTAGCTCGATGACATCCACTCTCGAGTTCCTGGGTGGAAAAAGGATCGGAGCAGGTCGTGGGATTGGAGGATACCCACTGAACCTTCAGGTCTCCTGAGCTGTGTGGGGAATTGCTGCGATGAGGAGAAAAGCGATTGGGCATTCCAAATTGGGAGAAAATCGGGGGGGTAAAATAATAACTGGACACAATAAATTATATTACTTTTTTTGTTTGTTTTTAAAGCGCCAACCAGGGAAAGGGTACAGAGCTACATCAGTGCTTCCTCATGACTGTCAAAAGTGCATTCTCAGAAACTTCTCTGAATAATCTCCAAACCATACACACTTTCAGACTGTCGCTGATAAAACCACCGACATCTCAGCAGCAAGCCAAACTATGTAGCTCAATCAAACATCAAACATTGAATCCTGCTGCTGGAAAGTATTTTAACACAAAACTACTTCTCTTATAATAATTAGTCATTATTGCATTTTTTGATAATTGGTTTGGCGATAAGAATCATATATCTTTTACTTTACATATTTATTTTTTTCTTGAAATTCATATTACAGTGAAGCTATTGCTAATTATGGTCACATTGCTGAGTGGAGAATAAAACATATATTAATAGCATGTAGTTCAACAAATAAATGTCAATGGAATTAATAGTAGCAGTAGCAAATTACCACAACTTTTGCACAGGATATGTACTGCAAGGGAATCTTAACGGAAACATTTAACAAATAATTACAATTACATTTAACCATCATCCGAGTAAAAAAGCAAAGATGACAAGTAGAATGTCCAGTTACATCAGCTGTAAATCTGGATGGCCACGATTAGGTAAATAAAATCTGAACGTTTCTTTAATACCATTCTAAAATCTTGCAAAGTCTCTGTAAACACCCTTTTTAATGCAATGTCCGTTTAAATAATAGTATACTTCTTAAAATGTGTGACAACCGAAATATTAGCATAGCCCCTCCTTAATTACCATACAATGACTGGTGTGACACACCATGGAAATGGAATACAATATTGAAAAAATATATCCTTGCACTTTGTATCCTCATGACAAAGGATCTTGTACACTCCACTAATTTAGTAGATCCTAGGTCAAGCACGCTCCTCTATCGGCAGATCATTTGTGATCAGTCTCTCAAAATAAGCACAGTACAACAATACATTCAAAATAAATATGTGGACATTCAACCAGACAACACCATATACAACCAATACATAGGATAACCCTCACAAACTTGTATTTGTGTTTAATGAAAGAACACTTTTGTTTTGTATTGCTCATATCAATGATGTTTTTTCTTAATGATTTGTTTTCAGTGGTAGAATGCTGATTTTTAGGAACATCTACTCACCTTTTTAAAAAAAGCTTTTTTCAAGAAACACAAGTCACATTATTCTTTGAATTTATATATTTGTATTTTATATGGGTGGATTCATAACATGTTATAGTCCTGCATTTCAAAAGAGAAGTAGGTCTACTCTCTGCAAAGGTTCTTCACACATCATAAAACCACACTCAGTTATTGTTTTGAAGTATCATATCTGCATTTATTAGGTGCGTTGTTAAGGACTGGGTTGAGGTTACATGAGTAAGATCACCATATATTAAACCACAGTAGGTTTTAGGGGGAAATAGTAGTGACAGCTTTAAATAGAATTCATTAGAATGTCATTACATTTTACCTTTACTGTATTATCATTTCTTAAAAGGACCCACGAAATGGTACAAAACAGAGGAGTTTAAACTAAGCTACTAGTATACAAGAAAGTATTTACTTGTAGTGAATGTATTTAGTGTATGTAATAATATTCATCTGCATATTAGGGGGAGGCTCCACACAAAACAAAATATATGCATGGATCCTTAAAATAAATAAAAGATCACTGTTGGTCACTTATTAAATGTCTGGCTTCTGAATAAAAAAAAAAAATAATAAAATGAGGCCAGTAATAAATTCTCTCACATATGCAATTAGCCTTGTTAAGACAACTAGGTACCCAAGAAGCATCTCCATGTGCCTGTGGCAGGGTGAAAGCCCTGCCGTTGTACAGGTGTAATGTGTGTGTGGTGGGGGAGGAATATTGGGTTGGCAGGGAGGGGGTTAAATTCCTCCCTGCCAGAAAACACATGGGAATGTCACAGATGTATAAAAAGGGTCATCATGGGTGTTAATGTTAGAGTTAATGTGGAGAATTATTATTGTTGGTGAAGGTGAGGTTAGTGTTTGTGGTTATAGTTGGTGTTTAGGCGTATTTACATGAAAGTGCCGGCTCGGCCTGAAACCACAGGGCGTATTTCAAAGTGTTTGTCTTGTTTTGTTCAGCTGTTTATTTTGGCCACCGTGCCTATGTGTGTTTGTTCCGGTGTTTTGTTTGTTGTTTTTGTTTGTGATTATTTATTATTATATGTACGCACTATCGCTTAAACCTGCAGCTTCTGTGTTTGAGTGATGCCACCCTGTCACACGGTCTCAGCAGTGGAATAGCGCCCCTGGAGACTCAAAACAGAACTACAGGGTTAAAAGAAAGAAAAATAAAATGGACTGTGGTGCGTTGCCTATGGACAGCACGGGCACTACACCAGGTGCTGCCCCTTTCAGGTTGCCACCTGCTCAAAAGAATAAGAAGGGGAGGAGTGGCCGTCCCCGGAGGCAAGCAAACGAGCCGGTGCCATCTTCAGAGCCCAAGGGGGAGGAGCCGCCATCCCCATGGCCGGAGTGTTCAGCGCCACCAGCCCGAAAGCTGGAGGAGGGCATGTCTGCCATCTATGAGGGGGGTGAGGGTAGGTTGAACGCCCTCAACTACCTCAATGGCCAGGAATGGTGCCTCATCTGTGGAGAGCTCGGGCATTACACGGTGTGCTACCCCCTTCAGGATGAAGAGGAGGGGCCAGCATGGTAGAGTGGCCCGTGCTGCTGGCAGCATTTCCACTGCCAGCATTGCCACTGCCGGAGTGCCCCACGCTTTTGTCAGCATTGGGGAGGTGGCCGATTGCAGCCATCTGTGCTGCGCACATAAGGGGAGGTTTGTGGCAGGGTAAAAACTATTGCTGGAAAGCTCTCTTTGTGTTTTATGGTAGCATTAACAATACACAAGTTATTGGTACTTGTATGTCATTGGTCTGATCTGGGAGCCATTTTGGGTCAAATATTTGGTGACCTCTCGCATAAAAAACATTTTGCCTAGAGACGTGAAACTTGGGGAAATCTTACATCTCTATGGCACCAACATCCCTGCCAAACAACATCAAAATCCATGAACCTTCGGTTTCAAGGGTGATTGACATGACATGGACTGACCCAAAAGTCATTTTTATTTTTACATCGAATGTTCAGGACAAGGTGCAAGCGCAGTTAAAAGTGCAAATGTGCAGATGTTTGAGTCACAATCCTCAGTGCTATGGGACCACGTGTCACAATTTAACAGACAAGGCAATTAATGCACGTGTAGTGTCCCAGCTAAAAATAATTAGTGATTAGGGTCAAACAATGTAATGCACCTGAAATCGGACCAAATAGTTAATACATGGTTTAACCAATATTTAAAGCATTTAAGACACTTAAAATACTGGAATAGGCAGAACTGAGGAGAACGAAAGTAAATCACAGCCAAGAATACCTACAGACATACAGTAATATATATCAATTGAAAATACAGAGAAGGGGATACTGCGTCCTGCAAGCCAGCCTGCCCCTTTGAATACATGCAAGTGTGCTCACAGGAAACAACACAAGTCTCGTTCTTCATTTATACCATCTGGCTGCATAGTTTTAAGATAAAGAAAAATCCATTTAGATTCACATAGTAAAAGTTTTTGCTCAAGATTACCATCCCTACAGATCTGTGATATTCATTCAATGGCACAGAATCTTTTTGAAAATATAAACCAGTAAACTTTTTAAAATACAAAATAGCTACTAAGCTACCTCACTAGTCAAGCTACACCAGCTGTCCTTGATTTATTAGAAATGTAATTTATTCCACCTGTGCACCTGTTGTAGTAGTCAGGCTTGTAGCTCATTAACATGGTAAGTTTTGAATATACCAAAATCTAAATGCACAGTTATTGGTACTTAAGTCCTGGCATTTATTAGAAGGTGCTATGTTAAAGTTTTGTTTTTTTTTCAACATAAAAAATGGGGCCCTATATTTAGATCTATTACTGTATCTATGTGTGCAACCAGGCATAGTCACAAACTGGAAAACCATTATGTTGACAGGAAGCGAAAACTTGTAACTACTCGCAATGCTAAACATATCATTCTGCTTTGATACTCCCCCGAAGTGTACTATAACTTTGAAGATATCGTTAAAATTCTTACCTTTGTAAAAACTCTATAGCTTCATGCGTCATCCTCGGAGTTAGATTCTCAGATGAGAACGGCTGCTGAACTATCTGATGGTTTTTCATGAGGAAACAGTTAAGATATGGAAATGTCACAACAAAGATTGCAAAGAGAACCAGACCAAGTGCAATAAGCAGAGCAGCATACAACACAATCTTCCTGGGTACAATGATAATCCCACAAGAATGAAAGACCAGCACTGTGATTAAAGCAACTGCAATACTTGGAAAGGGTATGTGACCATACACCTTTGAGAATACAGTGCCATGGTCAGGCTGGCAGT